>NC_138903.1:150084335-150694607 GCF_965194825.1 Balaenoptera physalus
GGTCCAGCCATGGAGAAGAGTTTAGACACTAGGATAAGATAAGGAACACACCCATTATAAAGAAATCACATTAGGATTCTCTTTTTAAGCTGTTCCTTAAAACACTAGTGCTTAGGAAATCTATTGGAGGCAGAAGCAGTCAAGGGTAGCCTAGGGTTAGGTTAGGCTTAGGGTACGGCTTAGGGTACGGCTTAGGTACGGGGGGAGGGCTTCGGGTACGGCGTAGGGTATGGGTTAGGGTTAGGGTTAGGGTTAGTGTTAGGGTTAGGGCTCGGTTTAGGGTATTGGTTAGGATTAGGGTACGTGTTAGGTGTTAGGGTAGGGGTTAGGGTAAGGGTACGCTTTAGTGTTAGGGTAGTTATTAAACCTATCCCCACTCCCTAGATACCGCTTAGCACGTAAAGGAATATTATTTGGAGGTCCAGCCATGCAGAAGAGTTTAGACACTTTGATAAATAAGGAACAGCACCCATTATAAAGAAATCACAATTAGGATTCTCTTTTTAAGCTGTTCCTTAAAACACTAGTGCTTAGGAAATCTATTGGAGGCAGAAGCAGTCAAGAGTAGCCTACGGTTAGGGTTAGGCTTGGGGTTAGGCTTAGGGTACGGCTTAGGGTACGGGTTCGGGGACGGCTTCGGGTACGGCATAGGGTATGGGTTAGTGTTAGGGTTAGTGTTAGGGTTAGGGCTCCGATTAGGGTACGTGTTAGGATTAGGGTACATGTTAGGGTTAGGGTAGGGGTTAGGGTTAGGGTACGCGTTAGGGTTAGGGTAGTTATTAAACCTATCCAACTCTCTAGATACACCTTAGCACGTCAAGGAATATTATTTGGGGGTCCAGCCATGGAGAAGAGTTTAGACACTAGGATAAGATAAGGACACACCCATTATAAGAAATCACAATAGGATTCTCTTTTTAAGATGTTCCTTAAACACTAGTGCTTAGGAAATCTATTGGAGGCAGAAGCAGTCAAGGGTAGCCTACGGTTAGGGTTAGGTTAGCTTACGGCTTAGGGTACGGCTTAGGGTACGGGTTCGGTGAGGGATTCGGGTATGGCGTAGGGTATGGGTTAGGGTTAGGGTTAGGGTTAGTGTTAGGGTTAGGGCTTCGGTTTAGGGTATTGGTTAGGATTAGGGTACGTGTTAGGGTTAGGGTAGGGTTAGGGTTAGGGTACGCGTTAGTGTTAGGGTAGTTATTAAAGCTATCCCACTCTCTAGATACCCCTTAGCACATAAGGAATATTATTTGGAGGTCCAGCCATGGAGAAGAGTTTAGACACTAGGATAAGATAAGGAACACACCCATTATAAAGAAATCACATTAGGATTCTCTTTTTAAGCTGTTCCTTAAAACACTAGTGCTTAGGAAATCTATTGGAGGCAGAAGCAGTCAAGGGTAGCCTAGGGTTAGGGTTAGGCTTAGGGTACGGCTTAGGGTACGGCTTAGGGTACGGGTTCGGGGAGGGCTTCGGGTACGGCGTAGGGTATGGGTTAGGGTTAGGGTTAGTGTTAGGGTTAGGGCTCGGTTTAGGGTATTGGTTAGGATTAGGGTACGTGTTAGGGTTACGGTAGGGGTTAGGGTTAGGTTACGCGTTAGTGTTAGGGTAGTTATTAAACCTAACCCACTCTCTAGATACCTCTTAGCACGTAAAGGAATATTATTTGAGGGTCCAGCCATGGAGAAGAGTTTAGACACTAGGATAAGATAAGGAACACACCCATTATAAAGAAATCACTTTAGGATTCTCTTTTTAAGCTGTTCCTTAAAACACTAGTGCTTAGGAAATCTATTGGAGGCAGAAGCATTCAAGGGTAGCCTAGGGTTAGGGTTAGGCTTAGGGTACAGCTTAGCGTACGGCTTAGGGTACGGGTTCGGGGAGGGCTTCGGGTACGGCGTAGGGTATGGGTTAGGGTTAGGGTTAGGGTTAGTGTTAGGGATAGGGCTCGGTTTAGGGTATTGGTTAGGATTAGGGTACGTGTTAGTGTTAGGGTAGGGGTTAGGGTTAGGGTACGCGTTAGTGTTAGGGTAGTTATTAAAGCTATCCCACTCTCTAGATACCCCTTAGCACATAAAGGAATATTATTTGGAGGTCCAGCCATGGAGAAGAGTTTAGACAATAGGATAAGATAAGGAACACACCCATTATAAAGAAATCACATTAGGATTCTCTTTTTAAGTTGTTCCTTAAAACACTAGTGCTTAGGAAATCCTTTGGAGGCAGAAGCAGTGAAGGGTAGCCTAGGGTTAGGGTTAGGCTTAGAGTACGGCTTAGGGTACGGCTTAGGTTACGGGTTCGGGGAGGGCTTCGGGTACGGCGTAGGGTATGGGTTAGGGTTAGGGTTAGGGTTAGTGTTAGGGTTAGGGCTCGGTTTAGGGTACGGGTTAGCATTAGGGTACATGTTAGGGTTAGGGTAGGGGTTAGGGTTAGGGTACGCGTTAGGGTTAGGGTAGTTATTAAACCTATCCCACTCTCTAGATACACCTTAGCACGTAAAGGAATATTATTTGGGGGTCCAGCCATGGAGAAGAGTTTAGACACTAGGATAAGATAAGGAACACACCCATTATAAAGAAATCACATTAGGATTCTCTTTTTAAGCTGTTCCTTAAAACACTAGTGCTTAGGAAATCTATTGGAGGCAGAAGCAGTCAAGGGTAGCCTAGGGTTAGGGTTAGGCTTAGGGTACGGCTTAGGGTACGGCTTAGGGTACGGGTTCGGGGAGGGCTTCGGGTACGGCGTAGGGTATGGCTTAGGGTTAGGGTTAGGGTTAGTGTTAGGGTTAGGGCTCGGTTTAGGGTATTGGTTAGGATTAGGGTACGTGTTAGTGTTAGGGTAGGGGTTAGGGTTAGGGTACGCGTTAGTGTTAGGGTAGTTATTAAACCTATCCCACTCCCTAGATACCGCTTAGCACGTAAAGGAATATTATTTGGAGGTCCAGCCATGCAGAAGAGTTTAGACACTTTGATAAATAAGGAACACACCCATTATAAAGAAATCACATTAGGATTCTCTTTTTAAGCTGTTCCTTAAAACACTAGTGCTTAGGAAATCTATTGGAGGCAGAAGCAGTCAAGAGTAGCCTACGGTTAGGGTTAGGCTTGGGGTTAGGCTTAGGGTACGGCTTAGGGTACGGGTTCGGGGACGGCTTCGGGTACGGCATAGGGTATGGGTTAGTGTTAGGGTTAGTGTTAGGGTTAGGGCTCCGATTAGGGTACGTGTTAGGAATAGGGTACATGTTAGGGTTAGGGTAGGGGTTAGGGTTAGGGTACGCGTTAGGGTTAGGGTAGTTATTAAACCTATCCAACTCTCTAGATACACCTTAGCACGTCAAGGAATATTATTTGGGGGTCCAGCCATGGAGAAGAGTTTAGACACTAGGATAAGATAAGGAACACACCCATTATAAAGAAATCACAATAGGATTCTCTTTTTAAGATGTTCCTTAAAACACTAGTGCTTAGGAAATCTATTGGAGGCAGAAGCAGTCAAGGGTAGCCTACGGTTAGGGTTAGGCTTAGGGTACGGCTTAGGGTACGGCTTAGGGTACGGGTTCGGTGAGGGATTCGGGTATGGCGTAGGGTATGGGTTAGGGTTAGGGTTAGGGTTAGTGTTAGGGTTAGGGCTCGGTTTAGGGTATTGGTTAGGATTAGGGTACGTGTTAGGGTTAGGGTAGGGGTTAGGGTTAGGGTACGCGTTAGTGTTAGGGTAGTTATTAAAGCTATCCCACTCTCCAGATACCCCTTAGCACATAAGGAATATTATTTGGAGGTCCAGCCATGGAGAAGAGTTTAGACACTAGGATAAGATAAGGAACACACCCATTATAAAGAAATCACATTAGGATTCTCTTTTTAAGCTGTTCCTTAAAACACTAGTGCTTAGGAAATCTATTGGAGGCAGAAGCAGTCAAGGGTAGCCTAGGGTTAGGGTTAGGCTTAGGGTACGGCTTAGGGTACGGCTTAGGGTACGGGTTCGGGGAGGGCTTCGGGTACGGCGTAGGGTATGGGTTAGGGTTAGGGTTAGTGTTAGGGTTAGGGCTCGGTTTAGGGTATTGGTTAGGATTAGGGTACGTGTTAGGGTTACGGTAGGGGTTAGGGTTAGGTTACGCGTTAGTGTTAGGGTAGTTATTAAACCTAACCCACTCTCTAGATACCTCTTAGCACGTAAAGGAATATTATTTGAGGGTCCAGCCATGGAGAAGAGTTTAGACACTAGGATAAGATAAGGAACACACCCATTATAAAGAAATCACTTTAGGATTCTCTTTTTAAGCTGTTCCTTAAAACACTAGTGCTTAGGAAATCTATTGGAGGCAGAAGCATTCAAGGGTAGCCTAGGGTTAGGGTTAGGCTTAGGGTACAGCTTAGCGTACGGCTTAGGGTACGGGTTCGGGGAGGGCTTCGGGTACGGCGTAGGGTATGGGTTAGGGTTAGGGTTAGGGTTAGTGTTAGGGATAGGGCTCGGTTTAGGGTATTGGTTAGGATTAGGGTACGTGTTAGTGTTAGGGTAGGGGTTAGGGTTAGGGTACGCGTTAGTGTTAGGGTAGTTATTAAAGCTATCCCACTCTCTAGATACCCCTTAGCACATAAAGGAATATTATTTGGAGGTCCAGCCATGGAGAAGAGTTTAGACAATAGGATAAGATAAGGAACACACCCATTATAAAGAAATCACATTAGGATTCTCTTTTTAAGTTGTTCCTTAAAACACTAGTGCTTAGGAAATCCTTTGGAGGCAGAAGCAGTGAAGGGTAGCCTAGGGTTAGGGTTAGGCTTAGAGTACGGCTTAGGGTACGGCTTAGGTTACGGGTTCGGGGAGGGCTTCGGGTACGGCGTAGGGTATGGGTTAGGGTTAGGGTTAGGGTTAGTGTTAGGGTTAGGGCTCGGTTTAGGGTACGGGTTAGCATTAGGGTACATGTTAGGGTTAGGGTAGGGGTTAGGGTTAGGGTACGCGTTAGGTTTAGGGTAGTTATTAAACCTATCCCACTCTCTAGATACACCTTAGCACGTAAAGGAATATTATTTGGGGGTCCAGCCATGGAGAAGAGTTTAGACACTAGGATAAGATAAGGAACACACCCATTATAAAGAAATCACATTAGGATTCTCTTTTTAAGCTGTTCCTTAAAACACTAGTGCTTAGGAAATCTATTGGAGGCAGAAGCAGTCAAGGGTAGCCTAGGGTTAGGGTTAGGCTTAGGGTACGGCTTAGGGTACGGCTTAGGGTACGGGTTCGGGGAGGGCTTCTGGTACGGCGTAGGGTATGGCTTAGGGTTAGGGTTAGGGTTAGTGTTAGGGTTAGGGCTCGGTTTAGGGTATTGGTTAGGATTAGGGTACGTGTTAGTGTTAGGGTAGGGGTTAGGGTTAGGGTACGCGTTAGTGTTAGGGTAGTTATTAAACCTATCCCACTCCCTAGATACCGCTTAGCACGTAAAGGAATATTATTTGGAGGTCCAGCCATGCAGAAGAGTTTAGACACTTTGATAAATAAGGAACACACCCATTATAAAGAAATCACATTAGGATTCTCTTTTTAAGCTGTTCCTTAAAACACTAGTGCTTAGGAAATCTATTGGAGGCAGAAGCAGTCAAGAGTAGCCTACGGTTAGGGTTAGGCTTGGGGTTAGGCTTAGGGTACGGCTTAGGGTACGGGTTCGGGGACGGCTTCGGGTACGGCATAGGGTATGGGTTAGTGTTAGGGTTAGTGTTAGGGTTAGGGCTCCGATTAGGGTACGTGTTAGGATTAGGGTACATGTTAGGGTTAGGGTAGGGGTTAGGGTTAGGGTACGCGTTAGGGTTAGGGTAGTTATTAAACCTATCCAACTCTCTAGATACACCTTAGCACGTCAAGGAATATTATTTGGGGGTCCAGCCATGGAGAAGAGTTTAGACACTAGGATAAGATAAGGAACACACCCATTATAAAGAAATCACAATAGGATTCTCTTTTTAAGATGTTCCTTAAAACACTAGTGCTTAGGAAATCTATTGGAGGCAGAAGCAGTCAAGGGTAGCCTACGGTTAGGGTTAGGCTTAGGGTACGGCTTAGGGTACGGCTTAGGGTACGGGTTCGGTGAGGGATTCGGGTATGGCGTAGGGTATGGGTTAGGGTTAGGGTTAGGGTTAGTGTTAGGGTTAGGGCTCGGTTTAGGGTATTGGTTAGGATTAGGGTACGTGTTAGGGTT
This sequence comes from Balaenoptera physalus, assembly GCF_965194825.1. Classification (NCBI taxonomy): domain Eukaryota; kingdom Metazoa; phylum Chordata; class Mammalia; order Artiodactyla; family Balaenopteridae; genus Balaenoptera; species Balaenoptera physalus. Next base: position 150,090,523 of record NC_138903.1, read on the forward strand.
AGGGTAGGGGTTAGGGTTAGGGTACGCGTTAGTGTTAGGGTAGTTATTAAAGCTATCCCACTCTCTAGATACCCCTTAGCACATAAGGAATATTATTTGGAGGTCCAGCCATGGAGAAGAGTTTAGACACTAGGATAAGATAAGGAACACACCCATTATAAAGAAATCACATTAGGATTCTCTTTTTAAGCTGTTCCTTAAAACACTAGTGCTTAGGAAATCTATTGGAGGCAGAAGCAGTCAAGGGTAGCCTAGGGTTAGGGTTAGGCTTAGGGTACGGCTTAGGGTACGGCTTAGGGTACGGGTTCGGGGAGGGCTTCGGGTACGGCGTAGGGTATGGGTTAGGGTTAGGGTTAGTGTTAGGGTTAGGGCTCGGTTTAGGGTATTGGTTAGGATTAGGGTACGTGTTAGGGTTACGGTAGGGGTTAGGGTTAGGTTACGCGTTAGTGTTAGGGTAGTTATTAAACCTAACCCACTCTCTAGATACCTCTTAGCACGTAAAGGAATATTATTTGAGGGTCCAGCCATGGAGAAGAGTTTAGACACTAGGATAAGATAAGGAACACACCCATTATAAAGAAATCACTTTAGGATTCTCTTTTTAAGCTGTTCCTTAAAACACTAGTGCTTAGGAAATCTATTGGAGGCAGAAGCATTCAAGGGTAGCCTAGGGTTAGGGTTAGGCTTATGGTACAGCTTAGCGTACGGCTTAGGGTACGGGTTCGGGGAGGGCTTCGGGTACGGCGTAGGGTATGGGTTAGGGTTAGGGTTAGGGTTAGTGTTAGGGATAGGGCTCGGTTTAGGGTATTGGTTAGGATTAGGGTACGTGTTAGTGTTAGGGTAGGGGTTAGGGTTAGGGTACGCGTTAGTGTTAGGGTAGTTATTAAAGCTATCCCACTCTCTAGATACCCCTTAGCACATAAAGGAATATTATTTGGAGGTCCAGCCATGGAGAAGAGTTTAGACAATAGGATAAGATAAGGAACACACCCATTATAAAGAAATCACATTAGGATTCTCTTTTTAAGTTGTTCCTTAAAACACTAGTGCTTAGGAAATCCTTTGGAGGCAGAAGCAGTGAAGGGTAGCCTAGGGTTAGGGTTAGGCTTAGAGTACGGCTTAGGGTACGGCTTAGGGTACGGGTTCGGGGAGGGCTTCGGGTACGGCGTAGGGTATGGGTTAGGGTTAGGGTTAGGGTTAGTGTTAGGGTTAGGGCTCGGTTTAGGGTACGGGTTAGCATTAGGGTACATGTTAGGGTTAGGGTAGGGGTTAGGGTTAGGGTACGCGTTAGGGTTAGGGTAGTTATTAAACCTATCCCACTCTCTAGATACACCTTAGCACGTAAAGGAATATTATTTGGGGGTCCAGCCATGGAGAAGAGTTTAGACACTAGGATAAGATAAGGAACACACCCATTATAAAGAAATCACATTAGGATTCTCTTTTTAAGCTGTTCCTTAAAACACTAGTGCTTAGGAAATCTATTGGAGGCAGAAGCAGTCAAGGGTAGCCTAGGGTTAGGGTTAGGCTTAGGGTACGGCTTAGGGTACGGGTTCGGGGAGGGCTTCGGGTACGGCGTAGGGTATGGGTTAGGGGTAGGGTTAGGGTTAGTGTTAGGGTTAGGGCTCGGTTTAGGGTATTGGTTAGGATTAGGGTACGTGTTAGTGTTAGGGTAGGGGTTAGGGTTAGGGTACGCGTTAGTGTTAGGGTAGTTATTCAACCTATCCCACTCCCTAGATACCGCTTAGCACGTAAAGGAATATTATTTGGAGGTCCAGCCATGCAGAAGAGTTTAGACACTTTGATAAATAAGGAACACACCCATTATAAAGAAATCACATTAGGATTCTCTTTTTAAGCTGTTCCTTAAAACACTAGTGCTTAGGAAATCTATTGGAGGCAGAAGCAGTCAAGAGTAGCCTACGGTTAGGGTTAGGCTTGGGGTTAGGCTTAGGGTACGCCTTAGGGTACGGGTTCGGGGAGGGCTTCGGGTACGGCATAGGGTATGGGTTAGGGTTAGGGTTAGTGTTAGGGTTAGGGCTCCGATTAGGGTACGTGTTAGGATTAGGGTACATGTTAGGGTTAGGGTAGGGGTAAGGGTTAGGGTACGCGTTAGGGTTAGGGTAGTTATTAAACCTATCCCACTCTCTAGATACACCTTAGCACGTCAAGGAATATTATTTGGGGGTCCAGCCATGGAGAAGAGTTTAGACACTAGGATAAGATAAGGAACACACCCATTATAAAGAAATCACATTAGGATTCTCTTTTTAAGTTGTTCCTTAAAACACTAGTGCTTAGGAAATCTATTGGAGGTAGAAGCAGTCAAGGGTAGCCTAGGGTTAGGGTTAGGCTTAGAGTACGGCTTAGGGTACGGCTTAGGGTACGGGTTCGGGGAGGGCTTCGGGTACGGCGTAGGGTATGGGTTAGGGTTAGGGTTAGGGTTAGTGTTAGGGTTAGGGCTCGGTTTAGGGTACGGGTTAGCATTAGGGTACATGTTAGGGTTAGGGTAGGGGTTAGGGTTAGGGTACGCGTTAGGGTTAGGGTAGTTATTAAACCTATCCCACTCTCTAGATACACCTTAGCACGTAAAGGAATATTATTTGGGGGTCCAGCCATGGAGAAGAGTTTAGACACTAGGATAAGATAAGGAACACACCCATTATAAAGAAATCACATTAGGATTCTCTTTTTAAGCTGTTCCTTAAAACACTAGTGCTTAGGAAATCTATTGGAGGCAGAAGCAGTCAAGGGTAGCCTAGGGTTAGGGTTAGGCTTAGGGTACGGCTTAGGGTACGGCTTAGGGTACGGGTTCGGGGAGGGCTTCGGGTACGGCGTAGGGTATGGGTTAGGGTTAGGGTTAGGGTTAGTGTTAGGGTTAGGGCTCGGTTTAGGGTATTGGTTAGGATTAGGGTACGTGTTAGTGTTAGGGTAGGGGTTAGGGTTAGGGTACGCGTTAGTGTTAGGGTAGTTATTAAACCTATCCCACTCCCTAGATACCGCTTAGCACGTAAAGGAATATTATTTGGAGGTCCAGCCATGCAGAAGAGTTTAGACACTTTGATAAATAAGGAACACACCCATTATAAAGAAATCACATTAGGATTCTCTTTTTAAGCTGTTCCTTAAAACACTAGTGCTTAGGAAATCTATTGGAGGCAGAAGCAGTCAAGAGTAGCCTACGGTTAGGGTTAGGCTTGGGGTTAGGCTTAGGGTACGGCTTAGGGTACGGGTTCGGGGAGGGCTTCGGGTACGGCATAGGGTACGGGTTAGGGTTAGGGTTAGTGTTAGGGTTAGGGCTCCGATTAGGGTACGTGTTAGGATTAGGGTACATGTTAGGGTTAGGGTAGGGGTTAGGGTTAGGGTACGCGTTAGGGTTAGGGTAGTTATTAAACCTATCCCACTCTCTAGATACACCTTAGCACGTCAAGGAATATTATTTGGGGGTCCAGCCATGGAGAAGAGTTTAGACACTAGGATAAGATAAGGAACACACCCATTATAAAGAAATCACAATAGGATTCTCTTTTTAAGATGTTCCTTAAAACACTAGTGCTTAGGAAATCTATTGGAGGCAGAAGCAGTCAAGGGTAGCCTAGGGTTAGGGTTAGGCTTAGGGTACGGCTTAGGGTACGGCTTAGGGTACGGGTTCGGTGAGGGATTCGGGTATGGCGTAGGGTATGGGTTAGGGTTAGGGTTAGGGTTAGTGTTAGGGTTAGGGCTCGGTTTAGGGTATTGGTTAGGATTAGGGTACGTGTTAGGGTTAGGGTAGGGGTTAGGGTTAGGGTACGCGTTAGTGTTAGGGTAGTTATTAAAGCTATCCCACTCTCTAGATACCCCTTAGCACATAAGGAATATTATTTGGAGGTCCAGCCATGGAGAAGAGTTTAGACACTAGGATAAGATAAGGAACACACCCATTATAAAGAAATCACATTAGGATTCTCTTTTTAAGCTGTTCCTTAAAACACTAGTGCTTAGGAAATCTATTGGAGGCAGAAGCAGTCAAGGGTAGCCTAGGGTTAGGGTTAGGCTTAGGGTACGGCTTAGGTTACGGGTTCGGGGAGGGCTTCGGGTACGGCGTAGGGTATGGGTTAGGGTTAGGGTTAGTGTTAGGGTTAGGGCTCGGTTTAGGGTATTGGTTAGGATTAGGGTAGGTGTTATGGTTAGGGTAGGGGTTAGGGTTAGGGTACGCGTTAGTGTTAGGGTAGTTATTAAAGCTATCCCACTCTCTAGATACCCCTTAGCACATAAAGGAATATTATTTGGAGGTCCAGCCATGGAGAAGAGTTTAGACACTAGGATAAGATAAGGAACACACCCATTATAAAGAAATCACATTAGGATTCTCTTTTTAAGCTGTTCCTTAAAACACTAGTGCTTAGGAAATCTATTGGAGGCAGAAGCAGTCAAGGGTAGCCTAGGGTTAGGGTTAGGCTTAGGGTACAGCTTAGGGTACGGCTTAGGGTACGGGTTCGGGGAGGGCTTCAGGTACGGCGTAGGGTATGGCTTAGGATTAGGGTTAGGGTTAGTGTTAGGGTTAGGGCTCGGTTTAGGGTATTGGTTAGGATTAGGGTACGTGTTAGGGATACGGTAGGGGTTAGGGTTAGGTTACGCGTTAGTGTTAGGGTAGTTATTAAACCTAACCCACTCTCTAGATACCCCTTAGCACGTAAAGGAATATTATTTGAGGGTCCAGCCATGGAGAAGAGTTTAGACACTAGGATAAGATAAGGAACACACCCATTATAAAGAAATCACATTAGGATTCTCTTTTTAAGCTGTTCCTTAAAACACTAGTGCTTAGGAAATCTATTGGAGGCAGAAGCATTCAAGGGTAGCCTAGGGTTAGGGTTAGGCTTAGGGTACAGCTTAGGGTACGGCTTAGGGTACGGGTTCGGGGAGGGCTTCGGGTACGGCGTAGGGTATGGGTTAGGGTTAGGGTTAGGGTTAGTGTTAGGGTTAGGGCTCGGTTTAGGGTATTGGTTAGGATTAGGATACGTGTTAGTGTTAGGGTAGGGGTTAGGGTTAGGGTACGCGTTAGTGTTAGGGTAGTTATTAAAGCTATCCCACTCTCTAGATACCCCTTAGCACATAAAGGAATATTATTTGGAGGTCCAGCCAAGGAGAAGAGTTTAGACACTAGGATAAGATAAGGAACACACCCATTATAAAGAAATCACATTAGGATTCTCTTTTTAAGTTGTTCCTTAAAACACTAGTGCTTAGGAAATCTATTGGAGGCAGAAGCAGTGAAGGGTAGCCTAGGGTTAGGGTTAGGCTTAGAGTACGGCTTAGGGTACGGCTTAGGGTACGGGTTCGGGGAGGGCTTCGGGTACGGCGTAGGGTATGGGTTAGGGTTAGGGTTAGGGTTAGTGTTAGGGTTAGGGCTCGGTTTAGGGTACGGGTTAGCATTAGGGTACATGTTAGGGTTAGGGTAGGGGTTAGGGTTAGGGTACGCGTTAGGGTTAGGGTAGTTATTAAACCTATCCCACTCTCTAGATACACCTTAGCATGTAAAGGAATATTATTTGGGGGTCCAGCCATGGAGAAGAGTTTAGACACTAGGATAAGATAAGGAACACACCCATTATAAAGAAATCACATTAGGATTCTCTTTTTAAGCTGTTCCTTAAAACACTAGTGCTTAGGAAATCTATTGGAGGCAGAAGCAGTCAAGGGTAGCCTAGGGTTAGGGTTAGGCTTAGGGTACGGCTTAGGGTACGGCTTAGGGTACGGGTTCGGGGAGGGCTTCGGGTACGGCGTAGGGTATGGCTTAGGGTTAGGGTTAGGGTTAGTGTTAGGGTTAGGGCTCGGTTTAGGGTATTGGTTAGGATTAGGGTACGTGTTAGTGTTAGGGTAGGGGTTAGGGTTAGGGTACGCGTTAGTGTTAGGGTAGTTATTAAACCTATCCCACTCCCTAGATACCGCTTAGCACGTAAAGGAATATTATTTGGAGGTCCAGCCATGCAGAAGAGTTTAGACACTTTGATAAATAAGGAACACACCCATTATAAAGAAATCACATTAGGATTCTCTTTTTAAGCTGTTCCTTAAAACACTAGTGCTTAGGAAATCTATTGGAGGCAGAAGCAGTCAAGAGTAGCCTACGGTTAGGGTTAGGCTTGGGGTTAGGCTTAGGGTACGGCTTAGGGTACGGGTTCGGGGACGGCTTCGGGTACGGCATAGGGTATGGGTTAGTGTTAGGGTTAGTGTTAGGGTTAGGGCTCCGATTAGGGTACGTGTTAGGATTAGGGTACATGTTAGGGTTAGGGTAGGGGTTAGGGTTAGGGTACGCGTTAGGGTTAGGGTAGTTATTAAACCTATCCAACTCTCTAGATACACCTTAGCACGTCAAGGAATATTATTTGGGGGTCCAGCCATGGAGAAGAGTTTAGACACTAGGATAAGATAAGGAACACACCCATTATAAAGAAATCACAATAGGATTCTCTTTTTAAGATGTTCCTTAAAACACTAGTGCTTAGGAAATCTATTGGAGGCAGAAGCAGTCAAGGGTAGCCTACGGTTAGGGTTAGGCTTAGGGTACGGCTTAGGGTACGGGTTCGGTGAGGGATTCGGGTATGGCGTAGGGTATGGGTTAGGGTTAGGGTTAGGGTTAGTGTTAGGGTTAGGGCTCGGTTTAGGGTATTGGTTAGGATTAGGGTACGTGTTAGGGTTAGGGTAGGGGTTAGGGTTAGGGTACGCGTTAGTGTTAGGGTAGTTATTAAAGCTATCCCACTCTCTAGATACCCCTTAGCACATAAGGAATATTATTTGGAGGTCCAGCCATGGAGAAGAGTTTAGACACTAGGATAAGATAAGGAACACACCCATTATAAAGAAATCACATTAGGATTCTCTTTTTAAGCTGTTCCTTAAAACACTAGTGCTTAGGAAATCTATTGGAGGCAGAAGCATTCAAGGGTAGCCTAGGGTTAGGGTTAGGCTTAGGGTACGGCTTAGGGTACGGCTTAGGGTACGGGTTCGGGGAGGGCTTCGGGTACGGCGTAGGGTATGGGTTAGGGTTAGGGTTAGTGTTAGGGTTAGGGCTCGGTTTAGGGTATTGGTTAGGATTAGGGTACGTGTTAGGGTTACGGTAGGGGTTAGGGTTAGGTTACGCGTTAGTGTTAGGGTAGTTATTAAACCTAACCCACTCTCTAGATACCTCTTAGCACGTAAAGGAATATTATTTGAGGGTCCAGCCATGGAGAAGAGTTTAGACACTAGGATAAGATAAGGAACACACCCATTATAAAGAAATCACTTTAGGATTCTCTTTTTAAGCTGTTCCTTAAAACACTAGTGCTTAGGAAATCTATTGGAGGCAGAAGCATTCAAGGGTAGCCTAGGGTTAGGGTTAGGCTTAGGGTACAGCTTAGCGTACGGCTTAGGGTACGGGTTCGGGGAGGGCTTCGGGTACGGCGTAGGGTATGGGTTAGGGTTAGGGTTAGGGTTAGTGTTAGGGATAGGGCTCGGTTTAGGGTATTGGTTAGGATTAGGGTACGTGTTAGTGTTAGGGTAGGGGTTAGGGTTAGGGTACGCGTTAGTGTTAGGGTAGTTATTAAAGCTATCCCACTCTCTAGATACCCCTTAGCACATAAAGGAATATTATTTGGAGGTCCAGCCATGGAGAAGAGTTTAGACAATAGGATAAGATAAGGAACACACCCATTATAAAGAAATCACATTAGGATTCTCTTTTTAAGTTGTTCCTTAAAACACTAGTGCTTAGGAAATCCTTTGGAGGCAGAAGCAGTGAAGGGTAGCCTAGGGTTAGGGTTAGGCTTAGAGTACGGCTTAGGGTACGGCTTAGGTTACGGGTTCGGGGAGGGCTTCGGGTACGGCGTAGGGTATGGGTTAGGGTTAGGGTTAGGGTTAGTGTTAGGGTTAGGGCTCGGTTTAGGGTACGGGTTAGCATTAGGGTACATGTTAGGGTTAGGGTAGGGGTTAGGGTTAGGGTACGCGTTAGGGTTAGGGTAGTTATTAAACCTATCCCACTCTCTAGATACACCTTAGCACGTAAAGGAATATTATTTGGGGGTCCAGCCATGGAGAAGAGTTTAGACACTAGGATAAGATAAGGAACACACCCATTATAAAGAAATCACATTAGGATTCTCTTTTTAAGCTGTTCCTTAAAACACTAGTGCTTAGGAAATCTATTGGAGGCAGAAGCAGTCAAGGGTAGCCTAGGGTTAGGGTTAGGCTTAGGGTACGGCTTAGGGTACGGCTTAGGGTACGGGTTCGGGGAGGGCTTCGGGTACGGCGTAGGGTATGGCTTAGGGTTAGGGTTAGGGTTAGTGTTAGGGTTAGGGCTCGGTTTAGGGTATTGGTTAGGATTAGGGTACGTGTTAGTGTTAGGGTAGGGGTTAGGGTTAGGGTACGCGTTAGTGTTAGGGTAGTTATTAAACCTATCCCACTCCCTAGATACCGCTTAGCACGTAAAGGAATATTATTTGGAGGTCCAGCCATGCAGAAGAGTTTAGACACTTTGATAAATAAGGAACACACCCATTATAAAGAAATCACATTAGGATTCTCTTTTTAAGCTGTTCCTTAAAACACTAGTGCTTAGGAAATCTATTGGAGGCAGAAGCAGTCAAGAGTAGCCTACGGTTAGGGTTAGGATTGGGGTTAGGCTTAGGGTACGGCTTAGGGTACGGGTTCGGGGACGGCTTCGGGTACGGCATAGGGTATGGGTTAGTGTTAGGGTTAGTGTTAGGGTTAGGGCTCCGATTAGGGTACGTGTTAGGATTAGGGTACATGTTAGGGTTAGGGTAGGGGTTAGGGTTAGGGTACGCGTTAGGGTTAGGGTAGTTATTAAACCTATCCAACTCTCTAGATACAACTTAGCACGTCAAGGAATATTATTTGGGGGTCCAGCCATGGAGAAGAGTTTAGACACTAGGATAAGATAAGGAACACACCCATTATAAAGAAATCACAATAGGATTCTCTTTTTAAGATGTTCCTTAAAACACTAGTGCTTAGGAAATCTATTGGAGGCAGAAGCAGTCAAGGGTAGCCTACGGTTAGGGTTAGGCTTAGGGTACGGCTTAGGGTACGGCTTAGGGTACGGGTTCGGTGAGGGATTCGGGTATGGCGTAGGGTATGGGTTAGGGTTAGGGTTAGGGTTAGTGTTAGGGTTAGAGCTCGGTTTAGGGTATTGGTTAGGATTAGGGTACGTGTTAGGGTTAGGGTAGGGGTTAGGGTTAGGGTACGCGTTAGTGTTAGGGTAGTTATTAAAGCTATCCCACTCTCTAGATACCCCTTAGCACATAAGGAATATTATTTGGAGGTCCAGCCATGGAGAAGAGTTTAGACACTAGGATAAGATAAGGAACACACCCATTATAAAGAAATCACATTAGGATTCTCTTTTTAAGCTGTTCCTTAAAACACTAGTGCTTAGGAAATCTATTGGAGGCAGAAGCAGTCAAGGGTAGCCTAGGGTTAGGGTTAGGCTTAGGGTACGGCTTAGGGTACGGCTTAGGGTACGGGTTCGGGGAGGGCTTCGGGTACGGCGTAGGGTATGGGTTAGGGTTAGGGTTAGTGTTAGGGTTAGGGCTCGGTTTAGGGTATTGGTTAGGATTAGGGTACGTGTTAGGGTTACGGTAGGGGTTAGGGTTAGGTTACGCGTTAGTGTTAGGGTAGTTATTAAACCTAACCCACTCTCTAGATACCTCTTAGCACGTAAAGGAATATTATTTGAGGGTCCAGCCATGGAGAAGAGTTTAGACACTAGGATAAGATAAGGAACACACCCATTATAAAGAAATCACTTTAGGATTCTCTTTTTAAGCAGTTCCTTAAAACACTAGTGCTTAGGAAATCTATTGGAGGCAGAAGCATTCAAGGGTAGCCTAGGGTTAGGGTTAGGCTTAGGGTACAGCTTAGCGTACGGCTTAGGGTACGGGTTCGGGGAGGGCTTCGGGTACGGCGTAGGGTATGGGTTAGGGTTAGGGTTAGGGTTAGTGTTAGGGATAGGGCTCGGTTTAGGGTATTGGTTAGGATTAGGGTACGTGTTAGTGTTAGGGTAGGGGTTAGGGTTAGGGTACGCGTTAGTGTTAGGGTAGTTATTAAAGCTATCCCACTCTCTAGATACCCCTTAGCACATAAAGGAATATTATTTGGAGGTCCAGCCATGGAGAAGAGTTTAGACAATAGGATAAGATAAGGAACACACCCATTATAAAGAAATCACATTAGGATTCTCTTTTTAAGTTGTTCCTTAAAACACTAGTGCTTAGGAAATCCTTTGGAGGCAGAAGCAGTGAAGGGTAGCCTAGGGTTAGGGTTAGGCTTAGAGTACGGCTTAGGGTACGGCTTAGGTTACGGGTTCGGGGAGGGCTTCGGGTACGGCGTAGGGTATGGGTTAGGGTTAGGGTTAGGGTTAGTGTTAGGGTTAGGGCTCGGTTTAGGGTACGGGTTAGCATTAGTGTACATGTTAGGGTTAGGGTAGGGGTTAGGGTTAGGGTACGCGTTAGGGTTAGGGTAGTTATTAAACCTATCCCACTCTCTAGATACACCTTAGCACGTAAAGGAATATTATTTGGGGGTCCAGCCATGGAGAAGAGTTTAGACACTAGGATAAGATAAGGAACACACCCATTATAAAGAAATCACATTAGGATTCTCTTTTTAAGCTGTTCCTTAAAACACTAGTGCTTAGGAAATCTATTGGAGGCAGAAGCAGTCAAGGGTAGCCTAGGGTTAGGGTTAGGCTTAGGGTACGGCTTAGGGTACGGCTTAGGGTACGGGTTCGGGGAGGGCTTCGGGTACGGCGTAGGGTATGGCTTAGGGTTAGGGTTAGGGTTAGTGTTAGGGTTAGGGCTCGGTTTAGGGTATTGGTTAGGATTAGGGTACGTGTTAGTGTTAGGGTAGGGGTTAGGGTTAGGGTACGCGTTAGTGTTAGGGTAGTTATTAAACCTATCCCACTCCCTAGATACCGCTTAGCACGTAAAGGAATATTATTTGGAGGTCCAGCCATGCAGAAGAGTTTAGACACTTTGATAAATAAGGAACACACCCATTATAAAGAAATCACATTAGGATTCTCTTTTTAAGCTGTTCCTTAAAACACTAGTGCTTAGGAAATCTATTGGAGGCAGAAGCAGTCAAGAGTAGCCTACGGTTAGGGTTAGGCTTGGGGTTAGGCTTAGGGTACGGCTTAGGGTACGGGTTCGGGGACGGCTTCGGGTACGGCATAGGGTATGGGTTAGTGTTAGGGTTAGTGTTAGGGTTAGGGCTCCGATTAGGGTACGTGTTAGGATTAGGGTACATGTTAGGGTTAGGGTAGGGGTTAGGGTTAGGGTACGCGTTAGGGTTAGGGTAGTTATTAAACCTATCCAACTCTCTAGATACACCTTAGCACGTCAAGGAATATTATTTGGGGGTCCAGCCATGGAGAAGAGTTTAGACACTAGGATAAGATAAGGAACACACCCATTATAAAGAAATCACAATAGGATTCTCTTTTTAAGATGTTCCTTAAAACACTAGTGCTTAGGAAATCTATTGGAGGCAGAAGCAGTCAAGGGTAGCCTACGGTTAGGGTTAGGCTTAGGGTACGGCTTAGGGTACGGCTTAGGGTACGGGTTCGGTGAGGGATTCGGGTATGGCGTAGGGTATGGGTTAGGGTTAGGGTTAGGGTTAGTGTTAGGGTTAGGGCTCGGTTTAGGGTATTGGTTAGGATTAGGGTACGTGTTAGGGTTAGGGTAGGGGTTAGGGTTAGGGTACGCGTTAGTGTTAGGGTAGTTATTAAAGCTATCCCACTCTCTAGATACCCCTTAGCACATAAGGAATATTATTTGGAGGTCCAGCCATGGAGAAGAGTTTAGACACTAGGATAAGATAAGGAACACACCCATTATAAAGAAATCACATTAGGATTCTCTTTTTAAGCTGTTCCTTAAAACACTAGTGCTTAGGAAATCTATTGGAGGCAGAAGCAGTCAAGGGTAGCCTAGGGTTAGGGTTAGGCTTAGGGTACGGCTTAGGGTACGGCTTAGGGTACGGGTTCGGGGAGGGCTTCGGGTACGGCGTAGGGTATGGGTTAGGGTTAGGGTTAGTGTTAGGGTTAGGGCTCGGTTTAGGGTATTGGTTAGGATTAGGGTACGTGTTAGGGTTACGGTAGGGGTTAGGGTTAGGTTACGCGTTAGTGTTAGGGTAGTTATTAAACCTAACCCACTCTCTAGATACCTCTTAGCATGTAAAGGAATATTATTTGAGGGTCCAGCCATGGAGAAGAGTTTAGACACTAGGATAAGATAAGGAACACACCCATTATAAAGAAATCACTTTAGGATTCTCTTTTTAAGCTGTTCCTTAAAACACTAGTGCTTAGGAAATCTATTGGAGGCAGAAGCATTCAAGGGTAGCCTAGGGTTAGGGTTAGGCTTATGGTACAGCTTAGCGTACGGCTTAGGGTACGGGTTCGGGGAGGGCTTCGGGTACGGCGTAGGGTATGGGTTAGGGTTAGGGTTAGGGTTAGTGTTAGGGATAGGGCTCGGTTTAGGGTATTGGTTAGGATTAGGGTACGTGTTAGTGTTAGGGTAGGGGTTAGGGTTAGGGTACGCGTTAGTGTTAGGGTAGTTATTAAAGCTATCCCACTCTCTAGATACCCCTTAGCACATAAAGGAATATTATTTGGAGGTCCAGCCATGGAGAAGAGTTTAGACAATAGGATAAGATAAGGAACACACCCATTATAAAGAAATCACATTAGGATTCTCTTTTTAAGTTGTTCCTTAAAACACTAGTGCTTAGGAAATCCTTTGGAGGCAGAAGCAGTGAAGGGTAGCCTAGGGTTAGGGTTAGGCTTAGAGTACGGCTTAGGGTACGGCTTAGGGTACGGGTTCGGGGAGGGCTTCGGGTACGGCGTAGGGTATGGGTTAGGGTTAGGGTTAGGGTTAGTGTTAGGGTTAGGGCTCGGTTTAGGGTACGGGTTAGCATTAGGGTACATGTTAGGGTTAGGGTAGGGGTTAGGGTTAGGGTACGCGTTAGGGTTAGGGTAGTTATTAAACCTATCCCACTCTCTAGATACACCTTAGCACGTAAAGGAATATTATTTGGGGGTCCAGCCATGGAGAAGAGTTTAGACACTAGGATAAGATAAGGAACACACCCATTATAAAGAAATCACATTAGGATTCTCTTTTTAAGCTGTTCCTTAAAACACTAGTGCTTAGGAAATCTATTGGAGGCAGAAGCAGTCAAGGGTAGCCTAGGGTTAGGGTTAGGCTTAGGGTACGGCTTAGGGTACGGCTTAGGGTACGGGTTCGGGGAGGGCTTCGGGTACGGCGTAGGGTATGGGTTAGGGTTAGGGTTAGGGTTAGTGTTAGGGTTAGGGCTCGGTTTAGGGTATTGGTTAGGATTAGGGTACGTGTTAGTGTTAGGGTAGGGGTTAGGGTTAGGGTACGCGTTAGTGTTAGGGTAGTTATTAAACCTATCCCACTCCCTAGATACCGCTTAGCACGTAAAGGAATATTATTTGGAGGTCCAGCCATGCAGAAGAGTTTAGACACTTTGATAAATAAGGAACACACCCATTATAAAGAAATCACATTAGGATTCTCTTTTTAAGCTGTTCCTTAAAACACTAGTGCTTAGGAAATCTATTGGAGGCAGAAGCAGTCAAGAGTAGCCTACGGTTAGGGTTAGGCTTGGGGTTAGGCTTAGGGTACGGCTTAGGGTACGGGTTCGGGGAGGGCTTCGGGTACGGCATAGGGTATGGGTTAGGGTTAGGGTTAGTGTTAGGGTTAGGGCTCCGATTAGGGTACGTGTTAGGATTAGGGTACATGTTAGGGTTAGGGTAGGGGTAAGGGTTAGGGTACGCGTTAGGGTTAGGGTAGTTATTAAACCTATCCCACTCTCTAGATACACCTTAGCACGTCAAGGAATATTATTTGGGGGTCCAGCCATGGAGAAGAGTTTAGACAATAGGATAAGATAAGGAACACACCCATTATAAAGAAATCACATTAGGATTCTCTTTTTAAGTTGTTCCTTAAAACACTAGTGCTTAGGAAATCTATTGGAGGCAGAAGCAGTGAAGGGTAGCCTAGGGTTAGGGTTAGGCTTAGAGTACGGCTTAGGGTACGGCTTAGGGTACGGGTTCGGGGAGGGCTTCGGGTACGGCGTAGGGTATGGGTTAGGGTTAGGGTTAGGGTTAGTGTTAGGGTTAGGGCTCGGTTTAGGGTACGGGTTAGCATTAGGGTACATGTTAGGGTTAGGGTAGGGGTTAGGGTTAGGGTACGCGTTAGGGTTAGGGTAGTTATTAAACCTATCCCACTCTCTAGATACACCTTAGCACGTAAAGGAATATTATTTGAGGGTCCAGCCATGGAGAAGAGTTTAGACACTAGGATAAGATAAGGAACACACCCATTATAAAGAAATCACATTAGGATTCTCTTTTTAAGCTGTTCCTTAAAACACTAGTGCTTAGGAAATCTATTGGAGGCAGAAGCAGTCAAGGGTAGCCTAGGGTTAGGGTTAGGCTTAGGGTACGGCTTAGGGTACGGCTTAGGGTACGGGTTCGGGGAGGGCTTCGGGTACGGCGTAGGGTATGGCTTAGGGTTAGGGTTAGGGTTAGTGTTAGGGTTAGGGCTCGGTTTAGGGTATTGGTTAGGATTAGGGTACGTGTTAGTGTTAGGGTAGGGGTTAGGGTTAGGGTACGCGTTAGAGTTAGGGTAGTTATTAAACCTATCCCACTCCCTAGATACCGCTTAGCACGTAAAGGAATATTATTTGGAGGTCCAGCCATGCAGAAGAGTTTAGACACTTTGATAAATAAGGAACACACCCATTATAAAGAAATCACATTAGGATTCTCTTTTTAAGCTGTTCCTTAAAACACTAGTGCTTAGGAAATCTATTGGAGGCAGAAGCAGTCAAGAGTAGCCTACGGTTAGGGTTAGGCTTGGGGTTAGGCTTAGGGTACGGCTTAGGGTACGGGTTCGGGGAGGGCTTCGGGTACGGCATAGGGTATGGGTTAGGGTTAGGGTTAGTGTTAGGGTTAGGGCTCCGATTAGGGTACGTGTTAGGATTAGGGTACATGTTAGGGTTAGGGTAGGGGTTAGGGTTAGGGTACGCGTTAGGGTTAGGGTAGTTATTAAACCTATCCAACTCTCTAGATACACCTTAGCACGTCAAGGAATATTATTTGGGGGTCCAGCCATGGAGAAGAGTTTAGACACTAGGATAAGATAAGGAACACACCCATTATAAAGAAATCACAATAGGATTCTCTTTTTAAGATGTTCCTTAAAACACTAGTGCTTAGGAAATCTATTGGAGGCAGAAGCAGTCAAGGGTAGCCTAGGGTTAGGGTTAGGCTTAGGGTACGGCTTAGGGTACGGCTTAGGGTACGGGTTCGGTGAGGGATTCGGGTATGGCGTAGGGTATGGGTTAGGGTTAGGGTTAGGGTTAGTGTTAGGGTTAGGGCTCGGTTTAGGGTATTGGTTAGGATTAGGGTACGTGTTAGGGTTAGGGTAGGGGTTAGGGTTAGGGTACGCGTTAGTGTTAGGGTAGTTATTAAAGCTATCCCACTCTCTAGATACCCCTTAGCACATAAGGAATATTATTTGGAGGTCCAGCCATGGAGAAGAGTTTAGACACTAGGATAAGATAAGGAACACACCCATTATAAAGAAATCACATTAGGATTCTCTTTTTAAGCTGTTCCTTAAAACACTAGTGCTTAGGAAATCTATTGGAGGCAGAAGCAGTCAAGGGTAGCCTAGGGTTAGGGTTAGGCTTAGGGTACGGCTTAGGGTACGGCTTAGGGTACGGGTTCGGGGAGGGCTTCGGGTACGGCGTAGGGTATGGGTTAGGGTTAGGGTTAGTGTTAGGGTTAGGGCTCGGTTTAGGGTATTGGTTAGGATTAGGGTACGTGTTATGGTTAGGGTAGGGGTTAGGGTTAGGATACGCGTTAGTGTTAGGGTAGTTATTAAAGCTATCCCACTCTCTAGATACCCCTTAGCACATAAAGGAATATTATTTGGAGGTCCAGCCATGGAGAAGAGTTTAGACACTAGGATAAGATAAGGAACACACCCATTATAAAGAAATCACATTAGGATTCTCTTTTTAAGCTGTTCCTTAAAACACTAGTGCTTAGGAAATCCTTTGGAGGCAGAAGCAGTGAAGGGTAGCCTAGGGTTAGGGTTAGGCTTAGAGTACGGCTTAGGGTACGGCTTAGGGTACGGGTTCGGGGAGGGCTTCGGGTACGGTGTAGGGTATGGGTTAGGGTTAGGGTTAGGGTTAGTGTTAGGGTTAGGGCTCGGTTTAGGGTACGGGTTAGCATTAGGGTACATGTTAGGGTTAGGGTAGGGGTTAGGGTTAGGGTACGTGTTAGGGTTAGGGTAGTTATTAAACCTATCCCACTCTCTAGATACACCTTAGCACGTAAAGGAATATTATTTGGGGGTCCAGCCATGGAGAAGAGTTTAGACACTAGGATAAGATAAGGAACACACCCATTATAAAGAAATCACATTAGGATTCTCTTTTTAAGCTGTTCCTTAAAACACTAGTGCTTAGGAAATCTATTGGAGGCAGAAGCAGTCAAGGGTAGCCTAGGGTTAGGGTTAGGCTTAGGGTACGGCTTAGGGTACGGCTTAGGGTACGGGTTCGGGGAGGGCTTCGGGTACGGCGTAGGGTATGGGTTAGGGTTAGGGTTAGGGTTAGTGTTAGGGTTAGGGCTCGGTTTAGGGTATTGGTTAGGATTAGGGTACGTGTTAGTGTTAGGGTAGGGGTTAGGGTTAGGGTACGCGTTAGTGTTAGGGTAGTTATTAAACCTATCCCACTCCCTAGATACCGCTTAGCACGTAAAGGAATATTATTTGGAGGTCCAGCCATGCAGAAGAGTTTAGACACTTTGATAAATAAGGAACACACCCATTATAAAGAAATCACATTAGGATTCTCTTTTTAAGTTGTTCCTTAAAACACTAGTGCTTAGGAAATCTATTGGAGGCAGAAGCAGTGAAGGGTAGCCTAGGGTTAGGGTTAGGCTTAGAGTACGGCTTAGGGTACGGCTTAGGGTACGGGTTCGGGGAGGGCTTCGGGTACGGCGTAGGGTATGGGTTAGGGTTAGGGTTAGGGTTAGTGTTAGGGTTAGGGCTCGGTTTAGGGTACGGGTTAGCATTAGGGTACATGTTAGGGTTAGGGTAGGGGTTAGGGTTAGGGTACGCGTTAGGGTTAGGGTAGTTATTAAACCTATCCCACTCTCTAGATACACCTTAGCACGTAAAGGAATATTATTTGGGGGTCCAGCCATGGAGAAGAGTTTAGACACTAGGATAAGATAAGGAACACACCCATTATAAAGAAATCACATTAGGATTCTCTTTTTAAGCTGTTCCTTAAAACACTAGTGCTTAGGAAATCTATTGGAGGCAGAAGCAGTCAAGGGTAGCCTAGGGTTAGGGTTAGGCTTAGGGTACGGCTTAGGGTACGGCTTAGGGTACGGGTTCGGGGAGGGCTTCGGGTACGGCGTAGGGTATGGGTTAGGGTTAGGGTTAGGGTTAGTGTTAGGGTTAGGGCTCGGTTTAGGGTATTGGTTAGGATTAGGGTACGTGTTAGTGTTAGGGTAGGGGTTAGGGTTAGGGTACGCGTTAGTGTTAGGGTAGTTATTAAACCTATCCCACTCCCTAGATACCGCTTAGCACGTAAAGGAATATTATTTGGAGGTCCAGCCATGCAGAAGAGTTTAGACACTTTGATAAATAAGGAACACACCCATTATAAAGAAATCACATTAGGATTCTCTTTTTAAGCTGTTCCTTAAAACACTAGTGCTTAGGAAATCTATTGGAGGCAGAAGCAGTCAAGAGTAGCCTACGGTTAGGGTTAGGCTTGGGGTTAGGCTTAGGGTACGGCTTAGGGTACGGGTTCGGGGAGGGCTTCGGGTACGGCATAGGGTATGGGTTAGGGTTAGGGTTAGTGTTAGGGTTAGGGCTCCGATTAGGGTACGTGTTAGGATTAGGGTACATGTTAGGGTTAGGGTAGGGGTAAGGGTTAGGGTACGCGTTAGGGTTAGGGTAGTTATTAAACCTATCCCACTCTCTAGATACACCTTAGCACGTCAAGGAATATTATTTGGGGGTCCAGCCATGGAGAAGAGTTTAGACAATAGGATAAGATAAGGAACACACCCATTATAAAGAAATCACATTAGGATTCTCTTTTTAAGTTGTTCCTTAAAACACTAGTGCTTAGGAAATCTATTGGAGGCAGAAGCAGTGAAGGGTAGCCTAGGGTTAGGGTTAGGCTTAGAGTACGGCTTAGGGTACGGCTTAGGGTACGGGTTCGGGGAGGGCTTCGGGTACGGCGTAGGGTATGGGTTAGGGTTAGGGTTAGGGTTAGTGTTAGGGTTAGGGCTCGGTTTAGGGTACGGGTTAGCATTAGGGTACATGTTAGGGTTAGGGTAGGGGTTAGGGTTAGGGTACGCGTTAGGGTTAGGGTAGTTATTAAACCTATCCCACTCTCTAGATACACCTTAGCACGTAAAGGAATATTATTTGAGGGTCCAGCCATGGAGAAGAGTTTAGACACTAGGATAAGATAAGGAACACACCCATTATAAAGAAATCACATTAGGATTCTCTTTTTAAGCTGTTCCTTAAAACACTAGTGCTTAGGAAATCTATTGGAGGCAGAAGCAGTCAAGGGTAGCCTAGGGTTAGGGTTAGGCTTAGGGTACGGCTTAGGGTACGGCTTAGGGTACGGGTTCGGGGAGGGCTTCGGGTACGGCGTAGGGTATGGCTTAGGGTTAGGGTTAGGGTTAGTGTTAGGGTTAGGGCTCGGTTTAGGGTATTGGTTAGGATTAGGGTACGTGTTAGTGTTAGGGTAGGGGTTAGGGTTAGGGTACGCGTTAGTGTTAGGGTAGTTATTAAACCTATCCCACTCCCTAGATACCGCTTAGCACGTAAAGGAATATTATTTGGAGGTCCAGCCATGCAGAAGAGTTTAGACACTTTGATAAATAAGGAACACACCCATTATAAAGAAATCACATTAGGATTCTCTTTTTAAGCTGTTCCTTAAAACACTAGTGCTTAGGAAATCTATTGGAGGCAGAAGCAGTCAAGAGTAGCCTACGGTTAGGGTTAGGCTTGGGGCTAGGCTTAGGGTACGGCTTAGGGTACGGGTTCGGGGAGGGCTTCGGGTACGGCATAGGGTATGGGTTAGGGTTAGGGTTAGTGTTAGGGTTAGGGCTCCGATTAGGGTACGTGTTAGGATTAGGGTACATGTTAGGGTTAGGGTAGGGGTTAGGGTTAGGGTACGCGTTAGGGTTAGGGTAGTTATTAAACCTATCCAACTCTCTAGATACACCTTAGCACGTCAAGGAATATTATTTGGGGGTCCAGCCATGGAGAAGAGTTTAGACACTAGGATAAGATAAGGAACACACCCATTATAAAGAAATCACAATAGGATTCTCTTTTTAAGATGTTCCTTAAAACACTAGTGCTTAGGAAATCTATTGGAGGCAGAAGCAGTCAAGGGTAGCCTAGGGTTAGGGTTAGGCTTAGGGTACGGCTTAGGGTACGGCTTAGGGTACGGGTTCGGTGAGGGATTCGGGTATGGCGTAGGGTATGGGTTAGGGTTAGGGTTAGGGTTAGTGTTAGGGTTAGGGCTCGGTTTAGGGTATTGGTTAGGATTAGGGTACGTGTTAGGGTTAGGGTAGGGGTTAGGGTTAGGGTACGCGTTAGTGTTAGGGTAGTTATTAAAGCTATCCCACTCTCTAGATACCCCTTAGCACATAAGGAATATTATTTGGAGGTCCAGCCATGGAGAAGAGTTTAGACACTAGGATAAGATAAGGAACACACCCATTATAAAGAAATCACATTAGGATTCTCTTTTTAAGCTGTTCCTTAAAACACTAGTGCTTAGGAAATCTATTGGAGGCAGAAGCAGTCAAGGGTAGCCTAGGGTTAGGGTTAGGCTTAGGGTACGGCTTAGGGTACGGCTTAGGGTACGGGTTCGGGGAGGGCTTCGGGTACGGCGTAGGGTATGGGTTAGGGTTAGGGTTAGTGTTAGGGTTAGGGCTCGGTTTAGGGTATTGGTTAGGATTAGGGTACGTGTTATGGTTAGGGTAGGGGTTAGGGTTAGGATACGCGTTAGTGTTAGGGTAGTTATTAAAGCTATCCCACTCTCTAGATACCCCTTAGCACATAAAGGAATATTATTTGGAGGTCCAGCCATGGAGAAGAGTTTAGACACTAGGATAAGATAAGGAACACACCCATTATAAAGAAATCACATTAGGATTCTCTTTTTAAGCTGTTCCTTAAAACACTAGTGCTTAGGAAATCCTTTGGAGGCAGAAGCAGTGAAGGGTAGCCTAGGGTTAGGGTTAGGCTTAGAGTACGGCTTAGGGTACGGCTTAGGGTACGGGTTCGGGGAGGGCTTCGGGTACGGTGTAGGGTATGGGTTAGGGTTAGGGTTAGGGTTAGTGTTAGGGTTAGGGCTCGGTTTAGGGTACGGGTTAGCATTAGGGTACATGTTAGGGTTAGGGTAGGGGTTAGGGTTAGGGTACGTGTTAGGGTTAGGGTAGTTATTAAACCTATCCCACTCTCTAGATACACCTTAGCACGTAAAGGAATATTATTTGGGGGTCCAGCCATGGAGAAGAGTTTAGACACTAGGATAAGATAAGGAACACACCCATTATAAAGAAATCACATTAGGATTCTCTTTTTAAGCTGTTCCTTAAAACACTAGTGCTTAGGAAATCTATTGGAGGCAGAAGCAGTCAAGGGTAGCCTAGGGTTAGGGTTAGGCTTAGGGTACGGCTTAGGGTACGGCTTAGGGTACGGGTTCGGGGAGGGCTTCGGGTACGGCGTAGGGTATGGGTTAGGGTTAGGGTTAGGGTTAGTGTTAGGGTTAGGGCTCGGTTTAGGGTATTGGTTAGGATTAGGGTACGTGTTAGTGTTAGGGTAGGGGTTAGGGTTAGGGTACGCGTTAGTGTTAGGGTAGTTATTAAACCTATCCCACTCCCTAGATACCGCTTAGCACGTAAAGGAATATTATTTGGAGGTCCAGCCATGCAGAAGAGTTTAGACACTTTGATAAATAAGGAACACACCCATTATAAAGAAATCACATTAGGATTCTCTTTTTAAGTTGTTCCTTAAAACACTAGTGCTTAGGAAATCTATTGGAGGCAGAAGCAGTGAAGGGTAGCCTAGGGTTAGGGTTAGGCTTAGAGTACGGCTTAGGGTACGGCTTAGGGTACGGGTTCGGGGAGGGCTTCGGGTACGGCGTAGGGTATGGGTTAGGGTTAGGGTTAGGGTTAGTGTTAGGGTTAGGGCTCGGTTTAGGGTACGGGTTAGCATTAGGGTACATGTTAGGGTTAGGGTAGGGGTTAGGGTTAGGGTACGCGTTAGGGTTAGGGTAGTTATTAAACCTATCCCACTCTCTAGATACACCTTAGCACGTAAAGGAATATTATTTGGGGGTCCAGCCATGGAGAAGAGTTTAGACACTAGGATAAGATAAGGAACACACCCATTATAAAGAAATCACATTAGGATTCTCTTTTTAAGCTGTTCCTTAAAACACTAGTGCTTAGGAAATCTATTGGAGGCAGAAGCAGTCAAGGGTAGCCTAGGGTTAGGGTTAGGCTTAGGGTACGGCTTAGGGTACGGCTTAGGGTACGGGTTCGGGGAGGGCTTCGGGTACGGCGTAGGGTATGGGTTAGGGTTAGGGTTAGGGTTAGTGTTAGGGTTAGGGCTCGGTTTAGGGTATTGGTTAGGATTAGGGTACGTGTTAGTGTTAGGGTAGGGGTTAGGGTTAGGGTACGCGTTAGTGTTAGGGTAGTTATTAAACCTATCCCACTCCCTAGATACCGCTTAGCACGTAAAGGAATATTATTTGGAGGTCCAGCCATGCAGAAGAGTTTAGACACTTTGATAAATAAGGAACACACCCATTATAAAGAAATCACATTAGGATTCTCTTTTTAAGCTGTTCCTTAAAACACTAGTGCTTAGGAAATCTATTGGAGGCAGAAGCAGTCAAGAGTAGCCTACGGTTAGGGTTAGGCTTGGGGTTAGGCTTAGGGTACGGCTTAGGGTACGGGTTCGGGGAGGGCTTCGGGTACGGCATAGGGTATGGGTTAGGGTTAGGGTTAGTGTTAGGGTTAGGGCTCCGATTAGGGTACGTGTTAGGATTAGGGTACATGTTAGGGTTAGGGTAGGGGTAAGGGTTAGGGTACGCGTTAGGGTTAGGGTAGTTATTAAACCTATCCCACTCTCTAGATACACCTTAGCACGTCAAGGAATATTATTTGGGGGTCCAGCCATGGAGAAGAGTTTAGACAATAGGATAAGATAAGGAACACACCCATTATAAAGAAATCACATTAGGATTCTCTTTTTAAGTTGTTCCTTAAAACACTAGTGCTTAGGAAATCTATTGGAGGCAGAAGCAGTGAAGGGTAGCCTAGGGTTAGGGTTAGGCTTAGAGTACGGCTTAGGGTACGGCTTAGGGTACGGGTTCGGGGAGGGCTTCGGGTACGGCGTAGGGTATGGGTTAGGGTTAGGGTTAGGGTTAGTGTTAGGGTTAGGGCTCGGTTTAGGGTACGGGTTAGCATTAGGGTACATGTTAGGGTTAGGGTACGCGTTAGGGTTAGGGTAGTTATTAAACCTATCCCACTCTCTAGATACACCTTAGCACGTAAAGGAATATTATTTGAGGGTCCAGCCATGGAGAAGAGTTTAGACACTAGGATAAGATAAGGAACACACCCATTATAAAGAAATCACATTAGGATTCTCTTTTTAAGCTGTTCCTTAAAACACTAGTGCTTAGGAAATCTATTGGAGGCAGAAGCAGTCAAGGGTAGCCTAGGGTTAGGGTTAGGCTTAGGGTACGGCTTAGGGTACGGCTTAGGGTACGGGTTCGGGGAGGGCTTCGGGTACGGCGTAGGGTATGGCTTAGGGTTAGGGTTAGGGTTAGTGTTAGGGTTAGGGCTCGGTTTAGGGTATTGGTTAGGATTAGGGTACGTGTTAGTGTTAGGGTAGGGGTTAGGGTTAGGGTACGCGTTAGTGTTAGGGTAGTTATTAAACCTATCCCACTCCCTAGATACCGCTTAGCACGTAAAGGAATATTATTTGGAGGTCCAGCCATGCAGAAGAGTTTAGACACTTTGATAAATAAGGAACACACCCATTATAAAGAAATCACATTAGGATTCTCTTTTTAAGCTGTTCCTTAAAACACTAGTGCTTAGGAAATCTATTGGAGGCAGAAGCAGTCAAGAGTAGCCTACGGTTAGGGTTAGGCTTGGGGTTAGGCTTAGGGTACGGCTTAGGGTACGGGTTCGGGGAGGGCTTCGGGTACGGCATAGGGTATGGGTTAGGGTTAGGGTTAGTGTTAGGGTTAGGGCTCCGATTAGGGTACGTGTTAGGATTAGGGTACATGTTAGGGTTAGGGTAGGGGTTAGGGTTAGGGTACGCGTTAGGGTTAGGGTAGTTATTAAACCTATCCAACTCTCTAGATACACCTTAGCACGTCAAGGAATATTATTTGGGGGTCCAGCCATGGAGAAGAGTTTAGACACTAGGATAAGATAAGGAACACACCCATTATAAAGAAATCACAATAGGATTCTCTTTTTAAGATGTTCCTTAAAACACTAGTGCTTAGGAAATCTATTGGAGGCAGAAGCAGTCAAGGGTAGCCTAGGGTTAGGGTTAGGCTTAGGGTACGGCTTAGGGTACGGCTTAGGGTACGGGTTCGGTGAGGGATTCGGGTATGGCGTAGGGTATGGGTTAGGGTTAGGGTTAGGGTTAGTGTTAGGGTTAGGGCTCGGTTTAGGGTATTGGTTAGGATTAGGGTACGTGTTAGGGTTAGGGTAGGGGTTAGGGTTAGGGTACGCGTTAGTGTTAGGGTAGTTATTAAAGCTATCCCACTCTCTAGATACCCCTTAGCACATAAGGAATATTATTTGGAGGTCCAGCCATGGAGAAGAGTTTAGACACTAGGATAAGATAAGGAACACACCCATTATAAAGAAATCACATTAGGATTCTCTTTTTAAGCTGTTCCTTAAAACACTAGTGCTTAGGAAATCTATTGGAGGCAGAAGCAGTCAAGGGTAGCCTAGGGTTAGGGTTAGGCTTAGGGTACGGCTTAGGGTACGGCTTAGGGTACGGGTTCGGGGAGGGCTTCGGGTACGGCGTAGGGTATGGGTTAGGGTTAGGGTTAGTGTTAGGGTTAGGGCTCGGTTTAGGGTATTGGTTAGGATTAGGGTACGTGTTATGGTTAGGGTAGGGGTTAGGGTTAGGATACGCGTTAGTGTTAGGGTAGTTATTAAAGCTATCCCACTCTCTAGATACCCCTTAGCACATAAAGGAATATTATTTGGAGGTCCAGCCATGGAGAAGAGTTTAGACACTAGGATAAGATAAGGAACACACCCATTATAAAGAAATCACATTAGGATTCTCTTTTTAAGCTGTTCCTTAAAACACTAGTGCTTAGGAAATCCTTTGGAGGCAGAAGCAGTGAAGGGTAGCCTAGGGTTAGGGTTAGGCTTAGAGTACGGCTTAGGGTACGGCTTAGGGTACGGGTTCGGGGAGGGCTTCGGGTACGGCGTAGGGTATGGGTTAGGGTTAGGGTTAGGGTTAGTGTTAGGGTTAGGGCTCGGTTTAGGGTACGGGTTAGCATTAGGGTACATGTTAGGGTTAGGGTAGGGGTTAGGGTTAGGGTACGTGTTAGGGTTAGGGTAGTTATTAAACCTATCCCACTCTCTAGATACACCTTAGCACGTAAAGGAATATTATTTGGGGGTCCAGCCATGGAGAAGAGTTTAGACACTAGGATAAGATAAGGAACACACCCATTATAAAGAAATCACATTAGGATTCTCTTTTTAAGCTGTTCCTTAAAACACTAGTGCTTAGGAAATCTATTGGAGGCAGAAGCAGTCAAGGGTAGCCTAGGGTTAGGGTTAGGCTTAGGGTACGGCTTAGGGTACGGCTTAGGGTACGGGTTCGGGGAGGGCTTCGGGTACGGCGTAGGGTATGGGTTAGGGTTAGGGTTAGGGTTAGTGTTAGGGTTAGGGCTCGGTTTAGGGTATTGGTTAGGATTAGGGTACGTGTTAGTGTTAGGGTAGGGGTTAGGGTTAGGGTACGCGTTAGTGTTAGGGTAGTTATTAAACCTATCCCACTCCCTAGATACCGCTTAGCACGTAAAGGAATATTATTTGGAGGTCCAGCCATGCAGAAGAGTTTAGACACTTTGATAAATAAGGAACACACCCATTATAAAGAAATCACAATAGGATTCTCTTTTTAAGATGTTCCTTAAAACACTAGTGCTTAGGAAATCTATTGGAGGCAGAAGCAGTCAAGGGTAGCCTAGGGTTAGGGTTAGGCTTAGGGTACGGCTTAGGGTACGGCTTAGGGTACGGGTTCGGTGAGGGATTCGGGTATGGCGTAGGGTATGGGTTAGGGTTAGGGTTAGGGTTAGTGTTAGGGTTAGGGCTCGGTTTAGGGTATTGGTTAGGATTAGGGTACGTGTTAGGGTTAGGGTAGGGGTTAGGGTTAGGGTACGCGTTAGTGTTAGGGTAGTTATTAAAGCTATCCCACTCTCTAGATACCCCTTAGCACATAAGGAATATTATTTGGAGGTCCAGCCATGGAGAAGAGTTTAGACACTAGGATAAGATAAGGAACACACCCATTATAAAGAAATCACATTAGGATTCTCTTTTTAAGCTGTTCCTTAAAACACTAGTGCTTAGGAAATCTATTGGAGGCAGAAGCAGTCAAGGGTAGCCTAGGGTTAGGGTTAGGCTTAGGGTACGGCTTAGGGTACGGCTTAGGGTACGGGTTCGGGGAGGGCTTCGGGTACGGCGTAGGGTATGGGTTAGGGTTAGGGTTAGTGTTAGGGTTAGGGCTCGGTTTAGGGTATTGGTTAGGATTAGGGTACGTGTTATGGTTAGGGTAGGGGTTAGGGTTAGGATACGCGTTAGTGTTAGGGTAGTTATTAAAGCTATCCCACTCTCTAGATACCCCTTAGCACATAAAGGAATATTATTTGGAGGTCCAGCCATGGAGAAGAGTTTAGACACTAGGATAAGATAAGGAACACACCCATTATAAAGAAATCACATTAGGATTCTCTTTTTAAGCTGTTCCTTAAAACACTAGTGCTTAGGAAATCCTTTGGAGGCAGAAGCAGTGAAGGGTAGCCTAGGGTTAGGGTTAGGCTTAGAGTACGGCTTAGGGTACGGCTTAGGGTACGGGTTCGGGGAGGGCTTCGGGTACGGCGTAGGGTATGGGTTAGGGTTAGGGTTAGGGTTAGTGTTAGGGTTAGGGCTCGGTTTAGGGTACGGGTTAGCATTAGGGTACATGTTAGGGTTAGGGTAGGGGTTAG
The DNA here is from genome assembly GCF_965194825.1 of Balaenoptera physalus. Classification (NCBI taxonomy): domain Eukaryota; kingdom Metazoa; phylum Chordata; class Mammalia; order Artiodactyla; family Balaenopteridae; genus Balaenoptera; species Balaenoptera physalus. Next base: position 150,116,926 of record NC_138903.1, read on the forward strand.
GGTTAGGGTACGTGTTAGGGTTAGGGTAGTTATTAAACCTATCCCACTCTCTAGATACACCTTAGCACGTAAAGGAATATTATTTGGGGGTCCAGCCATGGAGAAGAGTTTAGACACTAGGATAAGATAAGGAACACACCCATTATAAAGAAATCACATTAGGATTCTCTTTTTAAGCTGTTCCTTAAAACACTAGTGCTTAGGAAATCTATTGGAGGCAGAAGCAGTCAAGGGTAGCCTAGGGTTAGGGTTAGGCTTAGGGTACGGCTTAGGGTACGGCTTAGGGTACGGGTTCGGGGAGGGCTTCGGGTACGGCGTAGGGTATGGGTTAGGGTTAGGGTTAGGGTTAGTGTTAGGGTTAGGGCTCGGTTTAGGGTATTGGTTAGGATTAGGGTACGTGTTAGTGTTAGGGTAGGGGTTAGGGTTAGGGTACGCGTTAGTGTTAGGGTAGTTATTAAACCTATCCCACTCCCTAGATACCGCTTAGCACGTAAAGGAATATTATTTGGAGGTCCAGCCATGCAGAAGAGTTTAGACACTTTGATAAATAAGGAACACACCCATTATAAAGAAATCACATTAGGATTCTCTTTTTAAGCTGTTCCTTAAAACACTAGTGCTTAGGAAATCTATTGGAGGCAGAAGCAGTCAAGAGTAGCCTACGGTTAGGGTTAGGCTTGGGGTTAGGCTTAGGGTACGGCTTAGGGTACGGGTTCGGGGAGGGCTTCGGGTACGGCATAGGGTATGGGTTAGGGTTAGGGTTAGTGTTAGGGTTAGGGCTCCGATTAGGGTACGTGTTAGGATTAGGGTACATGTTAGGGTTAGGGTAGGGGTAAGGGTTAGGGTACGCGTTAGGGTTAGGGTAGTTATTAAACCTATCCCACTCTCTAGATACACCTTAGCACGTCAAGGAATATTATTTGGGGGTCCAGCCATGGAGAAGAGTTTAGACAATAGGATAAGATAAGGAACACACCCATTATAAAGAAATCACATTAGGATTCTCTTTTTAAGTTGTTCCTTAAAACACTAGTGCTTAGGAAATCTATTGGAGGCAGAAGCAGTGAAGGGTAGCCTAGGGTTAGGGTTAGGCTTAGAGTACGGCTTAGGGTACGGCTTAGGGTACGGGTTCGGGGAGGGCTTCGGGTACGGCGTAGGGTATGGGTTAGGGTTAGGGTTAGGGTTAGTGTTAGGGTTAGGGCTCGGTTTAGGGTACGGGTTAGCATTAGGGTACATGTTAGGGTTAGGGTAGGGGTTAGGGTTAGGGTACGCGTTAGGGTTAGGGTAGTTATTAAACCTATCCCACTCTCTAGATACACCTTAGCACGTAAAGGAATATTATTTGGGGGTCCAGCCATGGAGAAGAGTTTAGACACTAGGATAAGATAAGGAACACACCCATTATAAAGAAATCACATTAGGATTCTCTTTTTAAGCTGTTCCTTAAAACACTAGTGCTTAGGAAATCTATTGGAGGCAGAAGCAGTCAAGGGTAGCCTAGGGTTAGGGTTAGGCTTAGGGTACGGCTTAGGGTACGGCTTAGGGTACGGGTTCGGGGAGGGCTTCGGGTACGGCGTAGGGTATGGCTTAGGGTTAGGGTTAGGGTTAGTGTTAGGGTTAGGGCTCGGTTTAGGGTATTGGTTAGGATTAGGGTACGTGTTAGTGTTAGGGTAGGGGTTAGGGTTAGGGTACGCGTTAGTGTTAGGGTAGTTATTAAACCTATCCCACTCCCTAGATACCGCTTAGCACGTAAAGGAATATTATTTGGAGGTCCAGCCATGCAGAAGAGTTTAGACACTTTGATAAATAAGGAACACACCCATTATAAAGAAATCACATTAGGATTCTCTTTTTAAGCTGTTCCTTAAAACACTAGTGCTTAGGAAATCTATTGGAGGCAGAAGCAGTCAAGAGTAGCCTACGGTTAGGGTTAGGCTTGGGGTTAGGCTTAGGGTACGGCTTAGGGTACGGGTTCGGGGAGGGCTTCGGGTACGGCATAGGGTATGGGTTAGGGTTAGGGTTAGTGTTAGGGTTAGGGCTCCGATTAGGGTACGTGTTAGGATTAGGGTACATGTTAGGGTTAGGGTAGGGGTTAGGGTTAGGGTACGCGTTAGGGTTAGGGTAGTTATTAAACCTATCCAACTCTCTAGATACACCTTAGCACGTCAAGGAATATTATTTGGGGGTCCAGCCATGGAGAAGAGTTTAGACACTAGGATAAGATAAGGAACACACCCATTATAAAGAAATCACAATAGGATTCTCTTTTTAAGATGTTCCTTAAAACACTAGTGCTTAGGAAATCTATTGGAGGCAGAAGCAGTCAAGGGTAGCCTAGGGTTAGGGTTAGGCTTAGGGTACGGCTTAGGGTACGGCTTAGGGTACGGGTTCGGTGAGGGATTCGGGTATGGCGTAGGGTATGGGTTAGGGTTAGGGTTAGGGTTAGTGTTAGGGTTAGGGCTCGGTTTAGGGTATTGGTTAGGATTAGGGTACGTGTTAGGGTTAGGGTAGGGGTTAGGGTTAGGGTACGCGTTAGTGTTAGGGTAGTTATTAAAGCTATCCCACTCTCTAGATACCCCTTAGCACATAAGGAATATTATTTGGAGGTCCAGCCATGGAGAAGAGTTTAGACACTAGGATAAGATAAGGAACACACCCATTATAAAGAAATCACATTAGGATTCTCTTTTTAAGCTGTTCCTTAAAACACTAGTGCTTAGGAAATCTATTGGAGGCAGAAGCAGTCAAGGGTAGCCTAGGGTTAGGGTTAGGCTTAGGGTACGGCTTAGGGTACGGCTTAGGGTACGGGTTCGGGGAGGGCTTCGGGTACGGCGTAGGGTATGGGTTAGGGTTAGGGTTAGTGTTAGGGTTAGGGCTCGGTTTAGGGTATTGGTTAGGATTAGGGTACGTGTTATGGTTAGGGTAGGGGTTAGGGTTAGGATACGCGTTAGTGTTAGGGTAGTTATTAAAGCTATCCCACTCTCTAGATACCCCCTAGCACATAAAGGAATATTATTTGGAGGTCCAGCCATGGAGAAGAGTTTAGACACTAGGATAAGATAAGGAACACACCCATTATAAAGAAATCACATTAGGATTCTCTTTTTAAGCTGTTCCTTAAAACACTAGTGCTTAGGAAATCCTTTGGAGGCAGAAGCAGTGAAGGGTAGCCTAGGGTTAGGGTTAGGCTTAGAGTACGGCTTAGGGTACGGCTTAGGGTACGGGTTCGGGGAGGGCTTCGGGTACGGCGTAGGGTATGGGTTAGGGTTAGGGTTAGGGTTAGTGTTAGGGTTAGGGCTCGGTTTAGGGTACGGGTTAGCATTAGGGTACATGTTAGGGTTAGGGTAGGGGTTAGGGTTAGGGTACGTGTTAGGGTTAGGGTAGTTATTAAACCTATCCCACTCTCTAGATACACCTTAGCACGTAAAGGAATATTATTTGGGGGTCCAGCCATGGAGAAGAGTTTAGACACTAGGATAAGATAAGGAACACACCCATTATAAAGAAATCACATTAGGATTCTCTTTTTAAGCTGTTCCTTAAAACACTAGTGCTTAGGAAATCTATTGGAGGCAGAAGCAGTCAAGGGTAGCCTAGGGTTAGGGTTAGGCTTAGGGTACGGCTTAGGGTACGGCTTAGGGTACGGGTTCGGGGAGGGCTTCGGGTACGGCGTAGGGTATGGGTTAGGGTTAGGGTTAGGGTTAGTGTTAGGGTTAGGGCTCGGTTTAGGGTATTGGTTAGGATTAGGGTACGTGTTAGTGTTAGGGTAGGGGTTAGGGTTAGGGTACGCGTTAGTGTTAGGGTAGTTATTAAACCTATCCCACTCCCTAGATACCGCTTAGCACGTAAAGGAATATTATTTGGAGGTCCAGCCATGCAGAAGAGTTTAGACACTTTGATAAATAAGGAACACACCCATTATAAAGAAATCACATTAGGATTCTCTTTTTAAGCTGTTCCTTAAAACACTAGTGCTTAGGAAATCTATTGGAGGCAGAAGCAGTCAAGAGTAGCCTACGGTTAGGGTTAGGCTTGGGGTTAGGCTTAGGGTACGGCTTAGGGTACGGGTTCGGGGAGGGCTTCGGGTACGGCATAGGGTATGGGTTAGGGTTAGGGTTAGTGTTAGGGTTAGGGCTCCGATTAGGGTACGTGTTAGGATTAGGGTACATGTTAGGGTTAGGGTAGGGGTAAGGGTTAGGGTACGCGTTAGGGTTAGGGTAGTTATTAAACCTATCCCACTCTCTAGATACACCTTAGCACGTCAAGGAATATTATTTGGGGGTCCAGCCATGGAGAAGAGTTTAGACAATAGGATAAGATAAGGAACACACCCATTATAAAGAAATCACATTAGGATTCTCTTTTTAAGTTGTTCCTTAAAACACTAGTGCTTAGGAAATCTATTGGAGGCAGAAGCAGTGAAGGGTAGCCTAGGGTTAGGGTTAGGCTTAGAGTACGGCTTAGGGTACGGCTTAGGGTACGGGTTCGGGGAGGGCTTCGGGTACGGCGTAGGGTATGGGTTAGGGTTAGGGTTAGGGTTAGTGTTAGGGTTAGGGCTCGGTTTAGGGTACGGGTTAGCATTAGGGTACATGTTAGGGTTAGGGTAGGGGTTAGGGTTAGGGTACGCGTTAGGGTTAGGGTAGTTATTAAACCTATCCCACTCTCTAGATACACCTTAGCACGTAAAGGAATATTATTTGGGGGTCCAGCCATGGAGAAGAGTTTAGACACTAGGATAAGATAAGGAACACACCCATTATAAAGAAATCACATTAGGATTCTCTTTTTAAGCTGTTCCTTAAAACACTAGTGCTTAGGAAATCTATTGGAGGCAGAAGCAGTCAAGGGTAGCCTAGGGTTAGGGTTAGGCTTAGGGTACGGCTTAGGGTACGGCTTAGGGTACGGGTTCGGGGAGGGCTTCGGGTACGGCGTAGGGTATGGCTTAGGGTTAGGGTTAGGGTTAGTGTTAGGGTTAGGGCTCGGTTTAGGGTATTGGTTAGGATTAGGGTACGTGTTAGTGTTAGGGTAGGGGTTAGGGTTAGGGTACGCGTTAGTGTTAGGGTAGTTATTAAACCTATCCCACTCCCTAGATACCGCTTAGCACGTAAAGGAATATTATTTGGAGGTCCAGCCATGCAGAAGAGTTTAGACACTTTGATAAATAAGGAACACACCCATTATAAAGAAATCACATTAGGATTCTCTTTTTAAGCTGTTCCTTAAAACACTAGTGCTTAGGAAATCTATTGGAGGCAGAAGCAGTCAAGAGTAGCCTACGGTTAGGGTTAGGCTTGGGGTTAGGCTTAGGGTACGGCTTAGGGTACGGGTTCGGGGAGGGCTTCGGGTACGGCATAGGGTATGGGTTAGGGTTAGGGTTAGTGTTAGGGTTAGGGCTCCGATTAGGGTACGTGTTAGGATTAGGGTACATGTTAGGGTTAGGGTAGGGGTTAGGGTTAGGGTACGCGTTAGGGTTAGGGTAGTTATTAAACCTATCCAACTCTCTAGATACACCTTAGCACGTCAAGGAATATTATTTGGGGGTCCAGCCATGGAGAAGAGTTTAGACACTAGGATAAGATAAGGAACACACCCATTATAAAGAAATCACAATAGGATTCTCTTTTTAAGATGTTCCTTAAAACACTAGTGCTTAGGAAATCTATTGGAGGCAGAAGCAGTCAAGGGTAGCCTAGGGTTAGGGTTAGGCTTAGGGTACGGCTTAGGGTACGGCTTAGGGTACGGGTTCGGTGAGGGATTCGGGTATGGCGTAGGGTATGGGTTAGGGTTAGGGTTAGGGTTAGTGTTAGGGTTAGGGCTCGGTTTAGGGTATTGGTTAGGATTAGGGTACGTGTTAGGGTTAGGGTAGGGGTTAGGGTTAGGGTACGCGTTAGTGTTAGGGTAGTTATTAAAGCTATCCCACTCTCTAGATACCCCTTAGCACATAAGGAATATTATTTGGAGGTCCAGCCATGGAGAAGAGTTTAGACACTAGGATAAGATAAGGAACACACCCATTATAAAGAAATCACATTAGGATTCTCTTTTTAAGCTGTTCCTTAAAACACTAGTGCTTAGGAAATCTATTGGAGGCAGAAGCAGTCAAGGGTAGCCTAGGGTTAGGGTTAGGCTTAGGGTACGGCTTAGGGTACGGCTTAGGGTACGGGTTCGGGGAGGGCTTCGGGTACGGCGTAGGGTATGGGTTAGGGTTAGGGTTAGTGTTAGGGTTAGGGCTCGGTTTAGGGTATTGGTTAGGATTAGGGTACGTGTTATGGTTAGGGTAGGGGTTAGGGTTAGGATACGCGTTAGTGTTAGGGTAGTTATTAAAGCTATCCCACTCTCTAGATACCCCTTAGCACATAAAGGAATATTATTTGGAGGTCCAGCCATGGAGAAGAGTTTAGACACTAGGATAAGATAAGGAACACACCCATTATAAAGAAATCACATTAGGATTCTCTTTTTAAGCTGTTCCTTAAAACACTAGTGCTTAGGAAATCCTTTGGAGGCAGAAGCAGTGAAGGGTAGCCTAGGGTTAGGGTTAGGCTTAGAGTACGGCTTAGGGTACGGCTTAGGGTACGGGTTCGGGGAGGGCTTCGGGTACGGCGTAGGGTATGGGTTAGGGTTAGGGTTAGTGTTAGGGTTAGGGCTCCGATTAGGGTACGTGTTAGGATTAGGGTACATGTTAGGGTTAGGGTAGGGGTAAGGGTTAGGGTACGCGTTAGGGTTAGGGTAGTTATTAAACCTATCCCACTCTCTAGATACACCTTAGCACGTCAAGGAATATTATTTGGGGGTCCAGCCATGGAGAAGAGTTTAGACAATAGGATAAGATAAGGAACACACCCATTATAAAGAAATCACATTAGGATTCTCTTTTTAAGTTGTTCCTTAAAACACTAGTGCTTAGGAAATCTATTGGAGGCAGAAGCAGTGAAGGGTAGCCTAGGGTTAGGGTTAGGCTTAGAGTACGGCTTAGGGTACGGCTTAGGGTACGGGTTCGGGGAGGGCTTCGGGTACGGCGTAGGGTATGGGTTAGGGTTAGGGTTAGGGTTAGTGTTAGGGTTAGGGCTCGGTTTAGGGTACGGGTTAGCATTAGGGTACATGTTAGGGTTAGGGTAGGGGTTAGGGTTAGGGTACGCGTTAGGGTTAGGGTAGTTATTAAACCTATCCCACTCTCTAGATACACCTTATCACGTAAAGGAATATTATTTGGGGGTCCAGCCATGGAGAAGAGTTTAGACACTAGGATAAGATAAGGAACACACCCATTATAAAGAAATCACATTAGGATTCTCTTTTTAAGCTGTTCCTTAAAACACTAGTGCTTAGGAAATCTATTGGAGGCAGAAGCAGTCAAGGGTAGCCTAGGGTTAGGGTTAGGCTTAGGGTACGGCTTAGGGTACGGCTTAGGGTACGGGTTCGGGGAGGGCTTCGGGTACGGCGTAGGGTATGGGTTAGGGTTAGGGTTAGGGTTAGTGTTAGGGTTAGGGCTCGGTTTAGGGTATTGGTTAGGATTAGGGTACCTGTTAGTGTTAGGGTAGGGGTTAGGGTTAGGGTACGCGTTAGTGTTAGGGTAGTTATTAAACCTATCCCACTCCCTAGATACCGCTTAGCACGTAAAGGAGTATTATTTGGAGGTCCAGCCATGCAGAAGAGTTTAGACACTTTGATAAATAAGGAACACACCCATTATAAAGAAATCACATTAGGATTCTCTTTTTAAGCTGTTCCTTAAAACACTAGTGCTTAGGAAATCTATTGGAGGCAGAAGCAGTCAAGAGTAGCCTACGGTTAGGGTTAGGCTTGGGGTTAGGCTTAGGGTACGGCTTAGGGTACGGGTTCGGGGAGGGCTTCGGGTACGGCATAGGGTATGGGTTAGGGTAAGGGTTAGTGTTAGGGTTAGGGCTCCGATTAGGGTACGTGTTAGGATTAGGGTACATGTTAGGGTTAGGGTAGGGGTTAGGGTTAGGGTACGCGTTAGGGTTAGGGTAGTTATTAAACCTATCCCACTCTCTAGATACACCTTAGCACGTCACGGAATATTATTTGGGGGTCCAGCCATGGAGAAGAGTTTAGACACTAGGATAAGATAAGGAACACAAACATTATAAAGAAATCACAATAGGATTCTCTTTTTAAGATGTTCCTTAAAACACTAGTGCTTAGGAAATCTATTGGAGGCAGAAGCAGTCAAGGGTAGCCTAGGGTTAGGGTTAGGCTTAGGGTACGGCTTAGGGTACGGCTTAGGGTACGGGTTCGGTGAGGGATTCGGGTATGGCGTAGGGTATGGGTTAGGGTTAGGGTTAGGGTTAGTGTTAGGGTTAGGGCTCGGTTTAGGGTATTGGTTAGGATTAGGGTACGTGTTAGGGTTAGGGTAGGGGTTAGGGTTAGGGTACGCGTTAGTGTTAGGGTAGTTATTAAAGCTATCCCACTCTCTAGATACCCCTTAGCACATAAGGAATATTATTTGGAGGTCCAGCCATGGAGAAGAGTTTAGACACTAGGATAAGATAAGGAACACACCCATTATAAAGAAATCACATTAGGATTCTCTTTTTAAGCTGTTCCTTAAAACACTAGTGCTTAGGAAATCTATTGGAGGCAGAAGCAGTCAAGGGTAGCCTAGGGTTAGGGTTAGGCTTAGGGTACGGCTTAGGGTACGGCTTAGGGTACGGGTTCGGGGAGGGCTTCTGGTACGGCGTAGGGTATGGGTTAGGGTTAGGGTTAGTGTTAGGGTTAGGGCTCGGTTTAGGGTATTGGTTAGGATTAGGGTACGTGTTATGGTTAGGGTAGGGGTTAGGGTTAGGGTACGCGTTAGTGTTAGGGTAGTTATTAAAGCTATCCCACTCTCTAGATACCCCTTAGCACATAAAGGAATATTATTTGGAGGTCCAGCCATGGAGAAGAGTTTAGACACTAGGATAAGATAAGGAACACACCCATTATAAAGAAATCACATTAGGATTCTCTTTTTAAGCTGTTCCTTAAAACACTAGTGCTTAGGAAATCTATTGGAGGCAGAAGCAGTCAAGGGTAGCCTAGGGTTAGGGTTAGGCTTAGGGTACGGCTTAGGGTACGGCTTAGGGTACGGGTTCGGGGAGGGCTTCGGGTACGGCGTAGGGTATGGCTTAGGGTTAGGGTTAGGGTTAGTGTTAGGGTTAGGGCTCGGTTTAGGGTATTGGTTAGGATTAGGGTACGTGTTAGGGTTACGGTAGGGGTTAGGGTTAGGTTACGCGTTAGTGTTAGGGTAGTTATTAAACCTAACCCACTCTCTAGATACCCCTTAGCACGTAAAGGAATATTATTTGAGGGTCCAGCCATGGAGAAGAGTTTAGACACTAGGATAAGATAAGGAACACACCCATTATAAAGAAATCACATTAGGATTCTCTTTTTAAGCTGTTCCTTAAAACACTAGTGCTTAGGAAATCTATTGGAGGCAGAAGCAGTCAAGGGTAGCCTAGGGTTAGGGTTAGGCTTAGGGTACGGCTTAGGGTACGGCTTAGGGTACGGGTTCGGGGAGGGCTTCGGGTACGGCGTAGGGTATGGGTTAGGGTTAGGGTTATGTTAGGGTTAGGGCTCGGTTTAGGGTATTGGTTAGGATTAGGGTACGTGTTATGGTTAGGGTAGGGGTTAGGGTTAGGGTACGCGTTAGTGTTAGGGTAGTTATTAAAGCTATCCCACTCTCTAGATACCCCTTAGCACATAAAGGAATATTATTTGGAGGTCCAGCCATGGAGAAGAGTTTAGACAATAGGATAAGATAAGGAACACACCCATTATAAAGAAATCACATTAGGATTCTCTTTTTAAGTTGTTCCTTAAAACACTAGTGCTTAGGAAATCTATTGGAGGCAGAAGCAATGAAGGGTAGCCTAGGGTTAGGGTTAGGCTTAGAGTACGGCTTAGGGTACGGCTTAGGGTACGGGTTCGGGGAGGGCTTCGGGTACGGCGTAGGGTATGGGTTAGGGTTAGGGTTAGGGTTAGTGTTAGGGTTAGGGCTCGGTTTAGGGTACGGGTTAGCATTAGGGTACATGTTAGGGTTAGGGTAGGGGTTAGGGTTAGGGTACGCGGTAGGGTTAGGGTAGTTATGAAACCTATCCCACTCTCTAGATACACCTTAGCACGTAAAGGAATATTATTTGGGGGTCCAGCCATGGAGAAGAGTTTAGACACTAGGATAAGATAAGGAACACACCCATTATAAAGAAATCACATTAGGATTCTCTTTTTAAGCTGTTCCTTAAAACACTAGTGCTTAGGAAATCTATTGGAGGCAGAAGCAGTCAAGGGTAGCCTAGGGTTAGGGTTAGGCTTAGGGTACGGCTTAGGGTACGGCTTAGGGTACGGGTTCGGGGAGGGCTTCGGGTACGGCGTAGGGTATGGGTTAGGGTTAGGGTTAGGGTTAGTGTTAGGGTTAGGGCTCGGTTTAGGGTATTGGTTAGGATTAGGGTACGTGTTAGTGTTAGGGTAGGTGTTAGGGTTAGGGTACGCGTTAGTGTTAGGGTAGTTATTAAACCTATCCCACTCCCTAGATACCGCTTAGCACGTAAAGGAATATTATTTGGAGGTCCAGCCATGCAGAAGAGTTTAGACACTTTGATAAATAAGGAACACACCCATTATAAGGAAATCACATTAGGATTCTCTTTTTAAGCTGTTCCTTAAAACACTAGTGCTTAGGAAATCTATTGGAGGCAGAAGCAGTCAAGAGTAGCCTACGGTTAGGGTTAGGCTTGGGGTTAGGCTTAGGGTACGGCTTAGGGTACGGGTTCGGGGAGGGCTTCGGGTACGGCATAGGGTATGGGTTAGGGTTAGGGTTAGTGTTAGGGTTAGGGCTCCGATTAGGGTACGTGTTAGGATTAGGGTACATGTTAGGGTTAGGGTAGGGGTTAGGGTTAGTGTACGCGTTAGGGTTAGGGTAGTTATTAAACCTATCCCACTCTCTAGATACACCTTAGCACGTCAAGGAATATTATTTGGGGGTCCAGCCATGGAGAAGAGTTTAGACACTAGGATAAGATAAGGAACACAAACATTATAAAGAAATCACAATAGGATTCTCTTTTTAAGATGTTCCTTAAAACACTAGTGCTTAGGAAATCTATTGGAGGCAGAAGCAGTCAAGGGTAGCCTAGGGTTAGGGTACGGCTTAGGGTACGGCTTAGGGTACGGCTTAGGGTACGGGTTCGGTGAGGGATTCGGGTATGGCGTAGGGTATGGGTTAGGGTTAGGGTTAGGGTTAGTGTTAGGGTTAGGGCTCGGTTTAGGGTATTGGTTAGGATTAGGGTACGTGTTAGGGTTAGGGTAGGGGTTAGGGTTAGGGTACGCGTTAGTGTTAGGGTAGTTATTAAAGCTATCCCACTCTCTAGATACCCCTTAGCACATAAGGAATATTATTTGGAGGTCCAGCCATGGAGAAGAGTTTAGACACTAGGATAAGATAAGGAACACACCCATTATAAAGAAATCACATTAGGATTCTCTTTTTAAGCTGTTCCTTAAAACACTAGTGCTTAGGAAATCTATTGGAGGCAGAAGCAGTCAAGGGTAGCCTAGGGTTAGGGTTAGGCTTAGGGTACGGCTTAGGGTACGGCTTAGGGTACGGGTTCGGGGAGGGCTTCTGGTACGGCGTAGGGTATGGGTTAAGGTTAGGGTTAGTGTTAGGGTTAGGGCTCGGTTTAGGGTATTGTTTAGGATTAGGGTACGTGTTATGGTTAGGGTAGGGGTTAGGGTTAGGGTACGCGTTAGTGTTAGGGTAGTTATTAAAGCTATCCCACTCTCTAGATACCCCTTAGCACATAAAGGAATATTATTTGGAGGTCCAGCCATGGAGAAGAGTTTAGACACTAGGATAAGATAAGGAACACACCCATTATAAAGAAATCACATTAGGATTCTCTTTTTAAGCTGTTCCTTAAAACACTAGTGCTTAGGAAATCTATTGGAGGCAGAAGCAGTCAAGGGTAGCCTAGGGTTAGGGTTAGGCTTAGCGTACGGCTTAGGGTACGGCTTAGGGTACGGGTTCGGGGAGGGCTTCGGGTACGGCGTAGGGTATGGCTTAGGGTTAGGGTTAGGGTTAGTGTTAGGGTTAGGGCTCGGTTTAGGGTATTGGTTAGGATTAGGGTACGTGTTAGGGTTACGGTAGGGGTTAGGGTTAGGTTACGCGTTAGTGTTAGGGTAGTTATTAAACCTAACCCACTCTCTAGATACCCCTTAGCACGTAAAGGAATATTATTTGAGGGTCCAGCCATGGAGAAGAGTTTAGACACTAGGATAAGATAAGGAACACACCCATTATAAAGAAATCACATTAGGATTCTCTTTTTAAGCTGTTCCTTAAAACACTAGTGCTTAGGAAATCTATTGGAGGCAGAAGCAGTCAAGGGTAGCCTAGGGTGAGGGTTAGGCTTAGAGTACGGCTTAGGGTACGGCTTAGGGTACGGGTTCGGGGAGGGCTTCGGGTACGGCGTAGGGTATGGGTTAGGGTTAGGGTTAGGGTTAGTGTTAGGGTTAGGGCTCGGTTTAGGGTACGGGTTAGCATTAGGGTACATGTTAGGGTTAGGGTAGGGGTTAGGGTTAGGGTACGCGTTAGGGTTAGGGTAGTTATTAAACCTATCCCACTCTCTAGATACACCTTAGCACGTAAAGGAATATTATTTGGGGGTCCAGCCATGGAGAAGAGTTTAGACACTAGGATAAGATAAGGAACACACCCATTATAAAGAATTCACATTAGGATTCTCTTTTTAAGCTGTTCCTTAAAACACTAGTGCTTAGGAAATCTATTGGAGGCAGAAGCAGTCAAGGGTAGCCTAGGGTTAGGGTTAGGCTTAGGGTACGGCTTAGGGTACGGCTTGGGGTACGGGTTCGGGGAGGGCTTCGGGTACGGCGTAGGGTATGGGTTAGGGTTAGGGTTAGGGTTAGTGTTAGGGTTAGGGCTCGGTTTTGGGTATTGGTTAGGATTAGGGTACGTGTTAGTGTTAGGGTAGTTATTAAACCTATCCCACTCCCTAGATACCGCTTAGCACGTAAAGGAATATTATTTGGAGGTCCAGCCATGCAGAAGAGTTTAGACACTTTGATAAATAAGGAACACACCCATTATAAAGAAATCACATTAGAATTCTCTTTTTAAGCTGTTCCTTAAAACACTAGTGCTTAGGAAATCTATTGGAGGCAGAAGCAGTCAAGAGTAGCCTACGGTTAGGGTTAGGCTTGGGGTTAGGCTTAGGGTACGGCTTAGGGTACGGGTTCGGGGAGGGCTTCGGGTACGGCATAGGGTATGGGTTAGGGTTAGGGTTAGTGTTAGGGTTAGGGCTCCGATTAGGGTACGTGTTAGGATTAGGGTACATGTTAGGGTTAGGGTAGGGGTTAGGGTTAGGGTACGCGTTAGGGTTAGGGTAGTTATTAAACCTATCCCACTCTCTAGATACACCTTAGCACGTCAAGGAATATTATTTGGGGGTCCAGCCATGGAGAAGAGTTTAGACACTAGGATAAGATAAGGAACACACCCATTATAAAGAAATCACAATAGGATACTCTTTTTAAGATGTTCCTTAAAACACTAGTGCTTAGGAAATCTATTGGAGGCAGAAGCAGTCAAGGGTAGCCTAGGGTTAGGGTTAGGCTTAGGGTACGGCTTAGGGTACGGCTTAGGGTACGGGTTCGGTGAGGGATTCGGGTATGGCGTAGGGTATGGGTTAGGTTTAGGGTTAGGGTTAGTGTTAGGGTTAGGGCTCGGTTTAGGGTATTGGTTAGGATTAGGGTACGTGTTAGGGTTAGGGTAGGGGTTAGGGTTAGGGTACGCGTTAGTGTTAGGGTAGTTATTAAAGCTATCCCACTCTCTAGATACCCCATAGCACATAAGGTATATTATTTGGAGGTCCAGCCATGGAGAAGAGTTTAGACACTAGGATAAGATAAGGAACACACCCATTATAAAGAAATCACATTAGGATTCTCTTTTTAAGCTGTTCCTTAAAACACTAGTGCTTAGGAAATCTATTGGAGGCAGAAGCAGTCAAGGGTAGCCTAGGGTTAGGGTTAGGCTTAGGGTACGGCTTAGGGTACGGCTTAGGGTACGGGTTCGGGGAGGGCTTCGGGTACGGCGTAGGGTATGGGTTAGGGTTAGGGTTAGTGTTAGGGTTAGGGCTCGGTTTAGGGTATTGGTTAGGATTAGGGTACGTGTTATGGTTAGGGTAGGGGTTAGGGTTAGGGTACGCGTTAGTGTTAGGGTAGTTATTAAAGCTATCCCACTCTCTAGATACCCCTTAGCACATAAAGGAATATTATTTGGAGGTCCAGCCATGGAGAAGAGTTTAGACACTAGGATAAGATAAGGAACACACCCATTATAAAGAAATCACAATAGGATTCTCTTTTTAAGATGTTCCTTAAAACACTAGTGCTTAGGAAATCTATTGGAGGCAGAAGCAGCCAATGGTAGCCTAGGGTTAGGGTTAGGCTTAGGGTACGGCTTAGGGTACGGCTTAGGGTACGGGTTCGGGGAGGGATTCGGGTATGGCGTAGGGTATGGGTTAGGGTTAGGGTTAGGGTTAGTGTTAGGGTTAGGGCTCGGTTTAGGGTATTGGTTAGGATTAGGGTACGTGTTAGGGTTAGGGTAGGGGTTAGGGTTAGGGTACGCGTTAGTGTTAGGGTAGTTATTAAAGCTATCCCACTCTCTAGATACCCCTTAGCACATAAGGAATATTATTTGGAGGTCCAGCCATGGAGAAGAGTTTAGACACTAGGATAAGATAAGGAACACACCCATTATAAAGAAATCACATTAGGATTCTCTTTTTAAGCTGTTCCTTAAAACACTAGTGCTTAGGAAATCTATTGGAGGCAGAAGCAGTCAAGGGTAGCCTAGGGTTAGGGTTAGGCTTAGGGTACGGCTTAGGGTACGGCTTAGGGTACGGGTTCGGGGAGGGCTTCGGGTACGGCGTAGGGTATGGGTTAGGGTTAGGGTTAGGGTTAGTGTTAGGGTTATGGCTCGGTTTAGGGTACGGGTTAGCATTAGGGTACATGTTAGGGTTAGGGTAGGGGTTAGGGTTAGGGTACGCGTTAGGGTTAGGGTAGTTATTAAACCTATCCCACTCTCTAGATACACCTTAGCACGTAAAGGAATATTATTTGGGGGTCCAGCCATGGAGAAGAGTTTAGACACTAGGATAAGATAAGGAACACACCCATTATAAAGAAATCACATTAGGATTCTCTTTTTAAGCTGTTCCTTAAAACACTAGTGCTTAGGAAATCTATTGGAGGCAGAAGCAGTCAAGGGTAGCCTAGGGTTAGGGTTAGGCTTAGGGTACGGCTTAGGGTACGGCTTAGGGTACGGGTTCGGGGAGGGCTTCGGGTACGGCGTAGGGTATGGGTTAGGGTTAGGGTTAGGGTTAGTGTTAGGGTTAGGGCTCGGTTTAGGGTATTGGTTAGGATTAGGGTACGTGTTAGTGTTAGGGTAGGGGTTAGGGTTAGGGTACGCGTTAGTGTTAGGGTAGTTATTAAAGCTATCCCACTCTCTAGATACCCCTTAGCACATAAAGGAATATTATTTGGAGGTCCAGCCATGGAGAAGAGTTTAGACACTAGGATAAGATAAGGAACACACCCATTATAAAGAAATCACATTAGGATTCTCTTTTTAAGCTGTTCCTTAAAACACTAGTGCTTAGGAAATCTATTGGAGGCAGAAGCAGTCAAGGGTAGCCTAGGGTTAGGGTTAGGCTTAGGGTACGGCTTAGGGTACGGGTTCGGGGAGGGCTTCGGGTACGGCTTAGGGTATGGCTTAGGGTTAGGGTTAGGGTTAGTGTTATGGTTAGGGCTCGGTTTAGGGTATTGGTTAGGATTAGGGTACGTGTTAGGGTTACGGTAGGGGTTAGGGTTAGGTTACGCGTTAGTGTTAGGGTAGTTATTAAACCTAACCCACTCTCTAGATACCCCTTAGCACGTAAAGGAATATTATTTGAGGGTCCAGCCATGGAGAAGAGTTTAGACACTAGGATAAGATAAGGAACACACCCATTATAAAGAAATCACATTAGGATTCTCTTTTTAAGCTGTTCCTTAAAACACTAGTGCTTAGGAAATCTATTGGAGGCAGAAGCATTCAAGGGTAGCCTAGGGTTAGGGTTAGGCTTAGGGTACAGCTTAGCGTACGGCTTAGGGTAAGGGTTCGGGGAGGGCTTCGGGTACGGCGTAGGGTATGGGTTAGGGTTAGGGTTAGGGTTAGTGTTAGGGTTAGGGCTCGGTTTAGGGTATTGGTTAGGATTAGGGTACGTGTTAGTGTTAGGGTAGGGGTTAGGGTTAGGGTACGCGTTAGTGTTAGGGTAGTTATTAAAGCTATCCCACTCTCTAGATACCCCTTAGCACATAAAGGAATATTATTTGGAGGTCCAGCCATGGAGAAGAGTTTAGACACTAGGATAAGATAAGGAACACACCCATTATAAAGAAATCACATTAGGATTCTCTTTTTAAGCTGTTCTTTAAAACACTAGTGCTTAGGAAATCTATTGGAGGCAGAAGCAGTCAAGGGTAGCCTAGGGTTAGGGTTAGGCTTAGGGTACGGCTTAGGGTACGGCTTAGGGTACGGGTTCGGGGAGGGCTTCGGGTACGGCGTAGGGTATGGGTTAGGGTTAGGGTTAGGGTTAGTGTTAGGGTTAGGGCTCGGTTTAGGGTATTGGTTAGGATTAGGGTACGTGTTAGTGTTAGGGTAGTTATTAAACCTATCCCACTCCCTAGATACCGCTTAGCACGTAAAGGAATATTATTTGGAGGTCCAGCCATGCAGAAGAGTTTAGACACTTTGATAAATAAGGAACACACCCATTATAAAGAAATCACATTAGAATTCTCTTTTTAAGCTGTTCCTTAAAACACTAGTGCTTAGGAAATCTATTGGAGGCAGAAGCAGTCAAGAGTAGCCTACGGTTAGGGTTAGGCTTGGGGTTAGGCTTAGGGTACGGCTTAGGGTACGGGTTCGGGTAGGGCTTCGGGTACGGCATAGGGTATGGGTTAGGGTTAGGGTTAGTGTTAGGGTTAGGGCTCCGATTAGGGTACGTGTTAGGATTAGGGTACATGTTAGGGTTAGGGTAGGGGTTAGGGTTAGGGTACGCGTTAGGGTTAGGGTAGTTATTAAACCTATCCCACTCTCTAGATACACCTTAGCACGTCAAGGAATATTATTTGGGGGTCCAGCCATGGAGAAGAGTTTAGACACTAGGATAAGATAAGGAACACACCCATTATAAAGAAATCACAATAGGATTCTCTTTTTAAGCTGTTCCTTAAAACACTAGTGCTTAGGAAATCTATTGGAGGCAGAAGCAGTCAAGGGTAGCCTAGGGTTAGGGTTAGGCTTAGTGTACGGCTTAGGGTACGGCTTAGGGTACGGGTTCGGTGAGGGATTCGGGTATGGCGTAGGGTATGGGTTAGGGTTAGGGTTAGGGTTAGTGTTAGGGTTAGGGCTCGGTTTAGGGTATTGGTTAGGATTAGGGTACGTGTTAGGGTTAGGGTAGGGGTTAGGGTTAGGGTACGCGTTAGTGTTAGGGTAGTTATTAAAGCTATCCCACTCTCTAGATACCCCTTAGCACATAAGGAATATTATTTGGAGGTCCAGCTATGGAGAAGAGTTTAGACACTAGGATAAGATAAGGAACACACCCATTATAAAGAAATCACATTAGGATTCTCTTTTTAAGCTGTTCCTTAAAACACTAGTGCTTAGGAAACCTATTGGAGGCAGAAGCAGTCAAGGGTAGCCTAGGGTTAGGGTTAGGCTTAGGGTACGGCTTAGGGTACGGCTTAGGGTACGGGTTCGGGGAGGGCTTCGGGTACGGCGTAGGGTATGGGTTAGGGTTAGGGTTAGTGTTAGGGTTAGGGCTCGGTTTAGGGTATTGGTTAGGATTAGGGTACGTGTTAGTGTTAGGGTAGTTATTAAACCTATCCCACTCCCTAGATACCGCTTAGCACGTAAAGGAATATTATTTGGAGGTCCAGCCATGCAGAAGAGTTTAGACACTTTGATAAATAAGGAACACACCCATTATAAAGAAATCACATTAGAATTCTCTTTTTAAGCTGTTCCTTAAAACACTAGTGCTTAGGAAATCTATTGGAGGCAGAAGCAGTCAAGAGTAGCCTACGGTTAGGGTTAGGCTTGGGGTTAGGCTTAGGGTACGGCTTAGGGTACGGGTTCGGGTAGGGCTTCGGGTACGGCATAGGGTATGGGTTAGGGTTAGGGTTAGTGTTAGGGTTAGGGCTCCGATTAGGGTACGTGTTAGGATTAGGGTACATGTTAGGGTTAGGGTAGGGGTTAGGGTTAGGGTACGCGTTAGGGTTAGGGTAGTTATTAAACCTATCCCACTCTCTAGATACACCTTAGCACGTCAAGGAATATTATTTGGGGGTCCAGCCATGGAGAAGAGTTTAGACACTAGGATAAGATAAGGAACACACCCATTATAAAGAAATCACAATAGGATTCTCTTTTTAAGATGTTCCTTAAAACACTAGTGCTTAGGAAATCTATTGGAGGCAGAAGCAGTCAAGGGTAGCCTAGGGTTAGGGTTAGGCTTAGGGTACGGCTTAGGGTACGGCTTAGGGTACGGGTTCGGGGAGGGCTTCGGGTATGGCGTAGGGTATGGGTTAGGGTTAGGGTTATGTTAGGGTTAGGGCTCGGTTTAGGGTATTGGTTAGGATTAGGGTACGTGTTATGGTTAGGGTAGGGGTTAGGGTTAGGGTACGCGTTAGTGTTAGGGTAGTTATTAAGGCTATCCCACTCTCTAGATACCCCTTAGCACATAAAGGAATATTATTTGGAGGTCCAGCCATGGAGAAGAGTTTAGACACTAGGATAAGATAAGGAACACACCCATTATAAAGAAATCACATTAGGATTCTCTTTTTAAGCTGTTCCTTAAAACACTAGTGCTTAGGAAATCTATTGGAGGCAGAAGCAGTCAAGGGTAGCCTAGGGTTAGGGTTAGGCTTAGGGTACGGCTTAGGGTACGGCTTAGGGTACGGGTTCGGGGAGGGCTTTGGGTACGGCGTAGGGTATGGCTTAGGGTTAGGGTTAGGGTTAGTGTTAGGGTTAGGGCTCGGTTTAGGGTATTGGTTAGGATTAGGGTACGTGTTAGGGTTACGGTAGGGGTTAGGGTTAGGTTACGCGTTAGTGTTAGGGTAGTTATTAAACCTAACCCACTCTCTAGATACCCCTTAGCACGTAAAGGAATATTATTTGAGGGTCCAGCCATGGAGAAGAGTTTAGACACTAGGATAAGATAAGGAACACACCCATTATAAAGAAATCACATTAGGATTCTCTTTTTAAGCTGTTCCTTAAAACACTAGTGCTTAGGAAATCTATTGGAGGCAGAAGCAGTCAAGGGTAGCCTAGGGTTAGGGTTAGGCTTAGGGTACGGCTTAGGGTACGGCTTAGGGTACGGGTTCGGGGAGGGCTTCGGGTACGGCGTAGGGTATGGGTTAGGGTTAGGGTTATGTTAGGGTTAGGGCTCGGTTTAGGGTATTGGTTAGGATTAGGGTACGTGTTATGGTTAGGGTAGGGGTTAGGGTTAGGGTACGCGTTAGTGTTAGGGTAGTTATTAAACCTAACCCACTCTCTAGATACCCCTTAGCACGTAAAGGAATATTATTTGAGGGTCCAGCCATGGAGAAGAGTTTAGACACTAGGATAAGATAAGGAACACACCCATTATAAAGAAATCACATTAGGATTCTCTTTTTAAGCTGTTCCTTAAAACACTAGTGCTTAGGAAATCTATTGGAGGCAGAAGCAGTCAAGGGTAGCCTAGGGTGAGGGTTAGGCTTAGAGTACGGCTTAGGGTACGGCTTAGGGTACGGGTTCGGGGAGGGCTTCGGGTACGGCGTAGGGTATGGGTTAGGGTTAGGGTTAGGGTTAGTGTTAGGGTTAGGGCTCGGTTTAGGGTACGGGTTAGCATTAGGGTACATGTTAGGGTTAGGGTAGGGGTTAGGGTTAGGGTACGCGTTAGGGTTAGGGTAGTTATTAAACCTATCCCACTCTCTAGATACACCTTAGCACGTAAAGGAATATTATTTGGGGGTCCAGCCATGGAGAAGAGTTTAGACACTAGGATAAGATAAGGAACACACCCATTATAAAGAATTCACATTAGGATTCTCTTTTTAAGCTGTTCCTTAAAACACTAGTGCTTAGGAAATCTATTGGAGGCAGAAGCAGTCAAGGGTAGCCTAGGGTTAGGGTTAGGCTTAGGGTACGGCTTAGGGTACGGCTTGGGGTACGGGTTCGGGGAGGGCTTCGGGTACGGCGTAGGGTATGGGTTAGGGTTAGGGTTAGGGTTAGTGTTAGGGTTAGGGCTCGGTTTTGGGTATTGGTTAGGATTAGGGTACGTGTTAGTGTTAGGGTAGTTATTAAACCTATCCCACTCCCTAGATACCGCTTAGCACGTAAAGGAATATTATTTGGAGGTCCAGCCATGCAGAAGAGTTTAGACACTTTGATAAATAAGGAACACACCCATTATAAAGAAATCACATTAGAATTCTCTTTTTAAGCTGTTCCTTAAAACACTAGTGCTTAGGAAATCTATTGGAGGCAGAAGCAGTCAAGAGTAGCCTACGGTTAGGGTTAGGCTTGGGGTTAGGCTTAGGGTACGGCTTAGGGTACGGGTTCGGGGAGGGCTTCGGGTACGGCATAGGGTATGGGTTAGGGTTAGGGTTAGTGTTAGGGTTAGGGCTCCGATTAGGGTACGTGTTAGGATTAGGGTACATGTTAGGGTTAGGGTAGGGGTTAGGGTTAGGGTACGCGTTAGGGTTAGGGTAGTTATTAAACCTATCCCACTCTCTAGATACACCTTAGCACGTCAAGGAATATTATTTGGGGGTCCAGCCATGGAGAAGAGTTTAGACACTAGGATAAGATAAGGAACACACCCATTATAAAGAAATCACAATAGGATACTCTTTTTAAGATGTTCCTTAAAACACTAGTGCTTAGGAAATCTATTGGAGGCAGAAGCAGTCAAGGGTAGCCTAGGGTTAGGGTTAGGCTTAGGGTACGGCTTAGGGTACGGCTTAGGGTACGGGTTCGGTGAGGGATTCGGGTATGGCGTAGGGTATGGGTTAGGTTTAGGGTTAGGGTTAGTGTTAGGGTTAGGGCTCGGTTTAGGGTATTGGTTAGGATTAGGGTACGTGTTAGGGTTAGGGTAGGGGTTAGGGTTAGGGTACGCGTTAGTGTTAGGGTAGTTATTAAAGCTATCCCACTCTCTAGATACCCCATAGCACATAAGGAATATTATTTGGAGGTCCAGCCATGGAGAAGAGTTTAGACACTAGGATAAGATAAGGAACACACCCATTATAAAGAAATCACATTAGGATTCTCTTTTTAAGCTGTTCCTTAAAACACTAGTGCTTAGGAAATCTATTGGAGGCAGAAGCAGTCAAGGGTAGCCTAGGGTTAGGGTTAGGCTTAGGGTACGGCTTAGGGTACGGCTTAGGGTACGGGTTCGGGGAGGGCTTCGGGTACGGCGTAGGGTATGGGTTAGGGTTAGGGTTAGTGTTAGGGTTAGGGCTCGGTTTAGGGTATTGGTTAGGATTAGGGTACGTGTTATGGTTAGGGTAGGGGTTAGGGTTAGGGTACGCGTTAGTGTTAGGGTAGTTATTAAAGCTATCCCACTCTCTAGATACCCCTTAGCACATAAAGGAATATTATTTGGAGGTCCAGCCATGGAGAAGAGTTTAGACACTAGGATAAGATAAGGAACACACCCATTATAAAGAAATCACAATAGGATTCTCTTTTTAAGATGTTCCTTAAAACACTAGTGCTTAGGAAATCTATTGGAGGCAGAAGCAGCCAATGGTAGCCTAGGGTTAGGGTTAGGCTTAGGGTACGGCTTAGGGTACGGCTTAGGGTACGGGTTCGGGGAGGGATTCGGGTATGGCGTAGGGTATGGGTTAGGGTTAGGGTTAGGGTTAGTGTTAGGGTTAGGGCTCGGTTTAGGGTATTGGTTAGGATTAGGGTACGTGTTAGGGTTAGGGTAGGGGTTAGGGTTAGGGTACGCGTTAGTGTTAGGGTAGTTATTAAAGCTATCCCACTCTCTAGATACCCCTTAGCACATAAGGAATATTATTTGGAGGTCCAGCCATGGAGAAGAGTTTAGACACTAGGATAAGATAAGGAACACACCCATTATAAAGAAATCACATTAGGATTCTCTTTTTAAGCTGTTCCTTAAAACACTAGTGCTTAGGAAATCTATTGGAGGCAGAAGCAGTCAAGGGTAGCCTAGGGTTAGGGTTAGGCTTAGGGTACGGCTTAGGGTACGGCTTAGGGTACGGGTTCGGGGAGGGCTTCGGGTACGGCGTAGGGTATGGGTTAGGGTTAGGGTTAGGGTTAGTGTTAGGGTTATGGCTCGGTTTAGGGTACGGGTTAGCATTAGGGTACATGTTAGGGTTAGGGTAGGGGTTAGGGTTAGGGTACGCGTTAGGGTTAGGGTAGTTATTAAACCTATCCCACTCTCTAGATACACCTTAGCACGTAAAGGAATATTATTTGGGGGTCCAGCCATGGAGAAGAGTTTAGACACTAGGATAAGATAAGGAACACACCCATTATAAAGAAATCACATTAGGATTCTCTTTTTAAGCTGTTCCTTAAAACACTAGTGCTTAGGAAATCTATTGGAGGCAGAAGCAGTCAAGGGTAGCCTAGGGTTAGGGTTAGGCTTAGGGTACGGCTTAGGGTACGGCTTAGGGTACGGGTTCGGGGAGGGCTTCGGGTACGGCGTAGGGTATGGGTTAGGGTTAGGGTTAGGGTTAGTGTTAGGGTTAGGGCTCGGTTTAGGGTATTGGTTAGGATTAGGGTACGTGTTAGTGTTAGGGTAGGGGTTAGGGTTAGGGTACGCGTTAGTGTTAGGGTAGTTATTAAAGCTATCCCACTCTCTAGATACCCCTTAGCACATAAAGGAATATTATTTGGAGGTCCAGCCATGGAGAAGAGTTTAGACACTAGGATAAGATAAGGAACACACCCATTATAAAGAAATCACATTAGGATTCTCTTTTTAAGCTGTTCCTTAAAACACTAGTGCTTAGGAAATCTATTGGAGGCAGAAGCAGTCAAGGGTAGCCTAGGGTTAGGGTTAGGCTTAGGGTACGGCTTAGGGTACGGGTTCGGGGAGGGCTTCGGGTACGGCTTAGGGTATGGCTTAGGGTTAGGGTTAGGGTTAGTGTTATGGTTAGGGCTCGGTTTAGGGTATTGGTTAGGATTAGGGTACGTGTTAGGGTTACGGTAGGGGTTAGGGTTAGGTTACGCGTTAGTGTTAGGGTAGTTATTAAACCTAACCCACTCTCTAGATACCCCTTAGCACGTAAAGGAATATTATTTGAGGGTCCAGCCATGGAGAAGAGTTTAGACACTAGGATAAGATAAGGAACACACCCATTATAAAGAAATCACATTAGGATTCTCTTTTTAAGCTGTTCCTTAAAACACTAGTGCTTAGGAAATCTATTGGAGGCAGAAGCATTCAAGGGTAGCCTAGGGTTAGGGTTAGGCTTAGGGTACAGCTTAGCGTACGGCTTAGGGTAAGGGTTCGGGGAGGGCTTCGGGTACGGCGTAGGGTATGGGTTAGGGTTAGGGTTAGGGTTAGTGTTAGGGTTAGGGCTCGGTTTAGGGTATTGGTTAGGATTAGGGTACGTGTTAGTGTTAGGGTAGGGGTTAGGGTTAGGGTACGCGTTAGTGTTAGGGTAGTTATTAAAGCTATCCCACTCTCTAGATACCCCTTAGCACATAAAGGAATATTATTTGGAGGTCCAGCCATGGAGAAGAGTTTAGACACTAGGATAAGATAAGGAACACACCCATTATAAAGAAATCACATTAGGATTCTCTTTTTAAGCTGTTCCTTAAAACACTAGTGCTTAGGAAATCTATTGGAGGCAGAAGCAGTCAAGGGTAGCCTAGGGTTAGGGTTAGGCTTAGGGTACGGCTTAGGGTACGGCTTAGGGTACGGGTTCGGGGAGGGCTTCGGGTACGGCGTAGGGTATGGGTTAGGGTTAGGGTTAGGGTTAGTGTTAGGGTTAGGGCTCGGTTTAGG
Organism: Balaenoptera physalus; assembly: GCF_965194825.1. Lineage (NCBI taxonomy): Eukaryota > Metazoa > Chordata > Mammalia > Artiodactyla > Balaenopteridae > Balaenoptera > Balaenoptera physalus. The sequence goes on from NC_138903.1 coordinate 150,141,039, forward strand.
GTATTGGTTAGGATTAGGGTACGTGTTAGTGTTAGGGTAGTTATTAAACCTATCCCACTCCCTAGATACCGCTTAGCACGTAAAGGAATATTATTTGGAGGTCCAGCCATGCAGAAGAGTTTAGACACTTTGATAAATAAGGAACACACCCATTATAAAGAAATCACATTAGAATTCTCTTTTTAAGCTGTTCCTTAAAACACTAGTGCTTAGGAAATCTATTGGAGGCAGAAGCAGTCAAGAGTAGCCTACGGTTAGGGTTAGGCTTGGGGTTAGGCTTAGGGTACGGCTTAGGGTACGGGTTCGGGTAGGGCTTCGGGTACGGCATAGGGTATGGGTTAGGGTTAGGGTTAGTGTTAGGGTTAGGGCTCCGATTAGGGTACGTGTTAGGATTAGGGTACATGTTAGGGTTAGGGTAGGGGTTAGGGTTAGGGTACGCGTTAGGGTTAGGGTAGTTATTAAACCTATCCCACTCTCTAGATACACCTTAGCACGTCAAGGAATATTATTTGGGGGTCCAGCCATGGAGAAGAGTTTAGACACTAGGATAAGATAAGGAACACACCCATTATAAAGAAATCACAATAGGATTCTCTTTTTAAGCTGTTCCTTAAAACACTAGTGCTTAGGAAATCTATTGGAGGCAGAAGCAGTCAAGGGTAGCCTAGGGTTAGGGTTAGGCTTAGTGTACGGCTTAGGGTACGGCTTAGGGTACGGGTTCGGTGAGGGATTCGGGTATGGCGTAGGGTATGGGTTAGGGTTAGGGTTAGGGTTAGTGTTAGGGTTAGGGCTCGGTTTAGGGTATTGGTTAGGATTAGGGTACGTGTTAGGGTTAGGGTAGGGGTTAGGGTTAGGGTACGCGTTAGTGTTAGGGTAGTTATTAAAGCTATCCCACTCTCTAGATACCCCTTAGCACATAAGGAATATTATTTGGAGGTCCAGCTATGGAGAAGAGTTTAGACACTAGGATAAGATAAGGAACACACCCATTATAAAGAAATCACATTAGGATTCTCTTTTTAAGCTGTTCCTTAAAACACTAGTGCTTAGGAAACCTATTGGAGGCAGAAGCAGTCAAGGGTAGCCTAGGGTTAGGGTTAGGCTTAGGGTACGGCTTAGGGTACGGCTTAGGGTACGGGTTCGGGGAGGGCTTCGGGTACGGCGTAGGGTATGGGTTAGGGTTAGGGTTAGTGTTAGGGTTAGGGCTCGGTTTAGGGTATTGGTTAGGATTAGGGTACGTGTTAGTGTTAGGGTAGTTATTAAACCTATCCCACTCCCTAGATACCGCTTAGCACGTAAAGGAATATTATTTGGAGGTCCAGCCATGCAGAAGAGTTTAGACACTTTGATAAATAAGGAACACACCCATTATAAAGAAATCACATTAGAATTCTCTTTTTAAGCTGTTCCTTAAAACACTAGTGCTTAGGAAATCTATTGGAGGCAGAAGCAGTCAAGAGTAGCCTACGGTTAGGGTTAGGCTTGGGGTTAGGCTTAGGGTACGGCTTAGGGTACGGGTTCGGGTAGGGCTTCGGGTACGGCATAGGGTATGGGTTAGGGTTAGGGTTAGTGTTAGGGTTAGGGCTCCGATTAGGGTACGTGTTAGGATTAGGGTACATGTTAGGGTTAGGGTAGGGGTTAGGGTTAGGGTACGCGTTAGGGTTAGGGTAGTTATTAAACCTATCCCACTCTCTAGATACACCTTAGCACGTCAAGGAATATTATTTGGGGGTCCAGCCATGGAGAAGAGTTTAGACACTAGGATAAGATAAGGAACACACCCATTATAAAGAAATCACAATAGGATTCTCTTTTTAAGATGTTCCTTAAAACACTAGTGCTTAGGAAATCTATTGGAGGCAGAAGCAGTCAAGGGTAGCCTAGGGTTAGGGTTAGGCTTAGGGTACGGCTTAGGGTACGGCTTAGGGTACGGGTTCGGGGAGGGCTTCGGGTATGGCGTAGGGTATGGGTTAGGGTTAGGGTTATGTTAGGGTTAGGGCTCGGTTTAGGGTATTGGTTAGGATTAGGGTACGTGTTATGGTTAGGGTAGGGGTTAGGGTTAGGGTACGCGTTAGTGTTAGGGTAGTTATTAAGGCTATCCCACTCTCTAGATACCCCTTAGCACATAAAGGAATATTATTTGGAGGTCCAGCCATGGAGAAGAGTTTAGACACTAGGATAAGATAAGGAACACACCCATTATAAAGAAATCACATTAGGATTCTCTTTTTAAGCTGTTCCTTAAAACACTAGTGCTTAGGAAATCTATTGGAGGCAGAAGCAGTCAAGGGTAGCCTAGGGTTAGGGTTAGGCTTAGGGTACGGCTTAGGGTACGGCTTAGGGTACGGGTTCGGGGAGGGCTTTGGGTACGGCGTAGGGTATGGCTTAGGGTTAGGGTTAGGGTTAGTGTTAGGGTTAGGGCTCGGTTTAGGGTATTGGTTAGGATTAGGGTACGTGTTAGGGTTACGGTAGGGGTTAGGGTTAGGTTACGCGTTAGTGTTAGGGTAGTTATTAAACCTAACCCACTCTCTAGATACCCCTTAGCACGTAAAGGAATATTATTTGAGGGTCCAGCCATGGAGAAGAGTTTAGACACTAGGATAAGATAAGGAACACACCCATTATAAAGAAATCACATTAGGATTCTCTTTTTAAGCTGTTCCTTAAAACACTAGTGCTTAGGAAATCTATTGGAGGCAGAAGCAGTCAAGGGTAGCCTAGGGTTAGGGTTAGGCTTAGGGTACGGCTTAGGGTACGGCTTAGGGTACGGGTTCGGGGAGGGCTTCGGGTACGGCGTAGGGTATGGGTTAGGGTTAGGGTTATGTTAGGGTTAGGGCTCGGTTTAGGGTATTGGTTAGGATTAGGGTACGTGTTATGGTTAGGGTAGGGGTTAGGGTTAGGGTACGCGTTAGTGTTAGGGTAGTTATTAAAGCTATCCCACTCTCTAGATACCCCTTAGCACATAAAGGAATATTATTTGGAGGTCCAGCCATGGAGAAGAGTTTAGACAATAGGATAAGATAAGGAACACACCCATTATAAAGAAATCACATTAGGATTCTCTTTTTAAGTTGTTCCTTAAAACACTAGTGCTTAGGAAATCTATTGGAGGCAGAAGCAATGAAGGGTAGCCTAGGGTTAGGGTTAGGCTTAGAGTACGGCTTAGGGTACGGCTTAGGGTACGGGTTCGGGGAGGGCTTCGGGTACGGCGTAGGGTATGGGTTAGGGTTAGGGTTAGGGTTAGTGTTAGGGTTAGGGCTCGGTTTAGGGTACGGGTTAGCATTAGGGTACATGTTAGGGTTAGGGTAGGGGTTAGGGTTAGGGTACGCGGTAGGGTTAGGGTAGTTATGAAACCTATCCCACTCTCTAGATACACCTTAGCACGTAAAGGAATATTATTTGGGGGTCCAGCCATGGAGAAGAGTTTAGACACTAGGATAAGATAAGGAACACACCCATTATAAAGAAATCACATTAGGATTCTCTTTTTAAGCTGTTCCTTAAAACACTAGTGCTTAGGAAATCTATTGGAGGCAGAAGCAGTCAAGGGTAGCCTAGGGTTAGGGTTAGGCTTAGGGTACGGCTTAGGGTACGGCTTAGGGTACGGGTTCGGGGAGGGCTTCGGGTACGGCGTAGGGTATGGGTTAGGGTTAGGGTTAGGGTTAGTGTTAGGGTTAGGGCTCGGTTTAGGGTATTGGTTAGGATTAGGGTACGTGTTAGTGTTAGGGTAGGTGTTAGGGTTAGGGTACGCGTTAGTGTTAGGGTAGTTATTAAACCTATCCCACTCCCTAGATACCGCTTAGCACGTAAAGGAATATTATTTGGAGGTCCAGCCATGCAGAAGAGTTTAGACACTTTGATAAATAAGGAACACACCCATTATAAGGAAATCACATTAGGATTCTCTTTTTAAGCTGTTCCTTAAAACACTAGTGCTTAGGAAATCTATTGGAGGCAGAAGCAGTCAAGAGTAGCCTACGGTTAGGGTTAGGCTTGGGGTTAGGCTTAGGGTACGGCTTAGGGTACGGGTTCGGGGAGGGCTTCGTGTACGGCATAGGGTATGGGTTAGGGTTAGGGTTAGTGTTAGGGTTAGGGCTCCGATTAGGGTACGTGTTAGGATTAGGGTACATGTTAGGGTTAGGGTAGGGGTTAGGGTTAGTGTACGCGTTAGGGTTAGGGTAGTTATTAAACCTATCCCACTCTCTAGATACACCTTAGCACGTCAAGGAATATTATTTGGGGGTCCAGCCATGGAGAAGAGTTTAGACACTAGGATAAGATAAGGAACACAAACATTATAAAGAAATCACAATAGGATTCTCTTTTTAAGATGTTCCTTAAAACACTAGTGCTTAGGAAATCTATTGGAGGCAGAAGCAGTCAAGGGTAGCCTAGGGTTAGGGTACGGCTTAGTGTACGGCTTAGGGTACGGCTTAGGGTACGGGTTCGGTGAGGGATTCGGGTATGGCGTAGGGTATGGGTTAGGGTTAGGGTTAGGGTTAGTGTTAGGGTTAGGGCTCGGTTTAGGGTATTGGTTAGGATTAGGGTACGTGTTAGGGTTAGGGTAGGGGTTAGGGTTAGGGTACGCGTTAGTGTTAGGGTAGTTATTAAAGCTATCCCACTCTCTAGATACCCCTTAGCACATAAGGAATATTATTTGGAGGTCCAGCCATGGAGAAGAGTTTAGACACTAGGATAAGATAAGGAACACACCCATTATAAAGAAATCACATTAGGATTCTCTTTTTAAGCTGTTCCTTAAAACACTAGTGCTTAGGAAATCTATTGGAGGCAGAAGCAGTCAAGGGTAGCCTAGGGTTAGGGTTAGGCTTAGGGTACGGCTTAGGGTACGGCTTAGGGTACGGGTTCGGGGAGGGCTTCTGGTACGGCGTAGGGTATGGGTTAAGGTTAGGGTTAGTGTTAGGGTTAGGGCTCGGTTTAGGGTATTGTTTAGGATTAGGGTACGTGTTATGGTTAGGGTAGGGGTTAGGGTTAGGGTACGCGTTAGTGTTAGGGTAGTTATTAAAGCTATCCCACTCTCTAGATACCCCTTAGCACATAAAGGAATATTATTTGGAGGTCCAGCCATGGAGAAGAGTTTAGACACTAGGATAAGATAAGGAACACACCCATTATAAAGAAATCACATTAGGATTCTCTTTTTAAGCTGTTCCTTAAAACACTAGTGCTTAGGAAATCTATTGGAGGCAGAAGCAGTCAAGGGTAGCCTAGGGTGAGGGTTAGGCTTAGAGTACGGCTTAGGGTACGGCTTAGGGTACGGGTTCGGGGAGGGCTTCGGGTACGGCGTAGGGTATGGGTTAGGGTTAGGGTTAGGGTTAGTGTTAGGGTTAGGGCTCGGTTTAGGGTACGGGTTAGCATTAGGGTACATGTTAGGGTTAGGGTAGGGGTTAGGGTTAGGGTACGCGTTAGGGTTAGGGTAGTTATTAAACCTATCCCACTCTCTAGATACACCTTAGCACGTAAAGGAATATTATTTGGGGGTCCAGCCATGGAGAAGAGTTTAGACACTAGGATAAGATAAGGAACACACCCATTATAAAGAATTCACATTAGGATTCTCTTTTTAAGCTGTTCCTTAAAACACTAGTGCTTAGGAAATCTATTGGAGGCAGAAGCAGTCAAGGGTAGCCTAGGGTTAGGGTTAGGCTTAGGGTACGGCTTAGGGTACGGCTTGGGGTACGGGTTCGGGGAGGGCTTCGGGTACGGCGTAGGGTATGGGTTAGGGTTAGGGTTAGGGTTAGTGTTAGGGTTAGGGCTCGGTTTTGGGTATTGGTTAGGATTAGGGTACGTGTTAGTGTTAGGGTAGTTATTAAACCTATCCCACTCCCTAGATACCGCTTAGCACGTAAAGGAATATTATTTGGAGGTCCAGCCATGCAGAAGAGTTTAGACACTTTGATAAATAAGGAACACACCCATTATAAAGAAATCACATTAGAATTCTCTTTTTAAGCTGTTCCTTAAAACACTAGTGCTTAGGAAATCTATTGGAGGCAGAAGCAGTCAAGAGTAGCCTACGGTTAGGGTTAGGCTTGGGGTTAGGCTTAGGGTACGGCTTAGGGTACGGGTTCGGGGAGGGCTTCGGGTACGGCATAGGGTATGGGTTAGGGTTAGGGTTAGTGTTAGGGTTAGGGCTCCGATTAGGGTACGTGTTAGGATTAGGGTACATGTTAGGGTTAGGGTAGGGGTTAGGGTTAGGGTACGCGTTAGGGTTAGGGTAGTTATTAAACCTATCCCACTCTCTAGATACACCTTAGCACGTCAAGGAATATTATTTGGGGGTCCAGCCATGGAGAAGAGTTTAGACACTAGGATAAGATAAGGAACACACCCATTATAAAGAAATCACAATAGGATACTCTTTTTAAGATGTTCCTTAAAACACTAGTGCTTAGGAAATCTATTGGAGGCAGAAGCAGTCAAGGGTAGCCTAGGGTTAGGGTTAGGCTTAGGGTACGGCTTAGGGTACGGCTTAGGGTACGGGTTCGGTGAGGGATTCGGGTATGGCGTAGGGTATGGGTTAGGTTTAGGGTTAGGGTTAGTGTTAGGGTTAGGGCTCGGTTTAGGGTATTGGTTAGGATTAGGGTACGTGTTAGGGTTAGGGTAGGGGTTAGGGTTAGGGTACGCGTTAGTGTTAGGGTAGTTATTAAAGCTATCCCACTCTCTAGATACCCCATAGCACATAAGGAATATTATTTGGAGGTCCAGCCATGGAGAAGAGTTTAGACACTAGGATAAGATAAGGAACACACCCATTATAAAGAAATCACATTAGGATTCTCTTTTTAAGCTGTTCCTTAAAACACTAGTGCTTAGGAAATCTATTGGAGGCAGAAGCAGTCAAGGGTAGCCTAGGGTTAGGGTTAGGCTTAGGGTACGGCTTAGGGTACGGCTTAGGGTACGGGTTCGGGGAGGGCTTCGGGTACGGCGTAGGGTATGGGTTAGGGTTAGGGTTAGTGTTAGGGTTAGGGCTCGGTTTAGGGTATTGGTTAGGATTAGGGTACGTGTTATGGTTAGGGTAGGGGTTAGGGTTAGGGTACGCGTTAGTGTTAGGGTAGTTATTAAAGCTATCCCACTCTCTAGATACCCCTTAGCACATAAAGGAATATTATTTGGAGGTCCAGCCATGGAGAAGAGTTTAGACACTAGGATAAGATAAGGAACACACCCATTATAAAGAAATCACAATAGGATTCTCTTTTTAAGATGTTCCTTAAAACACTAGTGCTTAGGAAATCTATTGGAGGCAGAAGCAGCCAATGGTAGCCTAGGGTTAGGGTTAGGCTTAGGGTACGGCTTAGGGTACGGCTTAGGGTACGGGTTCGGGGAGGGATTCGGGTATGGCGTAGGGTATGGGTTAGGGTTAGGGTTAGGGTTAGTGTTAGGGTTAGGGCTCGGTTTAGGGTATTGGTTAGGATTAGGGTACGTGTTAGGGTTAGGGTAGGGGTTAGGGTTAGGGTACGCGTTAGTGTTAGGGTAGTTATTAAAGCTATCCCACTCTCTAGATACCCCTTAGCACATAAGGAATATTATTTGGAGGTCCAGCCATGGAGAAGAGTTTAGACACTAGGATAAGATAAGGAACACACCCATTATAAAGAAATCACATTAGGATTCTCTTTTTAAGCTGTTCCTTAAAACACTAGTGCTTAGGAAATCTATTGGAGGCAGAAGCAGTCAAGGGTAGCCTAGGGTTAGGGTTAGGCTTAGGGTACGGCTTAGGGTACGGCTTAGGGTACGGGTTCGGGGAGGGCTTCGGGTACGGCGTAGGGTATGGGTTAGGGTTAGGGTTAGGGTTAGTGTTAGGGTTATGGCTCGGTTTAGGGTACGGGTTAGCATTAGGGTACATGTTAGGGTTAGGGTAGGGGTTAGGGTTAGGGTACGCGTTAGGGTTAGGGTAGTTATTAAACCTATCCCACTCTCTAGATACACCTTAGCACGTAAAGGAATATTATTTGGGGGTCCAGCCATGGAGAAGAGTTTAGACACTAGGATAAGATAAGGAACACACCCATTATAAAGAAATCACATTAGGATTCTCTTTTTAAGCTGTTCCTTAAAACACTAGTGCTTAGGAAATCTATTGGAGGCAGAAGCAGTCAAGGGTAGCCTAGGGTTAGGGTTAGGCTTAGGGTACGGCTTAGGGTACGGCTTAGGGTACGGGTTCGGGGAGGGCTTCGGGTACGGCGTAGGGTATGGGTTAGGGTTAGGGTTAGGGTTAGTGTTAGGGTTAGGGCTCGGTTTAGGGTATTGGTTAGGATTAGGGTACGTGTTAGTGTTAGGGTAGGGGTTAGGGTTAGGGTACGCGTTAGTGTTAGGGTAGTTATTAAAGCTATCCCACTCTCTAGATACCCCTTAGCACATAAAGGAATATTATTTGGAGGTCCAGCCATGGAGAAGAGTTTAGACACTAGGATAAGATAAGGAACACACCCATTATAAAGAAATCACATTAGGATTCTCTTTTTAAGCTGTTCCTTAAAACACTAGTGCTTAGGAAATCTATTGGAGGCAGAAGCAGTCAAGGGTAGCCTAGGGTTAGGGTTAGGCTTAGGGTACGGCTTAGGGTACGGGTTCGGGGAGGGCTTCGGGTACGGCTTAGGGTATGGCTTAGGGTTAGGGTTAGGGTTAGTGTTATGGTTAGGGCTCGGTTTAGGGTATTGGTTAGGATTAGGGTACGTGTTAGGGTTACGGTAGGGGTTAGGGTTAGGTTACGCGTTAGTGTTAGGGTAGTTATTAAACCTAACCCACTCTCTAGATACCCCTTAGCACGTAAAGGAATATTATTTGAGGGTCCAGCCATGGAGAAGAGTTTAGACACTAGGATAAGATAAGGAACACACCCATTATAAAGAAATCACATTAGGATTCTCTTTTTAAGCTGTTCCTTAAAACACTAGTGCTTAGGAAATCTATTGGAGGCAGAAGCATTCAAGGGTAGCCTAGGGTTAGGGTTAGGCTTAGGGTACAGCTTAGCGTACGGCTTAGGGTAAGGGTTCGGGGAGGGCTTCGGGTACGGCGTAGGGTATGGGTTAGGGTTAGGGTTAGGGTTAGTGTTAGGGTTAGGGCTCGGTTTAGGGTATTGGTTAGGATTAGGGTACGTGTTAGTGTTAGGGTAGGGGTTAGGGTTAGGGTACGCGTTAGTGTTAGGGTAGTTATTAAAGCTATCCCACTCTCTAGATACCCCTTAGCACATAAAGGAATATTATTTGGAGGTCCAGCCATGGAGAAGAGTTTAGACACTAGGATAAGATAAGGAACACACCCATTATAAAGAAATCACATTAGGATTCTCTTTTTAAGCTGTTCCTTAAAACACTAGTGCTTAGGAAATCTATTGGAGGCAGAAGCAGTCAAGGGTAGCCTAGGGTTAGGGTTAGGCTTAGGGTACGGCTTAGGGTACGGCTTAGGGTACGGGTTCGGGGAGGGCTTCGGGTACGGCGTAGGGTATGGGTTAGGGTTAGGGTTAGGGTTAGTGTTAGGGTTAGGGCTCGGTTTAGGGTATTGGTTAGGATTAGGGTACGTGTTAGTGTTAGGGTAGTTATTAAACCTATCCCACTCCCTAGATACCGCTTAGCACGTAAAGGAATATTATTTGGAGGTCCAGCCATGCAGAAGAGTTTAGACACTTTGATAAATAAGGAACACACCCATTATAAAGAAATCACATTAGAATTCTCTTTTTAAGCTGTTCCTTAAAACACTAGTGCTTAGGAAATCTATTGGAGGCAGAAGCAGTCAAGAGTAGCCTACGGTTAGGGTTAGGCTTGGGGTTAGGCTTAGGGTACGGCTTAGGGTACGGGTTCGGGTAGGGCTTCGGGTACGGCATAGGGTATGGGTTAGGGTTAGGGTTAGTGTTAGGGTTAGGGCTCCGATTAGGGTACGTGTTAGGATTAGGGTACATGTTAGGGTTAGGGTAGGGGTTAGGGTTAGGGTACGCGTTAGGGTTAGGGTAGTTATTAAACCTATCCCACTCTCTAGATACACCTTAGCACGTCAAGGAATATTATTTGGGGGTCCAGCCATGGAGAAGAGTTTAGACACTAGGATAAGATAAGGAACACACCCATTATAAAGAAATCACAATAGGATTCTCTTTTTAAGCTGTTCCTTAAAACACTAGTGCTTAGGAAATCTATTGGAGGCAGAAGCAGTCAAGGGTAGCCTAGGGTTAGGGTTAGGCTTAGTGTACGGCTTAGGGTACGGCTTAGGGTACGGGTTCGGTGAGGGATTCGGGTATGGCGTAGGGTATGGGTTAGGGTTAGGGTTAGGGTTAGTGTTAGGGTTAGGGCTCGGTTTAGGGTATTGGTTAGGATTAGGGTACGTGTTAGGGTTAGGGTAGGGGTTAGGGTTAGGGTACGCGTTAGTGTTAGGGTAGTTATTAAAGCTATCCCACTCTCTAGATACCCCTTAGCACATAAGGAATATTATTTGGAGGTCCAGCTATGGAGAAGAGTTTAGACACTAGGATAAGATAAGGAACACACCCATTATAAAGAAATCACATTAGGATTCTCTTTTTAAGCTGTTCCTTAAAACACTAGTGCTTAGGAAACCTATTGGAGGCAGAAGCAGTCAAGGGTAGCCTAGGGTTAGGGTTAGGCTTAGGGTACGGCTTAGGGTACGGCTTAGGGTACGGGTTCGGGGAGGGCTTCGGGTACGGCGTAGGGTATGGGTTAGGGTTAGGGTTAGTGTTAGGGTTAGGGCTCGGTTTAGGGTATTGGTTAGGATTAGGGTACGTGTTAGTGTTAGGGTAGTTATTAAACCTATCCCACTCCCTAGATACCGCTTAGCACGTAAAGGAATATTATTTGGAGGTCCAGCCATGCAGAAGAGTTTAGACACTTTGATAAATAAGGAACACACCCATTATAAAGAAATCACATTAGAATTCTCTTTTTAAGCTGTTCCTTAAAACACTAGTGCTTAGGAAATCTATTGGAGGCAGAAGCAGTCAAGAGTAGCCTACGGTTAGGGTTAGGCTTGGGGTTAGGCTTAGGGTACGGCTTAGGGTACGGGTTCGGGTAGGGCTTCGGGTACGGCATAGGGTATGGGTTAGGGTTAGGGTTAGTGTTAGGGTTAGGGCTCCGATTAGGGTACGTGTTAGGATTAGGGTACATGTTAGGGTTAGGGTAGGGGTTAGGGTTAGGGTACGCGTTAGGGTTAGGGTAGTTATTAAACCTATCCCACTCTCTAGATACACCTTAGCACGTCAAGGAATATTATTTGGGGGTCCAGCCATGGAGAAGAGTTTAGACACTAGGATAAGATAAGGAACACACCCATTATAAAGAAATCACAATAGGATTCTCTTTTTAAGATGTTCCTTAAAACACTAGTGCTTAGGAAATCTATTGGAGGCAGAAGCAGTCAAGGGTAGCCTAGGGTTAGGGTTAGGCTTAGGGTACGGCTTAGGGTACGGCTTAGGGTACGGGTTCGGGGAGGGCTTCGGGTATGGCGTAGGGTATGGGTTAGGGTTAGGGTTATGTTAGGGTTAGGGCTCGGTTTAGGGTATTGGTTAGGATTAGGGTACGTGTTATGGTTAGGGTAGGGGTTAGGGTTAGGGTACGCGTTAGTGTTAGGGTAGTTATTAAGGCTATCCCACTCTCTAGATACCCCTTAGCACATAAAGGAATATTATTTGGAGGTCCAGCCATGGAGAAGAGTTTAGACACTAGGATAAGATAAGGAACACACCCATTATAAAGAAATCACATTAGGATTCTCTTTTTAAGCTGTTCCTTAAAACACTAGTGCTTAGGAAATCTATTGGAGGCAGAAGCAGTCAAGGGTAGCCTAGGGTTAGGGTTAGGCTTAGGGTACGGCTTAGGGTACGGCTTAGGGTACGGGTTCGGGGAGGGCTTTGGGTACGGCGTAGGGTATGGCTTAGGGTTAGGGTTAGGGTTAGTGTTAGGGTTAGGGCTCGGTTTAGGGTATTGGTTAGGATTAGGGTACGTGTTAGGGTTACGGTAGGGGTTAGGGTTAGGTTACGCGTTAGTGTTAGGGTAGTTATTAAACCTAACCCACTCTCTAGATACCCCTTAGCACGTAAAGGAATATTATTTGAGGGTCCAGCCATGGAGAAGAGTTTAGACACTAGGATAAGATAAGGAACACACCCATTATAAAGAAATCACATTAGGATTCTCTTTTTAAGCTGTTCCTTAAAACACTAGTGCTTAGGAAATCTATTGGAGGCAGAAGCAGTCAAGGGTAGCCTAGGGTTAGGGTTAGGCTTAGGGTACGGCTTAGGGTACGGCTTAGGGTACGGGTTCGGGGAGGGCTTCGGGTACGGCGTAGGGTATGGGTTAGGGTTAGGGTTATGTTAGGGTTAGGGCTCGGTTTAGGGTATTGGTTAGGATTAGGGTACGTGTTATGGTTAGGGTAGGGGTTAGGGTTAGGGTACGCGTTAGTGTTAGGGTAGTTATTAAAGCTATCCCACTCTCTAGATACCCCTTAGCACATAAAGGAATATTATTTGGAGGTCCAGCCATGGAGAAGAGTTTAGACAATAGGATAAGATAAGGAACACACCCATTATAAAGAAATCACATTAGGATTCTCTTTTTAAGTTGTTCCTTAAAACACTAGTGCTTAGGAAATCTATTGGAGGCAGAAGCAATGAAGGGTAGCCTAGGGTTAGGGTTAGGCTTAGAGTACGGCTTAGGGTACGGCTTAGGGTACGGGTTCGGGGAGGGCTTCGGGTACGGCGTAGGGTATGGGTTAGGGTTAGGGTTAGGGTTAGTGTTAGGGTTAGGGCTCGGTTTAGGGTACGGGTTAGCATTAGGGTACATGTTAGGGTTAGGGTAGGGGTTAGGGTTAGGGTACGCGGTAGGGTTAGGGTAGTTATGAAACCTATCCCACTCTCTAGATACACCTTAGCACGTAAAGGAATATTATTTGGGGGTCCAGCCATGGAGAAGAGTTTAGACACTAGGATAAGATAAGGAACACACCCATTATAAAGAAATCACATTAGGATTCTCTTTTTAAGCTGTTCCTTAAAACACTAGTGCTTAGGAAATCTATTGGAGGCAGAAGCAGTCAAGGGTAGCCTAGGGTTAGGGTTAGGCTTAGGGTACGGCTTAGGGTACGGCTTAGGGTACGGGTTCGGGGAGGGCTTCGGGTACGGCGTAGGGTATGGGTTAGGGTTAGGGTTAGGGTTAGTGTTAGGGTTAGGGCTCGGTTTAGGGTATTGGTTAGGATTAGGGTACGTGTTAGTGTTAGGGTAGGTGTTAGGGTTAGGGTACGCGTTAGTGTTAGGGTAGTTATTAAACCTATCCCACTCCCTAGATACCGCTTAGCACGTAAAGGAATATTATTTGGAGGTCCAGCCATGCAGAAGAGTTTAGACACTTTGATAAATAAGGAACACACCCATTATAAGGAAATCACATTAGGATTCTCTTTTTAAGCTGTTCCTTAAAACACTAGTGCTTAGGAAATCTATTGGAGGCAGAAGCAGTCAAGAGTAGCCTACGGTTAGGGTTAGGCTTGGGGTTAGGCTTAGGGTACGGCTTAGGGTACGGGTTCGGGGAGGGCTTCGTGTACGGCATAGGGTATGGGTTAGGGTTAGGGTTAGTGTTAGGGTTAGGGCTCCGATTAGGGTACGTGTTAGGATTAGGGTACATGTTAGGGTTAGGGTAGGGGTTAGGGTTAGTGTACGCGTTAGGGTTAGGGTAGTTATTAAACCTATCCCACTCTCTAGATACACCTTAGCACGTCAAGGAATATTATTTGGGGGTCCAGCCATGGAGAAGAGTTTAGACACTAGGATAAGATAAGGAACACAAACATTATAAAGAAATCACAATAGGATTCTCTTTTTAAGATGTTCCTTAAAACACTAGTGCTTAGGAAATCTATTGGAGGCAGAAGCAGTCAAGGGTAGCCTAGGGTTAGGGTACGGCTTAGTGTACGGCTTAGGGTACGGCTTAGGGTACGGGTTCGGTGAGGGATTCGGGTATGGCGTAGGGTATGGGTTAGGGTTAGGGTTAGGGTTAGTGTTAGGGTTAGGGCTCGGTTTAGGGTATTGGTTAGGATTAGGGTACGTGTTAGGGTTAGGGTAGGGGTTAGGGTTAGGGTACGCGTTAGTGTTAGGGTAGTTATTAAAGCTATCCCACTCTCTAGATACCCCTTAGCACATAAGGAATATTATTTGGAGGTCCAGCCATGGAGAAGAGTTTAGACACTAGGATAAGATAAGGAACACACCCATTATAAAGAAATCACATTAGGATTCTCTTTTTAAGCTGTTCCTTAAAACACTAGTGCTTAGGAAATCTATTGGAGGCAGAAGCAGTCAAGGGTAGCCTAGGGTTAGGGTTAGGCTTAGGGTACGGCTTAGGGTACGGCTTAGGGTACGGGTTCGGGGAGGGCTTCTGGTACGGCGTAGGGTATGGGTTAAGGTTAGGGTTAGTGTTAGGGTTAGGGCTCGGTTTAGGGTATTGTTTAGGATTAGGGTACGTGTTATGGTTAGGGTAGGGGTTAGGGTTAGGGTACGCGTTAGTGTTAGGGTAGTTATTAAAGCTATCCCACTCTCTAGATACCCCTTAGCACATAAAGGAATATTATTTGGAGGTCCAGCCATGGAGAAGAGTTTAGACACTAGGATAAGATAAGGAACACACCCATTATAAAGAAATCACATTAGGATTCTCTTTTTAAGCTGTTCCTTAAAACACTAGTGCTTAGGAAATCTATTGGAGGCAGAAGCAGTCAAGGGTAGCCTAGGGTTAGGGTTAGGCTTAGCGTACGGCTTAGGGTACGGCTTAGGGTACGGGTTCGGGGAGGGCTTCGGGTACGGCGTAGGGTATGGCTTAGGGTTAGGGTTAGGGTTAGTGTTAGGGTTAGGGCTCGGTTTAGGGTATTGGTTAGGATTAGGGTACGTGTTAGGGTTACGGTAGGGGTTAGGGTTAGGTTACGCGTTAGTGTTAGGGTAGTTATTAAACCTAACCCACTCTCTAGATACCCCTTAGCACGTAAAGGAATATTATTTGAGGGTCCAGCCATGGAGAAGAGTTTAGACACTAGGATAAGATAAGGAACACACCCATTATAAAGAAATCACATTAGGATTCTCTTTTTAAGCTGTTCCTTAAAACACTAGTGCTTAGGAAATCTATTGGAGGCAGAAGCAGTCAAGGGTAGCCTAGGGTGAGGGTTAGGCTTAGAGTACGGCTTAGGGTACGGCTTAGGGTACGGGTTCGGGGAGGGCTTCGGGTACGGCGTAGGGTATGGGTTAGGGTTAGGGTTAGGGTTAGTGTTAGGGTTAGGGCTCGGTTTAGGGTACGGGTTAGCATTAGGGTACATGTTAGGGTTAGGGTAGGGGTTAGGGTTAGGGTACGCGTTAGGGTTAGGGTAGTTATTAAACCTATCCCACTCTCTAGATACACCTTAGCACGTAAAGGAATATTATTTGGGGGTCCAGCCATGGAGAAGAGTTTAGACACTAGGATAAGATAAGGAACACACCCATTATAAAGAATTCACATTAGGATTCTCTTTTTAAGCTGTTCCTTAAAACACTAGTGCTTAGGAAATCTATTGGAGGCAGAAGCAGTCAAGGGTAGCCTAGGGTTAGGGTTAGGCTTAGGGTACGGCTTAGGGTACGGCTTGGGGTACGGGTTCGGGGAGGGCTTCGGGTACGGCGTAGGGTATGGGTTAGGGTTAGGGTTAGGGTTAGTGTTAGGGTTAGGGCTCGGTTTTGGGTATTGGTTAGGATTAGGGTACGTGTTAGTGTTAGGGTAGTTATTAAACCTATCCCACTCCCTAGATACCGCTTAGCACGTAAAGGAATATTATTTGGAGGTCCAGCCATGCAGAAGAGTTTAGACACTTTGATAAATAAGGAACACACCCATTATAAAGAAATCACATTAGAATTCTCTTTTTAAGCTGTTCCTTAAAACACTAGTGCTTAGGAAATCTATTGGAGGCAGAAGCAGTCAAGAGTAGCCTACGGTTAGGGTTAGGCTTGGGGTTAGGCTTAGGGTACGGCTTAGGGTACGGGTTCGGGGAGGGCTTCGGGTACGGCATAGGGTATGGGTTAGGGTTAGGGTTAGTGTTAGGGTTAGGGCTCCGATTAGGGTACGTGTTAGGATTAGGGTATATGTTAGGGTTAGGGTAGGGGTTAGGGTTAGGGTACGCGTTAGGGTTAGGGTAGTTATTAAACCTATCCCACTCTCTAGATACACCTTAGCACGTCAAGGAATATTATTTGGGGGTCCAGCCATGGAGAAGAGTTTAGACACTAGGATAAGATAAGGAACACACCCATTATAAAGAAATCACAATAGGATACTCTTTTTAAGATGTTCCTTAAAACACTAGTGCTTAGGAAATCTATTGGAGGCAGAAGCAGTCAAGGGTAGCCTAGGGTTAGGGTTAGGCTTAGGGTACGGCTTAGGGTACGGCTTAGGGTACGGGTTCGGTGAGGGATTCGGGTATGGCGTAGGGTATGGGTTAGGTTTAGGGTTAGGGTTAGTGTTAGGGTTAGGGCTCGGTTTAGGGTATTGGTTAGGATTAGGGTACGTGTTAGGGTTAGGGTAGGGGTTAGGGTTAGGGTACGCGTTAGTGTTAGGGTAGTTATTAAAGCTATCCCACTCTCTAGATACCCCATAGCACATAAGGAATATTATTTGGAGGTCCAGCCATGGAGAAGAGTTTAGACACTAGGATAAGATAAGGAACACACCCATTATAAAGAAATCACATTAGGATTCTCTTTTTAAGCTGTTCCTTAAAACACTAGTGCTTAGGAAATCTATTGGAGGCAGAAGCAGTCAAGGGTAGCCTAGGGTTAGGGTTAGGCTTAGGGTACGGCTTAGGGTACGGCTTAGGGTACGGGTTCGGGGAGGGCTTCGGGTACGGCGTAGGGTATGGGTTAGGGTTAGGGTTAGTGTTAGGGTTAGGGCTCGGTTTAGGGTATTGGTTAGGATTAGGGTACGTGTTATGGTTAGGGTAGGGGTTAGGGTTTGGGTACGCGTTAGTGTTAGGGTAGTTATTAAAGCTATCCCACTCTCTAGATACCCCTTAGCACATAAAGGAATATTATTTGGAGGTCCAGCCATGGAGAAGAGTTTAGACACTAGGATAAGATAAGGAACACACCCATTATAAAGAAATCACAATAGGATTCTCTTTTTAAGATGTTCCTTAAAACACTAGTGCTTAGGAAATCTATTGGAGGCAGAAGCAGCCAATGGTAGCCTAGGGTTAGGGTTAGGCTTAGGGTACGGCTTAGGGTACGGCTTAGGGTACGGGTTCGGGGAGGGATTCGGGTATGGCGTAGGGTATGGGTTAGGGTTAGGGTTAGGGTTAGTGTTAGGGTTAGGGCTCGGTTTAGGGTATTGGTTAGGATTAGGGTACGTGTTAGGGTTAGGGTAGGGGTTAGGGTTAGGGTACGCGTTAGTGTTAGGGTAGTTATTAAAGCTATCCCACTCTCTAGATACCCCTTAGCACATAAGGAATATTATTTGGAGGTCCAGCCATGGAGAAGAGTTTAGACACTAGGATAAGATAAGGAACACACCCATTATAAAGAAATCACATTAGGATTCTCTTTTTAAGCTGTTCCTTAAAACACTAGTGCTTAGGAAATCTATTGGAGGCAGAAGCAGTCAAGGGTAGCCTAGGGTTAGGGTTAGGCTTAGGGTACGGCTTAGGGTACGGCTTAGGGTACGGGTTCGGGGAGGGCTTCGGGTACGGCGTAGGGTATGGGTTAGGGTTAGGGTTAGGGTTAGTGTTAGGGTTATGGCTCGGTTTAGGGTACGGGTTAGCATTAGGGTACATGTTAGGGTTAGGGTAGGGGTTAGGGTTAGGGTACGCGTTAGGGTTAGGGTAGTTATTAAACCTATCCCACTCTCTAGATACACCTTAGCACGTAAAGGAATATTATTTGGGGGTCCAGCCATGGAGAAGAGTTTAGACACTAGGATAAGATAAGGAACACACCCATTATAAAGAAATCACATTAGGATTCTCTTTTTAAGCTGTTCCTTAAAACACTAGTGCTTAGGAAATCTATTGGAGGCAGAAGCAGTCAAGGGTAGCCTAGGGTTAGGGTTAGGCTTAGGGTACGGCTTAGGGTACGGCTTAGGGTACGGGTTCGGGGAGGGCTTCGGGTACGGCGTAGGGTATGGGTTAGGGTTAGGGTTAGGGTTAGTGTTAGGGTTAGGGCTCGGTTTAGGGTATTGGTTAGGATTAGGGTACGTGTTAGTGTTAGGGTAGGGGTTAGGGTTAGGGTACGCGTTAGTGTTAGGGTAGTTATTAAAGCTATCCCACTCTCTAGATACCCCTTAGCACATAAAGGAATATTATTTGGAGGTCCAGCCATGGAGAAGAGTTTAGACACTAGGATAAGATAAGGAACACACCCATTATAAAGAAATCACATTAGGATTCTCTTTTTAAGCTGTTCCTTAAAACACTAGTGCTTAGGAAATCTATTGGAGGCAGAAGCAGTCAAGGGTAGCCTAGGGTTAGGGTTAGGCTTAGGGTACGGCTTAGGGTACGGGTTCGGGGAGGGCTTCGGGTACGGCTTAGGGTATGGCTTAGGGTTAGGGTTAGGGTTAGTGTTATGGTTAGGGCTCGGTTTAGGGTATTGGTTAGGATTAGGGTACGTGTTAGGGTTACGGTAGGGGTTAGGGTTAGGTTACGCGTTAGTGTTAGGGTAGTTATTAAACCTAACCCACTCTCTAGATACCCCTTAGCACGTAAAGGAATATTATTTGAGGGTCCAGCCATGGAGAAGAGTTTAGACACTAGGATAAGATAAGGAACACACCCATTATAAAGAAATCACATTAGGATTCTCTTTTTAAGCTGTTCCTTAAAACACTAGTGCTTAGGAAATCTATTGGAGGCAGAAGCATTCAAGGGTAGCCTAGGGTTAGGGTTAGGCTTAGGGTACAGCTTAGCGTACGGCTTAGGGTAAGGGTTCGGGGAGGGCTTCGGGTACGGCGTAGGGTATGGGTTAGGGTTAGGGTTAGGGTTAGTGTTAGGGTTAGGGCTCGGTTTAGGGTATTGGTTAGGATTAGGGTACGTGTTAGTGTTAGGGTAGGGGTTAGGGTTAGGGTACGCGTTAGTGTTAGGGTAGTTATTAAAGCTATCCCACTCTCTAGATACCCCTTAGCACATAAAGGAATATTATTTGGAGGTCCAGCCATGGAGAAGAGTTTAGACACTAGGATAAGATAAGGAACACACCCATTATAAAGAAATCACATTAGGATTCTCTTTTTAAGCTGTTCCTTAAAACACTAGTGCTTAGGAAATCTATTGGAGGCAGAAGCAGTCAAGGGTAGCCTAGGGTTAGGGTTAGGCTTAGGGTACGGCTTAGGGTACGGCTTAGGGTACGGGTTCGGGGAGGGCTTCGGGTACGGCGTAGGGTATGGGTTAGGGTTAGGGTTAGGGTTAGTGTTAGGGTTAGGGCTCGGTTTAGGGTATTGGTTAGGATTAGGGTACGTGTTAGTGTTAGGGTAGTTATTAAACCTATCCCACTCCCTAGATACCGCTTAGCACGTAAAGGAATATTATTTGGAGGTCCAGCCATGCAGAAGAGTTTAGACACTTTGATAAATAAGGAACACACCCATTATAAAGAAATCACATTAGAATTCTCTTTTTAAGCTGTTCCTTAAAACACTAGTGCTTAGGAAATCTATTGGAGGCAGAAGCAGTCAAGAGTAGCCTACGGTTAGGGTTAGGCTTGGGGTTAGGCTTAGGGTACGGCTTAGGGTACGGGTTCGGGTAGGGCTTCGGGTACGGCATAGGGTATGGGTTAGGGTTAGGGTTAGTGTTAGGGTTAGGGCTCCGATTAGGGTACGTGTTAGGATTAGGGTACATGTTAGGGTTAGGGTAGGGGTTAGGGTTAGGGTACGCGTTAGGGTTAGGGTAGTTATTAAACCTATCCCACTCTCTAGATACACCTTAGCACGTCAAGGAATATTATTTGGGGGTCCAGCCATGGAGAAGAGTTTAGACACTAGGATAAGATAAGGAACACACCCATTATAAAGAAATCACAATAGGATTCTCTTTTTAAGCTGTTCCTTAAAACACTAGTGCTTAGGAAATCTATTGGAGGCAGAAGCAGTCAAGGGTAGCCTAGGGTTAGGGTTAGGCTTAGTGTACGGCTTAGGGTACGGCTTAGGGTACGGGTTCGGTGAGGGATTCGGGTATGGCGTAGGGTATGGGTTAGGGTTAGGGTTAGGGTTAGTGTTAGGGTTAGGGCTCGGTTTAGGGTATTGGTTAGGATTAGGGTACGTGTTAGGGTTAGGGTAGGGGTTAGGGTTAGGGTACGCGTTAGTGTTAGGGTAGTTATTAAAGCTATCCCACTCTCTAGATACCCCTTAGCACATAAGGAATATTATTTGGAGGTCCAGCTATGGAGAAGAGTTTAGACACTAGGATAAGATAAGGAACACACCCATTATAAAGAAATCACATTAGGATTCTCTTTTTAAGCTGTTCCTTAAAACACTAGTGCTTAGGAAACCTATTGGAGGCAGAAGCAGTCAAGGGTAGCCTAGGGTTAGGGTTAGGCTTAGGGTACGGCTTAGGGTACGGCTTAGGGTACGGGTTCGGGGAGGGCTTCGGGTACGGCGTAGGGTATGGGTTAGGGTTAGGGTTAGTGTTAGGGTTAGGGCTCGGTTTAGGGTATTGGTTAGGATTAGGGTACGTGTTAGTGTTAGGGTAGTTATTAAACCTATCCCACTCCCTAGATACCGCTTAGCACGTAAAGGAATATTATTTGGAGGTCCAGCCATGCAGAAGAGTTTAGACACTTTGATAAATAAGGAACACACCCATTATAAAGAAATCACATTAGAATTCTCTTTTTAAGCTGTTCCTTAAAACACTAGTGCTTAGGAAATCTATTGGAGGCAGAAGCAGTCAAGAGTAGCCTACGGTTAGGGTTAGGCTTGGGGTTAGGCTTAGGGTACGGCTTAGGGTACGGGTTCGGGTAGGGCTTCGGGTACGGCATAGGGTATGGGTTAGGGTTAGGGTTAGTGTTAGGGTTAGGGCTCCGATTAGGGTACGTGTTAGGATTAGGGTACATGTTAGGGTTAGGGTAGGGGTTAGGGTTAGGGTACGCGTTAGGGTTAGGGTAGTTATTAAACCTATCCCACTCTCTAGATACACCTTAGCACGTCAAGGAATATTATTTGGGGGTCCAGCCATGGAGAAGAGTTTAGACACTAGGATAAGATAAGGAACACACCCATTATAAAGAAATCACAATAGGATTCTCTTTTTAAGATGTTCCTTAAAACACTAGTGCTTAGGAAATCTATTGGAGGCAGAAGCAGTCAAGGGTAGCCTAGGGTTAGGGTTAGGCTTAGGGTACGGCTTAGGGTACGGCTTAGGGTACGGGTTCGGGGAGGGCTTCGGGTATGGCGTAGGGTATGGGTTAGGGTTAGGGTTATGTTAGGGTTAGGGCTCGGTTTAGGGTATTGGTTAGGATTAGGGTACGTGTTATGGTTAGGGTAGGGGTTAGGGTTAGGGTACGCGTTAGTGTTAGGGTAGTTATTAAGGCTATCCCACTCTCTAGATACCCCTTAGCACATAAAGGAATATTATTTGGAGGTCCAGCCATGGAGAAGAGTTTAGACACTAGGATAAGATAAGGAACACACCCATTATAAAGAAATCACATTAGGATTCTCTTTTTAAGCTGTTCCTTAAAACACTAGTGCTTAGGAAATCTATTGGAGGCAGAAGCAGTCAAGGGTAGCCTAGGGTTAGGGTTAGGCTTAGGGTACGGCTTAGGGTACGGCTTAGGGTACGGGTTCGGGGAGGGCTTTGGGTACGGCGTAGGGTATGGCTTAGGGTTAGGGTTAGGGTTAGTGTTAGGGTTAGGGCTCGGTTTAGGGTATTGGTTAGGATTAGGGTACGTGTTAGGGTTACGGTAGGGGTTAGGGTTAGGTTACGCGTTAGTGTTAGGGTAGTTATTAAACCTAACCCACTCTCTAGATACCCCTTAGCACGTAAAGGAATATTATTTGAGGGTCCAGCCATGGAGAAGAGTTTAGACACTAGGATAAGATAAGGAACACACCCATTATAAAGAAATCACATTAGGATTCTCTTTTTAAGCTGTTCCTTAAAACACTAGTGCTTAGGAAATCTATTGGAGGCAGAAGCATTCAAGGGTAGCCTAGGGTTAGGGTTAGGCTTAGGGTACAGCTTAGCGTACGGCTTAGGGTACGGGTTCGGGGAGGGCTTCGGGTACGGCGTAGGGTATGGGTTAGGGTTAGGGTTAGGGTTAGTGTTAGGGTTAGGGCTCGGTTTAGGGTACGGGTTAGCATTAGGGTACATGTTAGGGTTAGGGTAGGGGTTAGGGTTAGGGTACGCGTTAGGGTTAGGGTAGTTATTAAACCTATCCCACTCTCTAGATACACCTTAGCACGTAAAGGAATATTATTTGGGGGTCCAGCCATGGAGAAGAGTTTAGACACTAGGATAAGATAAGGAACACACCCATTATAAAGAAATCACATTAGGATTCTCTTTTTAAGCTGTTCCTTAAAACACTAGTGCTTAGGAAATCTATTGGAGGCAGAAGCAGTCAAGGGTAGCCTAGGGTTAGGGTTAGGCTTAGGGTACGGCTTAGGGTACGGCTTAGGGTACGGGTTCGGGGAGGGCTTCGGGTATGGCGTAGGGTATGGGTTAGGGTTAGGGTTAGGGTTAGTGTTAGGGTTAGGGCTCGGTTTAGGGTATTGGTTAGGATTAGGGTACGTGTTAGGGTTAGGGTAGGGGTTAGGGTTAGGGTACGCGTTAGTGTTAGGGTAGTTATTAAAGCTATCCCACTCTCTAGATACCCCTTAGCACATAAGGAATATTATTTGGAGGTCCAGCCATGGAGAAGAGTTTAGACACTAGGATAAGATAAGGAACACACCCATTATAAAGAAATCACATTAGGATTCTCTTTTTAAGCTGTTCCTTAAAACACTAGTGCTTAGGAAATCTATTGGAGGCAGAAGCAGTCAAGGGTAGCCTAGGGTTAGGGTTAGGCTTAGGGTACGGCTTAGGGTACGGCTTAGGGTACGGGTTCGGGGAGGGCTTCGGGTACGGCGTAGGGTATGGGTTAGGGTTAGGGTTAGGGTTAGTGTTAGGGTTATGGCTCGGTTTAGGGTACGGGTTAGCATTAGGGTACATGTTAGGGTTAGGGTAGGGGTTAGGGTTAGGGTACGCGTTAGGGTTAGGGTAGTTATTAAACCTATCCCACTCTCTAGATACACCTTAGCACGTAAAGGAATATTATTTGGGGGTCCAGCCATGGAGAAGAGTTTAGACACTAGGATAAGATAAGGAACACACCCATTATAAAGAAATCACATTAGGATTCTCTTTTTAAGCTGTTCCTTAAAACACTAGTGCTTAGGAAATCTATTGGAGGCAGAAGCAGTCAAGGGTAGCCTAGGGTTAGGGTTAGGCTTAGGGTACGGCTTAGGGTACGGCTTAGGGTACGGGTTCGGGGAGGGCTTCGGGTACGGCGTAGGGTATGGGTTAGGGTTAGGGTTAGGGTTAGTGTTAGGGTTAGGGCTCGGTTTAGGGTATTGGTTAGGATTAGGGTACGTGTTAGTGTTAGGGTAGGGGTTAGGGTTAGGGTACGCGTTAGTGTTAGGGTAGTTATTAAAGCTATCCCACTCTCTAGATACCCCTTAGCACATAAAGGAATATTATTTGGAGGTCCAGCCATGGAGAAGAGTTTAGACACTAGGATAAGATAAGGAACACACCCATTATAAAGAAATCACATTAGGATTCTCTTTTTAAGCTGTTCCTTAAAACACTAGTGCTTAGGAAATCTATTGGAGGCAGAAGCAGTCAAGGGTAGCCTAGGGTTAGGGTTAGGCTTAGGGTACGGCTTAGGGTACGGGTTCGGGGAGGGCTTCGGGTACGGCTTAGGGTATGGCTTAGGGTTAGGGTTAGGGTTAGTGTTATGGTTAGGGCTCGGTTTAGGGTATTGGTTAGGATTAGGGTACGTGTTAGGGTTACGGTAGGGGTTAGGGTTAGGTTACGCGTTAGTGTTAGGGTAGTTATTAAACCTAACCCACTCTCTAGATACCCCTTAGCACGTAAAGGAATATTATTTGAGGGTCCAGCCATGGAGAAGAGTTTAGACACTAGGATAAGATAAGGAACACACCCATTATAAAGAAATCACATTAGGATTCTCTTTTTAAGCTGTTCCTTAAAACACTAGTGCTTAGGAAATCTATTGGAGGCAGAAGCATTCAAGGGTAGCCTAGGGTTAGGGTTAGGCTTAGGGTACAGCTTAGCGTACGGCTTAGGGTAAGGGTTCGGGGAGGGCTTCGGGTACGGCGTAGGGTATGGGTTAGGGTTAGGGTTAGGGTTAGTGTTAGGGTTAGGGCTCGGTTTAGGGTATTGGTTAGGATTAGGGTACGTGTTAGTGTTAGGGTAGGGGTTAGGGTTAGGGTACGCGTTAGTGTTAGGGTAGTTATTAAAGCTATCCCACTCTCTAGATACCCCTTAGCACATAAAGGAATATTATTTGGAGGTCCAGCCATGGAGAAGAGTTTAGACACTAGGATAAGATAAGGAACACACCCATTATAAAGAAATCACATTAGGATTCTCTTTTTAAGCTGTTCCTTAAAACACTAGTGCTTAGGAAATCTATTGGAGGCAGAAGCAGTCAAGGGTAGCCTAGGGTTAGGGTTAGGCTTAGGGTACGGCTTAGGGTACGGCTTAGGGTACGGGTTCGGGGAGGGCTTCGGGTACGGCGTAGGGTATGGGTTAGGGTTAGGGTTAGGGTTAGTGTTAGGGTTAGGGCTCGGTTTAGGGTATTGGTTAGGATTAGGGTACGTGTTAGTGTTAGGGTAGTTATTAAACCTATCCCACTCCCTAGATACCGCTTAGCACGTAAAGGAATATTATTTGGAGGTCCAGCCATGCAGAAGAGTTTAGACACTTTGATAAATAAGGAACACACCCATTATAAAGAAATCACATTAGAATTCTCTTTTTAAGCTGTTCCTTAAAACACTAGTGCTTAGGAAATCTATTGGAGGCAGAAGCAGTCAAGAGTAGCCTACGGTTAGGGTTAGGCTTGGGGTTAGGCTTAGGGTACGGCTTAGGGTACGGGTTCGGGTAGGGCTTCGGGTACGGCATAGGGTATGGGTTAGGGTTAGGGTTAGTGTTAGGGTTAGGGCTCCGATTAGGGTACGTGTTAGGATTAGGGTACATGTTAGGGTTAGGGTAGGGGTTAGGGTTAGGGTACGCGTTAGGGTTAGGGTAGTTATTAAACCTATCCCACTCTCTAGATACACCTTAGCACGTCAAGGAATATTATTTGGGGGTCCAGCCATGGAGAAGAGTTTAGACACTAGGATAAGATAAGGAACACACCCATTATAAAGAAATCACAATAGGATTCTCTTTTTAAGCTGTTCCTTAAAACACTAGTGCTTAGGAAATCTATTGGAGGCAGAAGCAGTCAAGGGTAGCCTAGGGTTAGGGTTAGGCTTAGTGTACGGCTTAGGGTACGGCTTAGGGTATGGGTTCGGTGAGGGATTCGGGTATGGCGTAGGGTATGGGTTAGGGTTAGGGTTAGGGTTAGTGTTAGGGTTAGGGCTCGGTTTAGGGTATTGGTTAGGATTAGGGTACGTGTTAGGGTTAGGGTAGGGGTTAGGGTTAGGGTACGCGTTAGTGTTAGGGTAGTTATTAAAGCTATCCCACTCTCTAGATACCCCTTAGCACATAAGGAATATTATTTGGAGGTCCAGCTATGGAGAAGAGTTTAGACACTAGGATAAGATAAGGAACACACCCATTATAAAGAAATCACATTAGGATTCTCTTTTTAAGCTGTTCCTTAAAACACTAGTGCTTAGGAAACCTATTGGAGGCAGAAGCAGTCAAGGGTAGCCTAGGGTTAGGGTTAGGCTTAGGGTACGGCTTAGGGTACGGCTTAGGGTACGGGTTCGGGGAGGGCTTCGGGTACGGCGTAGGGTATGGGTTAGGGTTAGGGTTAGTGTTAGGGTTAGGGCTCGGTTTAGGGTATTGGTTAGGATTAGGGTACGTGTTAGTGTTAGGGTAGTTATTAAACCTATCCCACTCCCTAGATACCGCTTAGCACGTAAAGGAATATTATTTGGAGGTCCAGCCATGCAGAAGAGTTTAGACACTTTGATAAATAAGGAACACACCCATTATAAAGAAATCACATTAGAATTCTCTTTTTAAGCTGTTCCTTAAAACACTAGTGCTTAGGAAATCTATTGGAGGCAGAAGCAGTCAAGAGTAGCCTACGGTTAGGGTTAGGCTTGGGGTTAGGCTTAGGGTACGGCTTAGGGTACGGGTTCGGGTAGGGCTTCGGGTACGGCATAGGGTATGGGTTAGGGTTAGGGTTAGTGTTAGGGTTAGGGCTCCGATTAGGGTACGTGTTAGGATTAGGGTACATGTTAGGGTTAGGGTAGGGGTTAGGGTTAGGGTACGCGTTAGGGTTAGGGTAGTTATTAAACCTATCCCACTCTCTAGATACACCTTAGCACGTCAAGGAATATTATTTGGGGGTCCAGCCATGGAGAAGAGTTTAGACACTAGGATAAGATAAGGAACACACCCATTATAAAGAAATCACAATAGGATTCTCTTTTTAAGATGTTCCTTAAAACACTAGTGCTTAGGAAATCTATTGGAGGCAGAAGCAGTCAAGGGTAGCCTAGGGTTAGGGTTAGGCTTAGGGTACGGCTTAGGGTACGGCTTAGGGTACGGGTTCGGGGAGGGCTTCGGGTATGGCGTAGGGTATGGGTTAGGGTTAGGGTTATGTTAGGGTTAGGGCTCGGTTTAGGGTATTGGTTAGGATTAGGGTACGTGTTATGGTTAGGGTAGGGGTTAGGGTTAGGGTACGCGTTAGTGTTAGGGTAGTTATTAAGGCTATCCCACTCTCTAGATACCCCTTAGCACATAAAGGAATATTATTTGGAGGTCCAGCCATGGAGAAGAGTTTAGACACTAGGATAAGATAAGGAACACACCCATTATAAAGAAATCACATTAGGATTCTCTTTTTAAGCTGTTCCTTAAAACACTAGTGCTTAGGAAATCTATTGGAGGCAGAAGCAGTCAAGGGTAGCCTAGGGTTAGGGTTAGGCTTAGGGTACGGCTTAGGGTACGGCTTAGGGTACGGGTTCGGGGAGGGCTTTGGGTACGGCGTAGGGTATGGCTTAGGGTTAGGGTTAGGGTTAGTGTTAGGGTTAGGGCTCGGTTTAGGGTATTGGTTAGGATTAGGGTACGTGTTAGGGTTACGGTAGGGGTTAGGGTTAGGTTACGCGTTAGTGTTAGGGTAGTTATTAAACCTAACCCACTCTCTAGATACCCCTTAGCACGTAAAGGAATATTATTTGAGGGTCCAGCCATGGAGAAGAGTTTAGACACTAGGATAAGATAAGGAACACACCCATTATAAAGAAATCACATTAGGATTCTCTTTTTAAGCTGTTCCTTAAAACACTAATGCTTAGGAAATCTATTGGAGGCAGAAGCATTCAAGGGTAGCCTAGGGTTAGGGTTAGGCTTAGGGTACAGCTTAGCGTACGGCTTAGGGTACGGGTTCGGGGAGGGCTTCGGGTACGGCGTAGGGTATGGGTTAGGGTTAGGGTTAGGGTTAGTTTTAGGGTTAGGGCTCGGTTTAGGGTACGGGTTAGCATTAGGGTACATGTTAGGGTTAGGGTAGGGGTTAGGGTTAGGGTACGCGTTAGGGTTAGGGTAGTTATTAAACCTATCCCACTCTCTAGATACACCTTAGCACGTAAAGGAATATTATTTGGGGGTCCAGCCATGGAGAAGAGTTTAGACACTAGGATAAGATAAGGAACACACCCATTATAAAGAAATCACATTAGGATTCTCTTTTTAAGCTGTTCCTTAAAACACTAGTGCTTAGGAAATCTATTGGAGGCAGAAGCAGTCAAGGGTAGCCTAGGGTTAGGGTTAGGCTTAGGGTACGGCTTAGGGTACGGCTTAGGGTACGGGTTCGGGGAGGGCTTCGGGTATGGCGTAGGGTATGGGTTAGGGTTAGGGTTAGGGTTAGTGTTAGGGTTAGGGCTCGGTTTAGGGTATTGGTTAGGATTAGGGTACGTGTTAGGGTTAGGGTAGGGGTTAGGGTTAGGGTACGCGTTAGTGTTAGGGTAGTTATTAAAGCTATCCCACTCTCTAGATACCCCTTAGCACATAAGGAATATTATTTGGAGGTCCAGCTATGGAGAAGAGTTTAGACACTAGGATAAGATAAGGAACACACCCATTATAAAGAAATCACATTAGGATTCTCTTTTTAAGCTGTTCCTTAAAACACTAGTGCTTAGGAAACCTATTGGAGGCAGAAGCAGTCAAGGGTAGCCTAGGGTTAGGGTTAGGCTTAGGGTACGGCTTAGGGTACGGCTTAGGGTACGGGTTCGGGGAGGGCTTCGGGTACGGCGTAGGGTATGGGTTAGGGTTAGGGTTAGTGTTAGGGTTAGGGCTCCTTGTAGGGTATTGGTTAGGATTAGGGTACGTGTTATGGTTAGGGTAGTGGTTAGGGTTAGGGTACGCGTTAGTGTTAGCGTAGTTATTAAAGCTATCCCACTCTCTAGATACCCCTTAGCACATAAAGGAATATTATTTGGAGGTCCAGCCATGGAGAAGAGTTTAGACACTAGGATAAGATAAGGAACACACCCATTATAAAGAAATCACATTAGGATTCTCTTTTTAAGCTGTTCCTTAAAACACTAGTGCTTAGGAAATCTATTGGAGGCAGAAGCAGTCAAGGGTAGCCTAGGGTTAGGGTTAGGCTTAGGGTACGGCTTAGGGTACGGCTTAGGGTACGGGTTCGGGGAGGGCTTCGGGTACGGCGTAGGGTATGGCTTAGGGTTAGGGTTAGGGTTAGTGTTAGGGTTAGGGCTCGGTTTAGGGTATTGGTTAGAATTAGGGTACGTGTTAGGGTTACGGTAGGGGTTAGGGTTAGGTTACGCGTTAGTGTTAGGGTAGTTATTAAACCTAACCCACTCTCTAGATACCCCTTAGCACGTAAAGGAATATTATTTGAGGGTCCAGCCATGGAGAAGAGTTTAGACACTAGGATAAGATAAGGAACACACCCATTATAAAGAAATCACATTAGGATTCTCTTTTTAAGCTGTTCCTTAAAACACTAGTGCTTAGGAAATCTATTGGAGGCAGAAGCATTCAAGGGTAGCCTAGGGTTAGGGTTAGGTTTAGGGTACAGCTTAGCGTACGGATTAGGGTACGGGTTCGGGGAGGGCTTCGGGTACGGCGTAGGGTATGGGTTAGGGTTAGGGTTAGGGTTAGTGTTAGGGTTAGGGCTCGGTTTAGGGTATTGGTTAGGATTAGGGTACGTGTTAGTGTTAGGGTAGGGGTTAGGGTTAGGGTACGCGTTAGTGTTAGGGTAGTTATTAAAGCTATCCCACTCTCTAGATACCCCTTAGCACATAAAGGAATATTATTTGGAGGTCCAGCCATGGAGAAGAGTTTAGACACTAGGATAAGATAAGGAACACACCCATTATAAAGAAATCACATTAGGATTCTCTTTTTAAGTTGTTCCTTAAAACACTAGTGCTTAGGAAATCTATTGGAGGCAGAAGCAGTCAAGGGTAGCCTAGGGTTAGGGTTAGGCTTAGAGTACGGCTTAGGGTACGGCTTAGGGTACGGGTTCGGGGAGGGCTTCGGGTACGGCGTAGGGTATGGGTTAGGGTTAGCGTTAGGGTTAGTGTTAGGGTTAGGGCTCGGTTTAGGGTACGAGTTAGCATTAGGGTACATGTTAGGGTTAGGGTAGGGGTTAGGGTTAGGGTACGCGTTAGGGTTAGGGTAGTTATTAAACCTATCCCACTCTCTAGATACACCTTAGCACGTAAAGGAATATTATTTGGGGGTCCAGCCATGGAGAAGAGTTTAGACACTAGGATAAGATAAGGAACACACCCATTATAAAGAAATCACATTAGGATTCTCTTTTTAAGCTGTTCCTTAAAACACTAGTGCTTAGGAAATCTATTGGAGGCAGAAGCAGTCAAGGGTAGCCTAGGGTTAGGGTTAGGCTTAGGGTACGGCTTAGGGTACGGCTTAGGGTACGGGTTCGGGGAGGGCTTCGGGTACGGCGTAGGGTATGGGTTAGGGTTAGGGTTAGGGTTAGTGTTAGGATTAGGGCTCGGTTTAGGGTATTGGTTAGGATTAGGGTACGTGTTAGTGTTAGGGTAGTTATTAAACCTATCCCACTCCCTAGATACCGCTTAGCACGTAAAGGAATATTATTTGGAGGTCTAGCCATGCAGAAGAGTTTAGACACTTTGATAAATAAGGAACACACCCATTATAAAGAAATCACATTAGAATTCTCTTTTTAAGCTGTTCCTTAAAACACTAGTGCTTAGGAAATCTATTGGAGGCAGAAGCAGTCAAGAGTAGCCTACGGTTAGGGTTAGGCTTGGGGTTAGGCTTAGGGTACGGCTTAGGGTACGGGTTCGGGTAGGGATTCGGGTACGGCGTAGGGTATGGGTTAGGGTTAGGGTTAGTGTTAGGGTTAGGGCTCGGTTTAGGGTATTGGTTAGGATTAGGGTACGTGTTATGGTTAGGGTAGGGGTTAGGGTTAGGGTACGCGTTAGTGTTAGGGTAGTTATTAAAGCTATCCCACTCTCTAGATACCCCTTAGCACATAAAGGAATATTATTTGGAGGTCCAGCCATGGAGAAGAGTTTAGACACTAGGATAAGATAAGGAACACACCCATTATAAAGAAATCACATTAGGATTCTCTTTTTAAGCTGTTCCTTAAAACACTAGTGCTTAGGAAATCTATTGGAGGCAGAAGCAGTCAAGGGTAGCCTAGGGTTAGGGTTAGGCTTAGGGTACGGCTTAGGGTACGGCTTAGGGTACGGGTTCGGGGAGGGCTTTGGGTACGGCGTAGGGTATGGCTTAGGGTTAGGGTTAGGGTTAGTGTTAGGGTTAGGGCTCGGTTTAGGGTATTGGTTAGGATTAGGGTACGTGTTAGGGTTATGGTAGGGGTTAGGGTTAGGTTACGCCTTAGTGTTAGGGTAGTTATTAAACCTAACCCACTCTCTAGATACCCCTTAGCACGTAAAGGAATATTATTTGAGGGTCCAGCCATGGAGAAGAGTTTAGACACTAGGATAAGATAAGGAACACACCCATTATAAAGAAATCACATTAGGATTCTCTTTTTAAGCTGTTCCTTAAAACACTAGTGCTTAGGAAATCTATTGGAGGCAGAAGCATTCAAGGGTAGCCTAGGGTTAGGGTTAGGCTTAGGGTACAGCTTAGCGTACGGCTTAGGGTACGGGTTCGGGGAGGGCTTCGGGTACGGCGTAGGGTATGGGTTAGGGTTAGGGTTAGGGTTAGTGTTAGGGTTAGGGCTCGGTTTAGGGTACGGGTTAGCATTAGGGTACATGTTAGGGTTAGGGTAGGGGTTAGGGTTAGGGTACGCGTTAGGGTTAGGGTAGTTATTAAACCTATCCCACTCTCTAGATACACCTTAGCACGTAAAGGAATATTATTTGGGGGTCCAGCCATGGAGAAGAGTTTAGACACTAGGATAAGATAAGGAACACACCCATTATAAAGAAATCACATTAGGATTCTCTTTTTAAGCTGTTCCTTAAAACACTAGTGCTTAGGAAATCTATTGGAGGCAGAAGCAGTCAAGGGTAGCCTAGGGTTAGGGTTAGGCTTAGGGTACGGCTTAGGGTACGGCTTAGGGTACGGGTTCGGGGAGGGCTTCGGGAATGGCGTAGGGTATGGGTTAGGGTTGGGGTTAGGGTTAGTGTTAGGGTTAGGGCTCGGTTTAGGGTATTGGTTAGGATTAGGGTACGTGTTAGGGTTAGGGTAGGGGTTAGGGTTAGGGTACGCGTTAGTGTTAGGGTAGTTATTAAAGCTATCCCACTCTCTAGATACCCCTTAGAACATAAGGAATATTATTTGGAGGTCCAGCCATGGAGAAGAGTTTAGACACTAGGATAAGATAAGGAACACACCCATTATAAAGAAATCACATTAGGATTCTCTTTTTAAGCTGTTCCTTAAAACACTAGTGCTTAGGAAATCTATTGGAGGCAGAAGCAGTCAAGGGTAGCCTAGGGTTAGGGTTAGGCTTAGGGTACGGCTTAGGGTACGGCTTAGGGTACGGGTTCGGGGAGGGCTTCGGGTACGGCGTAGGGTATGGGTTAGGGTTAGGGTTAGTGTTAGGGTTAGGGCTCGGTTTAGGGTATTGGTTAGGATTAGGGTACGTGTTATGGTTAGGGTAGGGGTTAGGGTTAGGGTACGCGTTAGTGTTAGGGTAGTTATTAAAGCTATCCCACTCTCTAGATACCCCTTAGCACATAAAGGAATATTATTTGGAGGTCCAGCCATGGAGAAGAGTTTAGACACTAGGATAAGATAAGGAACACACCCATTATAAAGAAATCACATTAGGATTCTCTTTTTAAGCTGTTCCTTAAAACACTAGTGCTTAGGAAATCTATTGGAGGCAGAAGCAGTCAAGGGTAGCCTAGGGTTAGGGTTAGGCTTAGGGTACGGCTTAGGGTACGGCTTAGGGTACGGGTTCGGGGAGGGCTTCGGGTACGGCGTAGGGTATGGCTTAGGGTTAGGGTTAGGGTTAGTGTTAGGGTTAGGGCTCGGTTTAGGGTATTGGTTAGAATTAGTGTACGTGTTAGGGTTACGGTAGGGGTTAGGGTTAGGTTACGCGTTAGTGTTATGGTAGTTATTAAACCTAACCCACTCTCTAGATACCCCTTAGCACGTAAAGGAATATTATTTGAGGGTCCAGCCATGGAGAAGAGTTTAGACACTAGGATAAGATAAGGAACACACCCATTATAAAGAAATCACATTAGGATTCTCTTTTTAAGCTGTTCCTTAAAACACTAGTGCTTAGGAAATCTATAGGAGGCAGAAGCATTCAAGGGTAGCCTAGGGTTAGGGTTAGGCTTAGGGTACAGCTTAGCGTACGGCTTAGGGTACGGGTTCGGGGAGGGCTTCGGGTACGGCGTAGGGTATGGGTTAGTGTTAGGGTTAGGGTTAGTGTTAGGGTTAGGGCTCGGTTTAGGGTATTGGTTAGGATTAGGGTACGTGTTAGTGTTAGGGTAGGGGTTAGGGTTAGGGTACACGTTAGTGTTAGGGTAGTTATTAAAGCTATCCCACTCTCTAGATACCCCTTAGCACATAAAGGAATATTATTTGGAGGTCCAGCCATGGAGAAGAGTTTAGACACTAGGATAAGATAAGGAACACACCCAGTATAAAGAAATCACATTAGGATTCTCTTTTTAAGTTGTTCCTTAAAACACTAGTGCTTAGGAAATCTATTGGAGGCAGAAGCAGTGAAGGGTAGCCTAGGGTTAGGGTTAGGCTTAGAGTACGGCTTAGGGTACGGCTTAGGGTACGGGTTCGGGGAGGGCTTCGGGTACGGCGTAGGGTATGGGTTAGGGTTAGGGTTAGGGTTAGTGTTAGGGTTAGGGCTCGGTTTAGGGTACGGGTTAGCATTATGGTACATGTTAGGGTTAGGGTAGGGGTTAGGGTTAGGGTACGCGTTAGGGTTAGGGTAGTTATTAAACCTATCCCACTCTCTAGATACACCTTAGCACGTAAAGGAATATTATTTGGGGGTCCAGCCATGGAGAAGGGTTTAGACACTAGGATAAGATAAGGAACACACCCATTATAAAGAAATCACATTAGGATTCTCTTTTTAAGCTGTTCCTTAAAACACTAGTGCTTAGGAAATCTATTGGAGGCAGAAGCAGTCAAGGGTAGCCTAGGGTTAGGGTTAGGCTTAGAGTACGGCTTAGGGTACGGCTTAGGGTACGGGTTCGGGGAGGGCTTCGGGTACGGCGTAGGGTATGGGTTAGGGTTAGGGTTAGGGTTAGTGTTAGGGTTAGGGCTCGGTTTAGGGTATTGGTTAGGATTAGGGTACGTGTTAGTGTTAGGGTAGGTGTTAGGGTTAGGGTACGCGTTAGTGTTAGGGTAGTTATTAAACCTATCCCACTCCCTAGATACCGCTTAGCACGTAAAGGAATATTATTTGGAGGTCCAGCCATGCAGAAGAGTTTAGACACTTTGATAAATAAGGAACACACCCATTATAAAGAAATCACATTAGGATTCTCTTTTTAAGCTGTTCCTTAAAACACTAGTGCTTAGGAAATCTAATGGAGGCAGAAGCAGTCAAGGGTAGCCTACGGTTAGGGTTAGGCTTGGGGTTAGGCTTAGGGTACGGCTTAGGGTACGGGTTCGGGGAGGGCTTCGGGTACGGCATAGGGTATGGGTTAGGGTTAGGGTTAGTGTTAGGGTTAGGGCTCCGATTAGGGTACGTGTTAGGATTAGGGTACATGTTAGGGTTAGGGTAGGGGTTAGGGTTAGGGTACGCGTTAGGGTTAGGGTAGTTATTAAACCTATCCCACTCTCTAGATACACCTTAGCACGTCAAGGAATATTATTTGGGGGTCCAGCCATGGAGAAGAGTTTAGACACTAGGATAAGATAAGGAACACACCCATTATAAAGAAATCACAATAGGATTCTCTTTTTAAGCTGTTCCTTAAAACACTAGTGCTTAGGAAATCTATTGGAGGCAGAAGCAGTCAACGGTAGCCTAGGGTTAGGGTTAGGCTTAGGGTACGGCTTAGGGTACGGCTTAGGGTACGGGTTCGGGGAGGGCTTCGGGTACGGCGTAGGGTATGGGTTAGGGTTAGGGTTAGGGTTAGTGTTAGGGTTAGGGCTCGGTTTAGGGTATTGGTTAGGATTAGGGTACGTGTTAGGGTTAGGGTAGGGGTTAGGGTTAGGGTACGCGTTAGTGTTAGGGTAGTTATTAAAGCTATCCCACTCTCTAGATACCCCTTAGCACATAAGGAATATTATTTGGAGGTCCAGCTATGGAGAAGAGTTTAGACACTAGGATAAGATAAGGAACACACCCATTATAAAGAAATCACATTAGGATTCTCTTTTTAAGCTGTTCCTTAAAACACTAGTGCTTAGGAAACCTATTGGAGGCAGAAGCAGTCAAGGGTAGCCTAGGGTTAGGGTTAGGCTTAGGGTACGGCTTAGGGTACGGCTTAGGGTACGGGTTCGGGGAGGGCTTCGGGTACGGCGTAGGGTATGGGTTAGGGTTAGGGTTAGTGTTAGGGTTAGGGCTCGGTTTAGGGTATTGGTTAGGATTAGGGTACGTGTTAGTGTTAGGGTAGTTATTAAACCTATCCCACTCCCTAGATACCGCTTAGCACGTAAAGGAATATTATTTGGAGGTCCAGCCATGCAGAAGAGTTTAGACACTTTGATAAATAAGGAACACACCCATTATAAAGAAATCACATTAGAATTCTCTTTTTAAGCTGTTCCTTAAAACACTAGTGCTTAGGAAATCTATTGGAGGCAGAAGCAGTCAAGAGTAGCCTACGGTTAGGGTTAGGCTTGGGGTTAGGCTTAGGGTACGGCTTAGGGTACGGGTTCGGGTAGGGCTTCGGGTACGGCATAGGGTATGGGTTAGGGTTAGGGTTAGTGTTAGGGTTAGGGCTCCGATTAGGGTACGTGTTAGGATTAGGGTACATGTTAGGGTTAGGGTAGGGGTTAGGGTTAGGGTACGCGTTAGGGTTAGGGTAGTTATTAAACCTATCCCACTCTCTAGATACACCTTAGCACGTCAAGGAATATTATTTGGGGGTCCAGCCATGGAGAAGAGTTTAGACACTAGGATAAGATAAGGAACACACCCATTATAAAGAAATCACAATAGGATTCTCTTTTTAAGATGTTCCTTAAAACACTAGTGCTTAGGAAATCTATTGGAGGCAGAAGCAGTCAAGGGTAGCCTAGGGTTAGGGTTAGGCTTAGGGTACGGCTTAGGGTACGGCTTAGGGTACGGGTTCGGGGAGGGCTTCGGGTATGGCGTAGGGTATGGGTTAGGGTTAGGGTTATGTTAGGGTTAGGGCTCGGTTTAGGGTATTGGTTAGGATTAGGGTACGTGTTATGGTTAGGGTAGGGGTTAGGGTTAGGGTACGCGTTAGTGTTAGGGTAGTTATTAAGGCTATCCCACTCTCTAGATACCCCTTAGCACATAAAGGAATATTATTTGGAGGTCCAGCCATGGAGAAGAGTTTAGACACTAGGATAAGATAAGGAACACACCCATTATAAAGAAATCACATTAGGATTCTCTTTTTAAGCTGTTCCTTAAAACACTAGTGCTTAGGAAATCTATTGGAGGCAGAAGCAGTCAAGGGTAGCCTAGGGTTAGGGTTAGGCTTAGGGTACGGCTTAGGGTACGGCTTAGGGTACGGGTTCGGGGAGGGCTTTGGGTACGGCGT
The DNA here is from genome assembly GCF_965194825.1 of Balaenoptera physalus. Lineage (NCBI taxonomy): Eukaryota > Metazoa > Chordata > Mammalia > Artiodactyla > Balaenopteridae > Balaenoptera > Balaenoptera physalus. The sequence continues at coordinate 150,177,416 of NC_138903.1, forward strand.
AGGGTATGGCTTAGGGTTAGGGTTAGGGTTAGTGTTAGGGTTAGGGCTCGGTTTAGGGTATTGGTTAGGATTAGGGTACGTGTTAGGGTTACGGTAGGGGTTAGGGTTAGGTTACGCGTTAGTGTTAGGGTAGTTATTAAACCTAACCCACTCTCTAGATACCCCTTAGCACGTAAAGGAATATTATTTGAGGGTCCAGCCATGGAGAAGAGTTTAGACACTAGGATAAGATAAGGAACACACCCATTATAAAGAAATCACATTAGGATTCTCTTTTTAAGCTGTTCCTTAAAACACTAATGCTTAGGAAATCTATTGGAGGCAGAAGCATTCAAGGGTAGCCTAGGGTTAGGGTTAGGCTTAGGGTACAGCTTAGCGTACGGCTTAGGGTACGGGTTCGGGGAGGGCTTCGGGTACGGCGTAGGGTATGGGTTAGGGTTAGGGTTAGGGTTAGTTTTAGGGTTAGGGCTCGGTTTAGGGTACGGGTTAGCATTAGGGTACATGTTAGGGTTAGGGTAGGGGTTAGGGTTAGGGTACGCGTTAGGGTTAGGGTAGTTATTAAACCTATCCCACTCTCTAGATACACCTTAGCACGTAAAGGAATATTATTTGGGGGTCCAGCCATGGAGAAGAGTTTAGACACTAGGATAAGATAAGGAACACACCCATTATAAAGAAATCACATTAGGATTCTCTTTTTAAGCTGTTCCTTAAAACACTAGTGCTTAGGAAATCTATTGGAGGCAGAAGCAGTCAAGGGTAGCCTAGGGTTAGGGTTAGGCTTAGGGTACGGCTTAGGGTACGGCTTAGGGTACGGGTTCGGGGAGGGCTTCGGGTATGGCGTAGGGTATGGGTTAGGGTTAGGGTTAGGGTTAGTGTTAGGGTTAGGGCTCGGTTTAGGGTATTGGTTAGGATTAGGGTACGTGTTAGGGTTAGGGTAGGGGTTAGGGTTAGGGTACGCGTTAGTGTTAGGGTAGTTATTAAAGCTATCCCACTCTCTAGATACCCCTTAGCACATAAGGAATATTATTTGGAGGTCCAGCTATGGAGAAGAGTTTAGACACTAGGATAAGATAAGGAACACACCCATTATAAAGAAATCACATTAGGATTCTCTTTTTAAGCTGTTCCTTAAAACACTAGTGCTTAGGAAACCTATTGGAGGCAGAAGCAGTCAAGGGTAGCCTAGGGTTAGGGTTAGGCTTAGGGTACGGCTTAGGGTACGGCTTAGGGTACGGGTTCGGGGAGGGCTTCGGGTACGGCGTAGGGTATGGGTTAGGGTTAGGGTTAGTGTTAGGGTTAGGGCTCCTTGTAGGGTATTGGTTAGGATTAGGGTACGTGTTATGGTTAGGGTAGTGGTTAGGGTTAGGGTACGCGTTAGTGTTAGCGTAGTTATTAAAGCTATCCCACTCTCTAGATACCCCTTAGCACATAAAGGAATATTATTTGGAGGTCCAGCCATGGAGAAGAGTTTAGACACTAGGATAAGATAAGGAACACACCCATTATAAAGAAATCACATTAGGATTCTCTTTTTAAGCTGTTCCTTAAAACACTAGTGCTTAGGAAATCTATTGGAGGCAGAAGCAGTCAAGGGTAGCCTAGGGTTAGGGTTAGGCTTAGGGTACGGCTTAGGGTACGGCTTAGGGTACGGGTTCGGGGAGGGCTTCGGGTACGGCGTAGGGTATGGCTTAGGGTTAGGGTTAGGGTTAGTGTTAGGGTTAGGGCTCGGTTTAGGGTATTGGTTAGAATTAGGGTACGTGTTAGGGTTACGGTAGGGGTTAGGGTTAGGTTACGCGTTAGTGTTAGGGTAGTTATTAAACCTAACCCACTCTCTAGATACCCCTTAGCACGTAAAGGAATATTATTTGAGGGTCCAGCCATGGAGAAGAGTTTAGACACTAGGATAAGATAAGGAACACACCCATTATAAAGAAATCACATTAGGATTCTCTTTTTAAGCTGTTCCTTAAAACACTAGTGCTTAGGAAATCTATTGGAGGCAGAAGCATTCAAGGGTAGCCTAGGGTTAGGGTTAGGTTTAGGGTACAGCTTAGCGTACGGATTAGGGTACGGGTTCGGGGAGGGCTTCGGGTACGGCGTAGGGTATGGGTTAGGGTTAGGGTTAGGGTTAGTGTTAGGGTTAGGGCTCGGTTTAGGGTATTGGTTAGGATTAGGGTACGTGTTAGTGTTAGGGTAGGGGTTAGGGTTAGGGTACGCGTTAGTGTTAGGGTAGTTATTAAAGCTATCCCACTCTCTAGATACCCCTTAGCACATAAAGGAATATTATTTGGAGGTCCAGCCATGGAGAAGAGTTTAGACACTAGGATAAGATAAGGAACACACCCATTATAAAGAAATCACATTAGGATTCTCTTTTTAAGTTGTTCCTTAAAACACTAGTGCTTAGGAAATCTATTGGAGGCAGAAGCAGTCAAGGGTAGCCTAGGGTTAGGGTTAGGCTTAGAGTACGGCTTAGGGTACGGCTTAGGGTACGGGTTCGGGGAGGGCTTCGGGTACGGCGTAGGGTATGGGTTAGGGTTAGCGTTAGGGTTAGTGTTAGGGTTAGGGCTCGGTTTAGGGTACGAGTTAGCATTAGGGTACATGTTAGGGTTAGGGTAGGGGTTAGGGTTAGGGTACGCGTTAGGGTTAGGGTAGTTATTAAACCTATCCCACTCTCTAGATACACCTTAGCACGTAAAGGAATATTATTTGGGGGTCCAGCCATGGAGAAGAGTTTAGACACTAGGATAAGATAAGGAACACACCCATTATAAAGAAATCACATTAGGATTCTCTTTTTAAGCTGTTCCTTAAAACACTAGTGCTTAGGAAATCTATTGGAGGCAGAAGCAGTCAAGGGTAGCCTAGGGTTAGGGTTAGGCTTAGGGTACGGCTTAGGGTACGGCTTAGGGTACGGGTTCGGGGAGGGCTTCGGGTACGGCGTAGGGTATGGGTTAGGGTTAGGGTTAGGGTTAGTGTTAGGATTAGGGCTCGGTTTAGGGTATTGGTTAGGATTAGGGTACGTGTTAGTGTTAGGGTAGTTATTAAACCTATCCCACTCCCTAGATACCGCTTAGCACGTAAAGGAATATTATTTGGAGGTCTAGCCATGCAGAAGAGTTTAGACACTTTGATAAATAAGGAACACACCCATTATAAAGAAATCACATTAGAATTCTCTTTTTAAGCTGTTCCTTAAAACACTAGTGCTTAGGAAATCTATTGGAGGCAGAAGCAGTCAAGAGTAGCCTACGGTTAGGGTTAGGCTTGGGGTTAGGCTTAGGGTACGGCTTAGGGTACGGGTTCGGGTAGGGATTCGGGTACGGCGTAGGGTATGGGTTAGGGTTAGGGTTAGTGTTAGGGTTAGTGCTCGGTTTAGGGTATTGGTTAGGATTAGGGTACGTGTTATGGTTAGGGTAGGGGTTAGGGTTAGGGTACGCGTTAGTGTTAGGGTAGTTATTAAAGCTATCCCACTCTCTAGATACCCCTTAGCACATAAAGGAATATTATTTGGAGGTCCAGCCATGGAGAAGAGTTTAGACACTAGGATAAGATAAGGAACACACCCATTATAAAGAAATCACATTAGGATTCTCTTTTTAAGCTGTTCCTTAAAACACTAGTGCTTAGGAAATCTATTGGAGGCAGAAGCAGTCAAGGGTAGCCTAGGGTTAGGGTTAGGCTTAGGGTACGGCTTAGGGTACGGCTTAGGGTACGGGTTCGGGGAGGGCTTTGGGTACGGCGTAGGGTATGGCTTAGGGTTAGGGTTAGGGTTAGTGTTAGGGTTAGGGCTCGGTTTAGGGTATTGGTTAGGATTAGGGTACGTGTTAGGGTTATGGTAGGGGTTAGGGTTAGGTTACGCCTTAGTGTTAGGGTAGTTATTAAACCTAACCCACTCTCTAGATACCCCTTAGCACGTAAAGGAATATTATTTGAGGGTCCAGCCATGGAGAAGAGTTTAGACACTAGGATAAGATAAGGAACACACCCATTATAAAGAAATCACATTAGGATTCTCTTTTTAAGCTGTTCCTTAAAACACTAGTGCTTAGGAAATCTATTGGAGGCAGAAGCATTCAAGGGTAGCCTAGGGTTAGGGTTAGGCTTAGGGTACAGCTTAGCGTACGGCTTAGGGTACGGGTTCGGGGAGGGCTTCGGGTACGGCGTAGGGTATGGGTTAGGGTTAGGGTTAGGGTTAGTGTTAGGGTTAGGGCTCGGTTTAGGGTACGGGTTAGCATTAGGGTACATGTTAGGGTTAGGGTAGGGGTTAGGGTTAGGGTACGCGTTAGGGTTAGGGTAGTTATTAAACCTATCCCACTCTCTAGATACACCTTAGCACGTAAAGGAATATTATTTGGGGGTCCAGCCATGGAGAAGAGTTTAGACACTAGGATAAGATAAGGAACACACCCATTATAAAGAAATCACATTAGGATTCTCTTTTTAAGCTGTTCCTTAAAACACTAGTGCTTAGGAAATCTATTGGAGGCAGAAGCAGTCAAGGGTAGCCTAGGGTTAGGGTTAGGCTTAGGGTACGGCTTAGGGTACGGCTTAGGGTACGGGTTCGGGGAGGGCTTCGGGAATGGCGTAGGGTATGGGTTAGGGTTGGGGTTAGGGTTAGTGTTAGGGTTAGGGCTCGGTTTAGGGTATTGGTTAGGATTAGGGTACGTGTTAGGGTTAGGGTAGGGGTTAGGGTTAGGGTACGCGTTAGTGTTAGGGTAGTTATTAAAGCTATCCCACTCTCTAGATACCCCTTAGAACATAAGGAATATTATTTGGAGGTCCAGCCATGGAGAAGAGTTTAGACACTAGGATAAGATAAGGAACACACCCATTATAAAGAAATCACATTAGGATTCTCTTTTTAAGCTGTTCCTTAAAACACTAGTGCTTAGGAAATCTATTGGAGGCAGAAGCAGTCAAGGGTAGCCTAGGGTTAGGGTTAGGCTTAGGGTACGGCTTAGGGTACGGCTTAGGGTACGGGTTCGGGGAGGGCTTCGGGTACGGCATAGGGTATGGGTTAGGGTTAGGGTTAGTGTTAGGGTTAGGGCTCCGATTAGGGTACGTGTTAGGATTAGGGTACATGTTAGGGTTAGGGTAGGGGTTAGGGTTAGGGTACGCGTTAGGGTTAGGGTAGTTATTAAACCTATCCCACTCTCTAGATACACCTTAGCACGTCAAGGAATATTATTTGGGGGTCCAGCCATGGAGAAGAGTTTAGACACTAGGATAAGATAAGGAACACACCCATTATAAAGAAATCACAATAGGATTCTCTTTTTAAGCTGTTCCTTAAAACACTAGTGCTTAGGAAATCTATTGGAGGCAGAAGCAGTCAACGGTAGCCTAGGGTTAGGGTTAGGCTTAGGGTACGGCTTAGGGTACGGCTTAGGGTACGGGTTCGGGGAGGGCTTCGGGTACGGCGTAGGGTATGGGTTAGGGTTAGGGTTAGGGTTAGTGTTAGGGTTAGGGCTCGGTTTAGGGTATTGGTTAGGATTAGGGTACGTGTTAGGGTTAGGGTAGGGGTTAGGGTTAGGGTACGCGTTAGTGTTAGGGTAGTTATTAAAGCTATCCCACTCTCTAGATACCCCTTAGCACATAAGGAATATTATTTGGAGGTCCAGCTATGGAGAAGAGTTTAGACACTAGGATAAGATAAGGAACACACCCATTATAAAGAAATCACATTAGGATTCTCTTTTTAAGCTGTTCCTTAAAACACTAGTGCTTAGGAAACCTATTGGAGGCAGAAGCAGTCAAGGGTAGCCTAGGGTTAGGGTTAGGCTTAGGGTACGGCTTAGGGTACGGCTTAGGGTACGGGTTCGGGGAGGGCTTCGGGTACGGCGTAGGGTATGGGTTAGGGTTAGGGTTAGTGTTAGGGTTAGGGCTCGGTTTAGGGTATTGGTTAGGATTAGGGTACGTGTTAGTGTTAGGGTAGTTATTAAACCTATCCCACTCCCTAGATACCGCTTAGCACGTAAAGGAATATTATTTGGAGGTCCAGCCATGCAGAAGAGTTTAGACACTTTGATAAATAAGGAACACACCCATTATAAAGAAATCACATTAGAATTCTCTTTTTAAGCTGTTCCTTAAAACACTAGTGCTTAGGAAATCTATTGGAGGCAGAAGCAGTCAAGAGTAGCCTACGGTTAGGGTTAGGCTTGGGGTTAGGCTTAGGGTACGGCTTAGGGTACGGGTTCGGGTAGGGCTTCGGGTACGGCATAGGGTATGGGTTAGGGTTAGGGTTAGTGTTAGGGTTAGGGCTCCGATTAGGGTACGTGTTAGGATTAGGGTACATGTTAGGGTTAGGGTAGGGGTTAGGGTTAGGGTACGCGTTAGGGTTAGGGTAGTTATTAAACCTATCCCACTCTCTAGATACACCTTAGCACGTCAAGGAATATTATTTGGGGGTCCAGCCATGGAGAAGAGTTTAGACACTAGGATAAGATAAGGAACACACCCATTATAAAGAAATCACAATAGGATTCTCTTTTTAAGATGTTCCTTAAAACACTAGTGCTTAGGAAATCTATTGGAGGCAGAAGCAGTCAAGGGTAGCCTAGGGTTAGGGTTAGGCTTAGGGTACGGCTTAGGGTACGGCTTAGGGTACGGGTTCGGGGAGGGCTTCGGGTATGGCGTAGGGTATGGGTTAGGGTTAGGGTTATGTTAGGGTTAGGGCTCGGTTTAGGGTATTGGTTAGGATTAGGGTACGTGTTATGGTTAGGGTAGGGGTTAGGGTTAGGGTACGCGTTAGTGTTAGGGTAGTTATTAAGGCTATCCCACTCTCTAGATACCCCTTAGCACATAAAGGAATATTATTTGGAGGTCCAGCCATGGAGAAGAGTTTAGACACTAGGATAAGATAAGGAACACACCCATTATAAAGAAATCACATTAGGATTCTCTTTTTAAGCTGTTCCTTAAAACACTAGTGCTTAGGAAATCTATTGGAGGCAGAAGCAGTCAAGGGTAGCCTAGGGTTAGGGTTAGGCTTAGGGTACGGCTTAGGGTACGGCTTAGGGTACGGGTTCGGGGAGGGCTTTGGGTACGGCGTAGGGTATGGCTTAGGGTTAGGGTTAGGGTTAGTGTTAGGGTTAGGGCTCGGTTTAGGGTATTGGTTAGGATTAGGGTACGTGTTAGGGTTACGGTAGGGGTTAGGGTTAGGTTACGCGTTAGTGTTAGGGTAGTTATTAAACCTAACCCACTCTCTAGATACCCCTTAGCACGTAAAGGAATATTATTTGAGGGTCCAGCCATGGAGAAGAGTTTAGACACTAGGATAAGATAAGGAACACACCCATTATAAAGAAATCACATTAGGATTCTCTTTTTAAGCTGTTCCTTAAAACACTAATGCTTAGGAAATCTATTGGAGGCAGAAGCATTCAAGGGTAGCCTAGGGTTAGGGTTAGGCTTAGGGTACAGCTTAGCGTACGGCTTAGGGTACGGGTTCGGGGAGGGCTTCGGGTACGGCGTAGGGTATGGGTTAGGGTTAGGGTTAGGGTTAGTTTTAGGGTTAGGGCTCGGTTTAGGGTACGGGTTAGCATTAGGGTACATGTTAGGGTTAGGGTAGGGGTTAGGGTTAGGGTACGCGTTAGGGTTAGGGTAGTTATTAAACCTATCCCACTCTCTAGATACACCTTAGCACGTAAAGGAATATTATTTGGGGGTCCAGCCATGGAGAAGAGTTTAGACACTAGGATAAGATAAGGAACACACCCATTATAAAGAAATCACATTAGGATTCTCTTTTTAAGCTGTTCCTTAAAACACTAGTGCTTAGGAAATCTATTGGAGGCAGAAGCAGTCAAGGGTAGCCTAGGGTTAGGGTTAGGCTTAGGGTACGGCTTAGGGTACGGCTTAGGGTACGGGTTCGGGGAGGGCTTCGGGTATGGCGTAGGGTATGGGTTAGGGTTAGGGTTAGGGTTAGTGTTAGGGTTAGGGCTCGGTTTAGGGTATTGGTTAGGATTAGGGTACGTGTTAGGGTTAGGGTAGGGGTTAGGGTTAGGGTACGCGTTAGTGTTAGGGTAGTTATTAAAGCTATCCCACTCTCTAGATACCCCTTAGCACATAAGGAATATTATTTGGAGGTCCAGCTATGGAGAAGAGTTTAGACACTAGGATAAGATAAGGAACACACCCATTATAAAGAAATCACATTAGGATTCTCTTTTTAAGCTGTTCCTTAAAACACTAGTGCTTAGGAAACCTATTGGAGGCAGAAGCAGTCAAGGGTAGCCTAGGGTTAGGGTTAGGCTTAGGGTACGGCTTAGGGTACGGCTTAGGGTACGGGTTCGGGGAGGGCTTCGGGTACGGCGTAGGGTATGGGTTAGGGTTAGGGTTAGTGTTAGGGTTAGGGCTCCTTGTAGGGTATTGGTTAGGATTAGGGTACGTGTTATGGTTAGGGTAGTGGTTAGGGTTAGGGTACGCGTTAGTGTTAGCGTAGTTATTAAAGCTATCCCACTCTCTAGATACCCCTTAGCACATAAAGGAATATTATTTGGAGGTCCAGCCATGGAGAAGAGTTTAGACACTAGGATAAGATAAGGAACACACCCATTATAAAGAAATCACATTAGGATTCTCTTTTTAAGCTGTTCCTTAAAACACTAGTGCTTAGGAAATCTATTGGAGGCAGAAGCAGTCAAGGGTAGCCTAGGGTTAGGGTTAGGCTTAGGGTACGGCTTAGGGTACGGCTTAGGGTACGGGTTCGGGGAGGGCTTCGGGTACGGCGTAGGGTATGGCTTAGGGTTAGGGTTAGGGTTAGTGTTAGGGTTAGGGCTCGGTTTAGGGTATTGGTTAGAATTAGGGTACGTGTTAGGGTTACGGTAGGGGTTAGGGTTAGGTTACGCGTTAGTGTTAGGGTAGTTATTAAACCTAACCCACTCTCTAGATACCCCTTAGCACGTAAAGGAATATTATTTGAGGGTCCAGCCATGGAGAAGAGTTTAGACACTAGGATAAGATAAGGAACACACCCATTATAAAGAAATCACATTAGGATTCTCTTTTTAAGCTGTTCCTTAAAACACTAGTGCTTAGGAAATCTATTGGAGGCAGAAGCATTCAAGGGTAGCCTAGGGTTAGGGTTAGGTTTAGGGTACAGCTTAGCGTACGGATTAGGGTACGGGTTCGGGGAGGGCTTCGGGTACGGCGTAGGGTATGGGTTAGGGTTAGGGTTAGGGTTAGTGTTAGGGTTAGGGCTCGGTTTAGGGTATTGGTTAGGATTAGGGTACGTGTTAGTGTTAGGGTAGGGGTTAGGGTTAGGGTACGCGTTAGTGTTAGGGTAGTTATTAAAGCTATCCCACTCTCTAGATACCCCTTAGCACATAAAGGAATATTATTTGGAGGTCCAGCCATGGAGAAGAGTTTAGACACTAGGATAAGATAAGGAACACACCCATTATAAAGAAATCACATTAGGATTCTCTTTTTAAGTTGTTCCTTAAAACACTAGTGCTTAGGAAATCTATTGGAGGCAGAAGCAGTCAAGGGTAGCCTAGGGTTAGGGTTAGGCTTAGAGTACGGCTTAGGGTACGGCTTAGGGTACGGGTTCGGGGAGGGCTTCGGGTACGGCGTAGGGTATGGGTTAGGGTTAGCGTTAGGGTTAGTGTTAGGGTTAGGGCTCGGTTTAGGGTACGAGTTAGCATTAGGGTACATGTTAGGGTTAGGGTAGGGGTTAGGGTTAGGGTACGCGTTAGGGTTAGGGTAGTTATTAAACCTATCCCACTCTCTAGATACACCTTAGCACGTAAAGGAATATTATTTGGGGGTCCAGCCATGGAGAAGAGTTTAGACACTAGGATAAGATAAGGAACACACCCATTATAAAGAAATCACATTAGGATTCTCTTTTTAAGCTGTTCCTTAAAACACTAGTGCTTAGGAAATCTATTGGAGGCAGAAGCAGTCAAGGGTAGCCTAGGGTTAGGGTTAGGCTTAGGGTACGGCTTAGGGTACGGCTTAGGGTACGGGTTCGGGGAGGGCTTCGGGTACGGCGTAGGGTATGGGTTAGGGTTAGGGTTAGGGTTAGTGTTAGGATTAGGGCTCGGTTTAGGGTATTGTTTAGGATTAGGGTACGTGTTAGTGTTAGGGTAGTTATTAAACCTATCCCACTCCCTAGATACCGCTTAGCACGTAAAGGAATATTATTTGGAGGTCTAGCCATGCAGAAGAGTTTAGACACTTTGATAAATAAGGAACACACCCATTATAAAGAAATCACATTAGAATTCTCTTTTTAAGCTGTTCCTTAAAACACTAGTGCTTAGGAAATCTATTGGAGGCAGAAGCAGTCAAGAGTAGCCTACGGTTAGGGTTAGGCTTGGGGTTAGGCTTAGGGTACGGCTTAGGGTACGGGTTCGGGTAGGGATTCGGGTACGGCGTAGGGTATGGGTTAGGGTTAGGGTTAGTGTTAGGGTTAGGGCTCGGTTTAGGGTATTGGTTAGGATTAGGGTACGTGTTATGGTTAGGGTAGGGGTTAGGGTTAGGGTACGCGTTAGTGTTAGGGTAGTTATTAAAGCTATCCCACTCTCTAGATACCCCTTAGCACATAAAGGAATATTATTTGGAGGTCCAGCCATGGAGAAGAGTTTAGACACTAGGATAAGATAAGGAACACACCCATTATAAAGAAATCACATTAGGATTCTCTTTTTAAGCTGTTCCTTAAAACACTAGTGCTTAGGAAATCTATTGGAGGCAGAAGCAGTCAAGGGTAGCCTAGGGTTAGGGTTAGGCTTAGGGTACGGCTTAGGGTACGGCTTAGGGTACGGGTTCGGGGAGGGCTTTGGGTACGGCGTAGGGTATGGCTTAGGGTTAGGGTTAGGGTTAGTGTTAGGGTTAGGGCTCGGTTTAGGGTATTGGTTAGGATTAGGGTACGTGTTAGGGTTATGGTAGGGGTTAGGGTTAGGTTACGCCTTAGTGTTAGGGTAGTTATTAAACCTAACCCACTCTCTAGATACCCCTTAGCACGTAAAGGAATATTATTTGAGGGTCCAGCCATGGAGAAGAGTTTAGACACTAGGATAAGATAAGGAACACACCCATTATAAAGAAATCACATTAGGATTCTCTTTTTAAGCTGTTCCTTAAAACACTAGTGCTTAGGAAATCTATTGGAGGCAGAAGCATTCAAGGGTAGCCTAGGGTTAGGGTTAGGCTTAGGGTACAGCTTAGCGTACGGCTTAGGGTACGGGTTCGGGGAGGGCTTCGGGTACGGCGTAGGGTATGGGTTAGGGTTAGGGTTAGGGTTAGTGTTAGGGTTAGGGCTCGGTTTAGGGTACGGGTTAGCATTAGGGTACATGTTAGGGTTAGGGTAGGGGTTAGGGTTAGGGTACGCGTTAGGGTTAGGGTAGTTATTAAACCTATCCCACTCTCTAGATACACCTTAGCACGTAAAGGAATATTATTTGGGGGTCCAGCCATGGAGAAGAGTTTAGACACTAGGATAAGATAAGGAACACACCCATTATAAAGAAATCACATTAGGATTCTCTTTTTAAGCTGTTCCTTAAAACACTAGTGCTTAGGAAATCTATTGGAGGCAGAAGCAGTCAAGGGTAGCCTAGGGTTAGGGTTAGGCTTAGGGTACGGCTTAGGGTACGGCTTAGGGTACGGGTTCGGGGAGGGCTTCGGGAATGGCGTAGGGTATGGGTTAGGGTTGGGGTTAGGGTTAGTGTTAGGGTTAGGGCTCGGTTTAGGGTATTGGTTAGGATTAGGGTACGTGTTAGGGTTAGGGTAGGGGTTAGGGTTAGGGTACGCGTTAGTGTTAGGGTAGTTATTAAAGCTATCCCACTCTCTAGATACCCCTTAGAACATAAGGAATATTATTTGGAGGTCCAGCCATGGAGAAGAGTTTAGACACTAGGATAAGATAAGGAACACACCCATTATAAAGAAATCACATTAGGATTCTCTTTTTAAGCTGTTCCTTAAAACACTAGTGCTTAGGAAATCTATTGGAGGCAGAAGCAGTCAAGGGTAGCCTAGGGTTAGGGTTAGGCTTAGGGTACGGCTTAGGGTACGGCTTAGGGTACGGGTTCGGGGAGGGCTTCGGGTACGGCGTAGGGTATGGGTTAGGGTTAGGGTTAGTGTTAGGGTTAGGGCTCGGTTTAGGGTATTGGTTAGGATTAGGGTACGTGTTATGGTTAGGGTAGGGGTTAGGGTTAGGGTACGCGTTAGTGTTAGGGTAGTTATTAAAGCTATCCCACTCTCTAGATACCCCTTAGCACATAAAGGAATATTATTTGGAGGTCCAGCCATGGAGAAGAGTTTAGACACTAGGATAAGATAAGGAACACACCCATTATAAAGAAATCACATTAGGATTCTCTTTTTAAGCTGTTCCTTAAAACACTAGTGCTTAGGAAAGCTATTGGAGGCAGAAGCAGTCAAGGGTAGCCTAGGGTTAGGGTTAGGCTTAGGGTACGGCTTAGGGTACGGCTTAGGGTACGGGTTCGGGGAGGGCTTCGGGTACGGCGTAGGGTATGGCTTAGGGTTAGGGTTAGGGTTAGTGTTAGGGTTAGGGCTCGGTTTAGGGTATTGGTTAGAATTAGTGTACGTGTTAGGGTTACGGTAGGGGTTAGGGTTAGGTTACGCGTTAGTGTTATGGTAGTTATTAAACCTAACCCACTCTCTAGATACCCCTTAGCACGTAAAGGAATATTATTTGAGGGTCCAGCCATGGAGAAGAGTTTAGACACTAGGATAAGATAAGGAACACACCCATTATAAAGAAATCACATTAGGATTCTCTTTTTAAGCTGTTCCTTAAAACACTAGTGCTTAGGAAATCTATAGGAGGCAGAAGCATTCAAGGGTAGCCTAGGGTTAGGGTTAGGCTTAGGGTACAGCTTAGCGTACGGCTTAGGGTACGGGTTCGGGGAGGGCTTCGGGTACGGCGTAGGGTATGGGTTAGTGTTAGGGTTAGGGTTAGTGTTAGGGTTAGGGCTCGGTTTAGGGTATTGGTTAGGATTAGGGTACGTGTTAGTGTTAGGGTAGGGGTTAGGGTTAGGGTACACGTTAGTGTTAGGGTAGTTATTAAAGCTATCCCACTCTCTAGATACCCCTTAGCACATAAAGGAATATTATTTGGAGGTCCAGCCATGGAGAAGAGTTTAGACACTAGGATAAGATAAGGAACACACCCAGTATAAAGAAATCACATTAGGATTCTCTTTTTAAGTTGTTCCTTAAAACACTAGTGCTTAGGAAATCTATTGGAGGCAGAAGCAGTGAAGGGTAGCCTAGGGTTAGGGTTAGGCTTAGAGTACGGCTTAGGGTACGGCTTAGGGTACGGGTTCGGGGAGGGCTTCGGGTACGGCGTAGGGTATGGGTTAGGGTTAGGGTTAGGGTTAGTGTTAGGGTTAGGGCTCGGTTTAGGGTACGGGTTAGCATTATGGTACATGTTAGGGTTAGGGTAGGGGTTAGGGTTAGGGTACGCGTTAGGGTTAGGGTAGTTATTAAACCTATCCCACTCTCTAGATACACCTTAGCACGTAAAGGAATATTATTTGGGGGTCCAGCCATGGAGAAGGGTTTAGACACTAGGATAAGATAAGGAACACACCCATTATAAAGAAATCACATTAGGATTCTCTTTTTAAGCTGTTCCTTAAAACACTAGTGCTTAGGAAATCTATTGGAGGCAGAAGCAGTCAAGGGTAGCCTAGGGTTAGGGTTAGGCTTAGAGTACGGCTTAGGGTACGGCTTAGGGTACGGGTTCGGGGAGGGCTTCGGGTACGGCGTAGGGTATGGGTTAGGGTTAGGGTTAGGGTTAGTGTTAGGGTTAGGGCTCGGTTTAGGGTATTGGTTAGGATTAGGGTACGTGTTAGTGTTAGGGTAGGGGTTAGGGTTAGGGTACGCGTTAGTGTTAGGGTAGTTAATAACCCTATCCCACTCCCTAGATACCGCTTAGCACGTAAAGGAATATTATTTGGAGGTCCAGCCATGCAGAAGAGTTTAGACACTTTGATAAATAAGGAACACACCCATTATAAAGAAATCACATTAGGATTCTCTTTTTAAGCTGTTCCTTAAAACACTAGTGCTTAGGAAATCTATTGGAGGCAGAAGCAGTCAAGAGTAGCCTACGGTTAGGGTTAGGCTTGGGGTTAGGCTTAGGGTACGGCTTAGGGTACGGGTTCGGGGAGGGCTTCGGGTACGGCATAGGGTATGGGTTAGGGTTAGGGTTAGTGTTAGGGTTAGGGCTCCGATTAGGGTACGTGTTAGGATTAGGGTACATGTTAGGGTTAGGGTAGGGGTTAGGGTTAGGGTACGCGTTAGGGTTAGGGTAGTTATTAAACCTATCCCACTCTCTAGATACACCTTAGCACGTCAAGGAATATTATTTGGGGGTCCAGCCATGGAGAAGAGTTTAGACACTAGGATAAGATAAGGAACACAACCATTATAAAGAAATCACAATAGGATTCTCTTTTTAAGATGTTCCTTAAAACACTAGTGCTTAGGAAATCTATTGGAGGCAGAAGCAGTCAAGGGTAGCCTAGGGTTAGGGTTAGGCTTAGGGTACGGCTTAGGGTACGGCTTAGGGTACGGGTTCGGTGAGGGATTCGGGTATGGCGTAGGGTATGGGTTAGGGTTAGGGTTAGGGTTAGTGTTAGGGTTAGGGCTCGGTTTAGGGTATTGTTTAGGATTAGGGTACGTGTTAGGGTTAGGGTAGGGGTTAGGGTTAGGGTACGCGTTAGGGTTAGGGTAGTTATTAAACCTATCCCACTCTCTAGATACACCTTAGCACGTAAAGGAATATTATTTGGGGGTCCAGCCATGGAGAAGAGTTTAGACACTAGGATAAGATAAGGAACACACCCATTATAAAGAAATCACATTAGGATTCTCTTTTTAAGCTGTTCCTTAAAACACTAGTGCTTAGGAAATCTATTGGAGGCAGAAGCAGTCAAGGGTAGCCTAGGGTTAGGGTTAGGCTTAGGGTACGGCTTAGGGTACGGGTTCGGGGAGGGCTTCGGGAATGGCGTAGGGTATGGGTTAGGGTTAGGGTTAGGGTTAGTGTTAGGGTTAGGGCTCGGTTTAGGGTATTGGTTAGGATTAGGGTACGTGTTAGGGTTAGGGTAGGGGTTAGGGTTAGGGTACGCGTTAGTGTTAGGGTAGTTATTAAAGCTATCCCACTCTCTAGATACCCCTTAGCACATAAGGAATATTATTTGGAGGTCCAGCCATGGAGAAGAGTTTAGACACTAGGATAAGATAAGGAACACACCCATTATAAAGAAATCACATTAGGATTCTCTTTTTAAGCTGTTCCTTAAAACACTAGTGCTTAGGAAATCTATTGGAGGCAGAAGCAGTCAAGGGTAGCCTAGGGTTAGGGTTAGGCTTAGGGTACGGCTTAGGGTACGGCTTAGGGTACGGGTTCGGGGAGGGCTTCGGGTACGGCGTAGGGTATGGGTTAGGGTTAGGGTTAGTGTTAGGGTTAGGGCTCGGTTTAGGGTATTGGTTAGGATTAGGGTACGTGTTATGGTTAGGGTAGGGGTTAGGGTTAGGGTACGCGTTAGTGTTAGGGTAGTTATTAAAGCTATCCCACTCTCTAGATACCCCTTAGCACATAAAGGAATATTATTTGGAGGTCCAGCCATGGAGAAGAGTTTAGACACTAGGATAAGATAAGGAACACACCCATTATAAAGAAATCACATTAGGATTCTCTTTTTAAGCTGTTCCTTAAAACACTAGTGCTTAGGAAATCTATTGGAGGCAGAAGCAGTCAAGGGTAGCCTAGGGTTAGGGTTAGGCTTAGGGTACGGCTTAGGGTACGGCTTAGGGTACGGGTTCGGGGAGGGCTTCGGGTACGGCGTAGGGTATGGCTTAGGGTTAGGGTTAGGGTTAGTGTTAGGGTTAGGGCTCGGTTTAGGGTATTGGTTAGAATTAGTGTACGTGTTAGGGTTACGGTAGGGGTTAGGGTTAGGTTACGCGTTAGTGTTATGGTAGTTATTAAACCTAACCCACTCTCTAGATACCCCTTAGCACGTAAAGGAATATTATTTGAGGGTCCAGCCATGGAGAAGAGTTTAGACACTAGGATAAGATAAGGAACACACCCATTATAAAGAAATCACATTAGGATTCTCTTTTTAAGCTGTTCCTTAAAACACTAGTGCTTAGGAAATCTATAGGAGGCAGAAGCATTCAAGGGTAGCCTAGGGTTAGGGTTAGGCTTAGGGTACAGCTTAGCGTACGGCTTAGGGTACGGGTTCGGGGAGGGCTTCGGGTACGGCGTAGGGTATGGGTTAGTGTTAGGGTTAGGGTTAGTGTTAGGGTTAGGGCTCGGTTTAGGGTATTGGTTAGGATTAGGGTACGTGTTAGTGTTAGGGTAGGGGTTAGGGTTAGGGTACACGTTAGTGTTAGGGTAGTTATTAAAGCTATCCCACTCTCTAGATACCCCTTAGCACATAAAGGAATATTATTTGGAGGTCCAGCCATGGAGAAGAGTTTAGACACTAGGATAAGATAAGGAACACACCCAGTATAAAGAAATCACATTAGGATTCTCTTTTTAAGTTGTTCCTTAAAACACTAGTGCTTAGGAAATCTATTGGAGGCAGAAGCAGTGAAGGGTAGCCTAGGGTTAGGGTTAGGCTTAGAGTACGGCTTAGGGTACGGCTTAGGGTACGGGTTCGGGGAGGGCTTCGGGTACGGCGTAGGGTATGGGTTAGGGTTAGGGTTAGGGTTAGTGTTAGGGTTAGGGCTCGGTTTAGGGTACGGGTTAGCATTATGGTACATGTTAGGGTTAGGGTAGGGGTTAGGGTTAGGGTACGCGTTAGGGTTAGGGTAGTTATTAAACCTATCCCACTCTCTAGATACACCTTAGCACGTAAAGGAATATTATTTGGGGGTCCAGCCATGGAGAAGGGTTTAGACACTAGGATAAGATAAGGAACACACCCATTATAAAGAAATCACATTAGGATTCTCTTTTTAAGCTGTTCCTTAAAACACTAGTGCTTAGGAAATCTATTGGAGGCAGAAGCAGTCAAGGGTAGCCTAGGGTTAGGGTTAGGCTTAGAGTACGGCTTAGGGTACGGCTTAGGGTACGGGTTCGGGGAGGGCTTCGGGTACGGCGTAGGGTATGGGTTAGGGTTAGGGTTAGGGTTAGTGTTAGGGTTAGGGCTCGGTTTAGGGTATTGGTTAGGATTAGGGTACGTGTTAGTGTTAGGGTAGGGGTTAGGGTTAGGGTACGCGTTAGTGTTAGGGTAGTTATTAAACCTATCCCACTCCCTAGATACCGCTTAGCACGTAAAGGAATATTATTTGGAGGTCCAGCCATGCAGAAGAGTTTAGACACTTTGATAAATAAGGAACACACCCATTATAAAGAAATCACATTAGGATTCTCTTTTTAAGCTGTTCCTTAAAACACTAGTGCTTAGGAAATCTAATGGAGGCAGAAGCAGTCAAGGGTAGCCTACGGTTAGGGTTAGGCTTGGGGTTAGGCTTAGGGTACGGCTTAGGGTACGGGTTCGGGGAGGGCTTCGGGTACGGCATAGGGTATGGGTTAGGGTTAGGGTTAGTGTTAGGGTTAGGGCTCCGATTAGGGTACGTGTTAGGATTAGGGTACATGTTAGGGTTAGGGTAGGGGTTAGGGTTAGGGTACGCGTTAGGGTTAGGGTAGTTATTAAACCTATCCCACTCTCTAGATACACCTTAGCACGTAAAGGAATATTATTTGGGGGTCCAGCCATGGAGAAGAGTTTAGACACTAGGATAAGATAAGGAACACACCCATTATAAAGAAATCACATTAGGATTCTCTTTTTAAGCTGTTCCTTAAAACACTAGTGCTTAGGAAATCTATTGGAGGCAGAAGCAGTCAAGGGTAGCCTAGGGTTAGGGTTAGGCTTAGGGTACGGCTTAGGGTACGGCTTAGGGTACGGGTTCGGGGAGGGCTTCGGGAATGGCGTAGGGTATGGGTTAGGGTTAGGGTTAGGGTTAGTGTTAGGGTTAGGGCTCGGTTTAGGGTATTGGTTAGGATTAGGGTACGTGTTAGGGTTAGGGTAGGGGTTAGGGTTAGGGTACGCGTTAGTGTTAGGGTAGTTATTAAAGCTATCCCACTCTCTAGATACCCCTTAGCACATAAGGAATATTATTTGGAGGTCCAGCCATGGAGAAGAGTTTAGACACTAGGATAAGATAAGGAACACACCCATTATAAAGAAATCACATTAGGATTCTCTTTTTAAGCTGTTCCTTAAAACACTAGTGCTTAGGAAATCTATTGGAGGCAGAAGCAGTCAAGGGTAGCCTAGGGTTAGGGTTAGGCTTAGGGTACGGCTTAGGGTACGGCTTAGGGTACGGGTTCGGGGAGGGCTTCGGGTACGGCGTAGGGTATGGGTTAGGGTTAGGGTTAGTGTTAGGGTTAGGGCTCGGTTTAGGGTATTGGTTAGGATTAGGGTACGTGTTATGGTTAGGGTAGGGGTTAGGGTTAGGGTACGCGTTAGTGTTAGGGTAGTTATTAAAGCTATCCCACTCTCTAGATACCCCTTAGCACATAAAGGAATATTATTTGGAGGTCCAGCCATGGAGAAGAGTTTAGACACTAGGATAAGATAAGGAACACACCCATTATAAAGAAATCACATTAGGATTCTCTTTTTAAGCTGTTCCTTAAAACACTAGTGCTTAGGAAATCTATTGGAGGCAGAAGCAGTCAAGGGTAGCCTAGGGTTAGGGTTAGGCTTAGGGTACGGCTTAGGGTACGGCTTAGGGTACGGGTTCGGGGAGGGCTTCGGGTACGGCGTAGGGTATGGCTTAGGGTTAGGGTTAGGGTTAGTGTTAGGGTTAGGGCTCGGTTTAGGGTATTGGTTAGAATTAGTGTACGTGTTAGGGTTACGGTAGGGGTTAGGGTTAGGTTACGCGTTAGTGTTATGGTAGTTATTAAACCTAACCCACTCTCTAGATACCCCTTAGCACGTAAAGGAATATTATTTGAGGGTCCAGCCATGGAGAAGAATTTAGACACTAGGATAAGATAAGGAACACACCCATTATAAAGAAATCACATTAGGATTCTCTTTTTAAGCTGTTCCTTAAAACACTAGTGCTTAGGAAATCTATAGGAGGCAGAAGCATTCAAGGGTAGCCTAGGGTTAGGGTTAGGCTTAGGGTACAGCTTAGCGTACGGCTTAGGGTACGGGTTCGGGGAGGGCTTCGGGTACGGCGTAGGGTATGGGTTAGTGTTAGGGTTAGGGTTAGTGTTAGGGTTAGGGCTCGGTTTAGGGTATTGGTTAGGATTAGGGTACGTGTTAGTGTTAGGGTAGGGGTTAGGGTTAGGGTACACGTTAGTGTTAGGGTAGTTATTAAAGCTATCCCACTCTCTAGATACCCCTTAGCACATAAAGGAATATTATTTGGAGGTCCAGCCATGGAGAAGAGTTTAGACACTAGGATAAGATAAGGAACACACCCATTATAAAGAAATCACATTAGGATTCTCTTTTTAAGTTGTTCCTTAAAACACTAGTGCTTAGGAAATCTATTGGAGGCAGAAGCAGTGAAGGGTAGCCTAGGGTTAGGGTTAGGCTTAGAGTACGGCTTAGGGTACGGCTTAGGGTACGGGTTCGGGGAGGGCTTCGGGTACGGCGTAGGGTATGGGTTAGGGTTAGGGTTAGGGTTAGTGTTAGGGTTAGGGCTCGGTTTAGGGTACGGGTTAGCATTATGGTACATGTTAGGGTTAGGGTAGGGGTTAGGGTTAGGGTACGCGTTAGGGTTAGGGTAGTTATTAAACCTATCCCACTCTCTAGATACACCTTAGCACGTAAAGGAATATTATTTGGGGGTCCAGCCATGGAGAAGGGTTTAGACACTAGGATAAGATAAGGAACACACCCATTATAAAGAAATCACATTAGGATTCTCTTTTTAAGCTGTTCCTTAAAACACTAGTGCTTAGGAAATCTATTGGAGGCAGAAGCAGTCAAGGGTAGCCTAGGGTTAGGGTTAGGCTTAGAGTACGGCTTAGGGTACGGCTTAGGGTACGGGTTCGGGGAGGGCTTCGGGTACGGCGTAGGGTATGGGTTAGGGTTAGGGTTAGGGTTAGTGTTAGGGTTAGGGCTCGGTTTAGGGTATTGGTTAGGATTAGGGTACGTGTTAGTGTTAGGGTAGGGGTTAGGGTTAGGGTACGCGTTAGTGTTAGGGTAGTTATTAAACCTATCCCACTCCCTAGATACCGCTTAGCACGTAAAGGAATATTATTTGGAGGTCCAGCCATGCAGAAGAGTTTAGACACTTTGATAAATAAGGAACACACCCATTATAAAGAAATCACATTAGGATTCTCTTTTTAAGCTGTTCCTTAAAACACTAGTGCTTAGGAAATCTAATGGAGGCAGAAGCAGTCAAGGGTAGCCTACGGTTAGGGTTAGGCTTGGGGTTAGGCTTAGGGTACGGCTTAGGGTACGGGTTCGGGGAGGGCTTCGGGTACGGCATAGGGTATGGGTTAGGGTTAGGGTTAGTGTTAGGGTTAGGGCTCCGATTAGGGTACGTGTTAGGATTAGGGTACATGTTAGGGTTAGGGTAGGGGTTAGGGTTAGGGTACGCGTTAGGGTTAGGGTAGTTATTAAACCTATCCCACTCTCTAGATACACATTAGCACGTCAAGGAATATTATTTGGGGGTCCAGCCATGGAGAAGAGTTTAGACACTAGGATAAGATAAGGAACACACCCATTATAAAGAAATCACAATAGGATTCCCTTTTTAAGCTGTTCCTTAAAACACTAGTGCTTAGGAAATCTATTGGAGGCAGAAGCAGTCAACGGTAGCCTAGGGTTAGGGTTAGGCTTAGGGTACGGCTTAGGGTACGGCTTAGGGTACGGGTTCGGGGAGGGCTTCGGGTACGGCGTAGGGTATGGGTTAGGGTTAGGGTTAGGGTTAGTGTTAGGGTTAGGGCTCGGTTTAGGGTATTGGTTAGGATTAGGGTACGTGTTAGTGTTAGGGTAGGGGTTAGGGTTAGGGTACGCGTTAGTGTTAGGGTAGTTATTAACCCTATCCCACTCCCTAGATACCGCTTAGCACGTAAAGGAATATTATTTGGAGGTCCAGCCATGCAGAAGAGTTTAGACACTTTGATAAATAAGGAACACACCCATTATAAAGAAATCACATTAGGATTCTCTTTTTAAGCTGTTCCTTAAAACACTAGTGCTTAGGAAATCTATTGGAGGCAGAAGCAGTCAAGAGTAGCCTACGGTTAGGGTTAGGCTTGGGGTTAGGCTTAGGGTACGGCTTAGGGTACGGGTTCGGGGAGGGCTTCGGGTACGGCATAGGGTATGGGTTAGGGTTAGGGTTAGTGTTAGGGTTAGGGCTCCGATTAGGGTACGTGTTAGGATTAGGGTACATGTTAGGGTTAGGGTAGGGGTTAGGGTTAGGGTACGCGTTAGGGTTAGGGTAGTTATTAAACCTATCCCACTCTCTAGATACACCTTAGCACGTCAAGGAATATTATTTGGGGGTCCAGCCATGGAGAAGAGTTTAGACACTAGGATAAGATAAGGAACACAACCATTATAAAGAAATCACAATAGGATTCTCTTTTTAAGATGTTCCTTAAAACACTAGTGCTTAGGAAATCTATTGGAGGCAGAAGCAGTCAAGGGTAGCCTAGGGTTAGGGTTAGGCTTAGGGTACGGCTTAGGGTACGGCTTAGGGTACGGGTTCGGTGAGGGATTCGGGTATGGCGTAGGGTATGGGTTAGGGTTAGGGTTAGGGTTAGTGTTAGGGTTAGGGCTCGGTTTAGGGTATTGGTTAGGATTAGGGTACGTGTTAGGGTTAGGGTAGGGGTTAGGGTTAGGGTACGCGTTAGTGTTAGGGTAGTTATTAAAGCTATCCCACTCTCTAGATACCCCTTAGCACATAAGGAATATTATTTGGAGGTCCAGCCATGGAGAAGAGTTTAGACACTAGGATAAGATAAGGAACACACCCATTATAAAGAAATCACATTAGGATTCTCTTTTTAAGCTGTTCCTTAAAACACTAGTGCTTAGGAAATCTATTGGAGGCAGAAGCAGTCAAGGGTAGCCTAGGGTTAGGGTTAGGCTTAGGGTACGGCTTAGGGTACGGCTTAGGGTACGGGTTCGGGGAGGGCTTCGGGTACGGCGTAGGGTATGGGTTAGGGTTAGGGTTAGTGTTAGGGTTAGGGCTCGGTTTAGGGTATTGGTTAGGATTAGGGTACGTGTTATGGTTAGGGTAGGGGTTAGGGTTAGGGTACGCGTTAGTGTTAGGGTAGTTATTAAACCTATCCCACTCCCTAGATACCGCTTAGCACGTAAAGGAATATTATTTGGAGGTCCAGCCATGCAGAAGAGTTTAGACACTTTGATAAATAAGGAACACACCCATTATAAAGAAATCACATTAGAATTCTCTTTTTAAGCTGTTCCTTAAAACACTAGTGCTTAGGAAATCTATTGGAGGCAGAAGCAGTCAAGAGTAGCCTACGGTTAGGGTTAGGCTTGGGGTTAGGCTTAGGGTACGGCTTAGGTTACGGGTTCGGGGAGGGCTTCGGGTACGGCATAGGGTATGGGTTAGGGTTAGGGTTAGTGTTAGGGTTAGGGCTCCGATTAGGGTACGTGTTAGGATTAGGGTACATGTTAGGGTTAGGGTAGGGGTTAGGGTTAGGGTACGCGTTAGGGTTAGGGTAGTTATTAAACCTATCCCACTCTCTAGATACACCTTAGCACGTCAAGGAATATTATTTGGGGGTCCAGCCATGGAGAAGAGTTTAGACACTAGGATAAGATAAGGAACACACCCATTATAAAGAAATCACAATAGGATTCTCTTTTTAAGATGTTCCTTAAAACACTAGTGCTTAGGAAATCTATTGGAGGCAGAAGCAGTCAAGGGTAGCCTAGGGTTAGGGTTAGGCTTTTGCTTAGGGTTAGGGTACGGCTTAGGGTACGGGTTCGGTGAGGGATTCGGGTATGGCGTAGGGTATGGGTTAGGGTTAGGGTTAGGGTTAGTGTTAGGGTTAGGGCTCGGTTTAGGGTATTGGTTAGGATTAGGGTACGTGTTAGGGTTAGGGTAGGGGTTAGGGTTAGGGTACGCGTTAGTGTTAGGGTAGTTATTAAAGCTATCCCACTCTCTAGATACCCCTTAGCACATAAGGAATATTATTTGGAGGTCCAGCCATGGAGAAGAGTTTAGACACTAGGATAAGATAAGGAACACACCCATTATAAAGAAATCACATTAGGATTCTCTTTTTAAGCTGTTCCTTAAAACACTAGTGCTTAGGAAATCTATTGGAGGCAGAAGCAGTCAAGGGTAGCCTAGGGTTAGGGTTAGGCTTAGGGTACGGCTTAGGGTACGGCTTAGGGTATGGGTTCGGGGAGGGCTTCGGGTACGGCGTAGGGTATGGGTTAGGGTTAGGGTTAGTGTTAGGGTTAGGGCTCGGTTTAGGGTATTGGTTAGGATTAGGGTACGTGTTATGGTTAGGGTAGGGGTTAGGGTTAGGGTACGCATTAGTGTTAGGGTAGTTATTAAAGCTATCCCACTCTCTAGATACCGCTTAGCACATAAAGGAATATTATTTGGAGGTCCAGCCATGGAGAAGAGTTTAGACACTAGGATAAGATAAGGAACACACCCATTATAAAGAAATCACATTAGGATTCTCTTTTTAAGCTGTTCCTTAAAACACTAGTGCTTAGGAAATCTATTGGAGGCAGAAGCAGTCAAGGGTAGCCTAGGGTTAGGGTTAGGCTTAGGGTACGGCTTAGGGTACGGCTTAGGGTACGGGTTCGGGGAGGGCTTCGGGTACGGCGTAGGGTATGGCTTAGGGTTAGGGTTAGGGTTAGTGTTAGGGTTAGGGCTCGGTTTAGGGTATTGGTTAGGATTAGGGTACGTGTTAGGGTTACGGTAGGGGTTAGGGTTAGGTTACGCGTTAGTGTTAGGGTAGTTATTAAACCTAACCCACTCTCTAGATACCCCTTAGCACGTAAAGGAATATTATTTGAGGGTCCAGCCATGGAGAAGAGTTTAGACACTAGGATAAGATAAGGAACACACCCATTATAAAGAAATCACATTAGGATTCTCTTTTTAAGCTGTTCCTTAAAACACTAGTGCTTAGGAAATCTATTGGAGGCAGAAGCATTCAAGGGTAGCCTAGGGTAAGGGTTAGGCTTAGGGTACAGCTTAGCGTACGGCTTAGGGTACGGGTTCGGGGAGGGCTTCGGGTACGGCGTAGGGTATGGGTTAGGGTTAGGGTTAGGGTTAGTGTTAGGGTTAGGGCTCGGTTTAGGGTACGGGTTAGCATTAGGGTACATGTTAGGGTTAGGGTAGGGGTTAGGGTTAGGGTACGCGTTAGGGTTAGGGTAGTTATTAAACCTATCCCACTCTCTAGATACACCTTAGCACGTAAAGGAATATTATTTGTGGATCCAGCCATGGAGAAGAGTTTAGACACTAGGATAAGATAAGGAACACACCCATTATAAAGAAATCACATTAGGATTCTCTTTTTAAGCTGTTCCTTAAAACACTAGTGCTTAGGAAATCTATTGGAGGCAGAAGCAGTCAAGGGTAGCCTAGGGTTAGGGTTAGGCTTAGGGTACGGCTTAGGGTACGGCTTAGGGTACGGGTTCGGGGAGGGCTTCGGGTACGGCGTAGGGTATGGGTTAGGGTTAGGGTTAGGGTTAGTGTTAGGGTTAGGGCTCGGTTTAGGGTATTGTTTAGGATTAGGGTACGTGTTAGTGTTAGGGTAGGGGTTAGGGTTAGGGTACGCGTTAGTGTTAGGGTAGTTATTAAACCTATCCCACTCCCTAGATACCGCTTAGCACGTAAAGGAATATTATTTGGAGGTCCAGCCATGCAGAAGAGTTTAGACACTTTGATAAATAAGGAACACACCCATTATAAAGAAATCACATTAGGATTCTCTTTTTAAGCTGTTCCTTAAAACACTAGTGCTTAGGAAATATATTGGAGGCAGAAGCAGTCAAGAGTAGCCTACGGTTAGGGTTAGGCTTGGGGATAGGCTTAGGGTACGGCTTAGGGTACGGGTTCGGGGAGGGCTTCGGGTACGGCATAGGGTATGGGTTAGGGTTAGGGTTAGTGTTAGGGTTAGGGCTCCGATTAGGGTACGTGTTAGGATTAGGGTACATGTTAGGGTTAGGGTAGGGGTTAGGGTTAGGGTACGCGTTAGGGTTAGGGTAGTTATTAAACCTATCCCACTCTCTAGATACACCTTAGCACGTCAAGGAATATTATTTGGGGGTCCAGCCATGGAGAAGAGTTTAGACACTAGGATAAGATAAGGAACATACCCATTATAAAGAAATCACAATAGGATTCTCTTTTTAAGATGTTCCTTAAAACACTAGTGCTTAGGAAATCTATTGGAGGCAGAAGCAGTCAAGGGTAGCCTAGGGTTAGGGTTAGGCTTAGGGTACGGCTTAGGGTACGGCTTAGGGTACGGGTTCGGTGAGGGATTCGGGTATGGCGTAGGGTATGGGTTAGGGTTAGGGTTAGGGTTAGTGTTAGGGTTAGGGCTCGGTTTAGGGTATTGGTTAGGATTAGGGTACGTGTTAGGGTTAGGGTAGGGGTTAGGGTTAGGGTACGCGTTAGTGTTAGGGTAGTTATTAAAGCTATCCCACTCTCTATATACCCCTTAGCACATAAGGAATATTATTTGGAGGTCCAGCCATGCAGAAGAGTTTAGACACCAGGATAAGATAAGGAACACACCCATTATAAAGAAATCACGTTAGGATTCTCTTTTTAAGCTGTTCCTTAAAACACTAGTGCTTAGGAAATCTATTGGAGGCAGAAGCAGTCAAGGGTAGCCTAGGGTTAGGGTTAGGCTTAGGGTACGGCTTAGGGTACGGCTTAGGGTACGGGTTCGGGGAGGGCTTCGGGTACGGCGTAGGGTATGGGTTAGGGTTAGGGTTAGTGTTAGGGTTAGGGCTCGGTTTAGGGTATTGGTTAGGATTAGGGTACGTGTTATGGTTAGGGTAGGGGTTAGGGTTAGGGTACGCGTTAGTGTTAGGGTAGTTATTAAAGCTATCCCACTCTCTAGATACCCCTTAGCACATAAAGGAATATTATTTGGAGGTCCAGCCATGGAGAAGAGTTTAGACACTAGGATAAAATAAGGAACACACCCATTATAAAGAAATCACATTAGGATTCTCTTTTTAAGCTGTTCCTTAAAACACTAGTGCTTAGGAAATCTATTGGAGGCAGAAGCAGTCAAGGGTAGCCTAGGGTTAGGGTTAGGCTTAGGGTACGGCTTAGGGTACGGCTTAGGGTACGGGTTCGGGGAGGGCTTCGGGTACGGCGTAGGGTATGGCTTAGGGTTAGAGTTAGGGTTAGTGTTAGGGTTAGGGCTCGGTTTAGGGTATTGGTTAGGATTAGGGTACGTGTTAGGGTTACGGTAGGGGTTAGGGTTAGGTTACGCGTTAGTGTTAGGGTAGTTATTAAACCTAACCCACTCTCTAGATACCCCTTAGCACGTAAAGGAATATTATTTGAGGGTCCAGCCATGGAGAAGAGTTTAGACACTAGGATAAGATAAGGAACACACCCATTATAAAGAAATCACATTAGGATTCTCTTTTTAAGCTGTTCCTTAAAACACTAGTGCTTAGGAAATCTATTGGAGGCAGAAGCATTCAAGGGTAGCCTAGGGTTAGGGTTAGGCTTAGGGTACAGCTTAGCGTACGGCTTAGGGTACGGGTTCGGGGAGGGCTTCGGGTACGGCGTAGGGTATGGGTTAGGGTTAGTGTTAGGGTTAGGGCTCGGTTTAGGGTATTGGTTAGGATTAGGGTACGTGTTAGTGTTAGGGTAGGGGTTAGGGTTAGGGTACGCGTTAGTGTTAGGGTAGTTATTAAAGCTATCCCACTCTCTAGATACCCCTTAGCACATAAAGGAATATTATTTGGAGGTCCAGCCATGGAGAAGAGTTTAGACACTAGGATAAGATAAGGAACACACCCATTATAAAGAAATCACATTAGGATTCTCTTTTTAAGTTGTTCCTTAAAACACTAGTGCTTAGGAAATCTATTGGAGGCAGGAGCAGTGAAGGGTAGCCTAGGGTTAGGGTTAGGCTTAGAGTACGGCTTAGGGTACGGCTTAGGGTACGGGTTCGGGGAGGGCTTCGGGTATGGCGTAGGGTATGGGTTAGGGTTAGGGTTAGGGTTAGTGTTAGGGTTAGGGCTCGGTTTAGGGTATTGGTTAGGATTAGGGTACGTGTTAGGGTTAGGGTAGGGGTTAGGGTTAGGGTACGCGTTAGTGTTAGGGTAGTTATTAAAGCTATCCCACTTTCTAGATACCCCTTAGCACATAAGGAATATTATTTGGAGGTCCAGCCATGGAGAAGAGTTTAGACACTAGGATAAGATAAGGAACACACCCATTATAAAGAAATCACATTAGGATTCTCTTTTTAAGCTGTTCCTTAAAACACTAGTGCTTAGGAAATCTATTGGAGGCAGAAGCAGTCAAGGGTAGCCTAGGGTTAGGGTTAGGCTTAGGGTACGGCTTAGGGTACGGCTTAGGGTACGGGTTCGGGGAGGGCTTCGGGTATGGCGTAGGGTATGGGTTAGGGTTAGGGTTATGTTAGGGTTAGGGCTCGGTTTAGGGTATTGGTTAGGATTAGGGTACGAGTTATGGTTAGGGTAGGGGTTAGGGTTAGGGTACGCGTTAGTGTTAGGGTAGTTATTAAAGCTATCCCACTCTCTAGATACCCCTTAGCACATAAAGGAATATTATTTGGAGGTCCAGCCATGGAGAAGAGTTTAGACACTAGGATAAGATAAGGAACACACCCATTATAAAGAAATCACATTAGGATTCTCTTTTTAAGCTGTTCCTTAAAACACTAGTGCTTAGGAAATCTATTGGAGGCAGAAGCAGTCAAGGGTAGCCTAGGGTTAGGGTTAGGCTTAGAGTACGGCTTAGGGTAAGGCTTAGGGTACGGGTTCGGGGAGGGCTTCGGGTACGGCGTAGGGTATGGGTTAGGGTTAGGGTTAGGGTTAGTGTTAGGGTTAGGGCTCTGTTTATGGTACGGGTTAGCATTAGGGTACATGTTAGGGTTAGGGTAGGGGTTAGGGTTAGGGTACGCGTTAGGGTTAGGGTAGTTATTAAACCTATCCCCCTCTCTAGATACACCTTAGCACGTAAAGGAATATTATTTGGGGGTCCAGCCATGGAGAAGAGTTTAGACACTAGGATAAGATAAGGAACACACCCATTATAAAGAAATCACATTAGGATTCTCTTTTTAAGCTGTTCCTTAAAACACTAGTGCTTAGGAAATCTATTGGAGGCAGAAGCAGTCAAGGGTAGCCTAGGGTTAGTGTTAGGCTTAGGGTACGGCTTAGGGTACGGCTTAGGGTACGGGTTCGGGGAGGGCTTCGGGTACGGCGTAGCGTATGGGTTAGGGTTAGGGTTAGGGTTAGTGTTAGGGTTAGGGCTCGGTTTAGGGTATTGGTTAGGATTAGGGTACGTGTTAGTGTTAGGGTAGTTATTAAACCTATCCCACTCCCTAGATACCGCTTAGCACGTAAAGGAATATTATTTGGAGGTCCAGCCATGCAGAAGAGTTTAGACACTTTGATAAATAAGGAACACACCCATTATAAAGAAATCACATTAGAATTCTCTTTTTAAGCTGTTCCTTAAAACACTAGTGCTTAGGAAATCTATTGGAGGCAGAAGCAGTCAAGAGTAGCCTACGGTTAGGGTTAGGCTTGGGGTTAGGCTTAGGGTACGGCTTAGGGTACGGGTTCGGGGAGGGCTTCGGGTACGGCATAGGGTATGGGTTAGGGTTAGGGTTAGTGTTAGGGTTAGGGCTCCGATTAGGGTAGGTGTTAGGATTAGGGTACATGTTAGGGTTAGGGTAGGGGTTAGGGTTAGGGTACGCGTTAGGGTTAGGGTAGTTATTAAACCTATCCCACTCTCTAGATACACCTTAGCACGTCAAGGAATATTATTTGGGGGTCCAGCCATGGAGAAGAGTTTAGACACTAGGATAAGATAAGGAACACACCCATTATAAAGAAATCACAATAGGATTCTCTTTTTAAGATGTTCCTTAAAACACTAGTGCTTAGGAAATCTATTGGAGGCAGAAGCAGTCAAGGGTAGCCTAGGGTTAGGGTTAGGCTTAGGGTACGGCTTAGGGTACGGCTTAGGGTACGGGTTCGGTGAGGGATTCGGGTATGGCGTAGGGTATGGGTTAGGTTTAGGGTTAGGGTTAGTGTTAGGGTTAGGGCTCGGTTTAGGGTATTGGTTAGGATTAGGGTACGTGTTAGGTTTAGGGTAGGGGTTAGGGTTAGGGTACGCGTTAGTGTTAGGGTAGTTATTAAAGCTATCTCACTCTCTAGATACCCCTTAGCACATAAGGAATATTATTTGGAGGTCCAGCCATGGAGAAGAGTTTAGACACTAGGATAAGATAAGGAACACACCCATTATAAAGAAATCACATTAGGATTCTCTTTTTAAGCTGTTCCTTAAAACACTAGTGCTTAGGAAATCTATTGGAGGCAGAAGCAGTCAAGGGTAGCCTAGGGTTAGGGTTAGGCTTAGGGTACGGCTTAGGGTACGGCTTAGGGTACGGGTTCGGGGATGGCTTCGGGTACGGCGTAGGGTATGGGTTAGGGTTAGGGTTAGTGTTAGGGTTAGGGCTCGGTTTAGGGTATTGGTTAGGATTAGGGTACGTGTTATGGTTAGGGTAGGGGTTAGGGTTAGGGTACGCGTTAGTGTTAGGGTAGTTATTAAAGCTATCCCACTCTCTAGATACCCCTTAGCACATAAAGGAATATTATTTGGAGGTCCAGCCATGGAGAAGAGTTTAGACACTAGGATAAGATAAGGAACACACCCATTATAAAGAAATCACATTAGGATTCTCTTTTTAAGCTGTTCCTTAAAACACTAGTGCTTAGGAAATCTATTGGAGGCAGAAGCAGTCAAGGGTAGCCTAGGTTTAGGGTTAGGCTTAGGGTACGGCTTAGGGTACGGCTTAGGGTACGGGTTCGGGGAGGGCTTCGGGTACGGCGTAGGGTATGGCTTAGGGTTAGGGTTAGGGTTAGTGTTAGGGTTAGGGCTCGGTTTAGGGTATTGGTTAGGATTAGGGTACGTGTTAGGGTTACGGTAGGGGTTAGGGTTAGGTTACGTGTTAGTGTTAGGGTAGTTATTAAACCTAACCCACTCTCTAGATACCCCTTAGCACGTTAAGGAATATTATTTGAGGGTCCAGCCATGGAGAAGAGTTTAGACACTAGGATAAGATAAGGAACACACCCATTATAAAGAAATCACATTAGGATTCTCTTTTTAAGCTGTTCCTTAAAACACTAGTGCTTAGGAAATCTATTGGAGGCAGAAGCATTCAAGGGTAGCCTAGGGTTAGGGTTAGGCTTAGGGTACAGCTTAGCGTACGGCTTAGGGTACGGGTTCGGGGAGGGCTTCGGGTACGGCGTAGGGTATGGGTTAGGGTTAGGGTTAGGGTTAGTGTTAGGGTTAGGGCTCGGTTTAGGGTATTGGTTAGGATTAGGGTACGTGTTAGTGTTAGGGTAGGGGTTAGGATTAGGGTACGCGTTAGTGTTAGGGTAGTTATTAAAGCTATCCCACTCTCTAGATACCCCTTAGCACATAAAGGAATATTATTTGGAGGTCCAGCCATGGAGAAGAGTTTAGACACTAGGATAAGATAAGGAACACACCCATTATAAAGAAATCACATTAGGATTCTCTTTTTAAGTTGTTCCTTAAAACACTAGTGCTTAGGAAATCTATTGGAGGCAGAAGCAGTCAAGGGTAGCCTAGGGTTAGGGTTAGGCTTAGAGTACGGCTTAGGGTACGGCTTAGGGTACGGGTTCGGGGAGGGCTTCGGGTACGGCGTAGGGTATGGGTTAGGGTTAGGGTTCGGGTTAGTGTTAGGGTTAGGGCTCGGTTTAGGGTACGGGTTAGCATTAGGGTACATGTTAGGGTTAGGGTAGGCGTTAGGGTTAGGGTACGCGTTAGGGTTAGGGTAGTTATTAAACCTATCCCACTCTCTAGATACACCTTAGCACGTAAAGGAATATTATTTGGGGGTCCAGCCATGGAGAAGAGTTTAGACACTAGGATAAGATAAGGAACACACCCATTATAAAGAAATCACATTAGGATTCTCTTTTTAAGCTGTTCCTTAAA
This sequence comes from Balaenoptera physalus, assembly GCF_965194825.1. Classification (NCBI taxonomy): domain Eukaryota; kingdom Metazoa; phylum Chordata; class Mammalia; order Artiodactyla; family Balaenopteridae; genus Balaenoptera; species Balaenoptera physalus. The sequence continues at coordinate 150,208,607 of NC_138903.1, forward strand.
ACACTAGTGCTTAGGAAATCTATTGGAGGCAGAAGCAGTCAAGGGTAGCCTAGGGTTAGGGTTAGGCTTAGGGTACGGCTTAGGGTACGGCTTAGGGTACGGGTTCGGGGAGGGCTTCGGGTACGGCGTAGGGTATGGGTTAGGGTTAGGGTTAGGGTTAGTGTTAGGGTTAGGGCTCGGTTTAGGGTATTGGTTAGGATTAGGGTACGTGTTAGTGTTAGGGTAGGGGTTAGGGTTAGGGTACGCGTTAGTGTTAGGGTAGTTATTAAACCTATCCCACTCCCTAGATACCGCTTAGCACGTAAAGGAATATTATTTGGAGGTCCAGCCATGCAGAAGAGTTTAGGCACTTTGATAAATAAGGAACACACCCATTATAAAGAAATCACATTAGGATTCTCTTTTTAAGCTGTTCCTTAAAACACTAGTGCTTAGGAAATCGATTGGAGGCAGAAGCAGTCAAGAGTAGCCTACGGTTAGGGTTAGGCTTGGGGTTAGGCTTAGGGTACGGCTTAGGGTACGGGTTCGGGGAGGGCTTCGGGTAGGGCATAGGGTATGGGTTAGGGTTAGGGTTAGTGTTTGGGTTAGGGCTCCGATTAGGGTACGTGTTAGGATTAGGGTACATGTTAGGGTTAGGGTAGGGGTTAGGGTTAGGGTACGCGTTAGGGTTAGGGTAGTTATTAAACCTATCCCAGTCTCTAGATACCCCTTAGCACGTAAAGGAATATTATTTGGAGGTCCAGCCATGGAGAAGAGTTTAGACACTAGGATAAGATAAGGAACACACCCATTATAAAGAAATCACATTAGGATTCTCTTTTTAAGCTGTTCCTTAAAACACTAGTGCTTAGGAAATCTATTGGAGGCAGAAGCAGTCAAGGGTAGCCTAGGGTTAGGGTTAGGCTTAGGGTACGGCTTAGGGTACGGCTTAGGGTACGGGTTCGGGGAGGGCTTCGGGTACGGCGTAGGGTATGGGTTAGGGTTAGGGTTAGGGTTAGTGTTAGGGTTAGGGCTCGGTTTAGGGTATTGGTTAGGATTAGGGTACCTGTTAGTGTTAGGGTAGGGGTTAGGGTTAGGGTACGCGTTAGTGTTAGGGTAGTTATTAAACCTATCCCACTCTGTAGATACCCCTTAGCAGGTAAAGGAATATTATTTGGAGGTCCAGCCATGGAGAAGAATTTAGACACTAGGATAAGATAAGGAACACACCCATTATAAAGAAATCACATTAGGATTCTCTTTTTAAGCTGTTCCTTAAAACACTAGTGCTCAGGAAATCTATTGGAGGCAAAAGCAGTCAAGGGTAGCCTAGGGTTAGTGTTAGGCTTAGGGTACGGCTTAGGGTACGGCTTAGGGTACGGGTTCGGGGAGGGATTCGGGTATGGCGTAGGGTATGGGTTAGGGTTAGGGTTAGGGTTAGTGTTAGGGTTAGGGCTCGGTTTAGGGTACGGGTTAGGATTAGGGCACGTGTTAGGGTTAGGGTAGGGGATAGGGTTAGGGTACGCGTTAGGGTTAGGGTAGTTATTAAACCTATCCCACTCTCTAGATACCCCTTAGCACGTAAAGGAATATTATTTGGGGGTCCAGCCATGGAGAAGAGTTTAGACACTAGGATAAGATAAGGAACACACCCATTATAAAGAAATCACATTAGGATTCACTTTATAAGCTGTTCCTTAAAACACTAGTGCTTAGGAAATCTATTGGAGGCAGAAGCACTCAAGGGTAGCCTAGGGTTAGGGTTAGGCTTAGGGTACGGCTTAGGGTACGGCTTAGGGTACGGGTTTGGGGAGGGCTTCGGGTACGGCTTAGGGTATGGGTTAGGGTTAGGGTTAGGGTTAGTGTTAGGGTTAGGGCTCGGCTTAGGGTATTGGTTAGGATTAGGGTACGTGTTAGGGTTAGGGTAGGGGTTAGGGTTACGGTACGCGTTAGTGTTAGGGTAGTTATTAACCCTATCCCAATCTCTAGATACCCCTTAGCACGTAAAGGAATATTATTTGGAGGTCCAGCCATGGAGAAGAGTTTAGACACTAGGATAAGATAAGGAACACACCCATTATAAAGAAATCACATTAGGATTCTGTTTTTAAGCTGTTTCTTAAAACACTAGTGCTTAGGAAATCTATTGGAGGCAGAAGCAGTCAAGGGTAGCCTAGGGTTAGGGTTAGGCTTAGGGTACGGCTTAGGGTACGGCTTAGGGTAACGGTTCGGGGAGGGCTTCGGGTACGGCATAGGGTATGGGTTAGGGTTAGGGTTAGGGTTAGTGTTAGGGTTAGGGCTCGGTTTAGGGTATTGGTTAGGATTAGGGTACGTGTTAGGGTTAGGGTAGGGGTTAGGGTTAGGGTACGCGTTAGTGTTAGGGTAGTTATTAAACCTATCCCAGTCTCTAGATACCCCTTAGCACGTAAAGGAATATTATTTGGAGGTCCAGCCATGGAGAAGAGTTTAGACACTAGGATAAGATAAGGAACACACCCATTATAAAGAAATCACATTAGGATTCTCTTTTTAAGCTGTTCCTTAAAACACTAGTGCTTAGGAAATCTATTGGAGGCAGAAGCAGTCAAGGGTAGCCTAGGGTTAGGGTTAGGCTTAGGGTACGGCTTAGGGTACGGCTTAGGGTACGGGTTTGGGGAGGGCTTCGGGTACGGCTTAGGGTATGGGTTAGGGTTAGGGTTAGGGTTAGTGTTAGGGTTAGGGCTCGGCTTAGGGTATTGGTGAGGATTAGGGTACGTGTTAGGGTTAGGGTAGGGGTTAGGGTTAGGGTACGCGTTAGTGTTAGGGTAGTTATTAAACCTATCCCAATCTCTAGATACCCCTTAGCACGTAAAGGAATATTATTTGGAGGTCCAGCCATGGAGAAGAGTTTAGACACTAGGATAAGATAAGGAACACACCCATTATAAAGAAATCACATTAGGATTCTCTTTTTAAGCTGTTCCTTAAAACACTAGTGCTTAGGAAATCTATTGGAGGCAGAAGCAGTCAAGGGTAGCCTAGGGTTAGGGTTAGGCTTAGGGTACGGCTTAGGGTACGGGTTCGGGGATGGCTTCGGGTACGGCGTAGGGTATGGGTTAGGGTTAGGGTTAGGGTTAGTGTTAGGGTTAGGGCTCGGTTTAGGGTATTGGTTAGGATTAGGGTACGTGTTAGTGTTAGGGTAGGGGTTAGGGTTAGGGTACGCGTTAGTGTTAGGGTAGTTATTAAAGCTATCCCACTCTCTAGATACCCCTTAGCACGTAAAGGAATATTATTTGGAGGTCCAGCCATGGAGAAGAATTTAGACACTAGGATAAGATAAGGAACACACCCATTATAAACAAATCACATTAGGATTCTCTTTTTAAGCTGTTCCTTAAAACACTAGTGCTTAGGAAATCTATTGGAGGCAGAAGCATTCAAGGGTAGCCTAGGTTTAGGGTTAGGCTTAGGGTTAGGCTTAGGGTACGGCTTAGGGTACGGGTTCGGGGAGGGCTTCTGGTACAGCGTAGGGTATGGGTTAGGGTTAGGGTTAGGGTTAGTGTTAGGGTTAGGGCTCTGTTTAGGGTATTGGTTAGGATTAGGGTACGTGTTAGCGATAGGGTAGGGGTTAGGGTTAGGGTACGCGCTAGTGTTAGGGTAGTTATTAAACCTAACCCACTCTCTAGATACCCCTTAGCACGTAAAGGAATATTATTTGGAGGTCCAGCCATGGAGAAGAGTTTAGACACTAGGATAAGATAAGGAACACACCCATTATAAAGAAATTACATTAGGATTCTCTTTTTAAGCTGTTCCTTAAAACACAAGTGCTTAGGAAATCTATTGGAGGCAGAAGCAGTCAAGGGTAGCCTAGGGTTAGGGTTAGGCTTAGGGTTAGGCTTAGGGTACGGCTTAGGGTACGGGTTCGGGGAGGGCTTCTGGTACGGCGTAGGGTATGGGTTAGGGTTAGGGTTAGTGTTAGGGTTAGGGCTCGGTATAGGGTATTGGTTCGGATTAGGGTACGTGTTAGGGTTAGGGTAGGGTTTAGGGTTAGGGTACGCGTTAGTGTTAGGGTAGTTATTAAACCTATCCCACTCTCTAGATACCTCTTAGCACGTAAAGGAATATTATTTGGAGGTCCAGCCATGGAGAAGAGTTTAGGCACTAGGATAAGATAAGGAACACACCCATTATAAAGAAATCACATTAGGATTCTCTTTTTAAGCTGTTCCTTAAAACACTAGTGCTTAGAAAATCTATTGGAGGCAGAAGCAGTCAAGGGTAGCCTAGGGTTAGGGTTAGGCTTAGGGTACGGCTTAGGGTACGGCTTAGGGTATCGGTTCGGGGAGGGCTTCGGGTACGGCGTAGGGTATGGGTTAGGGTTAGGGTTAGGGTTAGTGTTAGGGTTAGGGCTCGGTTTAGGGTATTGGTTAGGATTAGTGTACGTGTTAGGGTTAGGGTAGGGGTTAGGGTTAGGGTACGCGTTAGTGTTAGGGTAGTTATTAAACCTATCCCAGTCTCTAGATACCCCTTAGCACGTAAAGGAATATTATTTGGAGGTCCAGCCATGGAGAAGAGTTTAGACACTAGGATAAGATAAGGAACACACCCATTATAAAGAAATCACATTAGGATTCTCTTTTTAAGCTGTTCCTTAAAACACTAGTGCTTAGGAAATCTATTGGAGGCAGAAGCAGTCAAGGGTAGCCTAGGGTTAGGGTTAGGCTTAGGGTACGGCTTAGGGTACGGCTTAGGGTACGGGTTCGGGGAGGGCTTCGGGTACGGCGTAGGGTATGGGTTAGGGTTAGGGTTAGGGTTAGTGTTAGGGTTAGGGCTCGGTTTAGGGTATTGGTTAGGATTAGGGTACCTGTTAGTGTTAGGGTAGGGGTTAGGGTTAGGGTACGCGTTAGTGTTAGGGTAGTTATTAAACCTATCCCACTCTGTAGATACCCCTTAGCAGGTAAAGGAATATTATTTGGAGGTCCAGCCATGGAGAAGAATTTAGACACTAGGATAAGATAAGGAACACACCCATTATAAAGAAATCACATTAGGATTCTCTTTTTAAGCTGTTCCTTAAAACACTAGTGCTCAGGAAATCTATTGGAGGCAAAAGCAGTCAAGGGTAGCCTAGGGTTAGGGTTAGGCTTAGGGTTAGGCTTAGGGTACGGCTTAGGGTACGGGTTCGGTGAGGGCTTCGGGTACGGCGTAGGGTATGGGTTAGGGTTAGGGTTAGAGTTAGTGTTAGGATTAGGGCTCGGTTTAGGGTACGGGTTAGGATTAGGGTACGTGTTAGGGTTAGGGTAGGGGCTACGGTTAGGGTACGCGTTAGTGTTAGGGTAGTTGTTAAACCTATCCCACTCTCTAGATACCCCTTAGCACGCAAAGGAATATTATTTGGGGGTCCAGCCATGGAGAAGAGTTTAGACACTAGGATAAGATAAGGAACACACCCATTATAAAGAAATCACATTAGGATTCTCTTTTTAAGCTGTTCCTTAAAACACTAGTGCTTAGGAAATCTATTGGAGGAAGAAGCAGTCAAGGGTAGCCTAGGGTTAGGGTTAGGCTTAGGGTACGGCTTAGGGTACGGCTTAGGGTACGGGTTCGGGGAGGGCTTTGTGTACAGGGTAGGGTATGGGTTAGGGTTAGGGTTAGGGTTAGTGTTAGGGTTAGGGCTCGGTTTAGGGTACGGGATAGGTTTAGGGTACATGTTAGGGTTAGGGTAGGGGTTAGGGTTAGGGTACGCGTTAGGGTTAGGGTAGTTATTAAACCTATCCCACTCTCTAGATACACCTTAGCACGTAAAGGAATATTATTTGGGGGTCCAGCCATGGAGAAGAGTTTAGACACTAGGATAAGATAAGGAACACACCCATTATAAAGAAATCACATTAGGATTCTCTTTTTAAGCTGTTCCTTAAAACACTAGTGCTTAGGAAATCTATTGGAGGCAGAAGCAGTCAAGGGTAGCCTAGGGTTAGGTTTAGGCTTAGGGTACGGCTTAGGGTACGGCTTAGGGTACGGGTTTGGGGAGGGCTTCGTGTACGGCTTAGGGTATGGGTTAGGGGTAGGGTTAGGGTTAGTGTTAGGGTTAGGGCTCGCTTAGGGTATTGGTTAGGATTAGGGTACGTGTTAGGGTTAGGGTAGGGGTTAGGTTTAGGGTACGCGTTAGTGTTAGGGTAGTTATTAAAGCTATCCCACTCTCTAGATACCCCTTAGCACGTAAAGGAATATTATTTGGAGGTCCAGCCATGGAGAAGAATTTAGACACTAGGATAAGATAAGGAACACACCCATTATAAACAAATCACATTAGGATTCTCTTTTTAAGCTGTTCCTTAAAACACTAGTGCTTAGGAAATCTATTGGAGGCAGAAGCATTCAAGGGTAGCCTAGGTTTAGGGTTAGGATTAGGGTTAGGCTTAGGGTACGGCTTAGGGTACGGGTTCGGGGAGGGCTTCGGGTACGGCGTAGGGTATGGGTTAGGGTTAGGGTTAGGGTTAGTGTTAGGGTTAGGGCTCGGTTTAGGGTATTGGTTAGGATTAGGGTACGTGTTAGTGTTAGGGTAGGGGTTAGGATTAGGGTACGCGTTAGTGTTAGGGTAGTTATTAAAGCTATCCCACTCTCTAGATACCCCTTAGCATATAAAGGAATATTATTTGGAGGTCCAGCCATGGAGAAGAGTTTAGACACTAGGATAAGATAAGGAACACACCCATTATAAAGAAATCACATTAGGATTCTCTTTTTAAGCTGTTCCTTAAAACACTAGTGCTTAGGAAATCTATTGGAGGCAGAAGCAGTCAAGGGTAGCCTAGGGTTAGGGTTAGGCTTAGGGTACGGCTTAGGGTACGGGTCCGGGGATGGCTTCGGGTACGGCGTAGGGTATGGGTTAGGGTTAGGGTTAGGGTTAGTGTTAGGGTTAGGGCTCGGTTTAGGGTATTGGTTAGGATTAGGGTACGTGTTAGGGTTAGGGTAGGGGTTAGGGTTAGGGTACGCGTTAGTGTTAGGGTAGTTATTAAAGCTATCCCACTCTCTAGATACCCCTTAGCACGTAAAGGAATATTATTTGGAGGTCCAGCCATGGAGAAGAATTTAGACACTAGGATAAGATAAGGAACACACCCATTATAAACAAATCACATTAGGATTCTCTTTTTAAGCTGTTCCTTAAAACACTAGTGCTTAGGAAATCTATTGGAGGCAGAAGCATTCAAGGGTAGCCTAGGTTTAGGGTTAGGCTTAGGGTTAGGCTTAGGGTACGGCTTAGGGTACGGGTTCGGGGAGGGCTTCTGGTACAGCGTAGGGTATGGGTTAGGGTTAGGGTTAGGGTTAGTGTTAGGGTTAGGGCTCTGTTTAGGGTATTGGTTAGGATTAGGGTACGTGTTAGCGATAGGGTAGGGGTTAGGGTTAGGGTACGCGCTAGTGTTAGGGTAGTTATTAAACCTAACCCACTCTCTAGATACCCCTTAGCACGTAAAGGAATATTATTTGGAGGTCCAGCCATGGAGAAGAGTTTAGACACTAGGATAAGATAAGGAACACACCCATTATAAAGAAATTACATTAGGATTCTCTTTTTAAGCTGTTCCTTAAAACACAAGTGCTTAGGAAATCTATTGGAGGCAGAAGCAGTCAAGGGTAGCCTAGGGTTAGGGTTAGGCTTAGGGTTAGGCTTAGGGTACGGCTTAGCGTACGGGTTCGGGGAGGGCTTCTGGTACGGCGTAGGGTATGGGTTAGGGTTAGGGTTAGTGTTAGGGTTAGGGCTCGGTATAGGGTATTGGTTCGGATTAGGGTACGTGTTAGGGTTAGGGTAGGGTTTAGGGTTAGGGTACGCGTTAGTGTTAGGGTAGTTATTAAACCTATCCCACTCTCTAGATACCTCTTAGCACGTAAAGGAATATTATTTGGAGGTCCAGCCATGGAGAAGAGTTTAGGCACTAGGATAAGATAAGGAACACACCCATTATAAAGAAATCACATTAGGATTCTCTTTTTAAGCTGTTCCTTAAAACACTAGTGCTTAGAAAATCTATTGGAGGCAGAAGCAGTCAAGGGTAGCCTAGGGTTAGGGTTAGGCTTAGGGTACGGCTTAGGGTACGGCTTAGGGTATCGGTTCGGGGAGGGCTTCGGGTACGGCGTAGGGTATGGGTTAGGGTTAGGGTTAGGGTTAGTGTTAGGGTTAGGGCTCGGTTTAGGGTATTGGTTAGGATTAGTGTACGTGTTAGGGTTAGGGTAGGGGTTAGGGTTAGGGTACGCGTTAGTGTTAGGGTAGTTATTAAACCTATCCCAGTCTCTAGATACCCCTTAGCACGTAAAGGAATATTATTTGGAGGTCCAGCCATGGAGAAGAGTTTAGACACTAGGATAAGATAAGGAACACACCCATTATAAAGAAATCACATTAGGATTCTCTTTTTAAGCTGTTCCTTAAAACACTAGTGCTTAGGAAATCTATTGGAGGCAGAAGCAGTCAAGGGTAGCCTAGGGTTAGGGTTAGGCTTAGGGTACGGCTTAGGGTACGGCTTAGGGTATGGGTTCGGGGAGGGCTTCGGGTACGGCGTAGGGTATGGGTTAGGGTTAGGGTTAGGGTTAGTGTTAGGGTTAGGGCTCGGTTTAGGGTATTGGTTAGGATTAGGGTACCTGTTAGTGTTAGGGTAGGGGTTAGGGTTAGGGTACGCGTTAGTGTTAGGGTAGTTATTAAACCTATCCCACTCTGTAGATACCCCTTAGCAGGTAAAGGAATATTATTTGGAGGTCCAGCCATGGAGAAGAATTTAGACACTAGGATAAGATAAGGAACACACCCATTATAAAGAAATCACATTAGGATTCTCTTTTTAAGCTGTTCCTTAAAACACTAGTGCTCAGGAAATCTATTGGAGGCAAAAGCAGTCAAGGGTAGCCTACGGTTAGGGTTAGGCTTAGGGTTAGGCTTAGGGTACGGCTTAGGGTACGGGTTCGGTGAGGGCTTCGGGTACGGCGTAGGGTATGGGTTAGGGTTAGGGTTAGAGTTAGTGTTAGGATTAGGGCTCGGTTTAGGGTACGGGTTAGGATTAGGGTACGTGTTAGGGTTAGGGTAGGGGCTACGGTTAGGGTACGCGTTAGGGTTAGGGTAGTTATTAAACCTATCCCACTCTCTAGATACCCCTTAGCACGCAAAGGAATATTATTTGGGGGTCCAGCCATGGAGAAGAGTTTAGACACTAGGATAAGATAAGGAACACACCCATTATAAAGAAATCACATTAGGATTCTCTTTTTAAGCTGTTCCTTAAAACACTAGTGCTTAGGAAATCTATTGGAGGAAGAAGCAGTCAAGGGTAGCCTAGGGTTAGGGTTAGGCTTAGGGTACGGCTTAGGGTACGGCTTAGGGTACGGGTTCGGGGAGGGCTTTGTGTACGGGGTAGGGTATGGGTTAGGGTTAGGGTTAGGGTTAGTGTTAGGGTTAGGGCTCGGTTTAGGGTACGGGATAGGTTTAGGGTACATGTTAGGGTTAGGGTAGGGGTTAGGGTTAGGGTACGCGTTAGGGTTAGGGTAGTTATTAAACCTATCCCACTCTCTAGATACACCTTAGCACGTAAAGGAATATTATTTGGGGGTCCAGCCATGGAGAAGAGTTTAGACACTAGGATAAGATAAGGAACACACCCATTATAAAGAAATCACATTAGGATTCTCTTTTTAAGCTGTTCCTTAAAACACTAGTGCTTAGGAAATCTATTGGAGGCAGAAGCAGTCAAGGGTAGCCTAGGGTTAGGGTTAGGCTTAGGGTACGGCTTAGGGTACGGCTTAGGGTACCGGTTCGGGGAGGGCTTCGGGTACGGCGTAGGGTATGGGTTAGGGTTAGGGTTAGGGTTAGTGTTAGGGTTAGGGCTCGGTTTAGGGTATTGGTTAGGATTAGGGTACGTGTTAGGGATAGGGTAGGGGTTAGGGTTAGGGTACGCGTTAGTGTTAGGGTAGTTATTAAACCTATCCCAGTCTCTAGATACCCCTTAGCACGTAAAGGAATATTATTTGGAGGTCCAGGCATGGAGAAGAGTTTAGACACTAGGATAAGATAAGGAACACACCCATTATAAAGAAATCACATTAGGATTCTCTTTTTAAGCTGTTCCTTAAAACACTAGTGCTTAGGAAATCTATTGGAGGCAGAAGCAGTCAAGGGTAGCCTAGGGTTAGGTTTAGGCTTAGGGTACGGCTTAGGGTACGGCTTAGGGTACGGGTTTGGGGAGGGCTTCGTGTACGGCTTAGGGTATGGGTTAGGGGTAGGGTTAGGGTTAGTGTTAGGGTTAGGGCTCGGCTTAGGGTATTGGTTAGGATTAGGGTACGTGTTAGGGTTAGGGTAGGGGTTAGGTTTAGGGTACGCGTTAGTGTTAGGGTAGTTATTAAAGCTATCCCACTCTCTAGATACCCCTTAGCACGTAAAGGAATATTATTTGGAGGTCCAGCCATGGAGAAGAATTTAGACACTAGGATAAGATAAGGAACACACCCATTATAAACAAATCACATTAGGATTCTCTTTTTAAGCTGTTCCTTAAAACACTAGTGCTTAGGAAATCTATTGGAGGCAGAAGCATTCAAGGGTAGCCTAGGTTTAGGGTTAGGATTAGGGTTAGGCTTAGGGTACGGCTTAGGGTACGGGTTCGGGGAGGGCTTCGGGTACGGCGTAGGGTATGGGTTAGGGTTAGGGTTAGGGTTAGTGTTAGGGTTAGGGCTCGGTTTAGGGTATTGGTTAGGATTAGGGTACGTGTTAGTGTTAGGGTAGGGGTTAGGATTAGGGTACGCGTTAGTGTTAGGGTAGTTATTAAAGCTATCCCACTCTCTAGATACCCCTTAGCACATAAAGGAATATTATTTGGAGGTCCAGCCATGGAGAAGAGTTTAGACACTAGGATAAGATAAGGAACACATCCATTATAAAGAAATCACATTAGGATTCTCTTTTTAAGTTGTTCCTTAAAACACTAGTGCTTAGGAAATCTATTGGAGGCAGAAGCAGTCAAGGGTAGCCTAGGGTTAGGGTTAGGCTTAGAGTACGGCTTAGGGTACGGCTTAGGGTACGGGTTCGGGGAGGGCTTCGGGTACGGCGTAGGGTATGGGTTAGGGTTAGGGTTCGGGTTAGTGTTAGGGTTAGGGCTCGGTTTAGGGTACGGGTTAGCATTAGGGTACATGTTAGGGTTAGGGTAGGGGTTAGGGTTAGGGTACGCGTTAGGGTTAGGGTAGTTATTAAACCTATCCCACTCTCTAGATACACCTTAGCACGTAAAGGAATATTATTTGGGGGTCCAGCCATGGAGAAGAGTTTAGACACTAGGATAAGATAAGGAACACACCCATTATAAAGAAATCACATTAGGATTCTCTTTTTAAGCTGTTCCTTAAAACACTAGTGCTTAGGAAATCTATTGGAGGCAGAAGCAGTCAAGGGTAGCCTAGGGTTAGGGTTAGGCTTAGGGTACGGCTTAGGGTACGGCTTAGGGTACGGGTTCGGGGAGGGCTTCGGGTACGGCGTAGGGTATGGGTTAGGGTTAGGGTTAGGGTTAGTGTTAGGGTTAGGGCTCGGTTTAGGGTATTGGTTAGGATTAGGGTACGTGTTAGTGTTAGGGTAGGGGTTAGGGTTAGGGTACGCGTTAGTGTTAGGGTAGTTATTAAACCTATCCCACTCCCTAGATACCGCTTAGCACGTAAAGGAATATTATTTGGAGGTCCAGCCATGCAGAAGAGTTTAGACACTTTGATAAATAAGGAACACACCCATTATAAAGAAATCACATTAGGATTCTCTTTTTAAGCTGTTCCTTAAAACACTAGTGCTTAGGAAATCGATTGGAGGCAGAAGCAGTCAAGAGTAGCCTACGGTTAGGGTTAGGCTTGGGGTTAGGCTTAGGGTACGGCTTAGGGTACGGGTTCGGGGAGGGCTTCGGTTAGGGCATAGGGTATGGGTTAGGGTTAGGGTTAGTGTTTGGGTTAGGGCTCCGATTAGGGTACGTGTTAGGATTAGGGTACATGTTAGGGTTAGGGTAGGGGTTAGGGTTAGGGTACGCGTTAGGGTTAGGGTAGTTATTAAACCTATCCCAGTCTCTAGATACCCCTTAGCACGTAAAGGAATATTATTTGGAGGTCCAGCCATGGAGAAGAGTTTAGACACTAGGATAAGATAAGGAACACACCCATTATAAAGAAATCACATTAGGATTCTCTTTTTAAGCTGTTCCTTAAAACACTAGTGCTTAGGAAATCTATTGGAGGCAGAAGCAGTCAAGGGTAGCCTAGGGTTAGGGTTAGGCTTAGGGTACGGCTTAGGGTACGGCTTAGGGTACGGGTTCGGGGAGGGCTTCGGGTACGGCGTAGGGTATGGGTTAGGGTTAGGGTTAGGGTTAGTGTTAGGGTTAGGGCTCGGTTTAGGGTATTGGTTAGGATTAGGGTACCTGTTAGTGTTAGGGTAGGGGTTAGGGTTAGGGTACGCGTTAGTGTTAGGGTAGTTATTAAACCTATCCCACTCTGTAGATACCCCTTAGCAGGTAAAGGAATATTATTTGGAGGTCCAGCCATGGAGAAGAGTTTAGGCACTAGGATAAGATAAGGAACACACCCATTATAAAGAAATCACATTAGGATTCTCTTTTTAAGCTGTTCCTTAAAACACTAGTGCTCAGGAAATCTATTGGAGGCAAAAGCAGTCAAGGGTAGCCTAGGGTTAGGGTTAGGCTTAGGGTACGGCTTAGGGTACGGCTTAGGGTACGGGTTCGGGGAGGGATTCGGGTATGGCGTAGGGTATGGGTTAGGGTTAGGGTTAGGGTTAGTGTTAGGGTTAGGGCTCGGTTTAGGGTACAGGTTAGGATTAGGGCACGTGTTAGGGTTAGGGTAGGGGATAGGGTTAGGGTACGCGTTAGGGTTAGGGTAGTTATTAAACCTATCCCACTCTCTAGATACCCCTTAGCACGTAAAGGAATATTATTTGGGGGTCCAGCCATGGAGAAGAGTTTAGACACTAGGATAAGATAAGGAACACACCCATTATAAAGAAATCACATTAGGATTCACTTTATAAGCTGTTCCTTAAAACACTAGTGCTTAGGAAATCTATTGGAGGCAGAAGCACTCAAGGGTAGCCTAGGGTTAGGGTTAGGCTTAGGGTACGGCTTAGGGTACGGCTTAGGGTACGGGTTTGGGGAGGGCTTCGGGTACGGCTTAGGGTATGGGTTAGGGTTAGGGTTAGGGTTAGTGTTAGGGTTAGGGCTCGGCTTAGGGTATTGGTTAGGATTAGGGTACGTGTTAGGGTTAGGGTAGGGGTTAGGGTTAGGGTACGCGTTAGTGTTAGGGTAGTTATTAACCCTATCCCAATCTCTAGATACCCCTTAGCACGTAAAGGAATATTATTTGGAGGTCCAGCCATGGAGAAGAGTTTAGACACTAGGATAAGATAAGGAACACACCCATTATAAAGAAATCACATTAGGATTCTGTTTTTAAGCTGTTTCTTAAAACACTAGTGCTTAGGAAATCTATTGGAGGCAGAAGCAGTCAAGGGTAGCCTAGGGTTAGGGTTAGGCTTAGGGTACGGCTTAGGGTACGGCTTAGGGTAACGGTTCGGGGAGGGCTTCGGGTACGGCATAGGGTATGGGTTAGGGTTAGGGTTAGGGTTAGTGTTAGGGTTAGGGCTCGGTTTAGGGTATTGGTTAGGATTAGGGTACGTGTTAGGGTTAGGGTAGGGGTTAGGGTTAGGGTACGCGTTAGTGTTAGGGTAGTTATTAAACCTATCCCAGTCTCTAGATACCCCTTAGCACGTAAAGGAATATTATTTGGAGGTCCAGCCATGGAGAAGAGTTTAGACACTAGGATAAGATAAGGAACACACCCATTATAAAGAAATCACATTAGGATTCTCTTTTTAAGCTGTTCCTTAAAACACTAGTGCTTAGGAAATCTATTGGAGGCAGAAGCAGTCAAGGGTAGCCTAGGGTTAGGGTTAGGCTTAGGGTACGGCTTAGGGTACGGGTTCGGGGATGGCTTCGGGTACGGCGTAGGGTATGGGTTAGGGTTAGGGTTAGGGTTAGTGTTAGGGTTAGGGCTCGGTTTAGGGTATTGGTTAGGATTAGGGTACGTGTTAGTGTTAGGGTAGGGGTTAGGGTTAGGGTACGCGTTAGTGTTAGGGTAGTTATTAAAGCTATCCCACTCTCTAGATACCCCTTAGCACGTAAAGGAATATTATTTGGAGGTCCAGCCATGGAGAAGAATTTAGACACTAGGATAAGATAAGGAACACACCCATTATAAACAAATCACATTAGGATTCTCTTTTTAAGCTGTTCCTTAAAACACTAGTGCTTAGGAAATCTATTGGAGGCAGAAGCATTCAAGGGTAGCCTAGGTTTAGGGTTAGGCTTAGGGTTAGGCTTAGGGTACGGCTTAGGGTACGGGTTCGGGGAGGGCTTCTGGTACAGCGTAGGGTATGGGTTAGGGTTAGGGTTAGGGTTAGTGTTAGGGTTAGGGCTCTGTTTAGGGTATTGGTTAGGATTAGGGTACGTGTTAGCGATAGGGTAGGGGTTAGGGTTAGGGTACGCGCTAGTGTTATGGTAGTTATTAAACCTAACCCACTCTCTAGATACCCCTTAGCACGTAAAGGAATATTATTTGGAGGTCCAGCCATGGAGAAGAGTTTAGACACTAGGATAAGATAAGGAACACACCCATTATAAAGAAATTACATTAGGATTCTCTTTTTAAGCTGTTCCTTAAAACACAAGTGCTTAGGAAATCTATTGGAGGCAGAAGCAGTCAAGGGTAGCCTAGGGTTAGGGTTAGGCTTAGGGTTAGGCTTAGGGTACGGCTTAGGGTACGGGTTCGGGGAGGGCTTCTGGTACGGCGTAGGGTATGGGTTAGGGTTAGGGTTAGTGTTAGGGTTAGGGCTCGGTATAGGGTATTGGTTCGGATTAGGGTACGTGTTAGGGTTAGGGTAGGGTTTAGGGTTAGGGTACGCGTTAGTGTTAGGGTAGTTATTAAACCTATCCCACTCTCTAGATACCTCTTAGCACGTAAAGGAATATTATTTGGAGGTCCAGCCATGGAGAAGAGTTTAGGCACTAGGATAAGATAAGGAACACACCCATTATAAAGAAATCACATTAGGATTCTCTTTTTAAGCTGTTCCTTAAAACACTAGTGCTTAGAAAATCTATTGGAGGCAGAAGCAGTCAAGGGTAGCCTAGGGTTAGGGTTAGGCTTAGGGTACGGCTTAGGGTACGGCTTAGGGTATCGGTTCGGGGAGGGCTTCGGGTACGGCGTAGGGTATGGGTTAGGGTTAGGGTTAGGGTTAGTGTTAGGGTTAGGGCTCGGTTTAGGGTATTGGTTAGGATTAGTGTACGTGTTAGGGTTAGGGTAGGGGTTAGGGTTAGGGTACGCGTTAGTGTTAGGGTAGTTATTAAACCTATCCCAGTCTCTAGATACCCCTTAGCACGTAAAGGAATATTATTTGGAGGTCCAGCCATGGAGAAGAGTTTAGACACTAGGATAAGATAAGGAACACACCCATTATAAAGAAATCACATTAGGATTCTCTTTTTAAGCTGTTCCTTAAAACACTAGTGCTTAGGAAATCTATTGGAGGCAGAAGCAGTCAAGGGTAGCCTAGGGTTAGGGTTAGGCTTAGGGTACGGCTTAGGGTACGGCTTAGGGTACGGGTTCGGGGAGGGCTTCGGGTACGGCGTAGGGTATGGGTTAGGGTTAGGGTTAGGGTTAGTGTTAGGGTTAGGGCTCGGTTTAGGGTATTGGTTAGGATTAGGGTACCTGTTAGTGTTAGGGTAGGGGTTAGGGTTAGGGTACGCGTTAGTGTTAGGGTAGTTATTAAACCTATCCCACTCTGTAGATACCCCTTAGCAGGTAAAGGAATATTATTTGGAGGTCCAGCCATGGAGAAGAATTTAGACACTAGGATAAGATAAGGAACACACCCATTATAAAGAAATCACATTAGGATTCTCTTTTTAAGCTGTTCCTTAAAACACTAGTGCTCAGGAAATCTATTGGAGGCAAAAGCAGTCAAGGGTAGCCTAGGGTTAGGGTTAGGCTTAGGGTTAGGCTTAGGGTACGGCTTAGGGTACGGGTTCGGTGAGGGCTTCGGGTACGGCGTAGGGTATGGGTTAGGGTTAGGGTTAGAGTTAGTGTTAGGATTAGGGCTCGGTTTAGGGTACGGGTTAGGATTAGGGTACGTGTTAGGGTTAGGGTAGGGGCTACGGTTAGGGTACGCGTTAGGGTTAGGGTAGTTGTTAAACCTATCCCACTCTCTAGATACCCCTTAGCACGCAAAGGAATATTATTTGGGGGTCCAGCCATGGAGAAGAGTTTAGACACTAGGATAAGATAAGGAACACACCCATTATAAAGAAATCACATTAGGATTCTCTTTTTAAGCTGTTCCTTAAAACACTAGTGCTTAGGAAATCTATTGGAGGAAGAAGCAGTCAAGGGTAGCCTAGGGTTAGGGTTAGGCTTAGGGTACGGCTTAGGGTACGGCTTAGGGTACGGGTTCGGGGAGGGCTTTGTGTACAGGGTAGGGTATGGGTTAGGGTTAGGGTTAGGGTTAGTGTTAGGGTTAGGGCTCGGTTTAGGGTACGGGATAGGTTTAGGGTACATGTTAGGGTTAGGGTAGGGGTTAGGGTTAGGGTACGCGTTAGGGTTAGGGTAGTTATTAAACCTATCCCACTCTCTAGATACACCTTAGCACGTAAAGGAATATTATTTGGGGGTCCAGCCATGGAGAAGAGTTTAGACACTAGGATAAGATAAGGAACACACCCATTATAAAGAAATCACATTAGGATTCTCTTTTTAAGCTGTTCCTTAAAACACTAGTGCTTAGGAAATCTATTGGAGGCAGAAGCAGTCAAGGGTAGCCTAGGGTTAGGTTTAGGCTTAGGGTACGGCTTAGGGTACGGCTTAGGGTACGGGTTTGGGGAGGGCTTCGTGTACGGCTTAGGGTATGGGTTAGGGGTAGGGTTAGGGTTAGTGTTAGGGTTAGGGCTCGGCTTAGGGTATTGGTTAGGATTAGGGTACGTGTTAGGGTTAGGGTAGGGGTTAGGTTTAGGGTACGCGTTAGTGTTAGGGTAGTTATTAAAGCTATCCCACTCTCTAGATACCCCTTAGCACGTAAAGGAATATTATTTGGAGGTCCAGCCATGGAGAAGAATTTAGACACTAGGATAAGATAAGGAACACACCCATTATAAACAAATCACATTAGGATTCTCTTTTTAAGCTGTTCCTTAAAACACTAGTGCTTAGGAAATCTATTGGAGGCAGAAGCATTCAAGGGTAGCCTAGGTTTAGGGTTAGGATTAGGGTTAGGCTTAGGGTACGGCTTAGGGTACGGGTTCGGGGAGGGCTTCGGGTACGGCGTAGGGTATGGGTTAGGGTTAGGGTTAGGGTTAGTGTTAGGGTTAGGGCTCGGTTTAGGGTATTGGTTAGGATTAGGGTACGTGTTAGTGTTAGGGTAGGGGTTAGGATTAGGGTACGCGTTAGTGTTAGGGTAGTTATTAAAGCTATCCCACTCTCTAGATACCCCTTAGCATATAAAGGAATATTATTTGGAGGTCCAGCCATGGAGAAGAGTTTAGACACTAGGATAAGATAAGGAACACACCCATTATAAAGAAATCACATTAGGATTCTCTTTTTAAGCTGTTCCTTAAAACACTAGTGCTTAGGAAATCTATTGGAGGCAGAAGCAGTCAAGGGTAGCCTAGGGTTAGGGTTAGGCTTAGGGTACGGCTTAGGGTACGGGTCCGGGGATGGCTTCGGGTACGGCGTAGGGTATGGGTTAGGGTTAGGGTTAGGGTTAGTGTTAGGGTTAGGGCTCGGTTTAGGGTATTGGTTAGGATTAGGGTACGTGTTAGGGTTAGGGTAGGGGTTAGGGTTAGGGTACGCGTTAGTGTTAGGGTAGTTATTAAAGCTATCCCACTCTCTAGATACCCCTTAGCACGTAAAGGAATATTATTTGGAGGTCCAGCCATGGAGAAGAATTTAGACACTAGGATAAGATAAGGAACACACCCATTATAAACAAATCACATTAGGATTCTCTTTTTAAGCTGTTCCTTAAAACACTAGTGCTTAGGAAATCTATTGGAGGCAGAAGCATTCAAGGGTAGCCTAGGTTTAGGGTTAGGCTTAGGGTTAGGCTTAGGGTACGGCTTAGGGTACGGGTTCGGGGAGGGCTTCTGGTACAGCGTAGGGTATGGGTTAGGGTTAGGGTTAGGGTTAGTGTTAGGGTTAGGGCTCTGTTTAGGGTATTGGTTAGGATTAGGGTACGTGTTAGCGATAGGGTAGGGGTTAGGGTTAGGGTACGCGCTAGTGTTAGGGTAGTTATTAAACCTAACCCACTCTCTAGATACCCCTTAGCACGTAAAGGAATATTATTTGGAGGTCCAGCCATGGAGAAGAGTTTAGACACTAGGATAAGATAAGGAACACACCCATTATAAAGAAATTACATTAGGATTCTCTTTTTAAGCTGTTCCTTAAAACACAAGTGCTTAGGAAATCTATTGGAGGCAGAAGCAGTCAAGGGTAGCCTAGGGTTAGGGTTAGGCTTAGGGTTAGGCTTAGGGTACGGCTTAGGGTACGGGTTCGGGGAGGGCTTCTGGTACGGCGTAGGGTATGGGTTAGGGTTAGGGTTAGTGTTAGGGTTAGGGCTCGGTATAGGGTATTGGTTCGGATTAGGGTACGTGTTAGGGTTAGGGTAGGGTTTAGGGTTAGGGTACGCGTTAGTGTTAGGGTAGTTATTAAACCTATCCCACTCTCTAGATACCTCTTAGCACGTAAAGGAATATTATTTGGAGGTCCAGCCATGGAGAAGAGTTTAGGCACTAGGATAAGATAAGGAACACACCCATTATAAAGAAATCACATTAGGATTCTCTTTTTAAGCTGTTCCTTAAAACACTAGTGCTTAGAAAATCTATTGGAGGCAGAAGCAGTCAAGGGTAGCCTAGGGTTAGGGTTAGGCTTAGGGTACGGCTTAGGGTACGGCTTAGGGTATCGGTTCGGGGAGGGCTTCGGGTACGGCGTAGGGTATGGGTTAGGGTTAGGGTTAGGGTTAGTGTTAGGGTTAGGGCTCGGTTTAGGGTATTGGTTAGGATTAGTGTACGTGTTAGGGTTAGGGTAGGGGTTAGGGTTAGGGTACGCGTTAGTGTTAGGGTAGTTATTAAACCTATCCCAGTCTCTAGATACCCCTTAGCACGTAAAGGAATATTATTTGGAGGTCCAGCCATGGAGAAGAGTTTAGACACTAGGATAAGATAAGGAACACACCCATTATAAAGAAATCACATTAGGATTCTCTTTTTAAGCTGTTCCTTAAAACACTAGTGCTTAGGAAATCTATTGGAGGCAGAAGCAGTCAAGGGTAGCCTAGGGTTACAGTTAGGCTTAGGGTACGGCTTAGGGTACGGCTTAGGGTACGGGTTCGGGGAGGGCTTCGGGTACGGCGTAGGGTATGGGTTAGGGTTAGGGTTAGGGTTAGTGTTAGGGTTAGGGCTCGGTTTAGGGTATTGGTTAGGATTAGGGTACCTGTTAGTGTTAGGGTAGGGGTTAGGGTTAGGGTACGCGTTAGTGTTAGGGTAGTTATTAAACCTATCCCACTCTGTAGATACCCCTTAGCAGGTAAAGGAATATTATTTGGAGGTCCAGCCATGGAGAAGAATTTAGACACTAGGATAAGATAAGGAACACACCCATTATAAAGAAATCACATTAGGATTCTCTTTTTAAGCTGTTCCTTAAAACACTAGTGCTCAGGAAATCTATTGGAGGCAAAAGCAGTCAAGGGTAGCCTAGGGTTAGGGTTAGGCTTAGGGTTAGGCTTAGGGTACGGCTTAGGGTACGGGTTCGGTGAGGGCTTCGGGTACGGCGTAGGGTATGGGTTAGGGTTAGGGTTAGAGTTAGTGTTAGGATTAGGGCTCGGTTTAGGGTACGGGTTAGGATTAGGGTACGTGTTAGGGTTAGGGTAGGGGCTACGGTTAGGGTACGCGTTAGGGTTAGGGTAGTTATTAAACCTATCCCACTCTCTAGATACCCCTTAGCACGCAAAGGAATATTATTTGGGGGTCCAGCCATGGAGAAGAGTTTAGACACTAGGATAAGATAAGGAACACACCCATTATAAAGAAATCACATTAGGATTCTCTTTTTAAGCTGTTCCTTAAAACACTAGTGCTTAGGAAATCTATTGGAGGAAGAAGCAGTCAAGGGTAGCCTAGGGTTAGGGTTAGGCTTAGGGTACGGCTTAGGGTACGGCTTAGGGTACGGGTTCGGGGAGGGCTTTGTGTACGGGGTAGGGTATGGGTTAGGGTTAGGGTTAGGGTTAGTGTTAGGGTTAGGGCTCGGTTTAGGGTACGGGATAGGTTTAGGGTACATGTTAGGGTTAGGGTAGGGGTTAGGGTTAGGGTACGCGTTAGGGTTAGGGTAGTTATTAAACCTATCCCACTCTCTAGATACACCTTAGCACGTAAAGGAATATTATTTGGGGGTCCAGCCATGGAGAAGAGTTTAGACACTAGGATAAGATAAGGAACACACCCATTATAAAGAAATCACATTAGGATTCTCTTTTTAAGCTGTTCCTTAAAACACTAGTGCTTAGGAAATCTATTGGAGGCAGAAGCAGTCAAGGGTAGCCTAGGGTTAGGGTTAGGCTTAGGGTACGGCTTAGGGTACGGCTTAGGGTACCGGTTCGGGGAGGGCTTCGGGTACGGCGTAGGGTATGGGTTAGGGTTAGGGTTAGGGTTAGTGTTAGGGTTAGGGCTCGGTTTAGGGTATTGGTTAGGATTAGGGTACGTGTTAGGGATAGGGTAGGGGTTAGGGTTAGGGTACGCGTTAGTGTTAGGGTAGTTATTAAACCTATCCCAGTCTCTAGATACCCCTTAGCACGTAAAGGAATATTATTTGGAGGTCCAGGCATGGAGAAGAGTTTAGACACTAGGATAAGATAAGGAACACACCCATTATAAAGAAATCACATTAGGATTCTCTTTTTAAGCTGTTCCTTAAAACACTAGTGCTTAGGAAATCTATTGGAGGCAGAAGCAGTCAAGGGTAGCCTAGGGTTAGGTTTAGGCTTAGGGTACGGCTTAGGGTACGGCTTAGGGTACGGGTTTGGGGAGGGCTTCGTGTACGGCTTAGGGTATGGGTTAGGGGTAGGGTTAGGGTTAGTGTTAGGGTTAGGGCTCGGCTTAGGGTATTGGTTAGGATTAGGGTACGTGTTAGGGTTAGGGTAGGGGTTAGGTTTAGGGTACGCGTTAGTGTTAGGGTAGTTATTAAAGCTATCCCACTCTCTAGATACCCCTTAGCACGTAAAGGAATATTATTTGGAGGTCCAGCCATGGAGAAGAATTTAGACACTAGGATAAGATAAGGAACACACCCATTATAAACAAATCACATTAGGATTCTCTTTTTAAGCTGTTCCTTAAAACACTAGTGCTTAGGAAATCTATTGGAGGCAGAAGCATTCAAGGGTAGCCTAGGTTTAGGGTTAGGATTAGGGTTAGGCTTAGGGTACGGCTTAGGGTACGGGTTCGGGGAGGGCTTCGGGTACGGCGTAGGGTATGGGTTAGGGTTAGGGTTAGGGTTAGTGTTAGGGTTAGGGCTCGGTTTAGGGTATTGGTTAGGATTAGGGTACGTGTTAGTGTTAGGGTAGGGGTTAGGATTAGGGTACGCGTTAGTGTTAGGGTAGTTATTAAAGCTATCCCACTCTCTAGATACCCCTTAGCATATAAAGGAATATTATTTGGAGGTCCAGCCATGGAGAAGAGTTTAGACACTAGGATAAGATAAGGAACACACCCATTATAAAGAAATCACATTAGGATTCTCTTTTTAAGTTGTTCCTTAAAACACTAGTGCTTAGGAAATCTATTGGAGGCAGAAGCAGTCAAGGGTAGCCTAGGGTTAGGGTTAGGCTTAGAGTACGGCTTCGGGTACGGCTTAGGGTACGGGTTCGGGGAGGGCTTCGGGTACGGCGTAGGGTATGGGTTAGGGTTAGGGTTCGGGTTAGTGTTAGGGTTAGGGCTCGGTTTAGGGTACGGGTTAGCATTAGGGTACATGTTAGGGTTAGGGTAGGGGTTAGGGTTAGGGTACGCGTTAGGGTTAGGGTAGTTATTAAACCTATCCCACTCTCTAGATACACCTTAGCACGTAAAGGAATATTATTTGGGGGTCCAGCCATGGAGAAGAGTTTAGACACTAGGATAAGATAAGGAACACACCCATTATAAAGAAATCACATTAGGATTCTCTTTTTAAGCTGTTCCTTAAAACACTAGTGCTTAGGAAATCTATTGGAAGCAGAAGCAGTCAAGGGTAGCCTAGGGTTAGGGTTAGGCTTAGGGTACGGCTTAGGGTACGGCTTAGGGTACGGGTTCGGGGAGGGCTTCGGGTACGGCGTAGGGTATGGGTTAGGGTTAGGGTTAGGGTTAGTGTCAGGGTTAGGGCTCGGTTTAGGGTATTGGTTAGGATTAGGGTACGTGTTAGGGTTAGGGTAGGGGTTAGGGTTAGGGTACGCGTTAGTGTTAGGGTAGTTATTAAAGCTATCCCACTCTCTAGATACCCCTTAGCACGTAAAGGAATATTATTTGGAGGTCCAGCCATGGAGAAGAATTTAGACACTAGGATAAGATAAGGAACACACCCATTATAAACAAATCACATTAGGATTCTCTTTTTAAGCTGTTCCTTAAAACACTAGTGCTTAGGAAATCTATTGGAGGCAGAAGCATTCAAGGGTAGCCTAGGTTTAGGGTTAGGCTTAGGGTTAGGCTTAGGGTACGGCTTAGGGTACGGGTTCGGGGAGGGCTTCTGGTACAGCGTAGGATATGGGTTAGGGTTAGGGTTAGGGTTAGTGTTAGGGTTAGGGCTCTGTTTAGGGTATTGGTTAGGATTAGGGTACGTGTTAGCGATAGGGTAGGGGTTAGGGTTAGGGTACGCGTTAGTGTTAGGGTAGTTATTAAACCTAACCCACTCTCTAGATACCCCTTAGAACGTAAAGGAATATTATTTGGAGGTCCAGCCATGGAGAAGAGTTTAGACACTAGGATAAGATAAGGAACACACCCATTATAAAGAAATTACATTAGGATTCACTTTTTAAGCTGTTCCTTAAAACACAAGTGCTTAGGAAATCTATTGGAGGCAGAAGCAGTCAAGGGTAGCCTAGGGTTAGGGTTAGGCTTAGGGTTAGGCTTAGGGTACGGCTTAGGGTACGGGTTCGGGGAGGGCTTCTGGTACGGCGTAGGGTATGGGTTAGGGTTAGGGTTAGTGTTAGGGTTAGGGCTCGGTATAGGGTATTGGTTCGGATTAGGGTACGTGTTAGGGTTAGGGTAGGGTTTAGGGTTAGGGTACGCGTTAGTGTTAGGGTAGTTATTAAACCTAACCCACTCTCTAGATACCCCTTAGCACGTAAAGGAATATTATTTGGAGGTCCAGCCATGGAGAAGAGTTTAGGCACTAGGATAAGATAAGGAACACACCCATTATAAAGAAATCACATTAGGATTCTCTTTTTAAGCTGTTCCTTAAAACACTAGTGCTTAGAAAATCTATTGGAGGCAGAAGCAGTCAAGGGTAGCCTAGGGTTAGGGTTAGGCTTAGGGTACGGCTTAGGGTACGGCTTAGGGTATCGGTTCGGGGAGGGCTTCGGGTACGGCGTAGGGTATGGGTTAGGGTTAGGGTTAGGATTAGTGTTAGGGTTAGGGCTCGGTTTAGGGTATTGGTTAGGATTAGTGTACGTGTTAGGGTTAGGGTAGGGGTTAGGGTTAGGGTACGCGTTAGTGTTAGGGTAGTTATTAAACCTATCCCAGTCTCTAGATACCCCTTAGCACGTAAAGGAATATTATTTGGAGGTCCAGCCATGGAGAAGAGTTTAGACACTAGGATAAGATAAGGAACACACCCATTATAAAGAAATCACATTAGGATTCTCTTTTTAAGCTGTTCCTTAAAACACTAGTGCTTAGGAAATCTATTGGAGGCAGAAGCAGTCAAGGGTAGCCTAGGGTTAGGGTTAGGCTTAGGGTACGGCTTAGGGTACGGCTTAGGGTACGGGTTCGGGGAGGGCTTCGGGTACGGCGTAGGGTATGGGGTAGGGTTAGGGTTAGGGTTAGTGTTAGGGTTAGGGCTCGGTTTAGGGTATTGGTTAGGATTAGGGTACCTGTTAGTGTTAGGGTAGGGGTTAGGGTTAGGGTACGCGTTAGTGTTAGGGTAGTTATTAAACCTATCCCACTCTGTAGATACCCCTTAGCAGGTAAAGGAATATTATTTGGAGGTCCAGCCATGGAGAAGAATTTAGACACTAGGATAAGATAAGGAACACACCCATTATAAAGAAATCACATTAGGATTCTCTTTTTAAGCTGTTCCTTAAAACACTAGTGCTCAGGAAATCTATTGGAGGCAAAAGCAGTCAAGGGTAGCCTAGGGTTAGGGTTAGGCTTAGGGTTAGGCTTAGGGTACGGCTTAGGGTACGGGTTCGGGGAGGGCTTCGGGTACGGCGTAGGGTATGGGTTAGGGTTAGGGTTAGAGTTAGTGTTAGGATTAGGGCTCGGTTTAGGGTACGGGTTAGGATTAGGGTACGTGTTAGGGTTAGGGTAGGGGCTAGGGTTAGGGTACGCGTTAGGGTTAGGGTAGTTATTAAACCTATCCCACTCTCTAGATACCCCTTAGCACGCAAAGGAATATTATTTGGGGGTCCAGCCATGGAGAAGAGTTTAGACACTAGGATAAGATAAGGAACACACCCATTATAAAGAAATCACATTAGGATTCTCTTTTTAAGCTGTTCCTTAAAACACTAGTGCTTAGGAAATCTATTGGAGGAAGAAGCAGTCAAGGGTAGCCTAGGGTTAGGGTTAGGCTTAGGGTACGGCTTAGGGTACGGCTTAGGGTACGGGTTCGGGGAGGGCTTTGTGTACGGGGTATGGTATGGGTTAGGGTTAGGGTTAGGGTTAGTGTTAGGGTTAGGGCTCGGTTTAGGGTATTGGTTAGGATTAAGGTACGAGTTATGGTTAGGGTAGGGGTTAGGGTTAGGGTACGCGTTAGTGTTAGGGTAGTTATTAAACCTATCCCACTCTCTATATACCCCTTAGCACATAAAGGAATATTATTTGGAGGTCCAGCCATGGAGAAGAGTTTAGACACTAGGATAAGATAAGGAACACACCCATTATAAAGAAATCACATTAGGATTCTCTTTTTAAGCTGTTCCTTAAAACACTAGTGCTTAGGAAATCTATTGGAGGCAGAAGCATCCAAGGGTAGCCTAGGGTTAGGGTTAGGCTTAGGGATAGGCTTAGGGTACGGCTTAGGGTACGGGTTCGGGGAGGGCTTCTGGTACGGCGTAGGGTATGGGTTAGGGTTAGGGTTAGGGTTAGTGTTATGGTTAGGGCTCGGTATAGGGTATAGGTTAGGATTAGGGTACGTGTTAGGGTTAGGGTAGGGTTTAGGGTTAGGGTACGCGTTAGTGTTAGGGTAGTTATTAAACCTAACCCACTCTGTAGATACCCCTTAGCACGTAAAGGAATATTATTTGGAGGTCCAGCCATGGAGAAGAGTTTAGACACTAGGATAAGATAAGGAACACACCCATTATAAAGAAATCACATTAGGATTCTCTTTTTAAGCTGTTCCTTAAAACACTAGTGCTTAGGAAATCTATTGGAGGCAGAAGCAGTCAAGGGTAGCCTAGGGTTAGGGTTAGGCTTAGGATTAGGCTTAGGGTACGGCTTAGGGTACGGGTTCGTGGAGGGCTTCTGGTACGGCATAGGGTATGGGTTAGGGTTAGGGTTAGGGTTAGTGTTAGGTTAGGGCTCGGTATAGGGTATTGGTTAGGATTAGGGTACGTGTTAGGGTTAGGGTAGGGTTTAGGGTTAGGGTACGCGTTAGTGTTAGGGTAGTTATTAAACCTAACCCACTCTCTAGATACCCCTTAGCACGTAAAGGAATATTATTTGGAGGTCCAGCCATGGAGAAGAGTTTAGACACTAGGATAAGATAAGGAACACACCCATTATAAAGAAATCACATTAGGATTCTCTTTTTAAACTGTTCCTTAAAACACTAGTGCTTAGGAAATCTATTGGAGGCAGAAGCAGTCAAGGGTAGCCTAGGGTTAGGGTACGGCTTAGGGTACGGCTTAGGGTACGGCTTAGGGTACGGGTTTGGGGAGGGCTTCGGGTATGGCGTAGGGTATGGTTTAGGGTTAGGGTTAGGGTTAGTGTTAGGGTTAGGGCTCGGTTTAGGGTATTGGTTAGGATTAAGGTACGTGTTATGGTTAGGGTAGGGGTTAGGGTTAGGGTACGCATTAGTGTTAGGGTAGTTATTAAACCTATCCCACTCTCTAGATACCCCTTAGCACATAAAGGAATATTATTTGGAGGTCCAGCCATGGAGAAGAGTTTAGACACTAGGATAAGATAAGGAACACACCCATTATAAAGAAATCACATTAGGATTCTCTTTTTAAGCTGTTCCTTAAAACACTAGTGCTTAGGAAATCTATTGGAGGAAGAAGCAGTCAAGGGTAGCCTAGGGTTAGGGTTAGGCTTAGGGTACGGCTTAGGGTACGGCTTAGGGTACGGGTTCGGGGAGGGCTTTGTGTACGGCATAGGGTATGGGTTAGGGTTAGGGTTAGGGTTAGTGTTAAGGTTAGGGCTCGGTTTAGGGTATTGGTTAGGATTAGGGTACGTGTTAGGGTTAGGGTAGGGGTTAGGGTTAGGGTACGCGTTAGTGTTAGGGTAGTTATTAAAGCTATCCCACTCTCTAGATACCCCTTAGCACGTAAAGGAATATTATTTGGGGGTCCAGCCATGGAGAAGAGTTTAGACACTAGGATAAGATAAGGAACACACCCATTATAAAGAAATCACATTAGGATTCTCTTTTTAAGCTGTTCCTTAAAACACTAGTGCTTAGGAAATCTATTGGAGGCAGAAGCAGTCAAGGGTAGCCTAGGGTTAGGGTTAGGCTTAGGGTTAGGCTTAGGGTACGGCTTAGGGTACGGGTTCGGTGAGGGCTTCGGGTACGGCGTAGGGTATGGGTTAGGGTTAGGGTTAGGGTTAGTGTTAGGGTTAGGGCTCGTTTTAGGTTACGGGTTAGGATTAGGGTACGAGTTAGGGTTAGGTTAGGGGATTGGGTTAGGGTACGCGTTAGGGTTAGGGTAGTTATTAAACCTATCCCACTCTCTAGATACCCCTTAGCACGTAAAGGAATATTATTTGGGGGTCCAGCCATGGAGAAGAGTTTAGACACTAGGATAAGATAAGGAACACACCCATTATAAAGAAATCACATTAGGATTCTCTTTTTAAGCTGTTCCTTAAAACACTAGTGCTTAGGAAATCTATTGGAGGCAGAAGCAGTCAAGGGTAGCCTAGGGTTAGGGTTAGGCTTAGGGTACGGCTTAGGGTACGGCTTAGGGTACGGGTTCGGGGAGGGATTCGGGTATGGCGTAGGGTATGGGTTAGGGTTAGGGTTAGGGTTAGTGTTAGGGTTAGGGCTCGGTTTAGGGTACGGGTTAGGATTAGGGCACGTGTTAGGGTTAGGGTAGGGGATAGGGTTAGGGTACGCGTTAGGGTTAGGGTAGTTATTAAACCTATCCCACTCTCTAGATACCCCTTAGCACGTAAAGGAATATTATTTGGGGGTCCAGCCATGGAGAAGAGTTTAGACACTAGGATAAGATAAGGAACACACCCATTATAAAGAAATCACATTAGGATTCACTTTATAAGCTGTTCCTTAAAACACTAGTGCTTAGGAAATCTATTGGAGGCAGAAGCACTCAAGGGTAGCCTAGGGTTAGGGTTAGGCTTAGGGTACGGCTTAGGGTACGGCTTAGGGTACGGGTTTGGGGAGGGCTTCGGGTACGGCTTAGGGTATGGGTTAGGGTTAGGGTTAGGGTTAGTGTTAGGGTTAGGGCTCGGCTTAGGGTATTGGTTAGGATTAGGGTACGTGTTAGGGTTAGGGTAGGGGTTAGGGTTAGGGTACGCGTTAGTGTTAGGGTAGTTATTAAACCTATCCCAATCTCTAGATACCCCTTAGCACGTAAAGGAATATTATTTGGAGGTCCAGCCATGGAGAAGAGTTTAGACACTAGGATAAGATAAGGAACACACCCATTATAAAGAAATCACATTAGGATTCTGTTTTTAAGCTGTTTCTTAAAACACTAGTGCTTAGGAAATCTATTGGAGGCAGAAGCAGTCAAGGGTAGCCTAGGGTTAGGGTTAGGCTTAGGGTACGGCTTAGGGTACGGCTTAGGGTAACGGTTCGGGGAGGGCTTCGGGTACGGCATAGGGTATGGGTTAGGGTTAGGGTTAGGGTTAGTGTTAGGGTTAGGGCTCGGTTTAGGGTATTGGTTAGGATTAGGGTACGTGTTAGGGTTAGGGTAGGGGTTAGGTTTAGGGTACGCGTTAGTGTTAGGGTAGTTATTAAAGCTATCCCACTCTCTAGATACCCCTTAGCACGTAAAGGAATATTATTTGGAGGTCCAGCCATGGAGAAGAGTTTAGACACTAGGATAAGATAAGGAACACACCCAT
This sequence comes from Balaenoptera physalus, assembly GCF_965194825.1. Classification (NCBI taxonomy): domain Eukaryota; kingdom Metazoa; phylum Chordata; class Mammalia; order Artiodactyla; family Balaenopteridae; genus Balaenoptera; species Balaenoptera physalus. Next base: position 150,237,163 of record NC_138903.1, read on the forward strand.
TATAAAGAAATCACATTAGGATTCTCTTTTTAAGCTGTTCCTTAAAACACTAGTGCTTAGGAAATCTATTGGAGGCAGAAGCAGTCAAGGGTAGCCTAGGGTTAGGGTTAGGCTTAGGGTACGGCTTAGGGTACGGCTTAGGGTACGGGTTTGGGGAGGGCTTCGGGTACGGCTTAGGGTATGGGTTAGGGTTAGGGTTAGGGTTAGTGTTAGGGTTAGGGCTCGGCTTAGGGTATTGGTTAGGATTAGGGTACGTGTTAGGGTTAGGGTAGGGGTTAGGGTTAGGGTACGCGTTAGTGTTAGGGTAGTTATTAAACCTATCCCAATCTCTAGATACCCCTTAGCACGTAAAGGAATATTATTTGGAGGTCCAGCCATGGAGAAGAGTTTAGACACTAGGATAAGATAAGGAACACACCCTTTATAAAGAAATCACATTAGGATTCTCTTTTTAAGCTGTTCCTTAAAACACTAGTGCTTAGGAAATCTATTGGAGGCAGAAGCAGTCAAGGGTAGCCTAGGGTTAGGGTTAGGCTTAGGGTACGGCTTAGGGTACGGGTTCGGGGATGGCTTCGGGTACGGCGTAGGGTATGGGTTAGGGTTAGGGTTAGGGTTAGTGTCAGGGTTAGGGCTCGGTTTAGGGTATTGGTTAGGATTAGGGTACGTGTTAGGGTTAGGGTAGGGGTTAGGGTTAGGGTACGCGTTAGTGTTAGGGTAGTTATTAAAGCTATCCCACTCTCTAGATACCCCTTAGCACGTAAAGGAATATTATTTGGAGGTCCAGCCATGGAGAAGAATTTAGACACTAGGATAAGATAAGGAACACACCCATTATAAACAAATCACATTAGGATTCTCTTTTTAAGCTGTTCCTTAAAACACTAGTGCTTAGGAAATCTATTGGAGGCAGAAGCATTCAAGGGTAGCCTAGGTTTAGGGTTAGGCTTAGGGTTAGGCTTAGGGTACGGCTTAGGGTACGGGTTCGGGGAGGGCTTCTGGTACAGCGTAGGATATGGGTTAGGGTTAGGGTTAGGGTTAGTGTTAGGGTTAGGGCTCTGTTTAGGGTATTGGTTAGGATTAGGGTACGTGTTAGCGATAGGGTAGGGGTTAGGGTTAGGGTACGCGTTAGTGTTAGGGTAGTTATTAAACCTAACCCACTCTCTAGATACCCCTTAGAACGTAAAGGAATATTATTTGGAGGTCCAGCCATGGAGAAGAGTTTAGACACTAGGATAAGATAAGGAACACACCCATTATAAAGAAATTACATTAGGATTCTCTTTTTAAGCTGTTCCTTAAAACACAAGTGCTTAGGAAATCTATTGGAGGCAGAAGCAGTCAAGGGTAGCCTAGGGTTAGGGTTAGGCTTAGGGTTAGGCTTAGGGTACGGCTTAGGGTACGGGTTCGGGGAGGGCTTCTGGTACGGCGTAGGGTATGGGTTAGGGTTAGGGTTAGTGTTAGGGTTAGGGCTCGGTATAGGGTATTGGTTCGGATTAGGGTACGTGTTAGGGTTAGGGTAGGGTTTAGGGTTAGGGTACGCGTTAGTGTTAGGGTAGTTATTAAACCTAACCCACTCTCTAGATACCCCTTAGCACGTAAAGGAATATTATTTGGAGGTCCAGCCATGGAGAAGAGTTTAGGCACTAGGATAAGATAAGGAACACACCCATTATAAAGAAATCACATTAGGATTCTCTTTTTAAGCTGTTCCTTAAAACACTAGTGCTTAGAAAATCTATTGGAGGCAGAAGCAGTCAAGGGTAGCCTAGGGTTAGGGTTAGGCTTAGGGTACGGCTTAGGGTACGGCTTAGGGTATCGGTTCGGGGAGGGCTTCGGGTACGGCGTAGGGTATGGGTTAGGGTTAGGGTTAGGATTAGTGTTAGGGTTAGGGCTCGGTTTAGGGTATTGGTTAGGATTAGTGTACGTGTTAGGGTTAGGGTAGGGGTTAGGGTTAGGGTACGCGTTAGTGTTAGGGTAGTTATTAAACCTATCCCAGTCTCTAGATACCCCTTAGCACGTAAAGGAATATTATTTGGAGGTCCAGCCATGGAGAAGAGTTTAGACACTAGGATAAGATAAGGAACACACCCATTATAAAGAAATCACATTAGGATTCTCTTTTTAAGCTGTTCCTTAAAACACTAGTGCTTAGGAAATCTATTGGAGGCAGAAGCAGTCAAGGGTAGCCTAGGGTTAGGGTTAGGCTTAGGGTACGGCTTAGGGTACGGCTTAGGGTACGGGTTCGGGGAGGGCTTCGGGTACGGCGTAGGGTATGGGTTAGGGTTAGGGTTAGGGTTAGTGTTAGGGTTAGGCCTCGGTTTAGGGTATTGGTTAGGATTAGGGTACCTGTTAGTGTTAGGGTAGGGGTTAGGGTTAGGGTACGCGTTAGTGTTAGGGTAGTTATTAAACCTATCCCACTCTGTAGATACCCCTTAGCAGGTAAAGGAATATTATTTGGAGGTCCAGCCATGGAGAAGAATTTAGACACTAGGATAAGATAAGGAACACACCCATTATAAAGAAATCACATTAGGATTCTCTTTTTAAGCTGTTCCTTAAAACACTAGTGCTCAGGAAATCTATTGGAGGCAAAAGCAGTCAAGGGTAGCCTAGGGTTAGGGTTAGGCTTAGGGTTAGGCTTAGGGTACGGCTTAGGGTACGGGTTCGGGGAGGGCTTCGGGTACGGCGTAGGGTATGGGTTAGGGTTAGGGTTAGAGTTAGTGTTAGGATTAGGGCTCGGTTTAGGGTACGGGTTAGGATTAGGGTACGTGTTAGGGTTAGGGTAGGGGCTAGGGTTAGGGTACGCGTTAGGGTTAGGGTAGTTATTAAACCTATCCCACTCTCTAGATACCCCTTAGCACGCAAAGGAATATTATTTGGGGGTCCAGCCATGGAGAAGAGTTTAGACACTAGGATAAGATAAGGAACACACCCATTATAAAGAAATCACATTAGGATTCTCTTTTTAAGCTGTTCCTTAAAACACTAGTGCTTAGGAAATCTATTGGAGGAAGAAGCAGTCAAGGGTAGCCTAGGGTTAGGGTTAGGCTTAGGGTACGGCTTAGGGTACGGCTTAGGGTACGGGTTCGGGGAGGGCTTTGTGTACGGGGTATGGTATGGGTTAGGGTTAGGGTTAGGGTTAGTGTTAGGGTTAGGGCTCGGTTTAGGGTATTGGTTAGGATTAAGGTACGAGTTATGGTTAGGGTAGGGGTTAGGGTTAGGGTACGCGTTAGTGTTAGGGTAGTTATTAAACCTATCCCACTCTCTATATACCCCTTAGCACATAAAGGAATATTATTTGGAGGTCCAGCCATGGAGAAGAGTTTAGACACTAGGATAAGATAAGGAACACACCCATTATAAAGAAATCACATTAGGATTCTCTTTTTAAGCTGTTCCTTAAAACACTAGTGCTTAGGAAATCTATTGGAGGCAGAAGCATCCAAGGGTAGCCTAGGGTTAGGGTTAGGCTTAGGGATAGGCTTAGGGTACGGCTTAGGGTACGGGTTCGGGGAGGGCTTCTGGTACGGCGTAGGGTATGGGTTAGGGTTAGGGTTAGGGTTAGTGTTATGGTTAGGGCTCGGTATAGGGTATAGGTTAGGATTAGGGTACGTGTTAGGGTTAGGGTAGGGTTTAGGGTTAGGGTACGCGTTAGTGTTAGGGTAGTTATTAAACCTAACCCACTCTGTAGATACCCCTTAGCACGTAAAGGAATATTATTTGGAGGTCCAGCCATGGAGAAGAGTTTAGACACTAGGATAAGATAAGGAACACACCCATTATAAAGAAATCACATTAGGATTCTCTTTTTAAGCTGTTCCTTAAAACACTAGTGCTTAGGAAATCTATTGGAGGCAGAAGCAGTCAAGGGTAGCCTAGGGTTAGGGTTAGGCTTAGGATTAGGCATAGGGTACGGCTTAGGGTACGGGTTCGTGGAGGGCTTCTGGTACGGCATAGGGTATGGGTTAGGGTTAGGGTTAGGGTTAGTGTTAGGTTAGGGCTCGGTATAGGGTATTGGTTAGGATTAGGGTACGTGTTAGGGTTAGGGTAGGGTTTAGGGTTAGGGTACGCGTTAGTGTTAGGGTAGTTATTAAACCTAACCCACTCTCTAGATACCCCTTAGCACGTAAAGGAATATTATTTGGAGGTCCAGCCATGGAGAAGAGTTTAGACACTAGGATAAGATAAGGAACACACCCATTATAAAGAAATCACATTAGGATTCTCTTTTTAAACTGTTCCTTAAAACACTAGTGCTTAGGAAATCTATTGGAGGCAGAAGCAGTCAAGGGTAGCCTAGGGTTAGGGTACGGCTTAGGGTACGGCTTAGGGTACGGCTTAGGGTACGGGTTTGGGGAGGGCTTCGGGTATGGCGTAGGGTATGGGTTAGGGTTAGGGTTAGGGTTAGTGTTAGGGTTAGGGCTCGGTTTAGGGTATTGGTTAGGATTAAGGTACGTGTTATGGTTAGGGTAGGGGTTAGGGTTAGGGTACGCATTAGTGTTAGGGTAGTTATTAAACCTATCCCACTCTCTAGATACCCCTTAGCACATAAAGGAATATTATTTGGAGGTCCAGCCATGGAGAAGAGTTTAGACACTAGGATAAGATAAGGAACACACCCATTATAAAGAAATCACATTAGGATTCTCTTTTTAAGCTGTTCCTTAAAACACTAGTGCTTAGGAAATCTATTGGAGGAAGAAGCAGTCAAGGGTAGCCTAGGGTTAGGGTTAGGCTTAGGGTACGGCTTAGGGTACGGCTTAGGGTACGGGTTCGGGGAGGGCTTTGTGTACGGCATAGGGTATGGGTTAGGGTTAGGGTTAGGGTTAGTGTTAGGGTTAGGGCTCGGTTTAGGGTATTGGTTAGGATTAGGGTACGTGTTAGGGTTAGGGTAGGGGTTAGGGTTAGGGTACGCGTTAGTGTTAGGGTAGTTATTAAAGCTATCCCACTCTCTAGATACCCCTTAGCACGTAAAGGAATATTATTTGGGGGTCCAGCCATGGAGAAGAGTTTAGACACTAGGATAAGATAAGGAACACACCCATTATAAAGAAATCACATTAGGATTCTCTTTTTAAGCTGTTCCTTAAAACACTAGTGCTTAGGAAATCTATTGGAGGCAGAAGCAGTCAAGGGTAGCCTAGGGTTAGGGTTAGGCTTAGGGTTAGGCTTAGGGTACGGCTTAGGGTACGGGTTCGGTGAGGGCTTCGGGTACGGCGTAGGGTATGGGTTAGGGTTAGGGTTAGGGTTAGTGTTAGGGTTAGGGCTCGTTTTAGGTTACGGGTTAGGATTAGGGTACGAGTTAGGGTTAGGTTAGGGGATTGGGTTAGGGTACGCGTTAGGGTTAGGGTAGTTATTAAACCTATCCCACTCTCTAGATACCCCTTAGCACGTAAAGGAATATTATTTGGGGGTCCAGCCATGGAGAAGAGTTTAGACACTAGGATAAGATAAGGAACACACCCATTATAAAGAAATCACATTAGGATTCTCTTTTTAAGCTGTTCCTTAAAACACTAGTGCTTAGGAAATCTATTGGAGGCAGAAGCAGTCAAGGGTAGCCTAGGGTTAGGGTTAGGCTTAGGGTACGGCTTAGGGTACGGCTTAGGGTACCGGTTCGGGGAGGGCTTCGGGTACGGCGTAGGGTATGGGTTAGGGTTAGGGTTCGGGTTAGTGTTACGGTTAGGGCTCGGTTTAGGGTATTGGTTAGGATTAGGGTACGTGTTAGGGTTAGGGTAGGGGTTAGGGTTAGGGTACGCGTTAGTGTTAGGGTAGTTATTAAACCTATCCCAGTCTCTAGATACCCCTTAGCACGTAAAGGAATATTATTTGGAGGTCCAGGCATGGAGAAGAGTTTAGACACTAGGATAAGATAAGGAACACACCCATTATAAAGAAATCACATTAGGATTCTCTTTTTAAGCTGTTCCTTAAAACACTAGTGCTTAGGAAATCTATTGGAGGCAGAAGCAGTCAAGGGTAGCCTAGGGTTAGGGTTAGGCTTAGGGTACGGCTTAGGGTACGGCTTAGGGTACGGGTTTGGGGAGGGCTTCGTGTACGGCTTAGGGTATGGGTTAGGGGTAGGGTTAGGGTTAGTGTTAGGGTTACGGCTCGGCTTAGGGTATTGGTTAGGATTAGGGTACGTGTTAGGGTTAGGGTAGGGGTTAGGGTTAGTGTACGCGTTAGTGTTAGGGTAGTTATTAAAGCTATCCCACTCTCTAGATACCCCTTAGCACGTAAAGGAATATTATTTGGAGGTCCAGCCATGGAGAAGAATTTAGACACTAGGATAAGATAAGGAACACACCCATTATAAACAAATCACATTAGGATTCTCTTTTTAAGCTGTTCCTTAAAACACTAGTGCTTAGGAAATCTATTGGAGGCAGAAGCAGTCAAGGGTAGCCTAGGGTTAGGGTTAGGCTTAGGGTACGGCTTAGGGTACGGCTTAGGGTACGGGTTTGGGGAGGGCTTCGGGTACGGCTTAGGGTATGGGTTAGGGTTAGGGTTAGGGTTAGTGTTAGGGTTAGGGCTCGGTTTAGGGTATTGGTTAGGATTAGGGTACGTGTTAGGGTTAGGGTAGGGGTTAGGGTTAGGGTATGCGTTAGTGTTAGGGTATTTATTAAACCTATCCCAATCTCTAGATACCCCTTAGCACGTAAAGGAATATTATTTGGAGGTCCAACCATGGAGAAGAGTTTAGACACTAGGATAAGATAAGGAACACACCCATTATAAAGAAATCACATTAGGATTCTCTTTTTAAGCTCTTCCTTAAAACACTAGTGCTTAGAAAATCTATTGGAGGCAGAAGCAGTCAAGGGTAGCCTAGGGTTAGGGTTAGGCTTAGGGTACGGCTTAGGGTACGGCTTAGGGTACCGGTTCGGGGAGGGCTTCGGGTACGGCGTAGGGTATGGGTTAGGGTTAGGGTTAGGGTTAGTGTTAGGGTTAGGGCTCGGTTTAGGGTATTGGTTAGGATTAGGGTACGTGTTAGGGTTAGGGTAGGGGTTAGGGTTAGGGTACGCGTTAGTGTTAGGGTAGTTATTAAACCTATCCCAGTCTCTAGATACCCCTTAGCACGTAAAGGAATATTATTTGGAGGTCCAGCCATGGAGAAGAGTTTAGACACTAGGATAAGATAAGGAACACACCCATTATAAAGAAATCACATTAGGATTCTCTTTTTAAGCTGTTCCTTAAAACACTAGTGCTTAGAAAATCTATTGGAGGCAGAAGCAGTCAAGGGTAGCCTAGGGTTAGGGTTAGGCTTAGGGTACGGCTTAGGGTACGGCTTAGGGTACCGGTTCGGGGAGGGCTTCGGGTACGGCGTAGGGTATGGGTTAGGGTTAGGGTTAGGGTTAGTGTTAGGGTTAGGGCTCGGTTTAGGGTATTGGTTAGGATTAGGGTACGGGTTAGGGTTAGGGTAGGGGTTAGGGTTAGGGTACGCGTTAGTGTTAGGGTAGTTATTAAACCTATCCCAGTCTCTAGATACCCCTTAGCACGTAAAGGAATATTATTTGGAGGTCCAGCCATGGAGAAGAGTTTAGACACTAGGATAAGATAAGGAACACACCCATTATAAAGAAATCACATTAGGATTCTCTTTTTAAGCTGTTCCTTAAAACACTAGTGCTTAGGAAATCTATTGGAGGCAGAAGCATCCAAGGGTAGCCTAGGGTTAGGGTTAGGCTTAGGGTTAGGCTTAGGGTACGGCTTAGGGTACGGGTTCGGGGAGGGCTTCTGGTACGGCGTAGGGTATGGGTTAGGGTTAGGGTTAGGGTTATTGTTATGGTTAGGGCTCGGTATAGGTTATTGGTTAGGATTAGGGTACGTGTTAGGGTTAGGGTTGGGTTTAGGGTTAGGGTACGCGTTAGTGTTAGGGTAGTTATTAAACCTAACCCACTCTCTAGATACCCCTTAGCACGTAAAGGAATATTATTTGGAGGTTCAGCCATGGAGAAGAGTTTAGACACCAGGATAAGATAAGGAACACACCCATTATAAAGAAATCACATTAGGATTCTCTTTTTAAGCTGTTCCTTAAAACACTAGTGCTTAGGAAATCTATTGGAGGCAGAAGCAGTCAAGGGTAGCCTAGGGTTAGGGTTAGGCTTAGGGTACGGCTTAGGGTACGGCTTAGGGTACGGGTTTGGGGAGGGCTTCGGGTACGGCTTAGGGTATGGGTTAGGGTTAGGGTTAGGGTTAGTGTTAGGGTTAGGGCTCGGCTTAGGGTATTGGTTAGGATTAGGGTACGTGTTAGGGTTAGGGTAGGGGTTAGGGTTAGGGTATGCGTTAGTGTTAGGGTATTTATTAAACCTATCCCAATCTCTAGATACCCCTTAGCACGTAAAGGAATATTATTTGGAGGTCCAACCATGGAGAAGAGTTTAGACACTAGGATAAGATAAGGAACACACCCATTATAAAGAAATCACATTAGGATTCTCTTTTTAAGCTGTTCCTTAAAACACTAGTGCTTAGAAAATCTATTGGAGGCAGAAGCAGTCAAGGGTAGCCTAGGGTTAGGGTTAGGCTTAGGGTACGGCTTAGGGTACGGGTTCGGGGATGGCTTCGGGTACGGCGTAGGGTATGGGTTAGGGTTAGGGTTAGGGTTAGTGTCAGGGTTAGGGCTCGGTTTAGGGTATTGGTTAGGATTAGGGTACGTGTTAGGGTTAGGGTAGGGGTTAGGGTTAGGGTACGCGTTAGTGTTAGGGTAGTTATTAAAGCTATCCCACTCTCTAGATACCCCTTAGCACGTAAAGGAATATTATTTGGAGGTCCAGCCATGGAGAAGAATTTAGACACTAGGATAAGATAAGGAACACACCCATTATAAACAAATCACATTAGGATTCTCTTTTTAAGCTGTTCCTTAAAACACTAGTGCTTAGGAAATCTATTGGAGGCAGAAGCATTCAAGGGTAGCCTAGGTTTAGGGTTAGGCTTAGGGTTAGGCTTAGGGTACGGCTTAGGGTACGGGTTCGGGGAGGGCTTCTGGTACAGCGTAGGATATGGGTTAGGGTTAGGGTTAGGGTTAGTGTTAGGGTTAGGGCTCTGTTTAGGGTATTGGTTAGGATTAGGGTACGTGTTAGCGATAGGGTAGGGGTTAGGGTTAGGGTACGCGTTAGTGTTAGGGTAGTTATTAAACCTAACCCACTCTCTAGATACCCCTTAGAACGTAAAGGAATATTATTTGGAGGTCCAGCCATGGAGAAGAGTTTAGACACTAGGATAAGATAAGGAACACACCCATTATAAAGAAATTACATTAGGATTCTCTTTTTAAGCTGTTCCTTAAAACACAAGTGCTTAGGAAATCTATTGGAGGCAGAAGCAGTCAAGGGTAGCCTAGGGTTAGGGTTAGGCTTAGGGTTAGGCTTAGGGTACGGCTTAGGGTACGGGTTCGGGGAGGGCTTCTGGTACGGCGTAGGGTATGGGTTAGGGTTAGGGTTAGTGTTAGGGTTAGGGCTCGGTATAGGGTATTGGTTCGGATTAGGGTACGTGTTAGGGTTAGGGTAGGGTTTAGGGTTAGGGTACGCGTTAGTGTTAGGGTAGTTATTAAACCTAACCCACTCTCTAGATACCCCTTAGCACGTAAAGGAATATTATTTGGAGGTCCAGCCATGGAGAAGAGTTTAGGCACTAGGATAAGATAAGGAACACACCCATTATAAAGAAATCACATTAGGATTCTCTTTTTAAGCTGTTCCTTAAAACACTAGTGCTTAGAAAATCTATTGGAGGCAGAAGCAGTCAAGGGTAGCCTAGGGTTAGGGTTAGGCTTAGGGTACGGCTTAGGGTACGGCTTAGGGTATCGGTTCGGGGAGGGCTTCGGGTACGGCGTAGGGTATGGGTTAGGGTTAGGGTTAGGATTAGTGTTAGGGTTAGGGCTCGGTTTAGGGTATTGGTTAGGATTAGTGTACGTGTTAGGGTTAGGGTAGGGGTTAGGGTTAGGGTACGCGTTAGTGTTAGGGTAGTTATTAAACCTATCCCAGTCTCTAGATACCCCTTAGCACGTAAAGGAATATTATTTGGAGGTCCAGCCATGGAGAAGAGTTTAGACACTAGGATAAGATAAGGAACACACCCATTATAAAGAAATCACATTAGGATTCTCTTTTTAAGCTGTTCCTTAAAACACTAGTGCTTAGGAAATCTATTGGAGGCAGAAGCAGTCAAGGGTAGCCTAGGGTTAGGGTTAGGCTTAGGGTACGGCTTAGGGTACGGCTTAGGGTACGGGTTCGGGGAGGGCTTCGGGTACGGCGTAGGGTATGGGTTAGGGTTAGGGTTAGGGTTAGTGTTAGGGTTAGGCCTCGGTTTAGGGTATTGGTTAGGATTAGGGTACCTGTTAGTGTTAGGGTAGGGGTTAGGGTTAGGGTACGCGTTAGTGTTAGGGTAGTTATTAAACCTATCCCACTCTGTAGATACCCCTTAGCAGGTAAAGGAATATTATTTGGAGGTCCAGCCATGGAGAAGAATTTAGACACTAGGATAAGATAAGGAACACACCCATTATAAAGAAATCACATTAGGATTCTCTTTTTAAGCTGTTCCTTAAAACACTAGTGCTCAGGAAATCTATTGGAGGCAAAAGCAGTCAAGGGTAGCCTAGGGTTAGGGTTAGGCTTAGGGTTAGGCTTAGGGTACGGCTTAGGGTACGGGTTCGGGGAGGGCTTCGGGTACGGCGTAGGGTATGGGTTAGGGTTAGGGTTAGAGTTAGTGTTAGGATTAGGGCTCGGTTTAGGGTACGGGTTAGGATTAGGGTACGTGTTAGGGTTAGGGTAGGGGCTAGGGTTAGGGTACGCGTTAGGGTTAGGGTAGTTATTAAACCTATCCCACTCTCTAGATACCCCTTAGCACGCAAAGGAATATTATTTGGGGGTCCAGCCATGGAGAAGAGTTTAGACACTAGGATAAGATAAGGAACACACCCATTATAAAGAAATCACATTAGGATTCTCTTTTTAAGCTGTTCCTTAAAACACTAGTGCTTAGGAAATCTATTGGAGGAAGAAGCAGTCAAGGGTAGCCTAGGGTTAGGGTTAGGCTTAGGGTACGGCTTAGGGTACGGCTTAGGGTACGGGTTCGGGGAGGGCTTTGTGTACGGGGTATGGTATGGGTTAGGGTTAGGGTTAGGGTTAGTGTTAGGGTTAGGGCTCGGTTTAGGGTATTGGTTAGGATTAAGGTACGAGTTATGGTTAGGGTAGGGGTTAGGGTTAGGGTACGCGTTAGTGTTAGGGTAGTTATTAAACCTATCCCACTCTCTATATACCCCTTAGCACATAAAGGAATATTATTTGGAGGTCCAGCCATGGAGAAGAGTTTAGACACTAGGATAAGATAAGGAACACACCCATTATAAAGAAATCACATTAGGATTCTCTTTTTAAGCTGTTCCTTAAAACACTAGTGCTTAGGAAATCTATTGGAGGCAGAAGCATCCAAGGGTAGCCTAGGGTTAGGGTTAGGCTTAGGGATAGGCTTAGGGTACGGCTTAGGGTACGGGTTCGGGGAGGGCTTCTGGTACGGCGTAGGGTATGGGTTAGGGTTAGGGTTAGGGTTAGTGTTATGGTTAGGGCTCGGTATAGGGTATAGGTTAGGATTAGGGTACGTGTTAGGGTTAGGGTAGGGTTTAGAGTTAGGGTACGCGTTAGTGTTAGGGTAGTTATTAAACCTAACCCACTCTGTAGATACCCCTTAGCACGTAAAGGAATATTATTTGGAGGTCCAGCCATGGAGAAGAGTTTAGACACTAGGATAAGATAAGGAACACACCCATTATAAAGAAATCACATTAGGATTCTCTTTTTAAGCTGTTCCTTAAAACACTAGTGCTTAGGAAATCTATTGGAGGCAGAAGCAGTCAAGGGTAGCCTAGGGTTAGGGTTAGGCTTAGGATTAGGCATAGGGTACGGCTTAGGGTACGGGTTCGTGGAGGGCTTCTGGTACGGCATAGGGTATGGGTTAGGGTTAGGGTTAGGGTTAGTGTTAGGTTAGGGCTCGGTATAGGGTATTGGTTAGGATTAGGGTACGTGTTAGGGTTAGGGTAGGGTTTAGGGTTAGGGTACGCGTTAGTGTTAGGGTAGTTATTAAACCTAACCCACTCTCTAGATACCCCTTAGCACGTAAAGGAATATTATTTGGAGGTCCAGCCATGGAGAAGAGTTTAGACACTAGGATAAGATAAGGAACACACCCATTATAAAGAAATCACATTAGGATTCTCTTTTTAAACTGTTCCTTAAAACACTAGTGCTTAGGAAATCTATTGGAGGCAGAAGCAGTCAAGGGTAGCCTAGGGTTAGGTTAGGCTTAGGGTACGGCTTAGGGTACGGCTTAGGGTACGGGTTCGGTGATGGCTTCGGGTACGGCGTAGGGTATGGGTTAGGGTTAGGGTTAGGGTTAGTGTTAGGGTTAGGGCTCGGTTTAGGGTATTGGTTAGGATTAGGGTACGTGTTAGGGTTAGGGTAGGGGTTAGGGTTAGGGTACGCGTTAATGTTAGGGTAGTAATTAAAGCTATCCCACTCTCTAGATACCCCTTAGCACGTAAAGGAATATTATTTGGGGGTCCAGCCATGGAGAAGAGTTTAGACACTAGGATAAGATAAGGAACACACCCATTATAAAGAAATCACATTAGGATTCTCTTTTTAAGCTGTTCCTTAAAACACTAGTGCTTAGGAAATCTATTGGAGGCAAAAGCAGTCAAGGGTAGCCTAGGGTTAGGGTTAGGCTTAGGGTTAGGCTTAGGGTACGGCTTAGGGTACGGGTTCGGTGAGGGCTTCGGGTACGGCGTAGGGTATGGGTTAGGGTTAGGGTTAGTGTTAGGGTTAGGGCTCGTTTTAGGTTACGGGTTAGGATTAGGGTACGAGTTAAGGTTAGGGTAGGGGATAGGGTTAGGGTACGCGTTAGGGTTAGGGTAGTTATTAAACCTATCCCACTCTCTAGATACCCCTTAGCACGTAAAGTAATATTATTTGTGGGTCCAGCCATGGAGAAGAGTTTAGACACTAGGATAAGATAAGGAACACACCCATTATAAAGAAATCACATTAGGATTCTCTTTTTAAGCTGTTCCTTAAAACACTAGTGCTTAGGAAATCTATTGGAGGCAGAAGCAGTCAAGGGTAGCCTAGGGTTAGGGTTAGGCTTAGGGTACGGCTTAGGGTACGGGTTCGGTGAGGGCTTCGGGTACGGCGTAGGGTATGGGTTAGGGTTAGGGTTAGGGTTAGTGTTAGGGTTAGGGCTCGGTTTAAGGTACGGGTTAGGATTAGGGTACATGTTAGGGTTAGGGTAGGGGTTAGGGTTAGGGTACGCGTTAGGGTTAGGGTAGTTATTAAACCTATCCCACTCTCTAGATACACCTTAGCACGTAAAGGAATATTATTTGGGGGTCCACCCATGGAGAAGAGTTTAGACACTAGGATAAGATAAGGAACACACCCATTATAAAGAAATCACAATAGGATTCTCTTTTTAAGCTGTTCGTTAAAACACTAGTGCTTAGAAAATCTATTGGAGGCAGAAGCAGTCAAGGGTAGCCTAGGGTTAGGTTTAGGCTTAGGGTACGGCTTAGCGTACCGGTTCGGGGAGGGCTTCGGGTACGGCGTAGGGTATGGGTTAGGGTTACGGTTAGGGTTAGTGTTAGGGTTAGGGTTCGGTTTAGGGTATTGGTTAGGATTAGGGTACGTGTTAGGGTTAGGGTAGGGGTTAGGGTTAGGGTACGCGTTAGTGTTAGGGTAGTTATTAAACCTATCCCAGTCTCTAGATACCCCTTAGCACGTAAAGGAATATTATTTGGAGGTCCAGCCATGGAGAAGAGTTTAGACACTAGGATAAGATAAGGAACACACCCATTGTAAAGAAATCACATTAGGATTCTCTTTTTAAGCTGTTCCTTAAAACACTAGTGCTTAGGAAATCTATTGGAGGCAGAAGCAGTCAAGGGTAGCCTAGGGTTAGGGTTAGGCTTAGGGTACGGCTTAGGGTACGGCTTAGGGTACGGGTTTGGGGAGGGCTTCGGGTACGGCTTAGGGTATGGGTTAGGGTTAGGGTTAGGGTTAGTGTTAGGGTTGGGGCTCGGCTTAGGGTATTGGTTAGGATTAGGGTACGTGTTAGGGTTAGGGTAGGGGTTAGGGTTAGGGTACGCGTTAGTGTTAGGGTAGTTATTAAACCTATCCCAATCTCTAGATACCCCTTAGCACGTAAAGGAATATTATTTGGGGGTCCAGCCATGGAGAAGAGTTTAGACACTAGGATAAGATAATGAACACACCCATTATAAAGAAATCACATTAGGATTCTCTTTTTAAGCTGTTCCTTAAAACACTAGTGCTTAGGAAATCTATTGGAGGCAGAAGCAGTCAAGGGTAGCCTAGGGTTAGGGTTAGGCTTAGGGTTAGGCTTAGGGTACGGCTTAGGGTACGGGTTCGGGGAGGGCTTCTGGTACGGCGTAGGGTATGGGTTAGGGTTAGGGTTAGGGTTAGTGTTAGAGTTAGGGCTCGGTATAGGGTATTGGTTAGGATTAGGGTACGTGTTAGGGTTAGGGTAGGGTTTAGGGTTAGGGTACGCGTTAGTGTTAGGGTAGTTATTAAACCTAACACATTCTCTAGATACCCCTTAGCACGTAAAGGAATATTATTTGGAGGTCCAGCCATGGAGAAGAGTTTAGACACTAGGATAAGATAAGGAACACACCCATTATAAAGAAATCACATTAGGATTCTCTTTTTAAGCTGTTCCTTAAAACACTAGTGCTTAGGAAATCTATTGGAGGCAGAAGCAGTCAAGGGTAGCCTAGGGTTAGGGTTAGGCTTAGGGTACGGCTTAGGGTACGGCTTAGGGTACTGGTTCGGGGATGGCTTCGGGTACGGCGTAGGGTATGGGTTAGGGTTAGGGTTAGGGTTAGTGTTAGGGTTAGGGCTCGGTTTAGGGTATTGGTTAGGATTAGGGTACGTGTTAGGGTTAGGGTAGGGGTTAGGGTTAGGGTACGCGTTAGTGTTAGGGTAGTTATTAAAGCTATCCCACTCTCTAGATACCCCTTAGCACGTAAAGGAATATTATTTGGAGGTCCAGCCATGGAGAAGAATTTAGACACTAGGATAAGATAAGGAACACACCCATTATAAACAAATCACATTAGGATTCTCTTTTTAAGCTGTTCCTTAAAACACTAGTGCTTAGGAAATCTATTGGAGGCAGAAACATTCAAGGGTAGCCTAGGTTTAGGGTTAGGATTAGGGTTAGGCTTAGGGTACGGCTTAGGGTACGGGTTCGGGGATGGCTTCTGGTACGGCGTAGGGTATGGGTTAGGGTTAGGGTTAGGGTTAGTGTTAGGGTTAGGGCTCGGTTTAGGGTATTGTTTAGGATTAGGGTACGTGTTAGCGATAGGGTAGGGTTTAGGGTTAGGGTACGCGTTAGTGTTAGGGTAGTTATTAAACCTAACCCACTCTCTAGATACCCTTTAGCACGTAAAGGAATATTATTTGGAGGTCCAGCCATGGAGAAGAGTTTAGACACTAGGATAAGATAAGGAACACACCCATTATAAAGAAATCACATTAGGATTCTCTTTTTAAGCTGTTCCTTAAAACACTAGTGCTTAGGAAATCTATTGGAGGCAGAAGCAGTCAAGGGTAGCCTAGGGTTAGGGTTAGGCTTAGGATTAGGCTTAGGGTACGGCTTAGAGTACGGGTTCGTGGAGGGCTTCTGGTACGGCATAGGGTATGGGTTAGGGTTAGGGTTAGGGTTAGTGTTAGGGTTAGGGCTCGGTATAGGGTATTGGTTAGGTTTAGGGTACGTGTTAGGGTTAGGGTAGGGTTTAGGGTTAGGGTACGCGTTAGTGTTAGGGTAGTTATTAAACCTAACCCACTCTCTAGATACCCCTTAGCACGTAAAGGAATATTATTTGGAGGTCCAGCCATGGAGAAGAGTTTAGACACTAGGATAAGATAAGGAACACACCCATTATAAAGAAATCACATTAGGATTCTCTTTTTAAACTGTTCCTTAAAACACTAGTGCTTAGGAAATCTATTGGAGGCAGAAGCAGTCAAGGGTAGCCTAGGGTTAGGGTTAGGCTTAGGGTACGGCTTAGGGTACGGCTTAGGGTTCGGGTTTGGGGAGGGCTTCGGGTATGGCGTAGGGTATGGGTTAGGGTTAGGGTTAGGGTTAGTGTTAGGGGTAGGGCTCGGTTTAGGGTATTGGTTAGGATTAAGATACGTGTTATGGTTAGGGTAGGGGTTAGGGTTAGGGTACGCGTTAGTGTTAGGGTAGTTATTAAACCTATCCCACTCTCTAGATACCCCTTAGCACATAAAGGAATATTATTTGGAGGTCCAGCCATGGAGAAGAGTTTAGACACTAGGATAAGATAAGGAACACACCCATTATAAAGAAATCACATTAGGATTCTCTTTTTCAGCTGTTCCTTAAAACACTAGTGCTTAGGAAATCTATTGGAGGCAGAAGCAGTCAAGGGTAGCCTAGGGTTAGGTTAGGCTTAGGGTACGGCTTAGGGTACGGCTTAGGGTACGGGTTCGGGGATGGCTTCGGGTACGGCGTAGGGTATGGGTTAGGGTTAGGGTTAGGGTTAGTGTTAGGGTTAGGGCTCGGTTTAGGGTATTGGTTAGGATTAGGGTACGTGTTAGGCTTAGGGTAGGGGTTAGGGTTAGGGTACGCGTTAGTGTTAGGGTAGTTATTAAAGCTATCCCACTCTCTAGATACCCCTTAGCACGTAAAGGAATATTATTTGGGGGTCCAGCCATGGAGAAGAGTTTAGACACTAGGATAAGAAAAGGAACACACCCATTATAAAGAAATCACATTAGGATTCTCTTTTTAAGCTGTTCCTTAAAACACTAGTGCTTAGGAAATCTATTGGAGGCAGAAGCAGTCAAGGGTAGCCTAGGGTTAGGGTTAGGCTTAGGGTTAGGCTTAGGGTACGGCTTAGGGTACGGGTTCGGTGAGGGCTTCGGGTACGGCTTAGGGTATGGGTTAGGGTTAGGGTTAGGGTTAGTGTTAGGGTTAGGGCTCGTTTTAGGTTACGGGTTAGGATTAGTGTACGAGTTAGGGTTAGGGTAGGGGATAGGGTTAGGGTACGCGTTAGGGT
Source organism: Balaenoptera physalus (assembly GCF_965194825.1). NCBI lineage: Eukaryota > Metazoa > Chordata > Mammalia > Artiodactyla > Balaenopteridae > Balaenoptera > Balaenoptera physalus. Next base: position 150,254,273 of record NC_138903.1, read on the forward strand.
TAGGGTAGTTATTAAACCTATCCCACTCTCTAGATTCCCCTTAGCACGTAAAGGAATATTATTTGGGGGTCCAGCCATGGAGAAGAGTTTAGACACTAGGATAAGATAAGGAACACACCCATTATAAAGAAATCACATTAGGATTCTCTTTTTAAGCTGTTCCTTAAAACACTAGTGCTTAGGAAATCTATTGGAGGCAGAAGCAGTCAAGGGTAGCCTAGGGTTAGGGTTAGGCTTAGGGTACGGCTTAGGGTACGGGTTCGGTGAGGGCTTCGGGTACGGCGTAGGGTATGGGTTAGGGTTAGGGTTAGGGTTAGTGTTAGGGTTAGGGCTCGGTTTAAGGTACGGGTTAGGATTAGGGTACATGTTAGGGTTAGGGTAGGGTTTAGGGTTAGGGTACGCGTTAGGGTTAGGGTAGTTATTAAACCTATCCCACTCTCTAGATACACCTTAGCACGTAAAGGAATATTATTTGGGGGTCCACCCATGGAGAAGAGTTTAGACACTAGGATAAGATAAGGAACACAGCCATTATAAAGAAATCACAATAGGATTCTCTTTTTAAGCTGTTCCTTAAAACACTAGTGCTTAGGAAGTCTATTGGAGGCAGAAGCAGTCAAGGGTAGCCTAGGGTTAGGGTTAGGCTTAGGGTACGGCTTAGGGTACGGCTTAGGGTACGGGTTCGGGGAGGGCTTCGGGTACGGCGTAGGGTATGGGTTAGGGTTAGGGTTAGGGTTAGTGTTAGGTTTAGGGCTCGGTTTAGGGTATTGGTTAGGATTAGGGTACGTGTTATGGTTAGGGTAGGGGCTAGGGTTAGGGTACGCGTTAGTGTTAGGGTAGTTATTAAAGCTATCCCACTCTCTTGATACCCCTTAGCACATAAAGGAATATTATTTGGAGGTCCAGCCATGGAGAAGAGTTTAGACACTAGGATAAGATAAGGAACACACCCATTATAAAGAAATCACATTAGGATTCTCTTTTTAAGCTGTTCCTTAAAACACTAGTGCTTAGGAAATCTATTGGAGGCAGAAGCAGTCAAGGGTAGCCTAGGGTTAGGGTTAGGCTTAGGGTACGGCTTAGGGTACGGCTTAGGGTACCGGTTCGGGGAGGGCTTCGGGTACGGCGTAGGGTATGGGTTAGGGTTAAGGTTAGGGTTAGTGTTAGGGTTAGGGCTCGGTTTAGGGTATTGGTTAGGATTAGGGTACGTGTTAGGGTTAGGGTAGGGGTTAGGGTTAGGGTACGCGTTAGTGTTAGGGTAGTTATTAAACCTAACCCACTCTCTAGATACCCCTTAGCACGTAAAGGAATATTATTTGGAGGTCCAGCCATGGAGAAGAGTTTAGACACTAGGATAAGATAAGGAACACACCCATTATAAAGAAATCACATTAGGATTCTCTTTTTAAGCTGTTCCTTAAAACACTAGTGCTTAGGAAATCTATTGGAGGCAGAAGCAGTCAAGCGTAGCCTAGGGTTAGGGTTAGGCTTAGGGTTAGGCTTAGTGTACGGCTTAGGGTACGGGTTCGGGGAGGGCTTCTGGTACGGCGTAGGGTATGGGTTAGGGTTAGGGTTAGTGTTAGGGTTAGGCCTCGGTATAGGGTATTGGTTAGGATTAGGGTACGTGTTAGGGTTAGGGTAGGGTTTAGGGTTAGGGTACGCGTTAGTGTTAGGGTAGTTATTAAACCTAACCCACTCTCTAGATACCCCTTAGCACGTAAAAGAATATTATTTGGAGGTCCAGCCATGGAGAAGAGTTTAGACACTAGGATAAGATAAGGAACACACCCATTATAAAGAAATCACATTAGGATTCTCTTTTTAAGCTGTTCCTTAAAACACTAGTGCTTAGGAAATCTATTGGAGGCAGAAGCAGTCAAGGGTAGCCTAGGGTTAGGGTTAGGCTTAGGGTACGGCTTAGGGTACGGCTTAGGGTACGGGTTCGGGGATGGCTTCGGGTACGGCGTAGGGTATGGGTTAGGGTTAGGGTTAGGGTTAGTGTTAGGGTTAGGGCTCGGTTTAGGGTATTGGTTAGGATTAGGGTACGTGTTAGGGTTAGGGTAGGGGTTAGGGTTAGGGTACGCGTTAGTGTTAGGGTAGTTATTAAAGCTATCCCACTCTCTAGATACCCCTTAGCACGTAAAGGAATATTATTTGGAGGTCCAGCCATGGAGAAGAGTTTAGACACTAGGATAAGATAAGGAACACACCCATTATAAAGAAATCACATTAGGATTCTCTTTTTAAGCTGTTCCTTAAAACACTAGTGCTTAGGAAATCTATTGGAGGCAGAAGCATCCAAGGGTAGCCTAGGGTTAGGGTTAGGCTTAGGGTACGGCTTAGGGTACGGGTTCGGGGAGGGCTTCTGGTACGGCGTAGGGTATGGGTTAGGGTTAGGGTTAGGGTTAGTGTTAGGGTTAGGGCTCGGTATAGGGTATTGGTTAGGATTAGGGTACGTGTTAGGGTTAGGGTAGGGTTTAGGGTTAGGGTACGCGTTAGTGTTAGGGTAGTTATTAAACCTAACCCACTCTCTAGATACCCCTTAGCACGTAAAGGAATATTATTTGGAGGTTCAGCCATGGAGAAGAGTTTAGACACTAGGATAAGATAAGGAACACACCCATTATAAAGAAATCACATTAGGATTCTCTTTTTAAGCTGTTCCTTAAAACACTAGTGCTTAGAAAATCTATTGGAGGCAGAAGCAGTCAAGGATAGCCTAGGGTTAGGTTTAGGCTTAGGGTACGGCTTAGGGTACGGCTTAGGGTACCGGTTCGGGGAGGGCTTCGGGTACGGCGTAGGGTATGGGTTAGGGTTACGGTTAGGGTTAGTGTTAGGGTTAGGGCTCGGTTTAGGGTATTGGTTAGGATTAGGGTACGTGTTAGGGTTAGGGTAGGGGTTAGGGTTAGGGTACGCGTTAGTGTTAGGGTAGTTATTAAACCTATCCCAGTCTCTAGATACCCCTTAGCACGTAAAGGAATATTATTTGGAGGTCCAGCCATGGAGAAGAGTTTAGACACTAGGATAAGATAAGGAACACACCCATTGTAAAGAAATCACATTAGGATTCTCTTTTTAAGCTGTTCCTTAAAACACTAGTGCTTAGGAAATCTATTGGAGGCAGAAGCAGTCAAGGGTAGCCTAGGGTTAGGGTTAGGCTTAGGGTACGGCTTAGGGTACGGCTTAGGGTACGGGTTCGGGGAGGGCTTCGGGTATGGCGTAGGGTATGGGTTAGGGTTAGGGTTAGGGTTAGTGTTAGGGTTTGGGCTCGGTTTAGGGTACGGGTTAGGATTAGGGTACGTGTTAGGATTAGGGTAGGGGATAGGGTTAGGGTACGCGTTAGGGTTAGGGTAGTTATTAAACCTATCCCACTCTCTAGATACCCCTTAGCACGTAAAGGAATATTATTTGGGGGTCCAGCCATGGAGAAGAGTTTAGACACTAGGATAAGATAAGGAACACACCCATTATAAAGAAATCACATTAGGATTCTCTTTTTAAGCTGTTCCTTAAAACACTAGTGCTTAGGAAATCTATTGGAGGCAGAAGCAGTCAAGGGTAGCCTAGGGTTAGGGTTAGGCTTAGGGTACGGCTTAGGGTACGGCTTAGGGTACGGGTTTGGGGAGGGCTTCGGGTACGGCTTAGGGTATGGGTTAGGGTTAGGGTTAGGGTTAGTGTTAGGGTTAGGGCTCGGCTTAGGGTATTGGTTAGGATTAGGGTACGTGTTAGGGTTAGGGTAGGGGTTAGGGTTAGGGTACGCGTTAGTGTTAGGGTAGTTATTAAACCTATCCCAATCTCTAGATACCCCTTAGCACGTAAAGGAATATTATTTGGAGGTCCAGCCATGGAGAAGAGTTTAGACACTAGGATAAGATAAGGAACACACCCATTATAAAGAAATCACATTAGGATTCTCTTTTTAAGCTGTTCCTTAAAACACTAGTGCTTAGGAAATCTATTGGAGGCAGAAGCAGTCAAGGGTAGCCTAGGGTTAGGGTTAGGCTTAGGGTACGGCTTAGGGTACGGGTTCGGGGATGGCTTCGGGTACGGCGTAGGGTATGGGTTAGGGTTAGGGTTAGGGTTAGTGTTAGGGTTAGGGCTCGGTTTAGGGTATTGGTTAGGATTAGGGTACGTGTTAGGGTTAGGGTAGGGGTTAGGGTTAGGGTACGCGTTAGTGTTAGGGTAGTTATTAAAGCTATCCCACTCTCTAGATACCCCTTAGCACGTAAAGGAATATTATTTGGAGGTCCAGCCATGGAGAAGAATTTAGACACTAGGATAAGATAAGGAACACACCCATTATAAACAAATCACATTAGGATTCTCTTTTTAAGCTGTTCCTTAAAACACTAGTGCTTAGGAAATCTATTGGAGGCAGAAGCATTCAAGGGTAGCCTAGGTTTAGGGTTAGGCTTAGGGTTAGGCTTAGGGTACGGCTTAGGGTACGGGTTCGGGGAGGGCTTCTGGTACAGCGTAGGGTATGGGTTAGGGTTAGGGTTAGGGTTAGTGTTAGGGTTAGGGCTCTGTTTAGGGTATTGGTTAGGATTAGGGTACGTGTTAGCGATAGGGTAGGGGTTAGGGTTAGGGTACGCGTTAGTGTTAGGGTAGTTATTTAACCTAACCCACTCTCTAGATACCCCTTAGCACGTAAAGGAATATTATTTGGAGGTCCAGCCATGGAGAAGAGTTTAGACACTAGGATAAGATAAGGAACACACCCATTATAAAGAAATTACATTAGGATTCTCTTTTTAAGCTGTTCCTTAAAACACAAGTGCTTAGGAAATCTATTGGAGGCAGAAGCAGTCAAGGGTAGCCTAGGGTTAGGGTTAGGCTTAGGGTTAGGCTTAGGGTACGGCTTAGGGTACGGGTTCGGGGAGGGCTTCTGGTACGGCGTAGGGTATGGGTTAGGGTTAGGGTTAGTGTTAGGGTTAGGGCTCGGTATAGGGTATTGGTTCGGATTAGGGTACGTGTTAGGGTTAGGGTAGGGTTTAGGGTTAGGGTACGCGTTAGTGTTAGGGTAGTTATTAAACCTAACCCACTCTCTAGATACCCCTTAGCACGTAAAGGAATATTATTTGGAGGTCCAGCCATGGAGAAGAGTTTAGGCACTAGGATAAGATAAGGAACACACCCATTATAAAGAAATCACATTAGGATTCTCTTTTTAAGCTGTTCCTTAAAACACTAGTGCTTAGAAAATCTATTGGAGGCAGAAGCAGTCAAGGGTAGCCTAGGGTTAGGGTTAGGCTTAGGGTACGGCTTAGGGTACGGCTTAGGGTATCGGTTCGGGGAGAGCTTCGGGTACGGCGTAGGGTATGGGTTAGGGTTAGGGTTAGGGTTAGTGTTAGGGTTAGGGCTCGGTTTAGGGTATTGGTTAGGATTAGTGTACGTGTTAGGGTTAGGGTAGGGGTTAGGGTTAGGGTACGCGTTAGTGTTAGGGTAGTTATTAAACCTATCCCAGTCTCTAGATACCCCTTAGCACGTAAAAGAATATTATTTGGAGGTCCAGCCATGGAGAAGAGTTTAGACACTAGGATAAGATAAGGAACACACCCATTATAAAGAAATCACATTAGGATTCTCTTTTTAAGCTGTTCCTTAAAACACTAGTGCTTAGGAAATCTATTGGAGGCAGAAGCAGTCAAGGGTAGCCTAGGGTTAGGGTTAGGCTTAGGGTACGGCTTAGGGTACGGCTTAGGGTACGGGTTCGGGGAGGGCTTCGTGTACGGCGTAGGGTATGGGTTAGGGTTAGGGTTAGGGTTAGTGTTAGGGTTAGGGCTCGGTTTAGGGTATTGGTTAGGATTAGGGTACGTGTTAGTGTTAGGGTAGGGGTTAGGGTTAGGGTACTCGTTAGTGTTAGGGTAGTTATTAAACCTATCCCACTCTGTAGATACCACTTAGCACGTAAAGGAATATTATTTGGAGGTCCAGCCATGGAGAAGAATTTAGACACTAGGATAAGATAAGGAACACACCCATTATAAAGAAATCACATTAGGATTCTCTTTTTAAGCTGTTCCTTAAAACACTAGTGCTTAGGAAATCTATTGGAGGCAAAAGCAGTCAAGGGTAGCCTAGGGTTAGGGTTAGGCTTAGGGTTAGGCTTAGGGTACGGCTTAGGGTACGGGTTCGGGGAGGGCTTCTGGTACGGCGTAGGGTATGGGTTAGGGTTAGGGTTAGGGTTAGTGTTAGGGTTAGGGCTCGGTTTAGGGTATTGGTTAGGATTAGGGTACGTGTTAGGGTTAGGGTAGGGGTTAGGGTTAGGGTACGCGTTAGTGTTAGGGTAGTTATTAAACCTATCCCAGTCTCTAGATACCCCTTAGCACGTAAAGGAATATTATTTGGAGGTCCAGCCATGTAGAAGAGTTTAGACACTAGGATAAGATAAGGAACACACCCATTATAAAGAAATCACATTAGGATTCTCTTTTTAAGCTGTTCCTTAAAATACTAGTGCTTAGGAAATCTATTGGAGGAAGAAGCAGTCAAGGGTAGCCTAGGGTTAGGGTTAGGCTTAGGGTACGGCTTAGGGTACGGCTTAGGTTACGGGTTCGGGGAGGGCTTTGTGTACGGCATAGGGTATGGGTAAGGGTTAGGGTTAGGGTTAGTGTTAGGGTTAGGGCTCGGTTTAGGGTACGGGATAGGTTTAGGGTACATGTTAGGGTTAGGGTAGGGGTTAGGGTTAGGGTACGCGTTAGGGTTAGGGTAGTTATTAAACCTATCCCACTCTCTAGATACACCTTAGCACGTAAAGGAATATTATTTGGGGGTCCAGCCATGGAGAAGAGTTTAGACACTAGGATAAGATAAGGAACACACCCATTATAAAGAAATCACATTAGGATTCTCTTTTTAAGCTGTTCCTTAAAACACTAGTGCTTAGGAAATCTATTGGAGGCAGAAGCAGTCAAGGGTAGCCTAGGGTTAGGGTTAGGCTTAGGGTACGGCTTAGGGTACGGCTTAGGGTACCGGTTCGGGGAGGGCTTCGGGTACGGCGTAGGGTATGGGTTAGGGTTAGGGTTAGGGTTAGTGTTAGGGTTAGGGCTCGGTTTAGGGTATTGGTTAGGATTAGGGTACGTGTTAGGGTTAGGGTAGGGGTTAGGGTTAGGGTACGCGTTAGTGTTAGGGTAGTTATTAAACCTATCCCAGTCTCTAGATACCCCTTAGCACGTAAAGGAATATTATTTGGAGGTCCAGGCATGGAGAAGAGTTTAGACACTAGGATAAGATAAGGAACACACCCATTATAAAGAAATCACATTAGGATTCTCTTTTTAAGCTGTTCCTTAAAATACTAGTGCTTAGGAAATCTATTGGAGGAAGAAGCAGTCAAGGGTAGCCTAGGGTTAGGGTTAGGCTTAGGGTACGGCTTAGGGTACGGCTTAGGGTACGGGTTCGGGGAGGGCTTTGTGTACGGCATAGGGTATGGGTAAGGGTTAGGGTTAGGGTTAGTGTTAGGGTTAGGGCTCGGTTTAGGGTACGGGATAGGTTTAGGGTACATGTTAGGGTTAGGGTAGGGGTTAGGGTTAGGGTACGCGTTAGGGTTAGGGTAGTTATTAAACCTATCCCACTCTCTAGATACACCTTAGCACGTAAAGGAATATTATTTGGGGGTCCAGCCATGGAGAAGAGTTTAGACACTAGGATAAGATAAGGAACACACCCATTATAAAGAAATCACATTAGGATTCTCTTTTTAAGCTGTTCCTTAAAACACTAGTGCTTAGGAAATCTATTGGAGGCAGAAGCAGTCAAGGGTAGCCTAGGGTTAGGGTTAGGCTTAGGGTACGGCTTAGGGTACGGCTTAGGGTACCGGTTCGGGGAGGGCTTCGGGTACGGCGTAGGGTATGGGTTAGGGTTAGGGTTAGGGTTAGTGTTAGGGTTAGGGCTCGGTTTAGGGTATTGGTTAGGATTAGGGTACGTGTTAGGGTTAGGGTAGGGGTTAGGGTTAGGGTACGCGTTAGTGTTAGGGTAGTTATTAAACCTATCCCAGTCTCTAGATACCCCTTAGCACGTAAAGGAATATTATTTGGAGGTCCAGGCATGGAGAAGAGTTTAGACACTAGGATAAGATAAGGAACACACCCATTATAAAGAAATCACATTAGATTTCTCTTTTTAAGCTGTTCCTTAAAACACTAGTGCTTAGGAAATCTATTGGAGGCAGAAGCATTCAAGGGTAGCTTAGGTTTAGGGTTAGGATTAGGGTTAGGCTTAGGGTACGGCTTAGGGTACGGGTTCGGGGAGGGCTTCTGGTACGGCGTAGGGTATGGGTTAGGGTTAGGGTTAGGGTTAGTGTTAGGGTTAGGGCTCGGTTTAGGGTATTGGTTAGGATTAGGGTACGTGTTAGGGTTAGGGTAGGGGTTAGGGTTAGGGTACGCGTTAGTGTTAGGGTAGTTATTAAACCTATCCCAGTCTCTAGATACCCCTTAGCACGTAAAGGAATATTATTTGGAGGTCCAGCCATGTAGAAGAGTTTAGACACTAGGATAAGATAAGGAACACACCCATTATAAAGAAATCACATTAGGATTCTCTTTTTAAGCTGTTCCTTAAAACACTAGTGCTTAGGAAATCTATTGGAGGCAGAAGCAGTCAAGGGTAGCCTAGGGTTAGGGTTAGGCTTAGGGTACGGCTTAGGGTACGGCTTAGGGTACGGGTTTGGGGAGGGCTTCGGGTATGGCGTAGGGTATGGGTTAGGGTTAGGGTTAGGGTTAGTGTTAGGGTTAGGGCTCGGTTTAGGGTATTGGTTAGGATTAAGGTACGAGTTATGGTTAGGGTAGGGGTTAGGGTTAGGGTACGCGTTAGTGTTAGGGTAGTTATTAAACCTATCCCACTCTCTATATACCCCTTAGCACATAAAGGAATATTATTTGGAGGTCCAGCCATGGAGAAGAGTTTAGACACTAGGATAAGATAAGGAACACACCCATTATAAAGAAATCACATTAGGATTCTCTTTTTAAGCTGTTCCTTAAAACACTAGTGCTTAGGAAATCTATTGGAGGCAGAAGCATCCAAGGGTAGCCTAGGGTTAGGGTTAGGCTTAGGGTACGGCTTAGGGTACGGGTTTGGGGAGGGCTTCGGGTACGGCTTAGGGTATGGGTTAGGGTTAGGGTTAGGGTTAGTGTTAGGGTTAGGGCTCGGCTTAGGGTATTGGTTAGGATTAGGGTACGTGTTATGGTTAGGGTAGGGGTTAGGGTTAGGGTACGCGTTAGTGTTAGGGTATTTATTAAACCTATCCTAATCTCTAGATACCCGTTAGCACGTAAAGGAATATTATTTGGAGGTCCAGCCATGGAGAAGAGTTTAGACACTAGGATAAGATAAGGAACACACCCATTATAAAGAAATCACATTAGGATTCTCTTTTTAAGCTGTTCCTTAAAACACTAGTGCTTAGGAAATCTATTGGAGGCAGAAGCAGTCAAGGGTAGCCTAGGGTTAGGGTTAGGCTTAGGGTACGGCTTAGGGTACGGCTTAGGGTACGGGTTCGGGGATGGCTTCGGGTACGGCGTAGGGTATGGGTTAGGGTTAGGGTTAGGGTTAGTGTTAGGGTTAGGTCTCGGTTTAGGGTATTGGTTAGGATTAGGGTACGTGTTAGGGTTAGGGTAGGGGTTAGGGTTAGGGTACGCGTTAGTGTTAGGGTAGTTATTAAAGCTATCCCACTCTCTAGATACCCCTTAGCACGTAAAGGAATATTATTTGGAGGTCCAGCCATGGAGAAGAATTTAGACACTAGGATAAGATAAGGAACACACCCATTATAAACAAATCACATTAGGATTCTCTTTTTAAGCTGTTCCTTAAAACACTAGTGCTTAGGAAATCTATTGGAGGCAGAAGCATTCAAGGGTAGCCTAGGTTTAGGGTTAGGATTAGGGTTAGGCTTAGGGTACGGCTTAGGGTACGGGTTCGGGGAGGGCTTCTGGTACGGCGTAGGGTATGGGTTAGGGTTAGGGTTAGGGTTAGTGTTGGGTTAGGGCTCGGTTTAGGGTATTGTTTAGGATTAGGGTACGTGTTAGCGATAGGGTAGGGTTTAGGGTTAGGGTACGCGTTAGTGTTAGGGTAGTTATTAAACCTAACCCACTCTCTAGATACCCTTTAGCACGTAAAGGAATATTATTTGGAGGTCCAGCCATGGAGAAGAGTTTAGACACTAGGATAAGATAAGGAACACACCCATTATAAAGAAATCACATTAGGATTCTCTTTTTAAGCTGTTCCTTAAAACACTAGTGCTTAGGAAATCTATTGGAGGCAGAAGCAGTCAAGGGTAGCCTAGGGTTAGGGTTAGGCTTAGGATTAGGCTTAGGGTACGGCTTAGGGTACGGGTTCGTGGAGGGCTTCTGGTACGGCATAGGGTATGGGTTAGGGTTAGGGTTAGGGTTAGTGTTAGGTTAGGGCTCGGTATAGGGTATTGGTTAGGATTAGGGTACGTGTTAGGGTTAGGGTAGGGTTTAGGGTTAGGGTACGCGTTAGTGTTAGGGTAGTTATTAAACCTAACCCACTCTCTAGATACCCCTTAGCACGTAAAGGAATATTATTTGGAGGTCCAGCCATGGAGAAGAGTTTAGACACTAGGATAAGATAAGGAACACACCCATTATAAAGAAATCACATTAGGATTCTCTTTTTAAACTGTTCCTTAAAACACTAGTGCTTAGGAAATCTATTGGAGGCAGAAGCAGTCAAGGGTAGCCTAGGGTTAGGGTTAGGCTTAGGGTACGGCTTAGGGTACGGCTTAGGGTACGGGTTTGGGGAGGGCTTCGGGTATGGCGTAGGGTATGGGTTAGGGTTAGGGTTAGGGTTAGTGTTAGGGTTAGGGCTCGGTTTAGGGTATTGGTTAGGATTAAGGTACGTGTTATGGTTAGGGTAGGGGTTAGGGTTAGGGTACGCATTAGTGTTAGGGTAGTTATTAAACCTATCCCACTCTCTAGATACCCCTTAGCACATAAAGGAATATTATTTGGAGGTCCAGCCATGGAGAAGAGTTTAGACACTAGGATAAGATAAGGAACACACCCATTATAAAGAAATCACATTAGGATTCTCTTTTTAAGCTGTTCCTTAAAACACTAGTGCTTAGGAAATCTATTGGAGGCAGAAGCAGTCAAGGGTAGCCTAGGGTTAGGTTAGGCTTAGGGTACGGCTTAGGGTACGGCTTAGGGTACGGGTTCGGGGATGGCTTCGTGTACGGCGTAGGGTATGGGTTAGGGTTAGGGTTAGGGTTAGTGTTAGGGTTAGGGCTCGGTTTAGGGTATTGGTTAGGATTAGGGTACGTGTTAGGGTTAGGGTAGGGGTTAGGGTTAGGGTACGCGTTAGTGTTAGGGTAGTTATTAAAGCTATCCCACTCTCTAGATACCCCTTAGCACGTAAAGGAATATTATTTGGGGGTCCAGCCATGGAGAAGAGTTTAGACACTAGGATAAGATAAGGAACACACCCATTATAAAGAAATCACATTAGGATTCTCTTTTTAAGCTGTTCCTTAAAACACTAGTGCTTAGGAAATCTATTGGAGGCAGAAGCAGTCAAGGGTAGCCTAGGGTTAGGGTTAGGCTTAGGGTTAGGCTTAGGGTACGGCTTAGGGTACGGGTTCGGTGAGGGCTTCGGGTACGGCGTAGGGTATGGGTTAGGGTTAGGGTTAGGGTTAGTGTTAGGGTTAGGGCTCGGTATAGGGTATTGGTTAGGATTAGGGTACGTGTTAGGGTTAGGGTAGGGTTTAGGGTTAGGGTACGCGTTAGTGTTAGGGTAGTTATTAAACCTAACACACTCTCTAGATACCCCTTAGCACGTAAAGGAATATTATTTGGAGGTCCAGCCATGGAGAAGAGTTTAGACACTAGGATAAGATAAGGAACACACCCATTATAAAGAAATCACATTAGGATTCTCTTTTTAAGCTGTTCCTTAAAACACTAGTGCTTAGGAAATCTATTGGAGGCAGAAGCAGTCAAGGGTAGCCTAGGGTTAGGGTTAGGCTTAGGGTACGGCTTAGGGTACGGCTTAGGGTACGGGTTCGGGGATGGCTTCGGGTACGGCGTAGGGTATGGGTTAGGGTTAGGGTTAGGGTTAGTGTTAGGGTTAGGGCTCGGTTTAGGGTATTGGTTAGGATTAGGGTACGTGTTAGGGTTAGGGTAGGGGTTAGGGTTAGGGTACGCGTTAGTGTTAGGGTAGTTATTAAAGCTATCCCACTCTCTAGATACCCCTTAGCACGTAAAGGAATATTATTTGGAGGTCCAGCCATGGAGAAGAATTTAGACACTAGGATAAGATAAGGAACACACCCATTATAAACAAATCACATTAGGATTCTCTTTTTAAGCTGTTCCTTAAAACACTAGTGCTTAGGAAATCTATTGGAGGCAGAAGCATTCAAGGGTAGCCTAGGTTTAGGGTTAGGATTAGGGTTAGGCTTAGGGTACGGCTTAGGGTACGGGTTCGGGGAGGGGTTCTGGTACGGCGTAGGGTATGGGTTAGGGTTAGGGTTAGGGTTAGTGTTAGGGTTAGGGCTCGGTTTAGGGTATTGTTTAGGATTAGGGTACGTGTTAGCGATAGGGTAGGGTTTAGGGTTAGGGTACGCGTTAGTGTTAGGGTAGTTATTAAACCTAACCCACTCTCTAGATACCCTTTAGCACGTAAAGGAATATTATTTGGAGGTCCAGCCATGGAGAAGAGTTTAGACACTAGGATAAGATAAGGAACACACCCATTATAAAGAAATCACATTAGGATTCTCTTTTTAAGCTGTTCCTTAAAACACTAGTGCTTAGGAAATCTATTGGAGGCAGAAGCAGTCAAGGGTAGCCTAGGGTTAGGGTTAGGCTTAGGATTAGGCTTAGGGTACGGCTTAGAGTACGGGTTCGTGGAGGGCTTCTGGTACGGCATAGGGTATGGGTTAGGGTTAGGGTTAGGGTTAGTGTTAGGGTTAGGGCTCGGTATAGGGTATTGGTTAGGTTTAGGGTACGTGTTAGGGTTAGGGTAGGGTTTAGGGTTAGGGTACGCGTTAGTGTTAGGGTAGTTATTAAACCTAACCCACTCTCTAGATACCCCTTAGCACGTAAAGGAATATTATTTGGAGGTCCAGCCATGGAGAAGAGTTTAGACACTAGGATAAGATAAGGAACACACCCATTATAAAGAAATCACATTAGGATTCTCTTTTTAAACTGTTCCTTAAAACACTAGTGCTTAGGAAATCTATTGGAGGCAGAAGCAGTCAAGGGTAGCCTAGGGTTAGGGTTAGGCTTAGGGTACGGCTTAGGGTACGGCTTAGGGTTCGGGTTTGGGGAGGGCTTCGGGTATGGCGTAGGGTATGGGTTAGGGTTAGGGTTAGGGTTAGTGTTAGGGTTAGGGCTCGGTTTAGGGTATTGGTTAGGATTAAGGTACGTGTTATGGTTAGGGTAGGGGTTAGGGTTAGGGTACGCGTTAGTGTTAGGGTAGTTATTAAACCTATCCCACTCTCTACATACCCCTTAGCACATAAAGGAATATTATTTGGAGGTCCAGCCATGGAGAAGAGTTTAGACACTAGGATAAGATAAGGAACACACCCATTATAAAGAAATCACATTAGGATTCTCTTTTTCAGCTGTTCCTTAAAACACTAGTGCTTAGGAAATCTATTGGAGGCAGAAGCAGTCAAGGGTAGCCTAGGGTTAGGTTAGGCTTAGGGTACGGCTTAGGGTACGGCTTAGGGTACGGGTTCGGGGATGGCTTCGGGTACGGCGTAGGGTATGGGTTAGGGTTAGGGTTAGGGTTAGTGTTAGGGTTAGGGCTCGGTTTAGGGTATTGGTTAGGATTAGGGTACGTGTTAGGCTTAGGGTAGGGGTTAGGGTTAGGGTACGCGTTAGTGTTAGGGTAGTTATTAAAGCTATCCCACTCTCTAGATACCCCTTAGCACGTAAAGGAATATTATTTGGGGGTCCAGCCATGGAGAAGAGTTTAGACACTAGGATAAGATAAGGAACACACCCATTATAAAGAAATCACATTAGGATTCTCTTTTTAAGCTGTTCCTTAAAACACTAGTGCTTAGGAAATCTATTGGAGGCAGAAGCAGTCAAGGGTAGCCTAGGGTTAGGGTTAGGCTTAGGGTTAGGCTTAGGGTACGGCTTAGGGTACGGGTTCGGTGAGGGCTTCGGGTACGGCGTAGGGTATGGGTTAGGGTTAGGGTTAGGGTTAGTGTTAGGGTTAGGGCTCGTTTTAGGTTACGGGTTAGGATTAGTGTACGAGTTAGGGTTAGGGTAGGGGATAGGGTTAGGGTACGCGTTAGGGTTAGGGTAGTTATTAAACCTATCCCACTCTCTAGATTCCCCTTAGCACGTAAAGGAATATTATTTGGGGGTCCAGCCATGGAGAAGAGTTTAGACACTAGGATAAGATAAGGAACACACCCATTATAAAGAAATCACATTAGGATTCTCTTTTTAAGCTGTTCCTTAAAACACTAGTGCTTAGGAAATCTATTGGAGGCAGAAGCAGTCAAGGGTAGCCTAGGGTTAGGGTTAGGCTTAGGGTACGGCTTAGGGTACGGGTTCGGTGAGGGCTTCGGGTACGGCGTAGGGTATGGGTTAGGGTTAGGGTTAGGGTTAGTGTTAGGGTTAGGGCTCGGTTTAAGGTACGGTTTAGGATTAGGGTACATGTTAGGGTTAGGGTAGGGGTTAGGGTTAGGGTACGCGTTAGGGTTAGGGTAGTTATTAAACCTATCCCACTCTCTAGATACACCTTAGCACGTAAAGGAATATTATTTGGGGGTCCACCCATGGAGAAGAGTTTAGACACTAGGATAAGATAAGGAACACACCCATTATAAAGAAATCACAATAGGATTCTCTTTTTAAGCTGTTCCTTAAAACACTAGTGCTTAGGAAGTCTATTGGAGGCAGAAGCAGTCAAGGGTAGCCTAGGGTTAGGGTTAGGCTTAGGGTACGGCTTAGGGTACGGCTTAGGGTACGGGTTCGGGGAGGGCTTCGGGTACGGCGTAGGGTATGGGTTAGGGTTAGGGTTAGGGTTAGTGTTAGGTTTAGGGCTCGGTTTAGGGTATTGGTTAGGATTAGGGTACGTGTTATGGTTAGGGTAGGGGCTAGGGTTAGGGTACGCGTTAGTGTTAGGGTAGTTATTAAAGCTATCCCACTCTCTTGATACCCCTTAGCACATAAAGGAATATTATTTGGAGGTCCAGCCATGGAGAAGAGTTTAGACACTAGGATAAGATAAGGAACACACCCATTATAAAGAAATCACATTAGGATTCTCTTTTTAAGCTGTTCCTTAAAACACTAGTGCTTAGGAAATCTATTGGAGGCAGAAGCATTCAAGGGTAGCCTAGGGTTAGGGTTAGGCTTAGGGTACGGCTTAGGGTACGGCTTAGGGTACGGGTTCGGGGATGGCTTCGGGTACGGCGTAGGGTATGGGTTAGGGTTAGGGTTAGGGTTAGTGTTAGGGTTAGGTCTCGGTTTAGGGTATTGGTTAGGATTAGGGTACGTGTTAGGGTTAGGGTAGGGGTTAGGGTTAGGGTACGCGTTAGTGTTAGGGTAGTTATTAAAGCTATCCCACTCTCTAGATACCCCTTAGCACGTAAAGGAATATTATTTGGAGGTCCAGCCATGGAGAAGAATTTAGACACTAGGATAAGATAAGGAACACACCCATTATAAACAAATCACATTAGGATTCTCTTTTTAAGCTGTTCCTTAAAACACTAGTGCTTAGGAAATCTATTGGAGGCAGAAGCATTCAAGGGTAGCCTAGGTTTAGGGTTAGGATTAGGGTTAGGCTTAGGGTACGGCTTAGGGTACGGGTTCGGGGAGGGCTTCTGGTACGGCGTAGGGTATGGGTTAGGGTTAGGGTTAGGGTTAGTGTTGGGTTAGGGCTCGGTTTAGGGTATTGTTTAGGATTAGGGTACGTGTTAGCGATAGGGTAGGGTTTAGGGTTAGGGTACGCGTTAGTGTTAGGGTAGTTATTAAACCTAACCCACTCTCTAGATACCCTTTAGCACGTAAAGGAATATTATTTGGAGGTCCAGCCATGGAGAAGAGTTTAGACACTAGGATAAGATAAGGAACACACCCATTATAAAGAAATCACATTAGGATTCTCTTTTTAAGCTGTTCCTTAAAACACTAGTGCTTAGGAAATCTATTGGAGGCAGAAGCAGTCAAGGGTAGCCTAGGGTTAGGGTTAGGCTTAGGATTAGGCTTAGGGTACGGCTTAGGGTACGGGTTCGTGGAGGGCTTCTGGTACGGCATAGGGTATGGGTTAGGGTTAGGGTTAGGGTTAGTGTTAGGTTAGGGCTCGGTATAGGGTATTGGTTAGGATTAGGGTACGTGTTAGGGTTAGGGTAGGGTTTAGGGTTAGGGTACGCGTTAGTGTTAGGGTAGTTATTAAACCTAACCCACTCTCTAGATACCCCTTAGCACGTAAAGGAATATTATTTGGAGGTCCAGCCATGGAGAAGAGTTTAGACACTAGGATAAGATAAGGAACACACCCATTATAAAGAAATCACATTAGGATTCTCTTTTTAAACTGTTCCTTAAAACACTAGTGCTTAGGAAATCTATTGGAGGCAGAAGCAGTCAAGGGTAGAGTAGGGTTAGGGTTAGGCTTAGGGTACGGCTTAGGGTACGGCTTAGGGTACGGGTTTGGGGAGGGCTTCGGGTATGGCGTAGGGTATGGGTTAGGGTTAGGGTTAGGGTTAGTGTTAGGGTTAGGGCTCGGTTTAGGGTATTGGTTAGGATTAAGGTACGTGTTATGGTTAGGGTAGGGGTTAGGGTTAGGGTACGCATTAGTGTTAGGGTAGTTATTAAACCTATCCCACTCTCTAGATACCCCTTAGCACATAAAGGAATATTATTTGGAGGTCCAGCCATGGAGAAGAGTTTAGACACTAGGATAAGATAAGGAACACACCCATTATAAAGAAATCACATTAGGATTCTCTTTTTAAGCTGTTCCTTAAAACACTAGTGCTTAGGAAATCTATTGGAGGCAGAAGCAGTCAAGGGTAGCCTAGGGTTAGGTTAGGCTTAGGGTACGGCTTAGGGTACGGCTTAGGGTACGGGTTCGGGGATGGCTTCGTGTACGGCGTAGGGTATGGGTTAGGGTTAGGGTTAGGGTTAGTGTTAGGGTTAGGGCTCGGTTTAGGGTATTGGTTAGGATTAGGGTACGTGTTAGGGTTAGGGTAGGGGTTAGGGTTAGGGTACGCGTTAGTGTTAGGGTAGTTATTAAAGCTATCCCACTCTCTAGATACCCCTTAGCACGTAAAGGAATATTATTTGGGGGTCCAGCCATGGAGAAGAGTTTAGACACTAGGATAAGATAAGGAACACACCCATTATAAAGAAATCACATTAGGATTCTCTTTTTAAGCTGTTCCTTAAAACACTAGTGCTTAGGAAATCTATTGGAGGCAGAAGCAGTCAAGGGTAGCCTAGGGTTAGGGTTAGGCTTAGGGTTAGGCTTAGGGTACGGCTTAGGGTACGGGTTCGGTGAGGGCTTCGGGTACGGCGTAGGGTATGGGTTAGGGTTAGGGTTAGGGTTAGTGTTAGGGTTAGGGCTCGGTATAGGGTATTGGTTAGGATTAGGGTACGTGTTAGGGTTAGGGTAGGGTTTAGGGTTAGGGTACGCGTTAGTGTTAGGGTAGTTATTAAACCTAACACACTCTCTAGATACCCCTTAGCACGTAAAGGAATATTATTTGGAGGTCCAGCCATGGAGAAGAGTTTAGACACTAGGATAAGATAAGGAACACACCCATTATAAAGAAATCACATTAGGATTCTCTTTTTAAGCTGTTCCTTAAAACACTAGTGCTTAGGAAATCTATTGGAGGCAGAAGCAGTCAAGGGTAGCCTAGGGTTAGGGTTAGGCTTAGGGTACGGCTTAGGGTACGGCTTAGGGTACGGGTTCGGGGATGGCTTCGGGTACGGCGTAGGGTATGGGTTAGGGTTAGGGTTAGGGTTAGTGTTAGGGTTAGGGCTCGGTTTAGGGTATTGGTTAGGATTAGGGTACGTGTTAGGGTTAGGGTAGGGGTTAGGGTTAGGGTACGCGTTAGTGTTAGGGTAGTTATTAAAGCTATCCCACTCTCTAGATACCCCTTAGCACGTAAAGGAATATTATTTGGAGGTCCAGCCATGGAGAAGAATTTAGACACTAGGATAAGATAAGGAACACACCCATTATAAACAAATCACATTAGGATTCTCTTTTTAAGCTGTTCCTTAAAACACTAGTGCTTAGGAAATCTATTGGAGGCAGAAGCATTCAAGGGTAGCCTAGGTTTAGGGTTAGGATTAGGGTTAGGCTTAGGGTACGGCTTAGGGTACGGGTTCGGGGAGGGCTTCTGGTACGGCGTAGGGTATGGGTTAGGGTTAGGGTTAGGGTTAGTGTTAGGGTTAGGGCTCGGTTTAGGGTATTGTTTAGGATTAGGGTACGTGTTAGCGATAGGGTAGGGTTTAGGGTTAGGGTACGCGTTAGTGTTAGGGTAGTTATTAAACCTAACCCACTCTCTAGATACCCTTTAGCACGTAAAGGAATATTATTTGGAGGTCCAGCCATGGAGAAGAGTTTAGACACTAGGATAAGATAAGGAACACACCCATTATAAAGAAATCACATTAGGATTCTCTTTTTAAGCTGTTCCTTAAAACACTAGTGCTTAGGAAATCTATTGGAGGCAGAAGCAGTCAAGGGTAGCCTAGGGTTAGGGTTAGGCTTAGGATTAGGCTTAGGGTACGGCTTAGAGTAAGGGTTCGTGGAGGGCTTCTGGTACGGCATAGGGTATGGGTTAGGGTTAGGGTT
The DNA here is from genome assembly GCF_965194825.1 of Balaenoptera physalus. Taxonomy (NCBI): domain Eukaryota; kingdom Metazoa; phylum Chordata; class Mammalia; order Artiodactyla; family Balaenopteridae; genus Balaenoptera; species Balaenoptera physalus. The sequence continues at coordinate 150,273,083 of NC_138903.1, forward strand.
AGGGTTAGTGTTAGGGTTAGGGCTCGGTATAGGGTATTGGTTAGGTTTAGGGTACGTGTTAGGGTTAGGGTAGGGTTTAGGGTTAGGGTACGCGTTAGTGTTAGGGTAGTTATTAAACCTAACCCACTCTCTAGATACCCCTTAGCACGTAAAGGAATATTATTTGGAGGTCCAGCCATGGAGAAGAGTTTAGACACTAGGATAAGATAAGGAACACACCCATTATAAAGAAATCACATTAGGATTCTCTTTTTAAACTGTTCCTTAAAACACTAGTGCTTAGGAAATCTATTGGAGGCAGAAGCAGTCAAGGGTAGCCTAGGGTTAGGGTTAGGCTTAGGGTACGGCTTAGGGTACGGCTTAGGGTTCGGGTTTGGGGAGGGCTTCGGGTATGGCGTAGGGTATGGGTTAGGGTTAGGGTTAGGGTTAGTGTTAGGGTTAGGGCTCGGTTTAGGGTATTGGTTAGGATTAAGGTACGTGTTATGGTTAGGGTAGGGGTTAGGGTTAGGGTACGCGTTAGTGTTAGGGTAGTTATTAAACCTATCCCACTCTCTAGATACCCCTTAGCACATAAAGGAATATTATTTGGAGGTCCAGCCATGGAGAAGAGTTTAGACACTAGGATAAGATAAGGAACACACCCATTATAAAGAAATCACATTAGGATTCTCTTTTTCAGCTGTTCCTTAAAACACTAGTGCTTAGGAAATCTATTGGAGGCAGAAGCAGTCAAGGGTAGCCTAGGGTTAGGTTAGGCTTAGGGTACGGCTTAGGGTACGGCTTAGGGTACGGGTTCGGGGATGGCTTCGGGTACGGCGTAGGGTATGGGTTAGGGTTAGGGTTAGGGTTAGTGTTAGGGTTAGGGCTCGGTTTAGGGTATTGGTTAGGATTAGGGTACGTGTTAGGCTTAGGGTAGGGGTTAGGGTTAGGGTACGCGTTAGTGTTAGGGTAGTTATTAAAGCTATCCCACTCTCTAGATACCCCTTAGCACGTAAAGGAATATTATTTGGGGGTCCAGCCATGGAGAAGAGTTTAGACACTAGGATAAGATAAGGAACACACCCATTATAAAGAAATCACATTAGGATTCTCTTTTTAAGCTGTTCCTTAAAACACTAGTGCTTAGGAAATCTATTGGAGGCAGAAGCAGTCAAGGGTAGCCTAGGGTTAGGGTTAGGCTTAGGGTTAGGCTTAGGGTACGGCTTAGGGTACGGGTTCGGTGAGGGCTTCGGGTACGGCGTAGGGTATGGGTTAGGGTTAGGGTTAGGGTTAGTGTTAGGGTTAGGGCTCGTTTTAGGTTACGGGTTAGGATTAGTGTACGAGTTAGGGTTAGGGTAGGGGATAGGGTTAGGGTACGCGTTAGGGTTAGGGTAGTTATTAAACCTATCCCACTCTCTAGATTCCCCTTAGCACGTAAAGGAATATTATTTGGGGGTCCAGCCATGGAGAAGAGTTTAGACACTAGGATAAGATAAGGAACACACCCATTATAAAGAAATCACATTAGGATTCTCTTTTTAAGCTGTTCCTTAAAACACTAGTGCTTAGGAAATCTATTGGAGGCAGAAGCAGTCAAGGGTAGCCTAGGGTTAGGGTTAGGCTTAGGGTACGGCTTAGGGTACGGGTTCGGTGAGGGCTTCGGGTACGGCGTAGGGTATGGGTTAGGGTTAGGGTTAGGGTTAGTGTTAGGGTTAGGGCTCGGTTTAAGGTACGGGTTAGGATTAGGGTACATGTTAGGGTTAGGGTAGGGGTTAGGGTTAGGGTACGCGTTAGGGTTAGGGTAGTTATTAAACCTATCCCACTCTCTAGATACACCTTAGCACGTAAAGGAATATTATTTGGCGGTCCACCCATGGAGAAGAGTTTAGACACTAGGATAAGATAAGGAACACACCCATTATAAAGAAATCACAATAGGATTCTCTTTTTAAGCTGTTCCTTAAAACACTAGTGCTTAGGAAGTCTATTGGAGGCAGAAGCAGTCAAGGGTAGCCTAGGGTTAGGGTTAGGCTTAGGGTACGGCTTAGGGTACGGCTTAGGGTACGGGTTCGGGGAGGGCTTCGGGTACGGCGTAGGGTATGGGTTAGGGTTAGGGTTAGGGTTAGTGTTAGGTTTAGGGCTCGGTTTAGGGTATTGGTTAGGATTAGGGTACGTGTTATGGTTAGGGTAGGGGCTAGGGTTAGGGTACGCGTTAGTGTTAGGGTAGTTATTAAAGCTATCCCACTCTCTTGATACCCCTTAGCACATAAAGGAATATTATTTGGAGGTCCAGCCATGGAGAAGAGTTTAGACACTAGGATAAGATAAGGAACACACCCATTATAAAGAAATCACATTAGGATTCTCTTTTTAAGCTGTTCCTTAAAACACTAGTGCTTAGGAAATCTATTGGAGGCAGAAGCAGTCAAGGGTAGCCTAGGGTTAGGGTTAGGCTTAGGGTACGGCTTAGGGTACGGCTTAGGGTACCGGTTCGGGGAGGGCTTCGGGTACGGCGTAGGGTATGGGTTAGGGTTAAGGTTAGGGTTAGTGTTAGGGTTAGGGCTCGGTTTAGGGTATTGGTTAGGATTAGGGTACGTGTTAGGGTTAGGGTAGGGGTTAGGGTTAGGGTACGCGTTAGTGTTAGGGTAGTTATTAAACCTAACCCACTCTCTAGATACCCCTTAGCACGTAAAGGAATATTATTTGGAGGTCCAGCCATGGAGAAGAGTTTAGACACTAGGATAAGATAAGGAACACACCCATTATAAAGAAATCACATTAGGATTCTCTTTTTAAGCTGTTCCTTAAAACACTAGTGCTTAGGAAATCTATTGGAGGCAGAAGCAGTCAAGCGTAGCCTAGGGTTAGGGTTAGGCTTAGGGTTAGGCTTAGGGTACGGCTTAGGGTACGGGTTCGGGGAGGGCTTCTGGTACGGCGTAGGGTATGGGTTAGGGTTAGGGTTAGTGTTAGGGTTAGGCCTCGGTATAGGGTATTGGTTAGGATTAGGGTACGTGTTAGGGTTAGGGTAGGGTTTAGGGTTAGGGTACGCGTTAGTGTTAGGGTAGTTATTAAACCTAACCCACTCTCTAGATACCCCTTAGCACGTAAAAGAATATTATTTGGAGGTCCAGCCATGGAGAAGAGTTTAGACACTAGGATAAGATAAGGAACACACCCATTATAAAGAAATCACATTAGGATTCTCTTTTTAAGCTGTTCCTTAAAACACTAGTGCTTAGGAAATCTATTGGAGGCAGAAGCAGTCAAGGGTAGCCTAGGGTTAGGGTTAGGCTTAGGGTACGGCTTAGGGTACGGCTTAGGGTACGGGTTCGGGGATGGCTTCGGGTACGGCGTAGGGTATGGGTTAGGGTTAGGGTTAGGGTTAGTGTTAGGGTTAGGGCTCGGTTTAGGGTATTGGTTAGGATTAGGGTACGTGTTAGGGTTAGGGTAGGGGTTAGGGTTAGGGTACGCGTTAGTGTTAGGGTAGTTATTAAAGCTATCCCACTCTCTAGATACCCCTTAGCACGTAAAGGAATATTATTTGGAGGTCCAGCCATGGAGAAGAGTTTAGACACTAGGATAAGATAAGGAACACACCCATTATAAAGAAATCACATTAGGATTCTCTTTTTAAGCTGTTCCTTAAAACACTAGTGCTTAGAAAATCTATTGGAGGCAGAAGCAGTCAAGGATAGCCTAGGGTTAGGTTTAGGCTTAGGGTACGGCTTAGGGTACGGCTTAGGGTACCGGTTCGGGGAGGGCTTCGGGTACGGCGTAGGGTATGGGTTAGGGTTACGGTTAGGGTTAGTGTTAGGGTTAGGGCTCGGTTTAGGGTATTGGTTAGGATTAGGGTACGTGTTAGGGTTAGGGTAGGGGTTAGGGTTAGGGTACGCGTTAGTGTTAGGGTAGTTATTAAACCTATCCCAGTCTCTAGATACCACTTAGCACGTAAAGGAATATTATTTGGAGGTCCAGCCATGGAGAAGAGTTTAGACACTAGGATAAGATAAGGAACACACCCATTGTAAAGAAATCACATTAGGATTCTCTTTTTAAGCTGTTCCTTAAAACACTAGTGCTTAGGAAATCTATTGGAGGCAGAAGCAGTCAAGGGTAGCCTAGGGTTAGGGTTAGGCTTAGGGTACGGCTTAGGGTACGGGTTCGGGGATGGCTTCGGGTACGGCGTAGGGTATGGGTTAGGGTTAGGGTTAGGGTTAGTGTTAGGGTTAGGGCTCGGTTTAGGGTATTGGTTAGGATTAGGGTACGTGTTAGGGTTAGGGTAGGGGTTAGGGTTAGGGTACGCGTTAGTGTTAGGGTAGTTATTAAAGCTATCCCACTCTCTAGATACCCCTTAGCACGTAAAGGAATATTATTTGGAGGTCCAGCCATGGAGAAGAATTTAGACACTAGGATAAGATAAGGAACACACCCATTATAAACAAATCACATTAGGATTCTCTTTTTAAGCTGTTCCTTAAAACACTAGTGCTTAGGAAATCTATTGGAGGCAGAAGCATTCAAGGGTAGCCTAGGTTTAGGGTTAGGCTTAGGGTTAGGCTTAGGGTACGGCTTAGGGTACGGGTTCGGGGAGGGCTTCTGGTACAGCGTAGGGTATGGGTTAGGGTTAGGGTTAGGGTTAGTGTTAGGGTTAGGGCTCTGTTTAGGGTATTGGTTAGGATTAGGGTACGTGTTAGCGATAGGGTAGGGGTTAGGGTTAGGGTACGCGTTAGTGTTAGGGTAGTTATTAAACCTAACCCACTCTCTAGATACCCCTTAGCACGTAAAGGAATATTATTTAGAGGTCCAGCCATGGAGAAGAGTTTAGACACTAGGATAAGATAAGGAACACACCCATTATAAAGAAATTACATTAGGATTCTCTTTTTAAGCTGTTCCTTAAAACACAAGTGCTTAGGAAATCTATTGGAGGCAGAAGCAGTCAAGGGTAGCCTAGGGTTAGGGTTAGGCTTAGGGTTAGGCTTAGGGTACGGCTTAGGGTACGGGTTCGGGGAGGGCTTCTGGTACGGCGTAGGGTATGGGTTAGGGTTAGGGTTAGTGTTAGGGTTAGGGCTCGGTATAGGGTATTGGTTCGGATTAGGGTACGTGTTAGGGTTAGGGTAGGGTTTAGGGTTAGGGTACGCGTTAGTGTTAGGGTAGTTATTAAACCTAACCCACTCTCTAGATACCCCTTAGCACGTAAAGGAATATTATTTGGAGGTCCAGCCATGGAGAAGAGTTTAGGCACTAGGATAAGATAAGGAACACACCCATTATAAAGAAATCACATTAGGATTCTCTTTTTAAGCTGTTCCTTAAAACACTAGTGCTTAGGAAATCTATTGGAGGCAGAAGCAGTCAAGGGTAGCCTAGGGTTAGGGTTAGGCTTAGGGTTAGGCTTAGGGTACGGCTTAGGGTACGGGTTCGGTGAGGGCTTCGGGTACGGCGTAGGGTATGGGTTAGGGTTAGGGTTAGGGTTAGTGTTAGGGTTAGGGCTCGTTTTAGGTTACGGGTTAGGATTAGTGTACGAGTTAGGGTTAGGGTAGGGGATAGGGTTAGGGTACGCGTTAGGGTTAGGGTAGTTATTAAACCTATCCCACTCTCTAGATTCCCCTTAGCACGTAAAGGAATATTATTTGGGGGTCCAGCCATGGAGAAGAGTTTAGACACTAGGATAAGATAAGGAACACACCCATTATAAAGAAATCACATTAGGATTCTCTTTTTAAGCTGTTCCTTAAAACACTAGTGCTTAGGAAATCTATTGGAGGCAGAAGCAGTCAAGGGTAGCCTAGGGTTAGGGTTAGGCTTAGGGTACGGCTTAGGGTACGGGTTCGGTGAGGGCTTCGGGTACGGCGTAGGGTATGGGTTAGGGTTAGGGTTAGGGTTAGTGTTAGGGTTAGGGCTCGGTTTAAGGTACGGGTTAGGATTAGGGTACATGTTAGGGTTAGGGTAGGGGTTAGGGTTAGGGTACGCGTTAGGGTTAGGGTAGTTATTAAACCTATCCCACTCTCTAGATACACCTTAGCACGTAAAGGAATATTATTTGGGGGTCCACCCATGGAGAAGAGTTTAGACACTAGGATAAGATAAGGAACACACCCATTATAAAGAAATCACAATAGGATTCTCTTTTTAAGCTGTTCCTTAAAACACTAGTGCTTAGGAAGTCTATTGGAGGCAGAAGCAGTCAAGGGTAGCCTAGGGTTAGGGTTAGGCTTAGGGTACGGCTTAGGGTACGGCTTAGGGTACGGGTTCGGGGAGGGCTTCGGGTACGGCGTAGGGTATGGGTTAGGGTTAGGGTTAGGGTTAGTGTTAGGTTTAGGGCTCGGTTTAGGGTATTGGTTAGGATTAGGGTACGTGTTATGGTTAGGGTAGGGGCTAGGGTTAGGGTACGCGTTAGTGTTAGGGTAGTTATTAAAGCTATCCCACTCTCTTGATACCCCTTAGCACATAAAGGAATATTATTTGGAGGTCCAGCCATGGAGAAGAGTTTAGACACTAGGATAAGATAAGGAACACACCCATTATAAAGAAATCACATTAGGATTCTCTTTTTAAGCTGTTCCTTAAAACACTAGTGCTTAGGAAATCTATTGGAGGCAGAAGCAGTCAAGGGTAGCCTAGGGTTAGGGTTAGGCTTAGGGTACGGCTTAGGGTACGGCTTAGGGTACCGGTTCGGGGAGGGCTTCGGGTACGGCGTAGGGTATGGGTTAGGGTTAAGGTTAGGGTTAGTGTTAGGGTTAGGGCTCGGTTTAGGGTATTGGTTAGGATTAGGGTACGTGTTAGGGTTAGGGTAGGGGTTAGGGTTAGGGTACGCGTTAGTGTTAGGGTAGTTATTAAACCTAACCCACTCTCTAGATACCCCTTAGCACGTAAAGGAATATTATTTGGAGGTCCAGCCATGGAGAAGAGTTTAGACACTAGGATAAGATAAGGAACACACCCATTATAAAGAAATCACATTAGGATTCTCTTTTTAAGCTGTTCCTTAAAACACTAGTGCTTAGGAAATCTATTGGAGGCAGAAGCAGTCAAGCGTAGCCTAGGGTTAGGGTTAGGCTTAGGGTTAGGCTTAGGGTACGGCTTAGGGTACGGGTTCGGGGAGGGCTTCTGGTACGGCGTAGGGTATGGGTTAGGGTTAGGGTTAGTGTTAGGGTTAGGCCTCGGTATAGGGTATTGGTTAGGATTAGGGTACGTGTTAGGGTTAGGGTAGGGTTTAGGGTTAGGGTACGCGTTAGTGTTAGGGTAGTTATTAAACCTAACCCACTCTCTAGATACCCCTTAGCACGTAAAAAATATTATTTGGAGGTCCAGCCATGGAGAAGAGTTTAGACACTAGGATAAGATAAGGAACACACCCATTATAAAGAAATCACATTAGGATTCTCTTTTTAAGCTGTTCCTTAAAACACTAGTGCTTAGGAAATCTATTGGAGGCAGAAGCATCCAAGGGTAGCCTAGGGTTAGGGTTAGGCTTAGGGTACGGCTTAGGGTACGGGTTCGGGGAGGGCTTCTGGTACGGCGTAGGGTATGGGTTAGGGTTAGGGTTAGGGTTAATGTTAGGGTTAGGGCTCGGTATAGGGTATTGGTTAGGATTAGGGTACGTGTTAGGGTTAGGGTAGGGTTTAGGGTTAGGGTACGCGTTAGTGTTAGGGTAGTTATTAAACCTAACCCACTCTCTAGATACCCCTTAGCACGTAAAGGAATATTATTTGGAGGTTCAGCCATGGAGAAGAGTTTAGACACTAGGATAAGATAAGGAACACACCCATTATAAAGAAATCACATTAGGATTCTCTTTTTAAGCTGTTCCTTAAAACACTAGTGCTTAGAAAATCTATTGGAGGCAGAAGCAGTCAAGGATAGCCTAGGGTTAGGTTTAGGCTTAGGGTACGGCTTAGGGTACGGCTTAGGGTACCGGTTCGGGGAGGGCTTCGGGTACGGCGTAGGGTATGGGTTAGGGTTACGGTTAGGGTTAGTGTTAGGGTTAGGGCTCGGTTTAGGGTATTGGTTAGGATTAGGGTACGTGTTAGGGTTAGGGTAGGGGTTAGGGTTAGGGTACGCGTTAGTGTTAGGGTAGTTATTAAACCTATCCCAGTCTCTAGATACCACTTAGCACGTAAAGGAATATTATTTGGAGGTCCAGCCATGGAGAAGAGTTTAGACACTAGGATAAGATAAGGAACACACCCATTGTAAAGAAATCACATTAGGATTCTCTTTTTAAGCTGTTCCTTAAAACACTAGTGCTTAGGAAATCTATTGGAGGCAGAAGCAGTCAAGGGTAGCCTAGGGTTAGGGTTAGGCTTAGGGTACGGCTTAGGGTACGGCTTAGGGTACGGGTTCGGGGAGGGCTTCGGGTATGGCGTAGGGTATGGGTTAGGGTTAGGGTTAGGGTTAGTGTTAGGGTTTGGGCTCGGTTTAGGGTACGGGTTAAGATTAGGGTACGTGTTAGGGTTAGGGTAGGGGATAGGGTTAGGGTACGCGTTAGGGTTAGGGTAGTTATTAAACCTATCCCACTCTCTAGATACCCCTTAGCACGTAAAGGAATATTATTTGGGGGTCCAGCCATGGAGAAGAGTTTAGACACTAGGATAAGATAAGGAACACACCCATTATAAAGAAATCACATTAGGATTCTCTTTTTAAGCTGTTCCTTAAAACACTAGTGCTTAGGAAATCTATTGGAGGCAGAAGCAGTCAAGGGTAGCCTAGGGTTAGGGTTAGGCTTAGGGTACGGCTTAGGGTACGGCTTAGGGTACGGGTTTGGGGAGGGCTTCGGGTACGGCTTAGGGTATGGGTTAGGGTTAGGGTTAGGGTTAGTGTTAGGGTTAGGGCTCGGCTTAGGGTATTGGTTAGGATTAGGGTACGTGTTAGGGTTAGGGTAGGGGTTAGGGTTAGGGTACGCGTTAGTGTTAGGGTAGTTATTAAACCTATCCCAATCTCTAGATACCCCTTAGCACGTAAAGGAATATTATTTGGAGGTCCAGCCATGGAGAAGAGTTTAGACACTAGGATAAGATAAGGAACACACCCATTATAAAGAAATCACATTAGGATTCTCTTTTTAAGCTGTTCCTTAAAACACTAGTGCTTAGGAAATCTATTGGAGGCAGAAGCAGTCAAGGGTAGCCTAGGGTTAGGGTTAGGCTTAGGGTACGGCTTAGGGTACGGGTTCGGGGATGGCTTCGGGTACGGCGTAGGGTATGGGTTAGGGTTAGGGTTAGGGTTAGTGTTAGGGTTAGGGCTCGGTTTAGGGTATTGGTTAGGATTAGGGTACGTGTTAGGGTTAGGGTAGGGGTTAGGGTTAGGGTACGCGTTAGTGTTAGGGTAGTTATTAAAGCTATCCCACTCTCTAGATACCCCTTAGCACGTAAAGGAATATTATTTGGAGGTCCAGCCATGGAGAAGAATTTAGACACTAGGATAAGATAAGGAACACACCCATTATAAACAAATCACATTAGGATTCTCTTTTTAAGCTGTTCCTTAAAACACTAGTGCTTAGGAAATCTATTGGAGGCAGAAGCATTCAAGGGTAGCCTAGGTTTAGGGTTAGGCTTAGGGTTAGGCTTAGGGTACGGCTTAGGGTACGGGTTCGGGGAGGGCTTCTGGTACAGCGTAGGGTATGGGTTAGGGTTAGGGTTAGGGTTAGTGTTAGGGTTAGGGCTCTGTTTAGGGTATTGGTTAGGATTAGGGTACGTGTTAGCGATAGGGTAGGGGTTAGGGTTAGGGTACGCATTAGTGTTAGGGTAGTTATTAAACCTAACCCACTCTCTAGATACCCCTTAGCACGTAAAGGAATATTATTTGGAGGTCCAGCCATGGAGAAGAGTTTAGACACTAGGATAAGATAAGGAACACACCCATTATAAAGAAATTACATTAGGATTCTCTTTTTAAGCTGTTCCTTAAAACACAAGTGCTTAGGAAATCTATTGGAGGCAGAAGCAGTCAAGGGTAGCCTAGGGTTAGGGTTAGGCTTAGGGTTAGGCTTAGGGTACGGCTTAGGGTACGGGTTCGGGGAGGGCTTCTGGTACGGCGTAGGGTATGGGTTAGGGTTAGGGTTAGTGTTAGGGTTAGGGCTCGGTATAGGGTATTGGTTCGGATTAGGGTACGTGTTAGGGTTAGGGTAGGGTTTAGGGTTAGGGTACGCGTTAGTGTTAGGGTAGTTATTAAACCTAACCCACTCTCTAGATACCCCTTAGCACGTAAAGGAATATTATTTGGAGGTCCAGCCATGGAGAAGAGTTTAGGCACTAGGATAAGATAAGGAACACACCCATTATAAAGAAATCACATTAGGATTCTCTTTTTAAGCTGTTCCTTAAAACACTAGTGCTTAGAAAATCTATTGGAGGCAGAAGCAGTCAAGGGTAGCCTAGGGTTAGGGTTAGGCTTAGGGTACGGCTTAGGGTACGGCTTAGGGTATCGGTTCGGGGAGAGCTTCGGGTACGGCGTAGGGTATGGGTTAGGGTTAGGGTTAGGGTTAGTGTTAGGGTTAGGGCTCGGTTTAGGGTATTGGTTAGGATTAGTGTACGTGTTAGGGTTAGGGTAGGGGTTAGGGTTAGGGTACGCGTTAGTGTTAGGGTAGTTATTAAACCTATCCCAGTCTCTAGATACCCCTTAGCACGTAAAAGAATATTATTTGGAGGTCCAGCCATGGAGAAGAGTTTAGACACTAGGATAAGATAAGGAACACACCCATTATAAAGAAATCACATTAGGATTCTCTTTTTAAGCTGTTCCTTAAAACACTATTGCTTAGGAAATCTATTGGAGGCAGAAGCAGTCAAGGGTAGCCTAGGGTTAGGGTTAGGCTTAGGGTACGGCTTAGGGTACGGCTTAGGGTACGGGTTCGGGGAGGGCTTCGGGTACGGCGTAGGGTATGGGTTAGGGTTAGGGTTAGGGTTAGTGTTAGGGTTAGGGCTCGGTTTAGGGTATTGGTTAGGATTAGGGTACGTGTTAGTGTTAGGGTAGGGGTTAGGGTTAGGGTACTCGTTAGTGTTAGGGTAGTTATTAAACCTATCCCACTCTGTAGATACCACTTAGCACGTAAAGGAATATTATTTGGAGGTCCAGCCATGGAGAAGAATTTAGACACTAGGATAAGATAAGGAACACACCCATTATAAAGAAATCACATTAGGATTCTCTTTTTAAGCTGTTCCTTAAAACACTAGTGCTTAGGAAATCTATTGGAGGCAAAAGCAGTCAAGGGTAGCCTAGGGTTAGGGTTAGGCTTAGGGTTAGGCTTAGGGTACGGCTTAGGGTACGGGTTCGGTGAGGGCTTCGGGTACGGCGTAGGGTATGGGTTAGGGTTAGGGTTAGAGTTAGTGTTAGGTTTAGGGCTCGGTTTAGGGTACGGGTTAGGATTAGGGTACGTGTTAGGGTTAGGGTAGGGGCTAGGTTTAGGGTACGCGTTAGGGTTAGGGTAGTTATTAAACCTATCCCACTCTCTAGATACCCCTTAGCACGCAAAGGAATATTATTTGGGGGTCCAGCCATGGAGAAGAGTTTAGACACTAGGATAAGATAAGGAACACACCCATTATAAAGAAATCACATTAGGATTCTCTTTTTAAGCTGTTCCTTAAAATACTAGTGCTTAGGAAATCTATTGGAGGAAGAAGCAGTCAAGGGTAGCCTAGGGTTAGGGTTAGGCTTAGGGTACGGCTTAGGGTACGGCTTAGGGTACGGGTTCGGGGAGGGCTTTGTGTACGGCATAGGGTATGGGTAAGGGTTAGGGTTAGGGTTAGTGTTAGGGTTAGGGCTCGGTTTAGGGTACGGGATAGGTTTAGGGTACATGTTATGGTTAGGGTAGGGGTTAGGGTTAGGGTACGCGTTAGTGTTAGGGTAGTTATTAAACCTATCCCACTCTCTATATACCCCTTAGCACATAAAGGAATATTATTTGGAGGTCCAGCCATGGAGAAGAGTTTAGACACTAGGATAAGATAAGGAACACACCCATTATAAAGAAATCACATTAGGATTCTCTTTTTAAGCTGTTCCTTAAAACACTAGTGCTTAGGAAATCTATTGGAGGCAGAAGCATCCAAGGGTAGCCTAGGGTTAGGGTTAGGCTTAGGGTTAGGCTTAGGGTACGGCTTAGGGTACGGGTTCGGGGAGGGCTTCTGGTACGGCGTAGGGTATGGGTTAGGGTTAGGGTTAGGGTTAGTGTTATGGTTAGGGCTCGGTATAGGGTATTGTTTAGGATTAGGGTACGTGTTAGGGTTAGGGTAGGGTTTAGGGTTAGGGTACGCGTTAGTGTTAGGGTAGTTATTAAACCTAACCCACTCTCTAGATACCCCTTAGCACGTAAAGGAATATTATTTGGAGGTTCAGCCATGGAGAAGAGTTTAGACACTAGGATAAGATAAGGAACACACCCATTATAAAGAAATCACATTAGGATTCTCTTTTTAAGCTGTTCCTTAAAACACTAGTGCTTAGGAAATCTATTGGAGGCAGAAGCAGTCAAGGGTAGCCTAGGGTTAGGGTTAGGCTTAGGGTACGGCTTAGGGTACGGCTTAGGGTACCGGTTCGGGGAGGGCTTCGGGTACGGCGTAGGGTATGGGTTAGGGTTAAGGTTAGGGTTAGTGTTAGGGTTAGGGCTCGGTTTAGGGTATTGGTTAGGATTAGGGTACGTGTTAGGGTTAGGGTAGGGGTTAGGGTTAGGGTACGCGTTAGTGTTAGGGTAGTTATTAAACCTAACCCACTCTCTAGATACCCCTTAGCACGTAAAGGAATATTATTTGGAGGTCCAGCCATGGAGAAGAGTTTAGACACTAGGATAAGATAAGGAACACACCCATTATAAAGAAATCACATTAGGATTCTCTTTTTAAGCTGTTCCTTAAAACACTAGTGCTTAGGAAATCTATTGGAGGCAGAAGCAGTCAAGCGTAGCCTAGGGTTAGGGTTAGGCTTAGGGTTAGGCTTAGGGTACGGCTTAGGGTACGGGTTCGGGGAGGGCTTCTGGTACGGCGTAGGGTATGGGTTAGGGTTAGGGTTAGTGTTAGGGTTAGGCCTCGGTATAGGGTATTGGTTAGGATTAGGGTACGTGTTAGGGTTAGGGTAGGGTTTAGGGTTAGGGTACGCGTTAGTGTTAGGGTAGTTATTAAACCTAACCCACTCTCTAGATACCCCTTAGCACGTAAAAGAATATTATTTGGAGGTCCAGCCATGGAGAAGAGTTTAGACACTAGGATAAGATAAGGAACACACCCATTATAAAGAAATCACATTAGGATTCTCTTTTTAAGCTGTTCCTTAAAACACTAGTGCTTAGGAAATCTATTGGAGGCAGAAGCATCCAAGGGTAGCCTAGGGTTAGGGTTAGGCTTAGGGTACGGCTTAGGGTACGGGTTCGGGGAGGGCTTCTGGTACGGCGTAGGGTATGGGTTAGGGTTAGGGTTAGGGTTAGTGTTAGGGTTAGGGCTCGGTATAGGGTATTGGTTAGGATTAGGGTACGTGTTAGGGTTAGGGTAGGGTTTAGGGTTAGGGTACGCGTTAGTGTTAGGGTAGTTATTAAACCTAACCCACTCTCTAGATACCCCTTAGCACGTAAAGGAATATTATTTGGAGGTTCAGCCATGGAGAAGAGTTTAGACACTAGGATAAGATAAGGAACACACCCATTATAAAGAAATCACATTAGGATTCTCTTTTTAAGCTGTTCCTTAAAACACTAGTGCTTAGAAAATCTATTGGAGGCAGAAGCAGTCAAGGATAGCCTAGGGTTAGGTTTAGGCTTAGGGTACGGCTTAGGGTACGGCTTAGGGTACCGGTTCGGGGAGGGCTTCGGGTACGGCGTAGGGTATGGGTTAGGGTTACGGTTAGGGTTAGTGTTAGGGTTAGGGCTCGGTTTAGGGTATTGGTTAGGATTAGGGTACGTGTTAGGGTTAGGGTAGGGGTTAGGGTTAGGGTACGCGTTAGTGTTAGGGTAGTTATTAAACCTATCCCAGTCTCTAGATACCACTTAGCACGTAAAGGAATATTATTTGGAGGTCCAGCCATGGAGAAGAGTTTAGACACTAGGATAAGATAAGGAACACACCCATTGTAAAGAAATCACATTAGGATTCTCTTTTTAAGCTGTTCCTTAAAACACTAGTGCTTAGGAAATCTATTGGAGGCAGAAGCAGTCAAGGGTAGCCTAGGGTTAGGGTTAGGCTTAGGGTACGGCTTAGGGTACGGCTTAGGGTACGGGTTCGGGGAGGGCTTCGGGTATGGCGTAGGGTATGGGTTAGGGTTAGGGTTAGGGTTAGTGTTAGGGTTTGGGCTCGGTTTAGGGTACGGGTTAAGATTAGGGTACGTGTTAGGGTTAGGGTAGGGGATAGGGTTAGGGTACGCGTTAGGGTTAGGGTAGTTATTAAACCTATCCCACTCTCTAGATACCCCTTAGCACGTAAAGGAATATTATTTGGGGGTCCAGCCATGGAGAAGAGTTTAGACACTAGGATAAGATAAGGAACACACCCATTATAAAGAAATCACATTAGGATTCTCTTTTTAAGCTGTTCCTTAAAACACTAGTGCTTAGGAAATCTATTGGAGGCAGAAGCAGTCAAGGGTAGCCTAGGGTTAGGGTTAGGCTTAGGGTACGGCTTAGGGTACGGCTTAGGGTACGGGTTTGGGGAGGGCTTCTGGTACGGCTTAGGGTATGGGTTAGGGTTAGGGTTAGGGTTAGTGTTAGGGTTAGGGCTCGGCTTAGGGTATTGGTTAGGATTAGGGTACGTGTTAGGGTTAGGGTAGGGGTTAGGGTTAGGGTACGCGTTAGTGTTAGGGTAGTTATTAAACCTATCCCAATCTCTAGATACCCCTTAGCACGTAAAGGAATATTATTTGGAGGTCCAGCCATGGAGAAGAGTTTAGACACTAGGATAAGATAAGGAACACACCCATTATAAAGAAATCACATTAGGATTCTCTTTTTAAGCTGTTCCTTAAAACACTAGTGCTTAGGAAATCTATTGGAGGCAGAAGCAGTCAAGGGTAGCCTAGGGTTAGGGTTAGGCTTAGGGTACGGCTTAGGGTACGGGTTCGGGGATGGCTTCGGGTACGGCGTAGGGTATGGGTTAGGGTTAGGGTTAGGGTTAGTGTTAGGGTTAGGGCTCGGTTTAGGGTATTGGTTAGGATTAGGGTACGTGTTAGGGTTAGGGTAGGGGTTAGGGTTAGGGTACGCGTTAGTGTTAGGGTAGTTATTAAAGCTATCCCACTCTCTAGATACCCCTTAGCACGTAAAGGAATATTATTTGGAGGTCCAGCCATGGAGAAGAATTTAGACACTAGGATAAGATAAGGAACACACCCATTGTAAAGAAATCACATTAGGATTCTCTTTTTAAGCTGTTCCTTAAAACACTAGTGCTTAGGAAATCTATTGGAGGCAGAAGCAGTCAAGGGTAGCCTAGGGTTAGGGTTAGGCTTAGGGTACGGCTTAGGGTACGGCTTAGGGTACGGGTTCGGGGAGGGCTTCGGGTATGGCGTAGGGTATGGGTTAGGGTTAGGGTTAGGGTTAGTGTTAGGGTTTGGGCTCGGTTTAGGGTACGGGTTAAGATTAGGGTACGTGTTAGGGTTAGGGTAGGGGATAGGGTTAGGGTACGCGTTAGGGTTAGGGTAGTTATTAAACCTATCCCACTCTCTAGATACCCCTTAGCACGTAAAGGAATATTATTTGGGGGTCCAGCCATGGAGAAGAGTTTAGACACTAGGATAAGATAAGGAACACACCCATTATAAAGAAATCACATTAGGATTCTCTTTTTAAGCTGTTCCTTAAAACACTAGTGCTTAGGAAATCTATTGGAGGCAGAAGCAGTCAAGGGTAGCCTAGGGTTAGGGTTAGGCTTAGGGTACGGCTTAGGGTACGGCTTAGGGTACGGGTTTGGGGAGGGCTTCTGGTACGGCTTAGGGTATGGGTTAGGGTTAGGGTTAGGGTTAGTGTTAGGGTTAGGGCTCGGCTTAGGGTATTGGTTAGGATTAGGGTACGTGTTAGGGTTAGGGTAGGGGTTAGGGTTAGGGTACGCGTTAGTGTTAGGGTAGTTATTAAACCTATCCCAATCTCTAGATACCCCTTAGCACGTAAAGGAATATTATTTGGAGGTCCAGCCATGGAGAAGAGTTTAGACACTAGGATAAGATAAGGAACACACCCATTATAAAGAAATCACATTAGGATTCTCTTTTTAAGCTGTTCCTTAAAACACTAGTGCTTAGGAAATCTATTGGAGGCAGAAGCAGTCAAGGGTAGCCTAGGGTTAGGGTTAGGCTTAGGGTACGGCTTAGGGTACGGGTTCGGGGATGGCTTCGGGTACGGCGTAGGGTATGGGTTAGGGTTAGGGTTAGGGTTAGTGTTAGGGTTAGGGCTCGGTTTAGGGTATTGGTTAGGATTAGGGTACGTGTTAGGGTTAGGGTAGGGGTTAGGGTTAGGGTACGCGTTAGTGTTAGGGTAGTTATTAAAGCTATCCCACTCTCTAGATACCCCTTAGCACGTAAAGTAATATTATTTGGAGGTCCAGCCATGGAGAAGAATTTAGACACTAGGATAAGATAAGGAACACACCCATTATAAACAAATCACATTAGGATTCTCTTTTTAAGCTGTTCCTTAAAACACTAGTGCTTAGGAAATCTATTGGAGGCAGAAGCATTCAAGGGTAGCCTAGGTTTAGGGTTAGGCTTAGGGTTAGGCTTAGGGTACGGCTTAGGGTACGGGTTCGGGGAGGGCTTCTGGTACAGCGTAGGGTATGGGTTAGGGTTAGGGTTAGGGTTAGTGTTAGGGTTAGGGCTCTGTTTAGGGTATTGGTTAGGATTAGGGTACGTGTTAGCGATAGGGTAGGGGTTAGGGTTAGGGTACGCGTTAGTGTTAGGGTAGTTATTAAACCTAACCCACTCTCTAGATACCCCTTAGCACGTAAAGGAATATTATTTGGAGGTCCAGCCATGGAGAAGAGTTTAGACACTAGGATAAGATAAGGAACACACCCATTATAAAGAAATTACATTAGGATTCTCTTTTTAAGCTGTTCCTTAAAACACAAGTGCTTAGGAAATCTATTGGAGGCAGAAGCAGTCAAGGGTAGCCTAGGGTTAGGGTTAGGCTTAGGGTTAGGCTTAGGGTACGGCTTAGGGTACGGGTTCGGGGAGGGCTTCTGGTACGGCGTAGGGTATGGGTTAGGGTTAGGGTTAGTGTTAGGGTTAGGGCTCGGTATAGGGTATTGGTTCGGATTAGGGTACGTGTTAGGGTTAGGGTAGGGTTTAGGGTTAGGGTACGCGTTAGTGTTAGGGTAGTTATTAAACCTAACCCACTCTCTAGATACCCCTTAGCACGTAAAGGAATATTATTTGGAGGTCCAGCCATGGAGAAGAGTTTAGGCACTAGGATAAGATAAGGAACACACCCATTATAAAGAAATCACATTAGGATTCTCTTTTTAAGCTGTTCCTTAAAACACTAGTGCTTAGAAAATCTATTGGAGGCAGAAGCAGTCAAGGGTAGCCTAGGGTTAGGGTTAGGCTTAGGGTACGGCTTAGGGTACGGCTTAGGGTATCGGTTCGGGGAGAGCTTCGTGTACGGCGTAGGGTATGGGTTAGGGTTAGGGTTAGGGTTAGTGTTAGGGTTAGGGCTCGGTTTAGGGTATTGGTTAGGATTAGTGTACGTGTTAGGGTTAGGGTAGGGGTTAGGGTTAGGGTACGCGTTAGTGTTAGGGTAGTTATTAAACCTATCCCAGTCTCTAGATACCCCTTAGCACGTAAAAGAATATTATTTGGAGGTCCAGCCATGGAGAAGAGTTTAGACACTAGGATAAGATAAGGAACACACCCATTATAAAGAAATCACATTAGGATTCTCTTTTTAAGCTGTTCCTTAAAACACTATTGCTTAGGAAATCTATTGGAGGCAGAAGCAGTCAAGGGTAGCCTAGGGTTAGGGTTAGGCTTAGGGTACGGCTTAGGGTACGGCTTAGGGTACGGGTTCGGGGAGGGCTTCGGGTACGGCGTAGGGTATGGGTTAGGGTTAGGGTTAGGGTTAGTGTTAGGGTTAGGGCTCGGTTTAGGGTATTGGTTAGGATTAGGGTACGTGTTAGTGTTAGGGTAGGGGTTAGGGTTAGGGTACTCGTTAGTGTTAGGGTAGTTATTAAACCTATCCCACTCTGTAGATACCACTTAGCACGTAAAGGAATATTATTTGGAGGTCCAGCCATGGAGAAGAATTTAGACACTAGGATAAGATAAGGAACACACCCATTATAAAGAAATCATATTAGGATTCTCTTTTTAAGCTGTTCCTTAAAACACTAGTGCTTAGGAAATCTATTGGAGGCAAAAGCAGTCAAGGGTAGCCTAGGGTCAGGGTTAGGCTTAGGGTTAGGCTTAGGGTACGGCTTAGGGTACGGGTTCGGTGAGGGCTTCGGGTACGGCGTAGGGTATGGGTTAGGGTTAGGGTTAGAGTTAGTGTTAGGTTTAGGGCTCGGTTTAGGGTACGGGTTAGGATTAGGGTACGTGTTAGGGTTAGGGTAGGGGCTAGGTTTAGGGTACGCGTTAGGGTTAGGGTAGTTATTAAACCTATCCCACTCTCTAGATACCCCTTAGCACGCAAAGGAATATTATTTGGGGGTCCAGCCATGGAGAAGAGTTTAGACACTAGGATAAGATAAGGAACACACCCATTATAAAGAAATCACATTAGGATTCTCTTTTTAAGCTGTTCCTTAAAATACTAGTGCTTAGGAAATCTATTGGAGGAAGAAGCAGTCAAGGGTAGCCTAGGGTTAGGGTTAGGCTTAGGGTACGGCTTAGGGTACGGCTTAGGGTACGGGTTCGGGGAGGGCTTTGTGTACGGCATAGGGTATGGGTAAGGGTTAGGGTTAGGGTTAGTGTTAGGGTTAGGGCTCGGTTTAGGGTACGGGATAGGTTTAGGGTACATGTTAGGGTTAGGGTAGGGGTTAGGGTTAGGGTACGCGTTAGGGTTAGGGTAGTTATTAAACCTATCCCACTCTCTAGATACACCTTAGCACGTAAAGGAATATTATTTGGGGGTCCAGCCATGGAGAAGAGTTTAGACACTAGGATAAGATAAGGAACACACCCATTATAAAGAAATCACATTAGGATTCTCTTTTTAAGCTGTTCCTTAAAACACTAGTGCTTAGGAAATCTATTGGAGGCAGAAGCAGTCAAGGGTAGCCTAGGGTTAGGGTTAGGCTTAGGGTACGGCTTAGGGTACGGCTTAGGGTACGGGTTCGGGGAGGGCTTCGGGTACGGCGTAGGGTATGGGTTAGGGTTAGGGTTAGGGTTAGTGTTAGGGTTAGGGCTCGGTTTAGGGTATTGGTTAGGATTAGGGTACGTGTTAGGGTTAGGGTAGGGGTTAGGGTTAGGGTACGCGTTAGTGTTAGGGTAGTTATTAAACCTATCCCAGTCTCTAGATACCCCTTAGCACGTAAAGGAATATTATTTGGAGGTCCAGGCATGGAGAAGAGTTTAGACACTAGGATAAGATAAGGAACACACCCATTATAAAGAAATCACATTAGATTTCTCTTTTTAAGCTGTTCCTTAAAACACTAGTGCTTAGGAAATCTATTGGAGGCAGAAGCATTCAAGGGTAGCCTAGGTTTAGGGTTAGGATTAGGGTTAGGCTTAGGGTACGGCTTAGGGTACGGGTTCGGGGAGGGCTTCTGGTACGGCGTAGGGTATGGGTTAGGGTTAGGGTTAGGGTTAGTGTTAGGGTTAGGGCTCGGTTTAGGGTATTGGTTAGGATTAGGGTACGTGTTAGGGTTAGGGTAGGGGTTAGGGTTAGGGTACGCGTTAGTGTTAGGGTAGTTATTAAACCTATCCCAGTCTCTAGATACCCCTTAGCACGTAAAGGAATATTATTTGGAGGTCCAGCCATGTAGAAGAGTTTAGACACTAGGATAAGATAAGGAACACACCCATTATAAAGAAATCACATTAGGATTCTCTTTTTAAGCTGTTCCTTAAAACACTAGTGCTTAGGAAATCTATTGGAGGCAGAAGCAGTCAAGGGTAGCCTAGGGTTAGGGTTAGGCTTAGGGTACGGCTTAGGGTACGGCTTAGGGTACGGGTTTGGGGAGGGCTTCGGGTATGGCGTAGGGTATGGGTTAGGGTTAGGGTTAGGGTTAGTGTTAGGGTTAGGGCTCGGTTTAGGGTATTGGTTAGGATTAAGGTACGAGTTATGGTTAGGGTAGGGGTTAGGGTTAGGGTACGCGTTAGTGTTAGGGTAGTTATTAAACCTATCCCACTCTCTATATACCCCTTAGCACATAAAGGAATATTATTTGGAGGTCCAGCCATGGAGAAGAGTTTAGACACTAGGATAAGATAAGGAACACACCCATTATAAAGAAATCACATTAGGATTCTCTTTTTAAGCTGTTCCTTAAAACACTAGTGCTTAGGAAATCTATTGGAGGCAGAAGCATCCAAGGGTAGCCTAGGGTTAGGGTTAGGCTTAGGGTTAGGCTTAGGGTACGGCTTAGGGTACGGGTTCGGGGAGGGCTTCTGGTACGGCGTAGGGTATGGGTTAGGGTTAGGGTTAGGGTTAGTGTTATGGTTAGGGCTCGGTATAGGGTATTGTTTAGGATTAGGGTACGTGTTAGGGTTAGGGTAGGGTTTAGGGTTAGGGTACGCGTTAGTGTTAGGGTAGTTATTAAACCTAACCCACTCTCTAGATACCCCTTAGCACGTAAAGGAATATTATTTGGAGGTTCAGCCATGGAGAAGAGTTTAGACACTAGGATAAGATAAGGAACACACCCATTATAAAGAAATCACATTAGGATTCTCTTTTTAAGCTGTTCCTTAAAACACTAGTGCTTAGAAAATCTATTGGAGGCAGAAGCAGTCAAGGGTAGCCTAGGGTTAGGGTTAGGCTTAGGGTACGGCTTAGGGTACGGCTTAGGGTACGGGTTTGGGGAGGGCTTCGGGTACGGCTTAGGGTATGGGTTAGGGTTAGGGTTAGGGTTAGTGTTAGGGTTAGGGCTCGGCTTAGGGTATTGGTTAGGATTAGGGTACGTGTTATGGTTAGGGTAGGGGTTAGGGTTAGGGTACGCGTTAGTGTTAGGGTATTTATTAAACCTATCCCAATCTCTAGATACCCCTTAGCACGTAAAGGAATATTATTTGGAGGTCCAGCCATGGAGAAGAGTTTAGACACTAGGATAAGATAAGGAACACACCCATTATAAAGAAATCACATTAGGATTCTCTTTTTAAGCTGTTCCTTAAAACACTAGTGCTTAGGAAATCTATTGGAGGCAGAAGCATTCAAGGGTAGCCTAGGGTTAGGGTTAGGCTTAGGGTACGGCTTAGGGTACGGCTTAGGGTACGGGTTCGGGGATGGCTTCGGGTACGGCGTAGGGTATGGGTTAGGGTTAGGGTTAGGGTTAGTGTTAGGGTTAGGTCTCGGTTTAGGGTATTGGTTAGGATTAGGGTACGTGTTAGGGTTAGGGTAGGGGTTAGGGTTAGGGTACGCGTTAGTGTTAGGGTAGTTATTAAAGCTATCCCACTCTCTAGATACCCCTTAGCACGTAAAGGAATATTATTTGGAGGTCCAGCCATGGAGAAGAATTTAGACACTAGGATAAGATAAGGAACACACCCATTATAAACAAATCACATTAGGATTCTCTTTTTAAGCTGTTCCTTAAAACACTAGTGCTTAGGAAATCTATTGGAGGCAGAAGCATTCAAGGGTAGCCTAGGTTTAGGGTTAGGATTAGGGTTAGGCTTAGGGTACGGCTTAGGGTACGGGTTCGGGGAGGGCTTCTGGTACGGCGTAGGGTATGGGTTAGGGTTAGGGTTAGGGTTAGTGTTGGGTTAGGGCTCGGTTTAGGGTATTGTTTAGGATTAGGGTACGTGTTAGCGATAGGGTAGGGTTTAGGGTTAGGGTACGCGTTAGTGTTAGGGTAGTTATTAAACCTAACCCACTCTCTAGATACCCTTTAGCACGTAAAGGAATATTATTTGGAGGTCCAGCCATGGAGAAGAGTTTAGACACTAGGATAAGATAAGGAACACACCCATTATAAAGAAATCACATTAGGATTCTCTTTTTAAGCTGTTCCTTAAAACACTAGTGCTTAGGAAATCTATTGGAGGCAGAAGCAGTCAAGGGTAGCCTAGGGTTAGGGTTAGGCTTAGGATTAGGCTTAGGGTACGGCTTAGGGTACGGGTTCGTGGAGGGCTTCTGGTACGGCATAGGGTATGGGTTAGGGTTAGGGTTAGGGTTAGTGTTAGGTTAGGGCTCGGTATAGGGTATTGGTTAGGATTAGGGTACGTGTTAGGGTTAGGGTAGGGTTTAGGGTTAGGGTACGCATTAGTGTTAGGGTAGTTATTAAACCTAACCCACTCTCTAGATACCCCTTAGCACGTAAAGGAATATTATTTGGAGGTCCAGCCATGGAGAAGAGTTTAGACACTAGGATAAAATAAGGAACACACCCATTATAAAGAAATCACATTAGGATTCTCTTTTTAAACTGTTCCTTAAAACACTAGTGCTTAGGAAATCTATTGGAGGCAGAAGCAGTCAAGGGTAGCCTAGGGTTAGGGTTAGGCTTAGGGTACGGCTTAGGGTACGGCTTAGGGTACGGGTTTGGGGAGGGCTTCGGGTATGGCGTAGGGTATGGGTTAGGGTTAGGGTTAGGGTTAGTGTTAGGGTTAGGGCTCGGTTTAGGGTATTGGTTAGGATTAAGGTACGTGTTATGGTTAGGGTAGGGGTTAGGGTTAGGGTACGCATTAGTGTTAGGGTAGTTATTAAACCTATCCCACTCTCTAGATACCCCTTAGCACATAAAGGAATATTATTTGGAGGTCCAGCCATGGAGAAGAGTTTAGACACTAGGATAAGATAAGGAACACACCCATTATAAAGAAATCACATTAGGATTCTCTTTTTAAGCTGTTCCTTAAAACACTAGTGCTTAGGAAATCTATTGGAGGCAGAAGCAGTCAAGGGTAGCCTAGGGTTAGGTTAGGCTTAGGGTACGGCTTAGGGTACGGCTTAGGGTACGGGTTCGGGGATGGCTTCGTGTACGGCGTAGGGTATGGGTTAGGGTTAGGGTTAGGGTTAGTGTTAGGGTTAGGGCTCGGTTTAGGGTATTGGTTAGGATTAGGGTACGTGTTAGGGTTAGGGTAGGGGTTAGGGTTAGGGTACGCGTTAGTGTTAGGGTAGTTATTAAAGCTATCCCACTCTCTAGATACCCCTTAGCACGTAAAGGAATATTATTTGGGGGTCCAGCCATGGAGAAGAGTTTAGACACTAGGATAAGATAAGGAACACACCCATTATAAAGAAATCACATTAGGATTCTCTTTTTAAGCTGTTCCTTAAAACACTAGTGCTTAGGAAATCTATTGGAGGCAGAAGCAGTCAAGGGTAGCCTAGGGTTAGGGTTAGGCTTAGGGTTAGGCTTAGGGTACGGCTTAGGGTACGGGTTCGGTGAGGGCTTCGGGTACGGCGTAGGGTATGGGTTAGGGTTAGGGTTAGGGTTAGTGTTAGGGTTAGGGCTCGTTTTAGGTTACGGGTTAGGATTAGGGTACGAGTTAGGGTTAGGGTAGGGGATTGGGTTAGGGTACGCGTTAGGGTTAGGGTAGTTATTAAACCTATCCCACTCTCTAGATACCCCTTAGCACGTAAAGGAATATTATTTGGGGGTCCAGCCATGGAGAAGAGTTTAGACACTAGGATAAGATAAGGAACACACCCATTATAAAGAAATCACATTAGGATTCTCTTTTTAAGCTGTTCCTTAAAACACTAGTGCTTAGGAAATCTATTGGAGGCAGAAGCAGTCAAGGGTAGCCTAGGGTTAGGGTTAGGCTTAGGGTACGGCTTAGGGTACGGGTTCGGTGAGGGCTTCGGGTACGGCGTAGGGTATGGGTTAGGGTTAGGGTTAGGGTTAGTGTTAGGGTTAGGGCTCGTTTTAAGGTACGGGTTAGGATTAGGGTACATGTTAGGGTTAGGGTAGGGGTTAGGGTTAGGGTACGCGTTAGGGTTAGGGTAGTTATTAAACCTATCCCACTCTCTAGATACACCTTAACACGTAAAGGAATATTATTTGGGGGTCCACCCATGGAGAAGAGTTTAGACACTAGGATAAGATAAGGAACACACCCATTATAAAGAAATCACAATAGGATTCTCTTTTTAAGCTGTTCCTTAAAACACTAGTGCTTAGGAAGTCTATTGGAGGCAGAAGCAGTCAAGGGTAGCCTAGGGTTAGGGTTAGGCTTAGGGTACGGCTTAGGGTACGGCTTAGGATACGGGTTCGGGGAGGGCTTCGGGTACGGCGTAGGGTATGGGTTAGGGTTAGGGTTAGGGTTAGTGTTGGGTTAGGGCTCGGTTTAGGGTATTGTTTAGGATTAGGGTACGTGTTAGCGATAGGGTAGGGTTTAGGGTTAGGGTACGCGTTAGTGTTAGGGTAGTTATTAAACCTAACCCACTCTCTAGATACCCTTTAGCACGTAAAGGAATATTATTTGGAGGTCCAGCCATGGAGAAGAGTTTAGACACTAGGATAAGATAAGGAACACACCCATTATAAAGAAATCACATTAGGATTCTCTTTTTAAGCTGTTCCTTAAAACACTAGTGCTTAGGAAATCTATTGGAGGCAGAAGCAGTCAAGGGTAGCCTAGGGTTAGGGTTAGGCTTAGGATTAGGCTTAGGGTACGGCTTAGGGTACGGGTTCGTGGAGGGCTTCTGGTACGGCATAGGGTATGGGTTAGGGTTAGGGTTAGGGTTAGTGTTAGGTTAGGGCTCGGTATAGGGTATTGGTTAGGATTAGGGTACGTGTTAGGGTTAGGGTAGGGTTTAGGGTTAGGGTACGCGTTAGTGTTAGGGTAGTTATTAAACCTAACCCACTCTCTAGATACCCCTTAGCACGTAAAGGAATATTATTTGGAGGTCCAGCCATGGAGAAGAGTTTAGACACTAGGATAAGATAAGGAACACACCCATTATAAAGAAATCACATTAGGATTCTCTTTTTAAACTGTTCCTTAAAACACTAGTGCTTAGGAAATCTATTGGAGGCAGAAGCAGTCAAGGGTAGCCTAGGGTTAGGGTTAGGCTTAGGGTACGGCTTAGGGTACGGCTTAGGGTACGGGTTCGGTGAGGGCTTCGGGTACGGCGTAGGGTATGGGTTAGGGTTAGGGTTAGGGTTAGTGTTAGGGTTAGGGCTCGGTTTAGGGTATTGGTTAGGATTAAGGTACGTGTTATGGTTAGGGTAGGGGTTAGGGTTAGGGTACGCATTAGTGTTAGGGTAGTTATTAAACCTATCCCACTCTCTAGATACCCCTTAGCACATAAAGGAATATTATTTGGAGGTCCAGCCATGGAGAAGAGTTTAGACACTAGGATAAGATAAGGAACACACCCATTATAAAGAAATCACATTAGGATTCTCTTTTTAAGCTGTTCCTTAAAACACTAGTGCTTAGGAAATCTATTGGAGGAAGAAGCAGTCAAGGGTAGCCTAGGGTTAGGGTTAGGCTTAGGGTACGGCTTAGGGTACGGCTTAGGGTACGGGTTCGGGGAGGGCTTTGTGTACGGCATAGGGTATGGGTTAGGGTTAGGGTTAGGGTTAGTGTTAGGGTTAGGGCTCGGTTTAGGGTATTGGTTAGGATTAGGGTACGTGTTAGGGTTAGGGTAGGGGTTAGGGTTAGGGTACGCGTTAGTGTTAGGGTAGTTATTAAAGCTATCCCACTCTCTAGATACCCCTTAGCACGTAAAGGAATATTATTTGGGGGTCCAGCCATGGAGAAGAGTTTAGACACTAGGATAAGATAAGGAACACACCCATTATAAAGAAATCACATTAGGATTCTCTTTTTAAGCTGTTCCTTAAAACACTAGTGCTTAGGAAATCTATTGGAGGCAGAAGCAGTCAAGGGTAGCCTAGGGTTAGGGTTAGGCTTAGGGTTAGGCTTAGGGTACGGCTTAGGGTACGGGTTCGGTGAGGGCTTCGGGTACGGCGTAGGGTATGGGTTAGGGTTAGGGTTAGGGTTAGTGTTAGGGTTAGGGCTCGTTTTAGGTTACGGGTTAGGATTAGGGTACGAGTTAGGGTTAGGTTAGGGGATTGGGTTAGGGTACGCGTTAGGGTTAGGGTAGTTATTAAACCTATCCCACTCTCTAGATACCCCTTAGCACGTAAAGGAATATTATTTGGGGGTCCAGCCATGGAGAAGAGTTTAGACACTAGGATAAGATAAGGAACACACCCATTATAAAGAAATCACATTAGGATTCTCTTTTTAAGCTGTTCCTTAAAACACTAGTGCTTAGGAAATCTATTGGAGGCAGAAGCAGTCAAGGGTAGCCTAGGGTTAGGGTTAGGCTTAGGGTACGGCTTAGGGTACGGCTTAGGGTACCGGTTCGGGGAGGGCTTCGGGTACGGCGTAGGGTATGGGTTAGGGTTAGGGTTCGGGTTAGTGTTACGGTTAGGGCTCGGTTTAGGGTATTGGTTAGGATTAGGGTACGTGTTAGGGTTAGGGTAGGGGTTAGGGTTAGGGTACGCGTTAGTGTTAGGGTAGTTATTAAACCTATCCCAGTCTCTAGATACCCCTTAGCACGTAAAGGAATATTATTTGGAGGTCCAGGCATGGAGAAGAGTTTAGACACTAGGATAAGATAAGGAACACACCCATTATAAAGAAATCACATTAGGATTCTCTTTTTAAGCTGTTCCTTAAAACACTAGTGCTTAGGAAATCTATTGGAGGCAGAAGCAGTCAAGGGTAGCCTAGGGTTAGGGTTAGGCTTAGGGTACGGCTTAGGGTACGGCTTAGGGTACGGGTTTGGGGAGGGCTTCGTGTACGGCTTAGGGTATGGGTTAGGGGTAGGGTTAGGGTTAGTGTTAGGGTTACGGCTCGGCTTAGGGTATTGGTTAGGATTAGGGTACGTGTTAGGGTTAGGGTAGGGGTTAGGGTTAGTGTACGCGTTAGTGTTAGGGTAGTTATTAAAGCTATCCCACTCTCTAGATACCCCTTAGCACGTAAAGGAATATTATTTGGAGGTCCAGCCATGGAGAAGAATTTAGACACTAGGATAAGATAAGGAACACACCCATTATAAACAAATCACATTAGGATTCTCTTTTTAAGCTGTTCCTTAAAACACTAGTGCTTAGGAAATCTATTGGAGGCAGAAGCAGTCAAGGGTAGCCTAGGGTTAGGGTTAGGCTTAGGGTACGGCTTAGGGTACGGCTTAGGGTACGGGTTTGGGGAGGGCTTCGGGTACGGCTTAGGGTATGGGTTAGGGTTAGGGTTAGGGTTAGTGTTAGGGTTAGGGCTCGGTTTAGGGTATTGGTTAGGATTAGGGTACGTGTTAGGGTTAGGGTAGGGGTTAGGGTTAGGGTATGCGTTAGTGTTAGGGTATTTATTAAACCTATCCCAATCTCTAGATACCCCTTAGCACGTAAAGGAATATTATTTGGAGGTCCAACCATGGAGAAGAGTTTAGACACTAGGATAAGATAAGGAACACACCCATTATAAAGAAATCACATTAGGATTCTCTTTTTAAGCTCTTCCTTAAAACACTAGTGCTTAGAAAATCTATTGGAGGCAGAAGCAGTCAAGGGTAGCCTAGGGTTAGGGTTAGGCTTAGGGTACGGCTTAGGGTACGGCTTAGGGTACCGGTTCGGGGAGGGCTTCGGGTACGGCGTAGGGTATGGGTTAGGGTTAGGGTTAGGGTTAGTGTTAGGGTTAGGGCTCGGTTTAGGGTATTGGTTAGGATTAGGGTACGTGTTAGGGTTAGGGTAGGGGTTAGGGTTAGGGTACGCGTTAGTGTTAGGGTAGTTATTAAACCTATCCCAGTCTCTAGATACCCCTTAGCACGTAAAGGAATATTATTTGGAGGTCCAGCCATGGAGAAGAGTTTAGACACTAGGATAAGATAAGGAACACACCCATTATAAAGAAATCACATTAGGATTCTCTTTTTAAGCTGTTCCTTAAAACACTAGTGCTTAGAAAATCTATTGGAGGCAGAAGCAGTCAAGGGTAGCCTAGGGTTAGGGTTAGGCTTAGGGTACGGCTTAGGGTACGGCTTAGGGTACCGGTTCGGGGAGGGCTTCGGGTACGGCGTAGGGTATGGGTTAGGGTTAGGGTTAGGGTTAGTGTTAGGGTTAGGGCTCGGTTTAGGGTATTGGTTAGGATTAGGGTACGGGTTAGGGTTAGGGTAGGGGTTAGGGTTAGGGTACGCGTTAGTGTTAGGGTAGTTATTAAACCTATCCCAGTCTCTAGATACCCCTTAGCACGTAAAGGAATATTATTTGGAGGTCCAGCCATGGAGAAGAGTTTAGACACTAGGATAAGATAAGGAACACACCCATTATAAAGAAATCACATTAGGATTCTCTTTTTAAGCTGTTCCTTAAAACACTAGTGCTTAGGAAATCTATTGGAGGCAGAAGCATCCAAGGGTAGCCTAGGGTTAGGGTTAGGCTTAGGGTTAGGCTTAGGGTACGGCTTAGGGTACGGGTTCGGGGAGGGCTTCTGGTACGGCGTAGGGTATGGGTTAGGGTTAGGGTTAGGGTTATTGTTATGGTTAGGGCTCGGTATAGGTTATTGGTTAGGATTAGGGTACGTGTTAGGGTTAGGGTAGGGTTTAGGGTTAGGGTACGCGTTAGTGTTAGGGTAGTTATTAAACCTAACCCACTCTCTAGATACCCCTTAGCACGTAAAGGAATATTATTTGGAGGTTCAGCCATGGAGAAGAGTTTAGACACCAGGATAAGATAAGGAACACACCCATTATAAAGAAATCACATTAGGATTCTCTTTTTAAGCTGTTCCTTAAAACACTAGTGCTTAGGAAATCTATTGGAGGCAGAAGCAGTCAAGGGTAGCCTAGGGTTAGGGTTAGGCTTAGGGTACGGCTTAGGGTACGGCTTAGGGTACGGGTTTGGGGAGGGCTTCGGGTACGGCTTAGGGTATGGGTTAGGGTTAGGGTTAGGGTTAGTGTTAGGGTTAGGGCTCGGCTTAGGGTATTGGTTAGGATTAGGGTACGTGTTAGGGTTAGGGTAGGGGTTAGGGTTAGGGTATGCGTTAGTGTTAGGGTATTTATTAAACCTATCCCAATCTCTAGATACCCCTTAGCACGTAAAGGAATATTATTTGGAGGTCCAACCATGGAGAAGAGTTTAGACACTAGGATAAGATAAGGAACACACCCATTATAAAGAAATCACATTAGGATTCTCTTTTTAAGCTGTTCCTTAAAACACTAGTGCTTAGAAAATCTATTGGAGGCAGAAGCAGTCAAGGGTAGCCTAGGGTTAGGGTTAGGCTTAGGGTACGGCTTAGGGTACGGCTTAGGGTACCGGTTCGGGGAGGGCTTCGGGTACGGCGTAGGGTATGGGTTAGGGTTAGGGTTAGGGTTAGTGTTAGGGTTAGGGCTCGGTTTAGGGTATTGGTTAGGATTAGGGTACGTGTTAGGGTTAGGGTAGGGGTTAGGGTTAGGGTACGCGTTAGTGTTAGGGTAGTTATTAAACCTATCCCAGTCTCTAGATACCCCTTAGCACGTAAAGGAATATTATTTGGAGGTCCAGCCATGGAGAAGAGTTTAGACAGTAGGATAAGATAAGGAACACACCCATTATAAAGAAATCACATTAGGATTCTCTTTTTAAGCTGTTCCTTAAAACACTAGTGCTTAGGAAATCTATTGGAGGCAGAAGCAGTCAAGGGTAGCCTAGGGTTAGGGTTAGGCTTAGGGTACGGCTTAGGGTACGGCTTAGGGTACGGGTTTGGGGAGGGCTTCGTGTACGGATTAGGGTATGGGTTAGGGTTAGGGTTAGGGTTAGTGTTAGGGTTAGGGCTCGGCTTAGGGTATTGGTTAGGATTAGGGTACGTGTTAGGGTTAGGGTAGGGGTTAGGGTTAGGATACGCGTTAGTGTTAGGGTAGTTATTAAACCTATCCCAATCTCTAGATACCCCTTAGCACGTAAAGGAATATTATTTGGTGGTCCAGCCTTGGAGAAGAGTTTAGACACTAGGATAAGATAAGGAACACACCCATTATAAAGAAATCACATTAGGATTCTCTTTTTAAGCTGTTCCTTAAAACACTAGTGCTTAGGAAATCTATTGGAGGCAGAAGCAGTCAAGGGTAGCCTAGGGTTAGGGTTAGGCTTAGGGTACGGCTTAGGGTACGGCTTAGGGTACGGGTTCGGGGATGGCTTCGGGTACGGCGTAGGGTATGGGTTAGGGTTAGGGTTAGGGTTAGTGTTAGGGTTAGGGCTCGGTTTAGGGTATTGGTTAGGATTAGGGTACGTGTTAGTGTTAGGGTAGGGGTTAGGGTTAGGGTACGCGTTAGTGTTAGGGTAGTTATTAAAGCTATCCCACTCTCTAGATACCCCTTATCACGTAAAGGAATATTATTTGGAGGTCCAGCCATGGAGAAGAATTTAGACACTAGGATAAGATAAGGAACACACCCATTATAAACAAATCACATTAGGATTCTCTTTTTAAGCTGTTCCTTAAAACACTAGTGCTTAGGAAATCTATTGGAGGCAGAAGCATTCAAGGGTAGCCTAGGTTTAGGGTTAGGATTAGGGTTAGGCTTAGGGTACGGCTTAGGGTACGGGTTCGGGGAGGGCTTCTGGTACGGCGTAGGGTATGTGTTAGGGTTAGGGTTAGGGTTAGTGTTAGGGTTAGGGCTCGGTTTAGGGTATTGTTTAGGATTAGGGTACGTGTTAGCGATAGGGTAGGGTTTAGGGTTAGGGTACGCGTTAGTGTTAGGGTAGTTATTAAACCTAACCCACTCTCTAGATACCCTTTAGCACGTAAAGGAATATTATTTGGAGGTCCAGCCATGGAGAAGAGTTTAGACACTAGGATAAGATAAGGAACACACCCATTATAAAGAAATCACATTAGGATTCTCTTTTTAAGCTGTTCCTTTAAACACTAGTGCTTAGGAAATCTATTGGAGGCAGAAGCAGTCAAGGGTAGCCTAGGGTTAGGGTTAGGCTTAGGATTAGGCTTAGGGTACGGCTTAGGGTACGGGTTCGTGGAGGGCTTCTGGTACGGCATAGGGTATGGGTTAGGGTTAGGGTTAGGGTTAGTGTTAGGTTTAGGGCTCGGTATAGGGTATTGGTTAGGATTAGGGTACGTGTTAGGGTTAGGGTAGGGTTTAGGGTTAGGGTACGCGTTAGTGTTAGGGTAGTTATTAAACCTAACCCACTCTCTAGATACCCCTTAGCACGTAAAGGAATATTATTTGGAGGTCCAGCCATGGAGAAGAGTTTAGACACTAGGATAAGATAAGGAACACACCCATTATAAAGAAATCACATTAGGATTCTCTTTTTAAACTGTTCCTTAAAACACTAGTGCTTAGGAAATCTATTGGAGGCAGAAGCAGTCAAGGGTATCCTAGGGTTAGGGTTAGGCTTAGGGTACGGCTTAGGGTACGGCTTAGGGTACGGGTTTGGGGAGGGCTTCGGGTATGGCGTAGGGTATGGGTTAGGGTTAGGGTTAGGGTTAGTGTTAGGGTTAGGGCTCGGTTTAGGGTATTGGTTAGGATTAAGGTACGTGTTATGGTTAGGGTAGGGGTTAGGGTTAGGGTACGCGTTAGTGTTAGGGTAGTTATTAAACCTATCCCACTCTCTAGATACCCCTTAGCACATAAAGGAATATTATTTGGAGGTCCAGCCATGGAGAAGAGTTTAGACACTAGGATAAGATAAGGAACACACCCATTATAAAGAAATCACATTAGAATTCTCTTTTTAAGCTGTTCCTTAAAACACTAGTGCTTAGGAAATCTATTGAAGGCAGAAGCAGTCAAGGGTAGCCTAGGGTTAGGTTAGGCTTAGGGTACGGCTTAGGGTACGGCTTAGGGTACGGGTTCGGTGATGGCTTCGGGTACGGCGTAGGGTATGGGTTAGGGTTAGGGTTAGGGTTAGTGTTAGGGTTAGGGCTCGGTTTAGGGTATTGGTTAGGATTAGGGTACGTGTTAGGGTTAGGGTAGGGGTTAGGGTTAGGGTACGCGTTAATGTTAGGGTAGTAATTAAAGCTATCCCACTCTCTAGATACCCCTTAGCACGTAAAGGAATATTATTTGGGGGTCCAGCCATGGAGAAGAGTTTAGACACTAGGATAAGATAAGGAACACACCCATTATAAAGAAATCACATTAGGATTCTCTTTTTAAGCTGTTCCTTAAAACACTAGTGCTTAGGAAATCTATTGGAGGCAAAAGCAGTCAAGGGTAGCCTAGGGTTAGGGTTAGGCTTAGGGTTAGGCTTAGGGTACGGCTTAGGGTACGGGTTCGGTGAGGGCTTCGGGTACGGCGTAGGGTATGGGTTAGGGTTAGGGTTAGGGTTAGTGTTAGGGTTAGGGCTCGTTTTAGGTTACGGGTTAGGATTAGGGTACGAGTTAAGGTTAGGGTAGGGGATAGGGTTAGGGTACGCGTTAGGGTTAGGGTAGTTATTAAACCTATCCCACTCTCTAGATACCCCTTAGCACGTAAAGGAATATTATTTGTGGGTCCAGCCATGGAGAAGAGTTTAGACACTAGGATAAGATAAGGAACACACCCATTATAAAGAAATCACATTAGGATTCTCTTTTTAAGCTGTTCCTTAAAACACTAGTGCTTAGGAAATCTATTGGAGGCAGAAGCAGTCAAGGGTAGCCTAGGGTTAGGGTTAGGCTTAGGGTACGGCTTAGGGTACGGGTTCGGTGAGGGCTTCGGGTACGGCGTAGGGTATGGGTTAGGGTTAGGGTTAGGGTTAGTGTTAGGGTTAGGGCTCGGTTTAAGGTACGGGTTAGGATTAGGGTACATGTTAGGGTTAGGGTAGGGGTTAGGGTTAGGGTACGCGTTAGGGTTAGGGTAGTTATTAAACCTATCCCACTCTCTAGATACACCTTAGCACGTAAAGGAATATTATTTGGGGGTCCACCCATGGAGAAGAGTTTAGACACTAGGATAAGATAAGGAACACACCCATTATAAAGAAATCACAATAGGATTCTCTTTTTAAGCTGTTCGTTAAAACACTAGTGCTTAGGAAGTCTATTGGAGGCAGAAGCAGTCAAGGGTAGCCAAGGGTTAGGGTTAGGCTTAGTGTACAGCTTAGGGTACGGCTTAGGGTACGGGTTCGGGGAGGGCTTCGGGTTCGGCGTAGGGTATGGGTTAGGGTTAGGGTTAGGGTTAGTGTTAGGGTTAGGGCTCGGTATAGGTTATTGGTTAGGATTAGGGTACGTGTTAGGGTTAGGGTAGGGTTTAGGGTTAGGGTACGCGTTAGTTTTAGGGTAGTTATTAAACCTAACCCACTCTCTAGATACCCCTTAGCACGTAAAGGAATATTATTTGGAGATTCAGCCATGGAGAAGAGTTTAGACACTAGGATAAGATAAGGAACACACCCATTATAAAGAAATCACATTAGGATTCTCTTTTTAAGCTGTTCGTTAAAACACTAGTGCTTAGAAAATCTATTGGAGGCAGAAGCAGTCAAGGGTAGCCTAGGGTTAGGTTTAGGCTTAGGGTACGGCTTAGGGTACCGGTTCGGGGAGGGCTTCGGGTACGGCGTAGGGTATGGGTTAGGGTTACGGTTAGGGTTAGTGTTAGGGTTAGGGTTCGGTTTAGGGTATTGGTTAGGATTAGGGTACGTGTTAGGGTTAGGGTAGGGGTTAGGGTTAGGGTACGCGTTAGTGTTAGGGTAGTTATTAAACCTATCCCAGTCTCTAGATACCCCTTAGCACGTAAAGGAATATTATTTGGAGGTCCAGCCATGGAGAAGAGTTTAGACACTAGGATAAGATAAGGAACACACCCATTGTAAAGAAATCACATTAGGATTCTCTTTTTAAGCTGTTCCTTAAAACACTAGTGCTTAGGAAATCTATTGGAGGCAGAAGCAGTCAAGGGTAGCCTAGGGTTAGGGTTAGGCTTAGGGTACGGCTTAGGGTACGGCTTAGGGTACGGGTTTGGGGAGGGCTTCGGGTACGGCTTAGGGTATGGGTTAGGGTTAGGGTTAGGGTTAGTGTTAGGGTTGGGGCTCGGCTTAGGGTATTGGTTAGGATTAGGGTACGTGTTAGGGTTAGGGTAGGGGTTAGGGTTAGGGTACGCGTTAGTGTTAGGGTAGTTATTAAACCTATCCCAATCTCTAGATACCCCTTAGCACGTAAAGGAATATTATTTGGGGGTCCAGCCATGGAGAAGAGTTTAGACACTAGGATAAGATAATGAACACACCCATTATAAAGAAATCACATTAGGATTCTCTTTTTAAGCTGTTCCTTAAAACACTAGTGCTTAGGAAATCTATTGGAGGCAGAAGCAGTCAAGGGTAGCCTAGGGTTAGGGTTAGGCTTAGGGTTAGGCTTAGGGTACGGCTTAGGGTACGGGTTCGGGGAGGGCTTCTGGTACGGCGTAGGGTATGGGTTAGGGTTAGGGTTAGGGTTAGTGTTAGAGTTAGGGCTCGGTATAGGGTATTGGTTAGGATTAGGGTACGTGTTAGGGTTAGGGTAGGGTTTAGGGTTAGGGTACGCGTTAGTGTTAGGGTAGTTATTAAACCTAACACATTCTCTAGATACCCCTTAGCACGTAAAGGAATATTATTTGGAGGTCCAGCCATGGAGAAGAGTTTAGACACTAGGATAAGATAAGGAACACACCCATTATAAAGAAATCACATTAGGATTCTCTTTTTAAGCTGTTCCTTAAAACACTAGTGCTTAGGAAATCTATTGGAGGCAGAAGCAGTCAAGGGTAGCCTAGGGTTAGGGTTAGGCTTAGGGTACGGCTTAGGGTACGGCTTAGGGTACTGGTTCGGGGATGGCTTCGGGTACGGCGTAGGGTATGGGTTAGGGTTAGGGTTAGGGTTAGTGTTAGGGTTAGGGCTCGGTTTAGGGTATTGGTTAGGATTAGGGTACGTGTTAGGGTTAGGGTAGGGGTTAGGGTTAGGGTACGCGTTAGTGTTAGGGTAGTTATTAAAGCTATCCCACTCTCTAGATACCCCTTAGCACGTAAAGGAATATTATTTGGAGGTCCAGCCATGGAGAAGAATTTAGACACTAGGATAAGATAAGGAACACACCCATTATAAACAAATCACATTAGGATTCTCTTTTTAAGCTGTTCCTTAAAACACTAGTGCTTAGGAAATCTATTGGAGGCAGAAACATTCAAGGGTAGCCTAGGTTTAGGGTTAGGATTAGGGTTAGGCTTAGGGTACGGCTTAGGGTACGGGTTCGGGGATGGCTTCTGGTACGGCGTAGGGTATGGGTTAGGGTTAGGGTTAGGGTTAGTGTTAGGGTTAGGGCTCGGTTTAGGGTATTGTTTAGGATTAGGGTACGTGTTAGCGATAGGGTAGGGTTTAGGGTTAGGGTACGCGTTAGTGTTAGGGTAGTTATTAAACCTAACCCACTCTCTAGATACCCTTTAGCACGTAAAGGAATATTATTTGGAGGTCCAGCCATGGAGAAGAGTTTAGACACTAGGATAAGATAAGGAACACACCCATTATAAAGAAATCACATTAGGATTCTCTTTTTAAGCTGTTCCTTAAAACACTAGTGCTTAGGAAATCTATTGGAGGCAGAAGCAGTCAAGGGTAGCCTAGGGTTAGGGTTAGGCTTAGGATTAGGCTTAGGGTACGGCTTAGAGTACGGGTTCGTGGAGGGCTTCTGGTACGGCATAGGGTATGGGTTAGGGTTAGGGTTAGGGTTAGTGTTAGGGTTAGGGCTCGGTATAGGGTATTGGTTAGGTTTAGGGTACGTGTTAGGGTTAGGGTAGGGTTTAGGGTTAGGGTACGCGTTAGTGTTAGGGTAGTTATTAAACCTAACCCACTCTCTAGATACCCCTTAGCACGTAAAGGAATATTATTTGGAGGTCCAGCCATGGAGAAGAGTTTAGACACTAGGATAAGATAAGGAACACACCCATTATAAAGAAATCACATTAGGATTCTCTTTTTAAACTGTTCCTTAAAACACTAGTGCTTAGGAAATCTATTGGAGGCAGAAGCAGTCAAGGGTAGCCTAGGGTTAGGGTTAGGCTTAGGGTACGGCTTAGGGTACGGCTTAGGGTTCGGGTTTGGGGAGGGCTTCGGGTATGGCGTAGGGTATGGGTTAGGGTTAGGGTTAGGGTTAGTGTTAGGGGTAGGGCTCGGTTTAGGGTATTGGTTAGGATTAAGATACGTGTTATGGTTAGGGTAGGGGTTAGGGTTAGGGTACGCGTTAGTGTTAGGGTAGTTATTAAACCTATCCCACTCTCTAGATACCCCTTAGCACATAAAGGAATATTATTTGGAGGTCCAGCCATGGAGAAGAGTTTAGACACTAGGATAAGATAAGGAACACACCCATTATAAAGAAATCACATTAGGATTCTCTTTTTCAGCTGTTCCTTAAAACACTAGTGCTTAGGAAATCTATTGGAGGCAGAAGCAGTCAAGGGTAGCCTAGGGTTAGGTTAGGCTTAGGGTACGGCTTAGGGTACGGCTTAGGGTACGGGTTCGGGGATGGCTTCGGGTACGGCGTAGGGTATGGGTTAGGGTTAGGGTTAGGGTTAGTGTTAGGGTTAGGGCTCGGTTTAGGGTATTGGTTAGGATTAGGGTACGTGTTAGGCTTAGGGTAGGGGTTAGGGTTAGGGTACGCGTTAGTGTTAGGGTAGTTATTAAAGCTATCCCACTCTCTAGATACCCCTTAGCACGTAAAGGAATATTATTTGGGGGTCCAGCCATGGAGAAGAGTTTAGACACTAGGATAAGAAAAGGAACACACCCATTATAAAGAAATCACATTAGGATTCTCTTTTTAAGCTGTTCCTTAAAACACTAGTGCTTAGGAAATCTATTGGAGGCAGAAGCAGTCAAGGGTAGCCTAGGGTTAGGGTTAGGCTTAGGGTTAGGCTTAGGGTACGGCTTAGGGTACGGGTTCGGTGAGGGCTTCGGGTACGGCTTAGGGTATGGGTTAGGGTTAGGGTTAGGGTTAGTGTTAGGGTTAGGGCTCGTTTTAGGTTACGGGTTAGGATTAGTGTACGAGTTAGGGTTAGGGTAGGGGATAGGGTTAGGGTACGCGTTAGGGTTAGGGTAGTTATTAAACCTATCCCACTCTCTAGATTCCCCTTAGCACGTAAAGGAATATTATTTGGGGGTCCAGCCATGGAGAAGAGTTTAGACACTAGGATAAGATAAGGAACACACCCATTATAAAGAAATCACATTAGGATTCTCTTTTTAAGCTGTTCCTTAAAACACTAGTGCTTAGGAAATCTATTGGAGGCAGAAGCAGTCAAGGGTAGCCTAGGGTTAGGGTTAGGCTTAGGGTACGGCTTAGGGTACGGGTTCGGTGAGGGCTTCGGGTACGGCGTAGGGTATGGGTTAGGGTTAGGGTTAGGGTTAGTGTTAGGGTTAGGGCTCGGTTTAAGGTACGGGTTAGGATTAGGGTACATGTTAGGGTTAGGGTAGGGTTTAGGGTTAGGGTACGCGTTAGGGTTAGGGTAGTTATTAAACCTATCCCACTCTCTAGATACACCTTAGCACGTAAAGGAATATTATTTGGGGGTCCACCCATGGAGAAGAGTTTAGACACTAGGATAAGATAAGGAACACACCCATTATAAAGAAATCACAATAGGATTCTCTTTTTAAGCTGTTCCTTAAAACACTAGTGCTTAGGAAGTCTATTGGAGGCAGAAGCAGTCAAGGGTAGCCTAGGGTTAGGGTTAGGCTTAGGGTACGGCTTAGGGTACGGCTTAGGGTACGGGTTCGGGGAGGGCTTCGGGTACGGCGTAGGGTATGGGTTAGGGTTAGGGTTAGGGTTAGTGTTAGGTTTAGGGCTCGGTTTAGGGTATTGGTTAGGATTAGGGTACGTGTTATGGTTAGGGTAGGGGCTAGGGTTAGGGTACGCGTTAGTGTTAGGGTAGTTATTAAAGCTATCCCACTCTCTTGATACCCCTTAGCACATAAAGGAATATTATTTGGAGGTCCAGCCATGGAGAAGAGTTTAGACACTAGGATAAGATAAGGAACACACCCATTATAAAGAAATCACATTAGGATTCTCTTTTTAAGCTGTTCCTTAAAACACTAGTGCTTAGGAAATCTATTGGAGGCAGAAGCAGTCAAGGGTAGCCTAGGGTTAGGGTTAGGCTTAGGGTACGGCTTAGGGTACGGCTTAGGGTACCGGTTCGGGGAGGGCTTCGGGTACGGCGTAGGGTATGGGTTAGGGTTAAGGTTAGGGTTAGTGTTAGGGTTAGGGCTCGGTTTAGGGTATTGGTTAGGATTAGGGTACGTGTTAGGGTTAGGGTAGGGGTTAGGGTTAGGGTACGCGTTAGTGTTAGGGTAGTTATTAAACCTAACCCACTCTCTAGATACCCCTTAGCACGTAAAGGAATATTATTTGGAGGTCCAGCCATGGAGAAGAGTTTAGACACTAGGATAAGATAAGGAACACACCCATTATAAAGAAATCACATTAGGATTCTCTTTTTAAGCTGTTCCTTAAAACACTAGTGCTTAGGAAATCTATTGGAGGCAGAAGCAGTCAAGCGTAGCCTAGGGTTAGGGTTAGGCTTAGGGTTAGGCTTAGTGTACGGCTTAGGGTACGGGTTCGGGGAGGGCTTCTGGTACGGCGTAGGGTATGGGTTAGGGTTAGGGTTAGTGTTAGGGTTAGGCCTCGGTATAGGGTATTGGTTAGGATTAGGGTACGTGTTAGGGTTAGGGTAGGGTTTAGGGTTAGGGTACGCGTTAGTGTTAGGGTAGTTATTAAACCTAACCCACTCTCTAGATACCCCTTAGCACGTAAAAGAATATTATTTGGAGGTCCAGCCATGGAGAAGAGTTTAGACACTAGGATAAGATAAGGAACACACCCATTATAAAGAAATCACATTAGGATTCTCTTTTTAAGCTGTTCCTTAAAACACTAGTGCTTAGGAAATCTATTGGAGGCAGAAGCAGTCAAGGGTAGCCTAGGGTTAGGGTTAGGCTTAGGGTACGGCTTAGGGTACGGCTTAGGGTACGGGTTCGGGGATGGCTTCGGGTACGGCGTAGGGTATGGGTTAGGGTTAGGGTTAGGGTTAGTGTTAGGGTTAGGGCTCGGTTTAGGGTATTGGTTAGGATTAGGGTACGTGTTAGGGTTAGGGTAGGGGTTAGGGTTAGGGTACGCGTTAGTGTTAGGGTAGTTATTAAAGCTATCCCACTCTCTAGATACCCCTTAGCACGTAAAGGAATATTATTTGGAGGTCCAGCCATGGAGAAGAGTTTAGACACTAGGATAAGATAAGGAACACACCCATTATAAAGAAATCACATTAGGATTCTCTTTTTAAGCTGTTCCTTAAAACACTAGTGCTTAGGAAATCTATTGGAGGCAGAAGCATCCAAGGGTAGCCTAGGGTTAGGGTTAGGCTTAGGGTACGGCTTAGGGTACGGGTTCGGGGAGGGCTTCTGGTACGGCGTAGGGTATGGGTTAGGGTTAGGGTTAGGGTTAGTGTTAGGGTTAGGGCTCGGTATAGGGTATTGGTTAGGATTAGGGTACGTGTTAGGGTTAGGGTAGGGTTTAGGGTTAGGGTACGCGTTAGTGTTAGGGTAGTTATTAAACCTAACCCACTCTCTAGATACCCCTTAGCACGTAAAGGAATATTATTTGGAGGTTCAGCCATGGAGAAGAGTTTAGACACTAGGATAAGATAAGGAACACACCCATTATAAAGAAATCACATTAGGATTCTCTTTTTAAGCTGTTCCTTAAAACACTAGTGCTTAGAAAATCTATTGGAGGCAGAAGCAGTCAAGGATAGCCTAGGGTTAGGTTTAGGCTTAGGGTACGGCTTAGGGTACGGCTTAGGGTACCGGTTCGGGGAGGGCTTCGGGTACGGCGTAGGGTATGGGTTAGGGTTACGGTTAGGGTTAGTGTTAGGGTTAGGGCTCGGTTTAGGGTATTGGTTAGGATTAGGGTACGTGTTAGGGTTAGGGTAGGGGTTAGGGTTAGGGTACGCGTTAGTGTTAGGGTAGTTATTAAACCTATCCCAGTCTCTAGATACCCCTTAGCACGTAAAGGAATATTATTTGGAGGTCCAGCCATGGAGAAGAGTTTAGACACTAGGATAAGATAAGGAACACACCCATTGTAAAGAAATCACATTAGGATTCTCTTTTTAAGCTGTTCCTTAAAACAGTAGTGCTTAGGAAATCTATTGGAGGCAGAAGCAGTCAAGGGTAGCCTAGGGTTAGGGTTAGGCTTAGGGTACGGCTTAGGGTACGGCTTAGGGTACGGGTTCGGGGAGGGCTTCGGGTATGGCGTAGGGTATGGGTTAGGGTTAGGGTTAGGGTTAGTGTTAGGGTTTGGGCTCGGTTTAGGGTACGGGTTAGGATTAGGGTACGTGTTAGGATTAGGGTAGGGGATAGGGTTAGGGTACGCGTTAGGGTTAGGGTAGTTATTAAACCTATCCCACTCTCTAGATACCCCTTAGCACGTAAAGGAATATTATTTGGGGGTCCAGCCATGGAGAAGAGTTTAGACACTAGGATAAGATAAGGAACACACCCATTATAAAGAAATCACATTAGGATTCTCTTTTTAAGCTGTTCCTTAAAACACTAGTGCTTAGGAAATCTATTGGAGGCAGAAGCAGTCAAGGGTAGCCTAGGGTTAGGGTTAGGCTTAGGGTACGGCTTAGGGTACGGCTTAGGGTACGGGTTTGGGGAGGGCTTCGGGTACGGCTTAGGGTATGGGTTAGGGTTAGGGTTAGGGTTAGTGTTAGGGTTAGGGCTCGGCTTAGGGTATTGGTTAGGATTAGGGTACGTGTTAGGGTTAGGGTAGGGGTTAGGGTTAGGGTACGCGTTAGTGTTAGGGTAGTTATTAAACCTATCCCAATCTCTAGATACCCCTTAGCACGTAAAGGAATATTATTTGGAGGTCCAGCCATGGAGAAGAGTTTAGACACTAGGATAAGATAAGGAACACACCCATTATAAAGAAATCACATTAGGATTCTCTTTTTAAGGTGTTCCTTAAAACACTAGTGCTTAGGAAATCTATTGGAGGCAGAAGCAGTCAAGGGTAGCCTAGGGTTAGGGTTAGGCTTAGGGTACGGCTTAGGGTACGGGTTCGGGGATGGCTTCGGGTACGGCGTAGGGTATGGGTTAGGGTTAGGGTTAGGGTTAGTGTTAGGGTTAGGGCTCGGTTTAGGGTATTGGTTAGGATTAGGGTACGTGTTAGGGTTAGGGTAGGGGTTAGGGTTAGGGTACGCGTTAGTGTTAGGGTAGTTATTAAAGCTATCCCACTCTCTAGATACCCCTTAGCACGTAAAGGAATATTATTTGGAGGTCCAGCCATGGAGAAGAATTTAGACACTAGGATAAGATAAGGAACACACCCATTATAAACAAATCACATTAGGATTCTCTTTTTAAGCTGTTCCTTAAAACACTAGTGCTTAGGAAATCTATTGGAGGCAGAAGCATTCAAGGGTAGCCTAGGTTTAGGGTTAGGCTTAGGGTTAGGCTTAGGGTACGGCTTAGGGTACGGGTTCGGGGAGGGCTTCTGGTACAGCGTAGGGTATGGGTTAGGGTTAGGGTTAGGGTTAGTGTTAGGGTTAGGGCTCTGTTTAGGGTATTGGTTAGGATTAGGGTACGTGTTAGCGATAGGGTAGGGGTTAGGGTTAGGGTACGCGTTAGTGTTAGGGTAGTTATTTAACCTAACCCACTCTCTAGATAC
Organism: Balaenoptera physalus; assembly: GCF_965194825.1. NCBI lineage: Eukaryota > Metazoa > Chordata > Mammalia > Artiodactyla > Balaenopteridae > Balaenoptera > Balaenoptera physalus. The sequence continues at coordinate 150,314,780 of NC_138903.1, forward strand.
CCCTTAGCACGTAAAGGAATATTATTTGGAGGTCCAGCCATGGAGAAGAGTTTAGACACTAGGATAAGATAAGGAACACACCCATTATAAAGAAATTACATTAGGATTCTCTTTTTAAGCTGTTCCTTAAAACACAAGTGCTTAGGAAATCTATTGGAGGCAGAAGCAGTCAAGGGTAGCCTAGGGTTAGGGTTAGGCTTAGGGTTAGGCTTAGGGTACGGCTTAGGGTACGGGTTCGGGGAGGGCTTCTGGTACGGCGTAGGGTATGGGTTAGGGTTAGGGTTAGTGTTAGGGTTAGGGCTCGGTATAGGGTATTGGTTCGGATTAGGGTACGTGTTAGGGTTAGGGTAGGGTTTAGGGTTAGGGTACGCGTTAGTGTTAGGGTAGTTATTAAACCTAACCCACTCTCTAGATACCCCTTAGCACGTAAAGGAATATTATTTGGAGGTCCAGCCATGGAGAAGAGTTTAGGCACTAGGATAAGATAAGGAACACACCCATTATAAAGAAATCACATTAGGATTCTCTTTTTAAGCTGTTCCTTAAAACACTAGTGCTTAGAAAATCTATTGGAGGCAGAAGCAGTCAAGGGTAGCCTAGGGTTAGGGTTAGGCTTAGGGTACGGCTTAGGGTACGGCTTAGGGTATCGGTTCGGGGAGAGCTTCGGGTACGGCGTAGGGTATGGGTTAGGGTTAGGGTTAGGGTTAGTGTTAGGGTTAGGGCTCGGTTTAGGGTATTGGTTAGGATTAGTGTACGTGTTAGGGTTAGGGTAGGGGTTAGGGTTAGGGTACGCGTTAGTGTTAGGGTAGTTATTAAACCTATCCCAGTCTCTAGATACCCCTTAGCACGTAAAAGAATATTATTTGGAGGTCCAGCCATGGAGAAGAGTTTAGACACTAGGATAAGATAAGGAACACACCCATTATAAAGAAATCACATTAGGATTCTCTTTTTAAGCTGTTCCTTAAAACACTAGTGCTTAGGAAATCTATTGGAGGCAGAAGCAGTCAAGGGTAGCCTAGGGTTAGGGTTAGGCTTAGGGTACGGCTTAGGGTACGGCTTAGGGTACGGGTTCGGGGAGGGCTTCGGGTACGGCGTAGGGTATGGGTTAGGGTTAGGGTTAGGGTTAGTGTTAGGGTTAGGGCTCGGTTTAGGGTATTGGTTAGGATTAGGGTACGTGTTAGTGTTAGGGTAGGGGTTAGGGTTAGGGTACTCGTTAGTGTTAGGGTAGTTATTAAACCTATCCCACTCTGTAGATACCACTTAGCACGTAAAGGAATATTATTTGGAGGTCCAGCCATGGAGAAGAATTTAGACACTAGGATAAGATAAGGAACACACCCATTATAAAGAAATCACATTAGGATTCTCTTTTTAAGCTGTTCCTTAAAACACTAGTGCTTAGGAAATCTATTGGAGGCAAAAGCAGTCAAGGGTAGCCTAGGGTTAGGGTTAGGCTTAGGGTTAGGCTTAGGGTACGGCTTAGGGTACGGGTTCGGGGAGGGCTTCTGGTACGGCGTAGGGTATGGGTTAGGGTTAGGGTTAGGGTTAGTGTTAGGGTTAGGGCTCGGTTTAGGGTATTGGTTAGGATTAGGGTACGTGTTAGGGTTAGGGTAGGGGTTAGGGTTAGGGTACGCGTTAGTGTTAGGGTAGTTATTAAACCTATCCCAGTCTCTAGATACCCCTTAGCACGTAAAGGAATATTATTTGGAGGTCCAGCCATGTAGAAGAGTTTAGACACTAGGATAAGATAAGGAACACACCCATTATAAAGAAATCACATTAGGATTCTCTTTTTAAGCTGTTCCTTAAAATACTAGTGCTTAGGAAATCTATTGGAGGAAGAAGCAGTCAAGGGTAGCCTAGGGTTAGGGTTAGGCTTAGGGTACGGCTTAGGGTACGGCTTAGGTTACGGGTTCGGGGAGGGCTTTGTGTACGGCATAGGGTATGGGTAAGGGTTAGGGTTAGGGTTAGTGTTAGGGTTAGGGCTCGGTTTAGGGTACGGGATAGGTTTAGGGTACATGTTAGGGTTAGGGTAGGGGTTAGGGTTAGGGTACGCGTTAGGGTTAGGGTAGTTATTAAACCTATCCCACTCTCTAGATACACCTTAGCACGTAAAGGAATATTATTTGGGGGTCCAGCCATGGAGAAGAGTTTAGACACTAGGATAAGATAAGGAACACACCCATTATAAAGAAATCACATTAGGATTCTCTTTTTAAGCTGTTCCTTAAAACACTAGTGCTTAGGAAATCTATTGGAGGCAGAAGCAGTCAAGGGTAGCCTAGGGTTAGGGTTAGGCTTAGGGTACGGCTTAGGGTACGGCTTAGGGTACCGGTTCGGGGAGGGCTTCGGGTACGGCGTAGGGTATGGGTTAGGGTTAGGGTTAGGGTTAGTGTTAGGGTTAGGGCTCGGTTTAGGGTATTGGTTAGGATTAGGGTACGTGTTAGGGTTAGGGTAGGGGTTAGGGTTAGGGTACGCGTTAGTGTTAGGGTAGTTATTAAACCTATCCCAGTCTCTAGATACCCCTTAGCACGTAAAGGAATATTATTTGGAGGTCCAGGCATGGAGAAGAGTTTAGACACTAGGATAAGATAAGGAACACACCCATTATAAAGAAATCACATTAGATTTCTCTTTTTAAGCTGTTCCTTAAAACACTAGTGCTTAGGAAATCTATTGGAGGCAGAAGCATTCAAGGGTAGCTTAGGTTTAGGGTTAGGATTAGGGTTAGGCTTAGGGTACGGCTTAGGGTACGGGTTCGGGGAGGGCTTCTGGTACGGCGTAGGGTATGGGTTAGGGTTAGGGTTAGGGTTAGTGTTAGGGTTAGGGCTCGGTTTAGGGTATTGGTTAGGATTAGGGTACGTGTTAGGGTTAGGGTAGGGGTTAGGGTTAGGGTACGCGTTAGTGTTAGGGTAGTTATTAAACCTATCCCAGTCTCTAGATACCCCTTAGCACGTAAAGGAATATTATTTGGAGGTCCAGCCATGTAGAAGAGTTTAGACACTAGGATAAGATAAGGAACACACCCATTATAAAGAAATCACATTAGGATTCTCTTTTTAAGCTGTTCCTTAAAACACTAGTGCTTAGGAAATCTATTGGAGGCAGAAGCAGTCAAGGGTAGCCTAGGGTTAGGGTTAGGCTTAGGGTACGGCTTAGGGTACGGCTTAGGGTACGGGTTTGGGGAGGGCTTCGGGTATGGCGTAGGGTATGGGTTAGGGTTAGGGTTAGGGTTAGTGTTAGGGTTAGGGCTCGGTTTAGGGTATTGGTTAGGATTAAGGTACGAGTTATGGTTAGGGTAGGGGTTAGGGTTAGGGTACGCGTTAGTGTTAGGGTAGTTATTAAACCTATCCCACTCTCTATATACCCCTTAGCACATAAAGGAATATTATTTGGAGGTCCAGCCATGGAGAAGAGTTTAGACACTAGGATAAGATAAGGAACACACCCATTATAAAGAAATCACATTAGGATTCTCTTTTTAAGCTGTTCCTTAAAACACTAGTGCTTAGGAAATCTATTGGAGGCAGAAGCATCCAAGGGTAGCCTAGGGTTAGGGTTAGGCTTAGGGTACGGCTTAGGGTACGGGTTTGGGGAGGGCTTCGGGTACGGCTTAGGGTATGGGTTAGGGTTAGGGTTAGGGTTAGTGTTAGGGTTAGGGCTCGGCTTAGGGTATTGGTTAGGATTAGGGTACGTGTTATGGTTAGGGTAGGGGTTAGGGTTAGGGTACGCATTAGTGTTAGGGTATTTATTAAACCTATCCTAATCTCTAGATACCCGTTAGCACGTAAAGGAATATTATTTGGAGGTCCAGCCATGGAGAAGAGTTTAGACACTAGGATAAGATAAGGAACACACCCATTATAAAGAAATCACATTAGGATTCTCTTTTTAAGCTGTTCCTTAAAACACTAGTGCTTAGGAAATCTATTGGAGGCAGAAGCATTCAAGGGTAGCCTAGGGTTAGGGTTAGGCTTAGGGTACGGCTTAGGGTACGGCTTAGGGTACGGGTTCGGGGATGGCTTCGGGTACGGCGTAGGGTATGGGTTAGGGTTAGGGTTAGGGTTAGTGTTAGGGTTAGGTCTCGGTTTAGGGTATTGGTTAGGATTAGGGTACGTGTTAGGGTTAGGGTAGGGGTTAGGGTTAGGGTACGCGTTAGTGTTAGGGTAGTTATTAAAGCTATCCCACTCTCTAGATACCCCTTAGCACGTAAAGGAATATTATTTGGAGGTCCAGCCATGGAGAAGAATTTAGACACTAGGATAAGATAAGGAACACACCCATTATAAACAAATCACATTAGGATTCTCTTTTTAAGCTGTTCCTTAAAACACTAGTGCTTAGGAAATCTATTGGAGGCAGAAGCATTCAAGGGTAGCCTAGGTTTAGGGTTAGGATTAGGGTTAGGCTTAGGGTACGGCTTAGGGTACGGGTTCGGGGAGGGCTTCTGGTACGGCGTAGGGTATGGGTTAGGGTTAGGGTTAGGGTTAGTGTTGGGTTAGGGCTCGGTTTAGGGTATTGTTTAGGATTAGGGTACGTGTTAGCGATAGGGTAGGGTTTAGGGTTAGGGTACGCGTTAGTGTTAGGGTAGTTATTAAACCTAACCCACTCTCTAGATACCCTTTAGCACGTAAAGGAATATTATTTGGAGGTCCAGCCATGGAGAAGAGTTTAGACACTAGGATAAGATAAGGAACACACCCATTATAAAGAAATCACATTAGGATTCTCTTTTTAAGCTGTTCCTTAAAACACTAGTGCTTAGGAAATCTATTGGAGGCAGAAGCAGTCAAGGGTAGCCTAGGGTTAGGGTTAGGCTTAGGATTAGGCTTAGGGTACGGCTTAGGGTACGGGTTCGTGGAGGGCTTCTGGTACGGCATAGGGTATGGGTTAGGGTTAGGGTTAGGGTTAGTGTTAGGTTAGGGCTCGGTATAGGGTATTGGTTAGGATTAGGGTACGTGTTAGGGTTAGGGTAGGGTTTAGGGTTAGGGTACGCGTTAGTGTTAGGGTAGTTATTAAACCTAACCCACTCTCTAGATACCCCTTAGCACGTAAAGGAATATTATTTGGAGGTCCAGCCATGGAGAAGAGTTTAGACACTAGGATAAGATAAGGAACACACCCATTATAAAGAAATCACATTAGGATTCTCTTTTTAAACTGTTCCTTAAAACACTAGTGCTTAGGAAATCTATTGGAGGCAGAAGCAGTCAAGGGTAGCCTAGGGTTAGGGTTAGGCTTAGGGTACGGCTTAGGGTACGGCTTAGGGTACGGGTTTGGGGAGGGCTTCGGGTATGGCGTAGGGTATGGGTTAGGGTTAGGGTTAGGGTTAGTGTTAGGGTTAGGGCTCGGTTTAGGGTATTGGTTAGGATTAAGGTACGTGTTATGGTTAGGGTAGGGGTTAGGGTTAGGGTACGCATTAGTGTTAGGGTAGTTATTAAACCTATCCCACTCTCTAGATACCCCTTAGCACATAAAGGAATATTATTTGGAGGTCCAGCCATGGAGAAGAGTTTAGACACTAGGATAAGATAAGGAACACACCCATTATAAAGAAATCACATTAGGATTCTCTTTTTAAGCTGTTCCTTAAAACACTAGTGCTTAGGAAATCTATTGGAGGCAGAAGCAGTCAAGGGTAGCCTAGGGTTAGGTTAGGCTTAGGGTACGGCTTAGGGTACGGCTTAGGGTACGGGTTCGGGGATGGCTTCGTGTACGGCGTAGGGTATGGGTTAGGGTTAGGGTTAGGGTTAGTGTTAGGGTTAGGGCTCGGTTTAGGGTATTGGTTAGGATTAGGGTACGTGTTAGGGTTAGGGTAGGGGTTAGGGTTAGGGTACGCGTTAGTGTTAGGGTAGTTATTAAAGCTATCCCACTCTCTAGATACCCCTTAGCACGTAAAGGAATATTATTTGGGGGTCCAGCCATGGAGAAGAGTTTAGACACTAGGATAAGATAAGGAACACACCCATTATAAAGAAATCACATTAGGATTCTCTTTTTAAGCTGTTCCTTAAAACACTAGTGCTTAGGAAATCTATTGGAGGCAGAAGCAGTCAAGGGTAGCCTAGGGTTAGGGTTAGGCTTAGGGTTAGGCTTAGGGTACGGCTTAGGGTACGGGTTCGGTGAGGGCTTCGGGTACGGCGTAGGGTATGGGTTAGGGTTAGGGTTAGGGTTAGTGTTAGGGTTAGGGCTCGGTATAGGGTATTGGTTAGGATTAGGGTACGTGTTAGGGTTAGGGTAGGGTTTAGGGTTAGGGTACGCGTTAGTGTTAGGGTAGTTATTAAACCTAACACACTCTCTAGATACCCCTTAGCACGTAAAGGAATATTATTTGGAGGTCCAGCCATGGAGAAGAGTTTAGACACTAGGATAAGATAAGGAACACACCCATTATAAAGAAATCACATTAGGATTCTCTTTTTAAGCTGTTCCTTAAAACACTAGTGCTTAGGAAATCTATTGGAGGCAGAAGCAGTCAAGGGTAGCCTAGGGTTAGGGTTAGGCTTAGGGTACGGCTTAGGGTACGGCTTAGGGTACGGGTTCGGGGATGGCTTCGGGTACGGCGTAGGGTATGGGTTAGGGTTAGGGTTAGGGTTAGTGTTAGGGTTAGGGCTCGGTTTAGGGTATTGGTTAGGATTAGGGTACGTGTTAGGGTTAGGGTAGGGGTTAGGGTTAGGGTACGCGTTAGTGTTAGGGTAGTTATTAAAGCTATCCCACTCTCTAGATACCCCTTAGCACGTAAAGGAATATTATTTGGAGGTCCAGCCATGGAGAAGAATTTAGACACTAGGATAAGATAAGGAACACACCCATTATAAACAAATCACATTAGGATTCTCTTTTTAAGCTGTTCCTTAAAACACTAGTGCTTAGGAAATCTATTGGAGGCAGAAGCATTCAAGGGTAGCCTAGGTTTAGGGTTAGGATTAGGGTTAGGCTTAGGGTACGGCTTAGTGTACGGGTTCGGGGAGGGGTTCTGGTACGGCGTAGGGTATGGGTTAGGGTTAGGGTTAGGGTTAGTGTTAGGGTTAGGGCTCGGTTTAGGGTATTGTTTAGGATTAGGGTACGTGTTAGCGATAGGGTAGGGTTTAGGGTTAGGGTACGCGTTAGTGTTAGGGTAGTTATTAAACCTAACCCACTCTCTAGATACCCTTTAGCACGTAAAGGAATATTATTTGGAGGTCCAGCCATGGAGAAGAGTTTAGACACTAGGATAAGATAAGGAACACACCCATTATAAAGAAATCACATTAGGATTCTCTTTTTAAGCTGTTCCTTAAAACACTAGTGCTTAGGAAATCTATTGGAGGCAGAAGCAGTCAAGGGTAGCCTAGGGTTAGGGTTAGGCTTAGGATTAGGCTTAGGGTACGGCTTAGAGTACGGGTTCGTGGAGGGCTTCTGGTACGGCATAGGGTATGGGTTAGGGTTAGGGTTAGGGTTAGTGTTAGGGTTAGGGCTCGGTATAGGGTATTGGTTAGGTTTAGGGTACGTGTTAGGGTTAGGGTAGGGTTTAGGGTTAGGGTACGCGTTAGTGTTAGGGTAGTTATTAAACCTAACCCACTCTCTAGATACCCCTTAGCACGTAAAGGAATATTATTTGGAGGTCCAGCCATGGAGAAGAGTTTAGACACTAGGATAAGATAAGGAACACACCCATTATAAAGAAATCACATTAGGATTCTCTTTTTAAACTGTTCCTTAAAACACTAGTGCTTAGGAAATCTATTGGAGGCAGAAGCAGTCAAGGGTAGCCTAGGGTTAGGGTTAGGCTTAGGGTACGGCTTAGGGTACGGCTTAGGGTTCGGGTTTGGGGAGGGCTTCGGGTATGGCGTAGGGTATGGGTTAGGGTTAGGGTTAGGGTTAGTGTTAGGGTTAGGGCTCGGTTTAGGGTATTGGTTAGGATTAAGGTACGTGTTATGGTTAGGGTAGGGGTTAGGGTTAGGGTACGCGTTAGTGTTAGGGTAGTTATTAAACCTATCCCACTCTCTACATACCCCTTAGCACATAAAGGAATATTATTTGGAGGTCCAGCCATGGAGAAGAGTTTAGACACTAGGATAAGATAAGGAACACACCCATTATAAAGAAATCACATTAGGATTCTCTTTTTCAGCTGTTCCTTAAAACACTAGTGCTTAGGAAATCTATTGGAGGCAGAAGCAGTCAAGGGTAGCCTAGGGTTAGGTTAGGCTTAGGGTACGGCTTAGGGTACGGCTTAGGGTACGGGTTCGGGGATGGCTTCGGGTACGGCGTAGGGTATGGGTTAGGGTTAGGGTTAGGGTTAGTGTTAGGGTTAGGGCTCGGTTTAGGGTATTGGTTAGGATTAGGGTACGTGTTAGGCTTAGGGTAGGGGTTAGGGTTAGGGTACGCGTTAGTGTTAGGGTAGTTATTAAAGCTATCCCACTCTCTAGATACCCCTTAGCACGTAAAGGAATATTATTTGGGGGTCCAGCCATGGAGAAGAGTTTAGACACTAGGATAAGATAAGGAACACACCCATTATAAAGAAATCACATTAGGATTCTCTTTTTAAGCTGTTCCTTAAAACACTAGTGCTTAGGAAATCTATTGGAGGCAGAAGCAGTCAAGGGTAGCCTAGGGTTAGGGTTAGGCTTAGGGTTAGGCTTAGGGTACGGCTTAGGGTACGGGTTCGGTGAGGGCTTCGGGTACGGCGTAGGGTATGGGTTAGGGTTAGGGTTAGGGTTAGTGTTAGGGTTAGGGCTCGTTTTAGGTTACGGGTTAGGATTAGTGTACGAGTTAGGGTTAGGGTAGGGGATAGGGTTAGGGTACGCGTTAGGGTTAGGGTAGTTATTAAACCTATCCCACTCTCTAGATTCCCCTTAGCACGTAAAGGAATATTATTTGGGGGTCCAGCCATGGAGAAGAGTTTAGACACTAGGATAAGATAAGGAACACACCCATTATAAAGAAATCACATTAGGATTCTCTTTTTAAGCTGTTCCTTAAAACACTAGTGCTTAGGAAATCTATTGGAGGCAGAAGCAGTCAAGGGTAGCCTAGGGTTAGGGTTAGGCTTAGGGTACGGCTTAGGGTACGGGTTCGGTGAGGGCTTCGGGTACGGCGTAGGGTATGGGTTAGGGTTAGGGTTAGGGTTAGTGTTAGGGTTAGGGCTCGGTTTAAGGTACGGGTTAGGATTAGGGTACATGTTAGGGTTAGGGTAGGGGTTAGGGTTAGGGTACGCGTTAGGGTTAGGGTAGTTATTAAACCTATCCCACTCTCTAGATACACCTTAGCACGTAAAGGAATATTATTTGGGGGTCCACCCATGGAGAAGAGTTTAGACACTAGGATAAGATAAGGAACACACCCATTATAAAGAAATCACAATAGGATTCTCTTTTTAAGCTGTTCCTTAAAACACTAGTGCTTAGGAAGTCTATTGGAGGCAGAAGCAGTCAAGGGTAGCCTAGGGTTAGGGTTAGGCTTAGGGTACGGCTTAGGGTACGGCTTAGGGTACGGGTTCGGGGAGGGCTTCGGGTACGGCGTAGGGTATGGGTTAGGGTTAGGGTTAGGGTTAGTGTTAGGTTTAGGGCTCGGTTTAGGGTATTGGTTAGGATTAGGGTACGTGTTATGGTTAGGGTAGGGGCTAGGGTTAGGGTACGCGTTAGTGTTAGGGTAGTTATTAAAGCTATCCCACTCTCTTGATACCCCTTAGCACATAAAGGAATATTATTTGGAGGTCCAGCCATGGAGAAGAGTTTAGACACTAGGATAAGATAAGGAACACACCCATTATAAAGAAATCACATTAGGATTCTCTTTTTAAGCTGTTCCTTAAAACACTAGTGCTTAGGAAATCTATTGGAGGCAGAAGCATTCAAGGGTAGCCTAGGGTTAGGGTTAGGCTTAGGGTACGGCTTAGGGTACGGCTTAGGGTACGGGTTCGGGGATGGCTTCGGGTACGGCGTAGGGTATGGGTTAGGGTTAGGGTTAGGGTTAGTGTTAGGGTTAGGTCTCGGTTTAGGGTATTGGTTAGGATTAGGGTACGTGTTAGGGTTAGGGTAGGGGTTAGGGTTAGGGTACGCGTTAGTGTTAGGGTAGTTATTAAAGCTATCCCACTCTCTAGATACCCCTTAGCACGTAAAGGAATATTATTTGGAGGTCCAGCCATGGAGAAGAATTTAGACACTAGGATAAGATAAGGAACACACCCATTATAAACAAATCACATTAGGATTCTCTTTTTAAGCTGTTCCTTAAAACACTAGTGCTTAGGAAATCTATTGGAGGCAGAAGCATTCAAGGGTAGCCTAGGTTTAGGGTTAGGATTAGGGTTAGGCTTAGGGTACGGCTTAGGGTACGGGTTCGGGGAGGGCTTCTGGTACGGCGTAGGGTATGGGTTAGGGTTAGGGTTAGGGTTAGTGTTGGGTTAGGGCTCGGTTTAGGGTATTGTTTAGGATTAGGGTACGTGTTAGCGATAGGGTAGGGTTTAGGGTTAGGGTACGCGTTAGTGTTAGGGTAGTTATTAAACCTAACCCACTCTCTAGATACCCTTTAGCACGTAAAGGAATATTATTTGGAGGTCCAGCCATGGAGAAGAGTTTAGACACTAGGATAAGATAAGGAACACACCCATTATAAAGAAATCACATTAGGATTCTCTTTTTAAGCTGTTCCTTAAAACACTAGTGCTTAGGAAATCTATTGGAGGCAGAAGCAGTCAAGGGTAGCCTAGGGTTAGGGTTAGGCTTAGGATTAGGCTTAGGGTACGGCTTAGGGTACGGGTTCGTGGAGGGCTTCTGGTACGGCATAGGGTATGGGTTAGGGTTAGGGTTAGGGTTAGTGTTAGGTTAGGGCTCGGTATAGGGTATTGGTTAGGATTAGGGTACGTGTTAGGGTTAGGGTAGGGTTTAGGGTTAGGGTACGCGTTAGTGTTAGGGTAGTTATTAAACCTAACCCACTCTCTAGATACCCCTTAGCACGTAAAGGAATATTATTTGGAGGTCCAGCCATGGAGAAGAGTTTAGACACTAGGATAAGATAAGGAACACACCCATTATAAAGAAATCACATTAGGATTCTCTTTTTAAACTGTTCCTTAAAACACTAGTGCTTAGGAAATCTATTGGAGGCAGAAGCAGTCAAGGGTAGAGTAGGGTTAGGGTTAGGCTTAGGGTACGGCTTAGGGTACGGCTTAGGGTACGGGTTTGGGGAGGGCTTCGGGTATGGCGTAGGGTATGGGTTAGGGTTAGGGTTAGGGTTAGTGTTAGGGTTAGGGCTCGGTTTAGGGTATTGGTTAGGATTAAGGTACGTGTTATGGTTAGGGTAGGGGTTAGGGTTAGGGTACGCATTAGTGTTAGGGTAGTTATTAAACCTATCCCACTCTCTAGATACCCCTTAGCACATAAAGGAATATTATTTGGAGGTCCAGCCATGGAGAAGAGTTTAGACACTAGGATAAGATAAGGAACACACCCATTATAAAGAAATCACATTAGGATTCTCTTTTTAAGCTGTTCCTTAAAACACTAGTGCTTAGGAAATCTATTGGAGGCAGAAGCAGTCAAGGGTAGCCTAGGGTTAGGTTAGGCTTAGGGTACGGCTTAGGGTACGGCTTAGGGTACGGGTTCGGGGATGGCTTCGTGTACGGCGTAGGGTATGGGTTAGGGTTAGGGTTAGGGTTAGTGTTAGGGTTAGGGCTCGGTTTAGGGTATTGGTTAGGATTAGGGTACGTGTTAGGGTTAGGGTAGGGGTTAGGGTTAGGGTACGCGTTAGTGTTAGGGTAGTTATTAAAGCTATCCCACTCTCTAGATACCCCTTAGCACGTAAAGGAATATTATTTGGGGGTCCAGCCATGGAGAAGAGTTTAGACACTAGGATAAGATAAGGAACACACCCATTATAAAGAAATCACATTAGGATTCTCTTTTTAAGCTGTTCCTTAAAACACTAGTGCTTAGGAAATCTATTGGAGGCAGAAGCAGTCAAGGGTAGCCTAGGGTTAGGGTTAGGCTTAGGGTTAGGCTTAGGGTACGGCTTAGGGTACGGGTTCGGTGAGGGCTTCGGGTACGGCGTAGGGTATGGGTTAGGGTTAGGGTTAGGGTTAGTGTTAGGGTTAGGGCTCGGTATAGGGTATTGGTTAGGATTAGGGTACGTGTTAGGGTTAGGGTAGGGTTTAGGGTTAGGGTACGCGTTAGTGTTAGGGTAGTTATTAAACCTAACACACTCTCTAGATACCCCTTAGCACGTAAAGGAATATTATTTGGAGGTCCAGCCATGGAGAAGAGTTTAGACACTAGGATAAGATAAGGAACACACCCATTATAAAGAAATCACATTAGGATTCTCTTTTTAAGCTGTTCCTTAAAACACTAGTGCTTAGGAAATCTATTGGAGGCAGAAGCAGTCAAGGGTAGCCTAGGGTTAGGGTTAGGCTTAGGGTACGGCTTAGGGTACGGCTTAGGGTACGGGTTCGGGGATGGCTTCGGGTACGGCGTAGGGTATGGGTTAGGGTTAGGGTTAGGGTTAGTGTTAGGGTTAGGGCTCGGTTTAGGGTATTGGTTAGGATTAGGGTACGTGTTAGGGTTAGGGTAGGGGTTAGGGTTAGGGTACGCGTTAGTGTTAGGGTAGTTATTAAAGCTATCCCACTCTCTAGATACCCCTTAGCACGTAAAGGAATATTATTTGGAGGTCCAGCCATGGAGAAGAATTTAGACACTAGGATAAGATAAGGAACACACCCATTATAAACAAATCACATTAGGATTCTCTTTTTAAGCTGTTCCTTAAAACACTAGTGCTTAGGAAATCTATTGGAGGCAGAAGCATTCAAGGGTAGCCTAGGTTTAGGGTTAGGATTAGGGTTAGGCTTAGGGTACGGCTTAGGGTACGGGTTCGGGGAGGGCTTCTGGTACGGCGTAGGGTATGGGTTAGGGTTAGGGTTAGGGTTAGTGTTAGGGTTAGGGCTCGGTTTAGGGTATTGTTTAGGATTAGGGTACGTGTTAGCGATAGGGTAGGGTTTAGGGTTAGGGTACGCGTTAGTGTTAGGGTAGTTATTAAACCTAACCCACTCTCTAGATACCCTTTAGCACGTAAAGGAATATTATTTGGAGGTCCAGCCATGGAGAAGAGTTTAGACACTAGGATAAGATAAGGAACACACCCATTATAAAGAAATCACATTAGGATTCTCTTTTTAAGCTGTTCCTTAAAACACTAGTGCTTAGGAAATCTATTGGAGGCAGAAGCAGTCAAGGGTAGCCTAGGGTTAGGGTTAGGCTTAGGATTAGGCTTAGGGTACGGCTTAGAGTAAGGGTTCGTGGAGGGCTTCTGGTACGGCATAGGGTATGGGTTAGGGTTAGGGTTAGGGTTAGTGTTAGGGTTAGGGCTCGGTATAGGGTATTGGTTAGGTTTAGGGTACGTGTTAGGGTTAGGGTAGGGTTTAGGGTTAGGGTACGCGTTAGTGTTAGGGTAGTTATTAAACCTAACCCACTCTCTAGATACCCCTTAGCACGTAAAGGAATATTATTTGGAGGTCCAGCCATGGAGAAGAGTTTAGACACTAGGATAAGATAAGGAACACACCCATTATAAAGAAATCACATTAGGATTCTCTTTTTAAACTGTTCCTTAAAACACTAGTGCTTAGGAAATCTATTGGAGGCAGAAGCAGTCAAGGGTAGCCTAGGGTTAGGGTTAGGCTTAGGGTACGGCTTAGGGTACGGCTTAGGGTACGGGTTTGGGGAGGGCTTCGGGTATGGCGTAGGGTATGGGTTAGGGTTAGGGTTAGGGTTAGTGTTAGGGTTAGGGCTCGGTTTAGGGTATTGGTTAGGATTAAGGTACGTGTTATGGTTAGGGTAGGGGTTAGGGTTAGGGTACGCATTAGTGTTAGGGTAGTTATTAAACCTATCCCACTCTCTAGATACCCCTTAGCACATAAAGGAATATTATTTGGAGGTCCAGCCATGGAGAAGAGTTTAGACACTAGGATAAGATAAGGAACACACCCATTATAAAGAAATCACATTAGGATTCTCTTTTTAAGCTGTTCCTTAAAACACTAGTGCTTAGGAAATCTATTGGAGGCAGAAGCAGTCAAGGGTAGCCTAGGGTTAGGTTAGGCTTAGGGTACGGCTTAGGGTACGGCTTAGGGTACGGGTTCGGGGATGGCTTCGTGTACGGCGTAGGGTATGGGTTAGGGTTAGGGTTAGGGTTAGTGTTAGGGTTAGGGCTCGGTTTAGGGTATTGGTTAGGATTAGGGTACGTGTTAGGGTTAGGGTAGGGGTTAGGGTTAGGGTACGCGTTAGTGTTAGGGTAGTTATTAAAGCTATCCCACTCTCTAGATACCCCTTAGCACGTAAAGGAATATTATTTGGGGGTCCAGCCATGGAGAAGAGTTTAGACACTAGGATAAGATAAGGAACACACCCATTATAAAGAAATCACATTAGGATTCTCTTTTTAAGCTGTTCCTTAAAACACTAGTGCTTAGGAAATCTATTGGAGGCAGAAGCAGTCAAGGGTAGCCTAGGGTTAGGGTTAGGCTTAGGGTTAGGCTTAGGGTACGGCTTAGGGTACGGGTTCGGTGAGGGCTTCGGGTACGGCGTAGGGTATGGGTTAGGGTTAGGGTTAGGGTTAGTGTTAGGGTTAGGGCTCGGTATAGGGTATTGGTTAGGATTAGGGTACGTGTTAGGGTTAGGGTAGGGTTTAGGGTTAGGGTACGCGTTAGTGTTAGGGTAGTTATTAAACCTAACACACTCTCTAGATACCCCTTAGCACGTAAAGGAATATTATTTGGAGGTCCAGCCATGGAGAAGAGTTTAGACACTAGGATAAGATAAGGAACACACCCATTATAAAGAAATCACATTAGGATTCTCTTTTTAAGCTGTTCCTTAAAACACTAGTGCTTAGGAAATCTATTGGAGGCAGAAGCAGTCAAGGGTAGCCTAGGGTTAGGGTTAGGCTTAGGGTACGGCTTAGGGTACGGCTTAGGGTACGGGTTCGGGGATGGCTTCGGGTACGGCGTAGGGTATGGGTTAGGGTTAGGGTTAGGGTTAGTGTTAGGGTTAGGGCTCGGTTTAGGGTATTGGTTAGGATTAGGGTACGTGTTAGGGTTAGGGTAGGGGTTAGGGTTAGGGTACGCGTTAGTGTTAGGGTAGTTATTAAAGCTATCCCACTCTCTAGATACCCCTTAGCACGTAAAGGAATATTATTTGGAGGTCCAGCCATGGAGAAGAATTTAGACACTAGGATAAGATAAGGAACACACCCATTATAAACAAATCACATTAGGATTCTCTTTTTAAGCTGTTCCTTAAAACACTAGTGCTTAGGAAATCTATTGGAGGCAGAAGCATTCAAGGGTAGCCTAGGTTTAGGGTTAGGATTAGGGTTAGGCTTAGGGTACGGCTTAGGGTACGGGTTCGGGGAGGGGTTCTGGTACGGCGTAGGGTATGGGTTAGGGTTAGGGTTAGGGTTAGTGTTAGGGTTAGGGCTCGGTTTAGGGTATTGTTTAGGATTAGGGTACGTGTTAGCGATAGGGTAGGGTTTAGGGTTAGGGTACGCGTTAGTGTTAGGGTAGTTATTAAACCTAACCCACTCTCTAGATACCCTTTAGCACGTAAAGGAATATTATTTGGAGGTCCAGCCATGGAGAAGAGTTTAGACACTAGGATAAGATAAGGAACACACCCATTATAAAGAAATCACATTAGGATTCTCTTTTTAAGCTGTTCCTTAAAACACTAGTGCTTAGGAAATCTATTGGAGGCAGAAGCAGTCAAGGGTAGCCTAGGGTTAGGGTTAGGCTTAGGATTAGGCTTAGGGTACGGCTTAGAGTACGGGTTCGTGGAGGGCTTCTGGTACGGCATAGGGTATGGGTTAGGGTTAGGGTTAGGGTTAGTGTTAGGGTTAGGGCTCGGTATAGGGTATTGGTTAGGTTTAGGGTACGTGTTAGGGTTAGGGTAGGGTTTAGGGTTAGGGTACGCGTTAGTGTTAGGGTAGTTATTAAACCTAACCCACTCTCTAGATACCCCTTAGCACGTAAAGGAATATTATTTGGAGGTCCAGCCATGGAGAAGAGTTTAGACACTAGGATAAGATAAGGAACACACCCATTATAAAGAAATCACATTAGGATTCTCTTTTTAAACTGTTCCTTAAAACACTAGTGCTTAGGAAATCTATTGGAGGCAGAAGCAGTCAAGGGTAGCCTAGGGTTAGGGTTAGGCTTAGGGTACGGCTTAGGGTACGGCTTAGGGTTCGGGTTTGGGGAGGGCTTCGGGTATGGCGTAGGGTATGGGTTAGGGTTAGGGTTAGGGTTAGTGTTAGGGTTAGGGCTCGGTTTAGGGTATTGGTTAGGATTAAGGTACGTGTTATGGTTAGGGTAGGGGTTAGGGTTAGGGTACGCGTTAGTGTTAGGGTAGTTATTAAACCTATCCCACTCTCTACATACCCCTTAGCACATAAAGGAATATTATTTGGAGGTCCAGCCATGGAGAAGAGTTTAGACACTAGGATAAGATAAGGAACACACCCATTATAAAGAAATCACATTAGGATTCTCTTTTTCAGCTGTTCCTTAAAACACTAGTGCTTAGGAAATCTATTGGAGGCAGAAGCAGTCAAGGGTAGCCTAGGGTTAGGTTAGGCTTAGGGTACGGCTTAGGGTACGGCTTAGGGTACGGGTTCGGGGATGGCTTCGGGTACGGCGTAGGGTATGGGTTAGGGTTAGGGTTAGGGTTAGTGTTAGGGTTAGGGCTCGGTTTAGGGTATTGGTTAGGATTAGGGTACGTGTTAGGCTTAGGGTAGGGGTTAGGGTTAGGGTACGCGTTAGTGTTAGGGTAGTTATTAAAGCTATCCCACTCTCTAGATACCCCTTAGCACGTAAAGGAATATTATTTGGGGGTCCAGCCATGGAGAAGAGTTTAGACACTAGGATAAGATAAGGAACACACCCATTATAAAGAAATCACATTAGGATTCTCTTTTTAAGCTGTTCCTTAAAACACTAGTGCTTAGGAAATCTATTGGAGGCAGAAGCAGTCAAGGGTAGCCTAGGGTTAGGGTTAGGCTTAGGGTTAGGCTTAGGGTACGGCTTAGGGTACGGGTTCGGTGAGGGCTTCGGGTACGGCGTAGGGTATGGGTTAGGGTTAGGGTTAGGGTTAGTGTTAGGGTTAGGGCTCGTTTTAGGTTACGGGTTAGGATTAGTGTACGAGTTAGGGTTAGGGTAGGGGATAGGGTTAGGGTACGCGTTAGGGTTAGGGTAGTTATTAAACCTATCCCACTCTCTAGATTCCCCTTAGCACGTAAAGGAATATTATTTGGGGGTCCAGCCATGGAGAAGAGTTTAGACACTAGGATAAGATAAGGAACACACCCATTATAAAGAAATCACATTAGGATTCTCTTTTTAAGCTGTTCCTTAAAACACTAGTGCTTAGGAAATCTATTGGAGGCAGAAGCAGTCAAGGGTAGCCTAGGGTTAGGGTTAGGCTTAGGGTACGGCTTAGGGTACGGGTTCGGTGAGGGCTTCGGGTACGGCGTAGGGTATGGGTTAGGGTTAGGGTTAGGGTTAGTGTTAGGGTTAGGGCTCGGTTTAAGGTACGGGTTAGGATTAGGGTACATGTTAGGGTTAGGGTAGGGGTTAGGGTTAGGGTACGCGTTAGGGTTAGGGTAGTTATTAAACCTATCCCACTCTCTAGATACACCTTAGCACGTAAAGGAATATTATTTGGGGGTCCACCCATGGAGAAGAGTTTAGACACTAGGATAAGATAAGGAACACACCCATTATAAAGAAATCACAATAGGATTCTCTTTTTAAGCTGTTCCTTAAAACACTAGTGCTTAGGAAGTCTATTGGAGGCAGAAGCAGTCAAGGGTAGCCTAGGGTTAGGGTTAGGCTTAGGGTACGGCTTAGGGTACGGCTTAGGGTACGGGTTCGGGGAGGGCTTCGGGTACGGCGTAGGGTATGGGTTAGGGTTAGGGTTAGGGTTAGTGTTAGGTTTAGGGCTCGGTTTAGGGTATTGGTTAGGATTAGGGTACGTGTTATGGTTAGGGTAGGGGCTAGGGTTAGGGTACGCGTTAGTGTTAGGGTAGTTATTAAAGCTATCCCACTCTCTTGATACCCCTTAGCACATAAAGGAATATTATTTGGAGGTCCAGCCATGGAGAAGAGTTTAGACACTAGGATAAGATAAGGAACACACCCATTATAAAGAAATCACATTAGGATTCTCTTTTTAAGCTGTTCCTTAAAACACTAGTGCTTAGGAAATCTATTGGAGGCAGAAGCATTCAAGGGTAGCCTAGGGTTAGGGTTAGGCTTAGGGTACGGCTTAGGGTACGGCTTAGGGTACGGGTTCGGGGATGGCTTCGGGTACGGCGTAGGGTATGGGTTAGGGTTAGGGTTAGGGTTAGTGTTAGGGTTAGGTCTCGGTTTAGGGTATTGGTTAGGATTAGGGTACGTGTTAGGGTTAGGGTAGGGGTTAGGGTTAGGGTACGCGTTAGTGTTAGGGTAGTTATTAAAGCTATCCCACTCTCTAGATACCCCTTAGCACGTAAAGGAATATTATTTGGAGGTCCAGCCATGGAGAAGAATTTAGACACTAGGATAAGATAAGGAACACACCCATTATAAACAAATCACATTAGGATTCTCTTTTTAAGCTGTTCCTTAAAACACTAGTGCTTAGGAAATCTATTGGAGGCAGAAGCATTCAAGGGTAGCCTAGGTTTAGGGTTAGGATTAGGGTTAGGCTTAGGGTACGGCTTAGGGTACGGGTTCGGGGAGGGCTTCTGGTACGGCGTAGGGTATGGGTTAGGGTTAGGGTTAGGGTTAGTGTTGGGTTAGGGCTCGGTTTAGGGTATTGTTTAGGATTAGGGTACGTGTTAGCGATAGGGTAGGGTTTAGGGTTAGGGTACGCGTTAGTGTTAGGGTAGTTATTAAACCTAACCCACTCTCTAGATACCCTTTAGCACGTAAAGGAATATTATTTGGAGGTCCAGCCATGGAGAAGAGTTTAGACACTAGGATAAGATAAGGAACACACCCATTATAAAGAAATCACATTAGGATTCTCTTTTTAAGCTGTTCCTTAAAACACTAGTGCTTAGGAAATCTATTGGAGGCAGAAGCAGTCAAGGGTAGCCTAGGGTTAGGGTTAGGCTTAGGATTAGGCTTAGGGTACGGCTTAGGGTACGGGTTCGTGGAGGGCTTCTGGTACGGCATAGGGTATGGGTTAGGGTTAGGGTTAGGGTTAGTGTTAGGTTAGGGCTCGGTATAGGGTATTGGTTAGGATTAGGGTACGTGTTAGGGTTAGGGTAGGGTTTAGGGTTAGGGTACGCGTTAGTGTTAGGGTAGTTATTAAACCTAACCCACTCTCTAGATACCCCTTAGCACGTAAAGGAATATTATTTGGAGGTCCAGCCATGGAGAAGAGTTTAGACACTAGGATAAGATAAGGAACACACCCATTATAAAGAAATCACATTAGGATTCTCTTTTTAAACTGTTCCTTAAAACACTAGTGCTTAGGAAATCTATTGGAGGCAGAAGCAGTCAAGGGTAGAGTAGGGTTAGGGTTAGGCTTAGGGTACGGCTTAGGGTACGGCTTAGGGTACGGGTTTGGGGAGGGCTTCGGGTATGGCGTAGGGTATGGGTTAGGGTTAGGGTTAGGGTTAGTGTTAGGGTTAGGGCTCGGTTTAGGGTATTGGTTAGGATTAAGGTACGTGTTATGGTTAGGGTAGGGGTTAGGGTTAGGGTACGCATTAGTGTTAGGGTAGTTATTAAACCTATCCCACTCTCTAGATACCCCTTAGCACATAAAGGAATATTATTTGGAGGTCCAGCCATGGAGAAGAGTTTAGACACTAGGATAAGATAAGGAACACACCCATTATAAAGAAATCACATTAGGATTCTCTTTTTAAGCTGTTCCTTAAAACACTAGTGCTTAGGAAATCTATTGGAGGCAGAAGCAGTCAAGGGTAGCCTAGGGTTAGGTTAGGCTTAGGGTACGGCTTAGGGTACGGCTTAGGGTACGGGTTCGGGGATGGCTTCGTGTACGGCGTAGGGTATGGGTTAGGGTTAGGGTTAGGGTTAGTGTTAGGGTTAGGGCTCGGTTTAGGGTATTGGTTAGGATTAGGGTACGTGTTAGGGTTAGGGTAGGGGTTAGGGTTAGGGTACGCGTTAGTGTTAGGGTAGTTATTAAAGCTATCCCACTCTCTAGATACCCCTTAGCACGTAAAGGAATATTATTTGGGGGTCCAGCCATGGAGAAGAGTTTAGACACTAGGATAAGATAAGGAACACACCCATTATAAAGAAATCACATTAGGATTCTCTTTTTAAGCTGTTCCTTAAAACACTAGTGCTTAGGAAATCTATTGGAGGCAGAAGCAGTCAAGGGTAGCCTAGGGTTAGGGTTAGGCTTAGGGTTAGGCTTAGGGTACGGCTTAGGGTACGGGTTCGGTGAGGGCTTCGGGTACGGCGTAGGGTATGGGTTAGGGTTAGGGTTAGGGTTAGTGTTAGGGTTAGGGCTCGGTATAGGGTATTGGTTAGGATTAGGGTACGTGTTAGGGTTAGGGTAGGGTTTAGGGTTAGGGTACGCGTTAGTGTTAGGGTAGTTATTAAACCTAACACACTCTCTAGATACCCCTTAGCACGTAAAGGAATATTATTTGGAGGTCCAGCCATGGAGAAGAGTTTAGACACTAGGATAAGATAAGGAACACACCCATTATAAAGAAATCACATTAGGATTCTCTTTTTAAGCTGTTCCTTAAAACACTAGTGCTTAGGAAATCTATTGGAGGCAGAAGCAGTCAAGGGTAGCCTAGGGTTAGGGTTAGGCTTAGGGTACGGCTTAGGGTACGGCTTAGGGTACGGGTTCGGGGATGGCTTCGGGTACGGCGTAGGGTATGGGTTAGGGTTAGGGTTAGGGTTAGTGTTAGGGTTAGGGCTCGGTTTAGGGTATTGGTTAGGATTAGGGTACGTGTTAGGGTTAGGGTAGGGGTTAGGGTTAGGGTACGCGTTAGTGTTAGGGTAGTTATTAAAGCTATCCCACTCTCTAGATACCCCTTAGCACGTAAAGGAATATTATTTGGAGGTCCAGCCATGGAGAAGAATTTAGACACTAGGATAAGATAAGGAACACACCCATTATAAACAAATCACATTAGGATTCTCTTTTTAAGCTGTTCCTTAAAACACTAGTGCTTAGGAAATCTATTGGAGGCAGAAGCATTCAAGGGTAGCCTAGGTTTAGGGTTAGGATTAGGGTTAGGCTTAGGGTACGGCTTAGGGTACGGGTTCGGGGAGGGCTTCTGGTACGGCGTAGGGTATGGGTTAGGGTTAGGGTTAGGGTTAGTGTTAGGGTTAGGGCTCGGTTTAGGGTATTGTTTAGGATTAGGGTACGTGTTAGCGATAGGGTAGGGTTTAGGGTTAGGGTACGCGTTAGTGTTAGGGTAGTTATTAAACCTAACCCACTCTCTAGATACCCTTTAGCACGTAAAGGAATATTATTTGGAGGTCCAGCCATGGAGAAGAGTTTAGACACTAGGATAAGATAAGGAACACACCCATTATAAAGAAATCACATTAGGATTCTCTTTTTAAGCTGTTCCTTAAAACACTAGTGCTTAGGAAATCTATTGGAGGCAGAAGCAGTCAAGGGTAGCCTAGGGTTAGGGTTAGGCTTAGGATTAGGCTTAGGGTACGGCTTAGAGTAAGGGTTCGTGGAGGGCTTCTGGTACGGCATAGGGTATGGGTTAGGGTTAGGGTTAGGGTTAGTGTTAGGGTTAGGGCTCGGTATAGGGTATTGGTTAGGTTTAGGGTACGTGTTAGGGTTAGGGTAGGGTTTAGGGTTAGGGTACGCGTTAGTGTTAGGGTAGTTATTAAACCTAACCCACTCTCTAGATACCCCTTAGCACGTAAAGGAATATTATTTGGAGGTCCAGCCATGGAGAAGAGTTTAGACACTAGGATAAGATAAGGAACACACCCATTATAAAGAAATCACATTAGGATTCTCTTTTTAAACTGTTCCTTAAAACACTAGTGCTTAGGAAATCTATTGGAGGCAGAAGCAGTCAAGGGTAGCCTAGGGTTAGGGTTAGGCTTAGGGTACGGCTTAGGGTACGGCTTAGGGTTCGGGTTTGGGGAGGGCTTCGGGTATGGCGTAGGGTATGGGTTAGGGTTAGGGTTAGGGTTAGTGTTAGGGTTAGGGCTCGGTTTAGGGTATTGGTTAGGATTAAGGTACGTGTTATGGTTAGGGTAGGGGTTAGGGTTAGGGTACGCGTTAGTGTTAGGGTAGTTATTAAACCTATCCCACTCTCTAGATACCCCTTAGCACATAAAGGAATATTATTTGGAGGTCCAGCCATGGAGAAGAGTTTAGACACTAGGATAAGATAAGGAACACACCCATTATAAAGAAATCACATTAGGATTCTCTTTTTCAGCTGTTCCTTAAAACACTAGTGCTTAGGAAATCTATTGGAGGCAGAAGCAGTCAAGGGTAGCCTAGGGTTAGGTTAGGCTTAGGGTACGGCTTAGGGTACGGCTTAGGGTACGGGTTCGGGGATGGCTTCGGGTACGGCGTAGGGTATGGGTTAGGGTTAGGGTTAGGGTTAGTGTTAGGGTTAGGGCTCGGTTTAGGGTATTGGTTAGGATTAGGGTACGTGTTAGGCTTAGGGTAGGGGTTAGGGTTAGGGTACGCGTTAGTGTTAGGGTAGTTATTAAAGCTATCCCACTCTCTAGATACCCCTTAGCACGTAAAGGAATATTATTTGGGGGTCCAGCCATGGAGAAGAGTTTAGACACTAGGATAAGATAAGGAACACACCCATTATAAAGAAATCACATTAGGATTCTCTTTTTAAGCTGTTCCTTAAAACACTAGTGCTTAGGAAATCTATTGGAGGCAGAAGCAGTCAAGGGTAGCCTAGGGTTAGGGTTAGGCTTAGGGTTAGGCTTAGGGTACGGCTTAGGGTACGGGTTCGGTGAGGGCTTCGGGTACGGCGTAGGGTATGGGTTAGGGTTAGGGTTAGGGTTAGTGTTAGGGTTAGGGCTCGTTTTAGGTTACGGGTTAGGATTAGTGTACGAGTTAGGGTTAGGGTAGGGGATAGGGTTAGGGTACGCGTTAGGGTTAGGGTAGTTATTAAACCTATCCCACTCTCTAGATTCCCCTTAGCACGTAAAGGAATATTATTTGGGGGTCCAGCCATGGAGAAGAGTTTAGACACTAGGATAAGATAAGGAACACACCCATTATAAAGAAATCACATTAGGATTCTCTTTTTAAGCTGTTCCTTAAAACACTAGTGCTTAGGAAATCTATTGGAGGCAGAAGCAGTCAAGGGTAGCCTAGGGTTAGGGTTAGGCTTAGGGTACGGCTTAGGGTACGGGTTCGGTGAGGGCTTCGGGTACGGCGTAGGGTATGGGTTAGGGTTAGGGTTAGGGTTAGTGTTAGGGTTAGGGCTCGGTTTAAGGTACGGGTTAGGATTAGGGTACATGTTAGGGTTAGGGTAGGGGTTAGGGTTAGGGTACGCGTTAGGGTTAGGGTAGTTATTAAACCTATCCCACTCTCTAGATACACCTTAGCACGTAAAGGAATATTATTTGGCGGTCCACCCATGGAGAAGAGTTTAGACACTAGGATAAGATAAGGAACACACCCATTATAAAGAAATCACAATAGGATTCTCTTTTTAAGCTGTTCCTTAAAACACTAGTGCTTAGGAAGTCTATTGGAGGCAGAAGCAGTCAAGGGTAGCCTAGGGTTAGGGTTAGGCTTAGGGTACGGCTTAGGGTACGGCTTAGGGTACGGGTTCGGGGAGGGCTTCGGGTACGGCGTAGGGTATGGGTTAGGGTTAGGGTTAGGGTTAGTGTTAGGTTTAGGGCTCGGTTTAGGGTATTGGTTAGGATTAGGGTACGTGTTATGGTTAGGGTAGGGGCTAGGGTTAGGGTACGCGTTAGTGTTAGGGTAGTTATTAAAGCTATCCCACTCTCTTGATACCCCTTAGCACATAAAGGAATATTATTTGGAGGTCCAGCCATGGAGAAGAGTTTAGACACTAGGATAAGATAAGGAACACACCCATTATAAAGAAATCACATTAGGATTCTCTTTTTAAGCTGTTCCTTAAAACACTAGTGCTTAGGAAATCTATTGGAGGCAGAAGCAGTCAAGGGTAGCCTAGGGTTAGGGTTAGGCTTAGGGTACGGCTTAGGGTACGGCTTAGGGTACCGGTTCGGGGAGGGCTTCGGGTACGGCGTAGGGTATGGGTTAGGGTTAAGGTTAGGGTTAGTGTTAGGGTTAGGGCTCGGTTTAGGGTATTGGTTAGGATTAGGGTACGTGTTAGGGTTAGGGTAGGGGTTAGGGTTAGGGTACGCGTTAGTGTTAGGGTAGTTATTAAACCTAACCCACTCTCTAGATACCCCTTAGCACGTAAAGGAATATTATTTGGAGGTCCAGCCATGGAGAAGAGTTTAGACACTAGGATAAGATAAGGAACACACCCATTATAAAGAAATCACATTAGGATTCTCTTTTTAAGCTGTTCCTTAAAACACTAGTGCTTAGGAAATCTATTGGAGGCAGAAGCAGTCAAGCGTAGCCTAGGGTTAGGGTTAGGCTTAGGGTTAGGCTTAGGGTACGGCTTAGGGTACGGGTTCGGGGAGGGCTTCTGGTACGGCGTAGGGTATGGGTTAGGGTTAGGGTTAGTGTTAGGGTTAGGCCTCGGTATAGGGTATTGGTTAGGATTAGGGTACGTGTTAGGGTTAGGGTAGGGTTTAGGGTTAGGGTACGCGTTAGTGTTAGGGTAGTTATTAAACCTAACCCACTCTCTAGATACCCCTTAGCACGTAAAAGAATATTATTTGGAGGTCCAGCCATGGAGAAGAGTTTAGACACTAGGATAAGATAAGGAACACACCCATTATAAAGAAATCACATTAGGATTCTCTTTTTAAGCTGTTCCTTAAAACACTAGTGCTTAGGAAATCTATTGGAGGCAGAAGCAGTCAAGGGTAGCCTAGGGTTAGGGTTAGGCTTAGGGTACGGCTTAGGGTACGGCTTAGGGTACGGGTTCGGGGATGGCTTCGGGTACGGCGTAGGGTATGGGTTAGGGTTAGGGTTAGGGTTAGTGTTAGGGTTAGGGCTCGGTTTAGGGTATTGGTTAGGATTAGGGTACGTGTTAGGGTTAGGGTAGGGGTTAGGGTTAGGGTACGCGTTAGTGTTAGGGTAGTTATTAAAGCTATCCCACTCTCTAGATACCCCTTAGCACGTAAAGGAATATTATTTGGAGGTCCAGCCATGGAGAAGAGTTTAGACACTAGGATAAGATAAGGAACACACCCATTATAAAGAAATCACATTAGGATTCTCTTTTTAAGCTGTTCCTTAAAACACTAGTGCTTAGGAAATCTATTGGAGGCAGAAGCATCCAAGGGTAGCCTAGGGTTAGGGTTAGGCTTAGGGTACGGCTTAGGGTACGGGTTCGGGGAGGGCTTCTGGTACGGCGTAGGGTATGGGTTAGGGTTAGGGTTAGGGTTAGTGTTAGGGTTAGGGCTCGGTATAGGGTATTGGTTAGGATTAGGGTACGTGTTAGGGTTAGGGTAGGGTTTAGGGTTAGGGTACGCGTTAGTGTTAGGGTAGTTATTAAACCTAACCCACTCTCTAGATACCCCTTAGCACGTAAAGGAATATTATTTGGAGGTTCAGCCATGGAGAAGAGTTTAGACACTAGGATAAGATAAGGAACACACCCATTATAAAGAAATCACATTAGGATTCTCTTTTTAAGCTGTTCCTTAAAACACTAGTGCTTAGAAAATCTATTGGAGGCAGAAGCAGTCAAGGATAGCCTAGGGTTAGGTTTAGGCTTAGGGTACGGCTTAGGGTACGGCTTAGGGTACCGGTTCGGGGAGGGCTTCGGGTACGGCGTAGGGTATGGGTTAGGGTTACGGTTAGGGTTAGTGTTAGGGTTAGGGCTCGGTTTAGGGTATTGGTTAGGATTAGGGTACGTGTTAGGGTTAGGGTAGGGGTTAGGGTTAGGGTACGCGTTAGTGTTAGGGTAGTTATTAAACCTATCCCAGTCTCTAGATACCACTTAGCACGTAAAGGAATATTATTTGGAGGTCCAGCCATGGAGAAGAGTTTAGACACTAGGATAAGATAAGGAACACACCCATTGTAAAGAAATCACATTAGGATTCTCTTTTTAAGCTGTTCCTTAAAACACTAGTGCTTAGGAAATCTATTGGAGGCAGAAGCAGTCAAGGGTAGCCTAGGGTTAGGGTTAGGCTTAGGGTACGGCTTAGGGTACGGCTTAGGGTACGGGTTCGGGGAGGGCTTCGGGTATGGCGTAGGGTATGGGTTAGGGTTAGGGTTAGGGTTAGTGTTAGGGTTTGGGCTCGGTTTAGGGTACGGGTTAAGATTAGGGTACGTGTTAGGGTTAGGGTAGGGGATAGGGTTAGGGTACGCGTTAGGGTTAGGGTAGTTATTAAACCTATCCCACTCTCTAGATACCCCTTAGCACGTAAAGGAATATTATTTGGGGGTCCAGCCATGGAGAAGAGTTTAGACACTAGGATAAGATAAGGAACACACCCATTATAAAGAAATCACATTAGGATTCTCTTTTTAAGCTGTTCCTTAAAACACTAGTGCTTAGGAAATCTATTGGAGGCAGAAGCAGTCAAGGGTAGCCTAGGGTTAGGGTTAGGCTTAGGGTACGGCTTAGGGTACGGCTTAGGGTACGGGTTTGGGGAGGGCTTCGGGTACGGCTTAGGGTATGGGTTAGGGTTAGGGTTAGGGTTAGTGTTAGGGTTAGGGCTCGGCTTAGGGTATTGGTTAGGATTAGGGTACGTGTTAGGGTTAGGGTAGGGGTTAGGGTTAGGGTACGCGTTAGTGTTAGGGTAGTTATTAAACCTATCCCAATCTCTAGATACCCCTTAGCACGTAAAGGAATATTATTTGGAGGTCCAGCCATGGAGAAGAGTTTAGACACTAGGATAAGATAAGGAACACACCCATTATAAAGAAATCACATTAGGATTCTCTTTTTAAGCTGTTCCTTAAAACACTAGTGCTTAGGAAATCTATTGGAGGCAGAAGCAGTCAAGGGTAGCCTAGGGTTAGGGTTAGGCTTAGGGTACGGCTTAGGGTACGGGTTCGGGGATGGCTTCGGGTACGGCGTAGGGTATGGGTTAGGGTTAGGGTTAGGGTTAGTGTTAGGGTTAGGGCTCGGTTTAGGGTATTGGTTAGGATTAGGGTACGTGTTAGGGTTAGGGTAGGGGTTAGGGTTAGGGTACGCGTTAGTGTTAGGGTAGTTATTAAAGCTATCCCACTCTCTAGATACCCCTTAGCACGTAAAGGAATATTATTTGGAGGTCCAGCCATGGAGAAGAATTTAGACACTAGGATAAGATAAGGAACACACCCATTATAAACAAATCACATTAGGATTCTCTTTTTAAGCTGTTCCTTAAAACACTAGTGCTTAGGAAATCTATTGGAGGCAGAAGCATTCAAGGGTAGCCTAGGTTTAGGGTTAGGCTTAGGGTTAGGCTTAGGGTACGGCTTAGGGTACGGGTTCGGGGAGGGCTTCTGGTACAGCGTAGGGTATGGGTTAGGGTTAGGGTTAGGGTTAGTGTTAGGGTTAGGGCTCTGTTTAGGGTATTGGTTAGGATTAGGGTACGTGTTAGCGATAGGGTAGGGGTTAGGGTTAGGGTACGCGTTAGTGTTAGGGTAGTTATTAAACCTAACCCACTCTCTAGATACCCCTTAGCACGTAAAGGAATATTATTTAGAGGTCCAGCCATGGAGAAGAGTTTAGACACTAGGATAAGATAAGGAACACACCCATTATAAAGAAATTACATTAGGATTCTCTTTTTAAGCTGTTCCTTAAAACACAAGTGCTTAGGAAATCTATTGGAGGCAGAAGCAGTCAAGGGTAGCCTAGGGTTAGGGTTAGGCTTAGGGTTAGGCTTAGGGTACGGCTTAGGGTACGGGTTCGGGGAGGGCTTCTGGTACGGCGTAGGGTATGGGTTAGGGTTAGGGTTAGTGTTAGGGTTAGGGCTCGGTATAGGGTATTGGTTCGGATTAGGGTACGTGTTAGGGTTAGGGTAGGGTTTAGGGTTAGGGTACGCGTTAGTGTTAGGGTAGTTATTAAACCTAACCCACTCTCTAGATACCCCTTAGCACGTAAAGGAATATTATTTGGAGGTCCAGCCATGGAGAAGAGTTTAGGCACTAGGATAAGATAAGGAACACACCCATTATAAAGAAATCACATTAGGATTCTCTTTTTAAGCTGTTCCTTAAAACACTAGTGCTTAGGAAATCTATTGGAGGCAGAAGCAGTCAAGGGTAGCCTAGGGTTAGGGTTAGGCTTAGGGTTAGGCTTAGGGTACGGCTTAGGGTACGGGTTCGGTGAGGGCTTCGGGTACGGCGTAGGGTATGGGTTAGGGTTAGGGTTAGGGTTAGTGTTAGGGTTAGGGCTCGTTTTAGGTTACGGGTTAGGATTAGTGTACGAGTTAGGGTTAGGGTAGGGGATAGGGTTAGGGTACGCGTTAGGGTTAGGGTAGTTATTAAACCTATCCCACTCTCTAGATTCCCCTTAGCACGTAAAGGAATATTATTTGGGGGTCCAGCCATGGAGAAGAGTTTAGACACTAGGATAAGATAAGGAACACACCCATTATAAAGAAATCACATTAGGATTCTCTTTTTAAGCTGTTCCTTAAAACACTAGTGCTTAGGAAATCTATTGGAGGCAGAAGCAGTCAAGGGTAGCCTAGGGTTAGGGTTAGGCTTAGGGTACGGCTTAGGGTACGGGTTCGGTGAGGGCTTCGGGTACGGCGTAGGGTATGGGTTAGGGTTAGGGTTAGGGTTAGTGTTAGGGTTAGGGCTCGGTTTAAGGTACGGGTTAGGATTAGGGTACATGTTAGGGTTAGGGTAGGGGTTAGGGTTAGGGTACGCGTTAGGGTTAGGGTAGTTATTAAACCTATCCCACTCTCTAGATACACCTTAGCACGTAAAGGAATATTATTTGGGGGTCCACCCATGGAGAAGAGTTTAGACACTAGGATAAGATAAGGAACACACCCATTATAAAGAAATCACAATAGGATTCTCTTTTTAAGCTGTTCCTTAAAACACTAGTGCTTAGGAAGTCTATTGGAGGCAGAAGCAGTCAAGGGTAGCCTAGGGTTAGGGTTAGGCTTAGGGTACGGCTTAGGGTACGGCTTAGGGTACGGGTTCGGGGAGGTCTTCGGGTACGGCGTAGGGTATGGGTTAGGGTTAGGGTTAGGGTTAGTGTTAGGTTTAGGGCTCGGTTTAGGGTATTGGTTAGGATTAGGGTACGTGTTATGGTTAGGGTAGGGGCTAGGGTTAGGGTACGCGTTAGTGTTAGGGTAGTTATTAAAGCTATCCCACTCTCTTGATACCCCTTAGCACATAAAGGAATATTATTTGGAGGTCCAGCCATGGAGAAGAGTTTAGACACTAGGATAAGATAAGGAACACACCCATTATAAAGAAATCACATTAGGATTCTCTTTTTAAGCTGTTCCTTAAAACACTAGTGCTTAGGAAATCTATTGGAGGCAGAAGCAGTCAAGGGTAGCCTAGGGTTAGGGTTAGGCTTAGGGTACGGCTTAGGGTACGGCTTAGGGTACCGGTTCGGGGAGGGCTTCGGGTACGGCGTAGGGTATGGGTTAGGGTTAAGGTTAGGGTTAGTGTTAGGGTTAGGGCTCGGTTTAGGGTATTGGTTAGGATTAGGGTACGTGTTAGGGTTAGGGTAGGGGTTAGGGTTAGGGTACGCGTTAGTGTTAGGGTAGTTATTAAACCTAACCCACTCTCTAGATACCCCTTAGCACGTAAAGGAATATTATTTGGAGGTCCAGCCATGGAGAAGAGTTTAGACACTAGGATAAGATAAGGAACACACCCATTATAAAGAAATCACATTAGGATTCTCTTTTTAAGCTGTTCCTTAAAACACTAGTGCTTAGGAAATCTATTGGAGGCAGAAGCAGTCAAGCGTAGCCTAGGGTTAGGGTTAGGCTTAGGGTTAGGCTTAGGGTACGGCTTAGGGTACGGGTTCGGGGAGGGCTTCTGGTACGGCGTAGGGTATGGGTTAGGGTTAGGGTTAGTGTTAGGGTTAGGCCTCGGTATAGGGTATTGGTTAGGATTAGGGTACGTGTTAGGGTTAGGGTAGGGTTTAGGGTTAGGGTACGCGTTAGTGTTAGGGTAGTTATTAAACCTAACCCACTCTCTAGATACCCCTTAGCACGTAAAAGAATATTATTTGGAGGTCCAGCCATGGAGAAGAGTTTAGACACTAGGATAAGATAAGGAACACACCCATTATAAAGAAATCACATTAGGATTCTCTTTTTAAGCTGTTCCTTAAAACACTAGTGCTTAGGAAATCTATTGGAGGCAGAAGCATCCAAGGGTAGCCTAGGGTTAGGGTTAGGCTTAGGGTACGGCTTAGGGTACGGGTTCGGGGAGGGCTTCTGGTACGGCGTAGGGTATGGGTTAGGGTTAGGGTTAGGGTTAATGTTAGGGTTAGGGCTCGGTATAGGGTATTGGTTAGGATTAGGGTACGTGTTAGGGTTAGGGTAGGGTTTAGGGTTAGGGTACGCGTTAGTGTTAGGGTAGTTATTAAACCTAACCCACTCTCTAGATACCCCTTAGCACGTAAAGGAATATTATTTGGAGGTTCAGCCATGGAGAAGAGTTTAGACACTAGGATAAGATAAGGAACACACCCATTATAAAGAAATCACATTAGGATTCTCTTTTTAAGCTGTTCCTTAAAACACTAGTGCTTAGAAAATCTATTGGAGGCAGAAGCAGTCAAGGATAGCCTAGGGTTAGGTTTAGGCTTAGGGTACGGCTTAGGGTACGGCTTAGGGTACCGGTTCGGGGAGGGCTTCGGGTACGGCGTAGGGTATGGGTTAGGGTTACGGTTAGGGTTAGTGTTAGGGTTAGGGCTCGGTTTAGGGTATTGGTTAGGATTAGGGTACGTGTTAGGGTTAGGGTAGGGGTTAGGGTTAGGGTACGCGTTAGTGTTAGGGTAGTTATTAAACCTATCCCAGTCTCTAGATACCACTTAGCACGTAAAGGAATATTATTTGGAGGTCCAGCCATGGAGAAGAGTTTAGACACTAGGATAAGATAAGGAACACACCCATTGTAAAGAAATCACATTAGGATTCTCTTTTTAAGCTGTTCCTTAAAACACTAGTGCTTAGGAAATCTATTGGAGGCAGAAGCAGTCAAGGGTAGCCTAGGGTTAGGGTTAGGCTTAGGGTACGGCTTAGGGTACGGCTTAGGGTACGGGTTCGGGGAGGGCTTCGGGTATGGCGTAGGGTATGGGTTAGGGTTAGGGTTAGGGTTAGTGTTAGGGTTTGGGCTCGGTTTAGGGTACGGGTTAAGATTAGGGTACGTGTTAGGGTTAGGGTAGGGGATAGGGTTAGGGTACGCGTTAGGGTTAGGGTAGTTATTAAACCTATCCCACTCTCTAGATACCCCTTAGCACGTAAAGGAATATTATTTGGGGGTCCAGCCATGGAGAAGAGTTTAGACACTAGGATAAGATAAGGAACACACCCATTATAAAGAAATCACATTAGGATTCTCTTTTTAAGCTGTTCCTTAAAACACTAGTGCTTAGGAAATCTATTGGAGGCAGAAGCAGTCAAGGGTAGCCTAGGGTTAGGGTTAGGCTTAGGGTACGGCTTAGGGTACGGCTTAGGGTACGGGTTTGGGGAGGGCTTCGGGTACGGCTTAGGGTATGGGTTAGGGTTAGGGTTAGGGTTAGTGTTAGGGTTAGGGCTCGGCTTAGGGTATTGGTTAGGATTAGGGTACGTGTTAGGGTTAGGGTAGGGGTTAGGGTTAGGGTACGCGTTAGTGTTAGGGTAGTTATTAAACCTATCCCAATCTCTAGATACCCCTTAGCACGTAAAGGAATATTATTTGGAGGTCCAGCCATGGAGAAGAGTTTAGACACTAGGATAAGATAAGGAACACACCCATTATAAAGAAATCACATTAGGATTCTCTTTTTAAGCTGTTCCTTAAAACACTAGTGCTTAGGAAATCTATTGGAGGCAGAAGCAGTCAAGGGTAGCCTAGGGTTAGGGTTAGGCTTAGGGTACGGCTTAGGGTACGGGTTCGGGGATGGCTTCGGGTACGGCGTAGGGTATGGGTTAGGGTTAGGGTTAGGGTTAGTGTTAGGGTTAGGGCTCGGTTTAGGGTATTGGTTAGGATTAGGGTACGTGTTAGGGTTAGGGTAGGGGTTAGGGTTAGGGTACGCGTTAGTGTTAGGGTAGTTATTAAAGCTATCCCACTCTCTAGATACCCCTTAGCACGTAAAGGAATATTATTTGGAGGTCCAGCCATGGAGAAGAATTTAGACACTAGGATAAGATAAGGAACACACCCATTATAAACAAATCACATTAGGATTCTCTTTTTAAGCTGTTCCTTAAAACACTAGTGCTTAGGAAATCTATTGGAGGCAGAAGCATTCAAGGGTAGCCTAGGTTTAGGGTTAGGCTTAGGGTTAGGCTTAGGGTACGGCTTAGGGTACGGGTTCGGGGAGGGCTTCTGGTACAGCGTAGGGTATGGGTTAGGGTTAGGGTTAGGGTTAGTGTTAGGGTTAGGGCTCTGTTTAGGGTATTGGTTAGGATTAGGGTACGTGTTAGCGATAGGGTAGGGGTTAGGGTTAGGGTACGCGTTAGTGTTAGGGTAGTTATTAAACCTAACCCACTCTCTAGATACCCCTTAGCACGTAAAGGAATATTATTTGGAGGTCCAGCCATGGAGAAGAGTTTAGACACTAGGATAAGATAAGGAACACACCCATTATAAAGAAATTACATTAGGATTCTCTTTTTAAGCTGTTCCTTAAAACACAAGTGCTTAGGAAATCTATTGGAGGCAGAAGCAGTCAAGGGTAGCCTAGGGTTAGGGTTAGGCTTAGGGTTAGGCTTAGGGTACGGATTAGGGTACGGGTTCGGGGAGGGCTTCTGGTACGGCGTAGGGTATGGGTTAGGGTTAGGGTTAGTGTTAGGGTTAGGGCTGGGTATAGGGTATTGGTTCGGATTAGGGTACGTGTTAGGGTTAGGGTAGGGTTTAGGGTTAGGGTACGCGTTAGTGTTAGGGTAGTTATTAAACCTAACCCACTCTCTAGATACCCCTTAGCACGTAAAGGAATATTATTTGGAGGTCCAGCCATGGAGAAGAGTTTAGGCACTAGGATAAGATAAGGAACACACCCATTATAAAGAAATCACATTAGGATTCTCTTTTTAAGCTGTTCCTTAAAACACTAGTGCTTAGAAAATCTATTGGAGGCAGAAGCAGTCAAGGGTAGCCTAGGGTTAGGGTTAGGCTTAGGGTACGGCTTAGGGTACGGCTTAGGGTATCGGTTCGGGGAGAGCTTCGGGTACGGCGTAGGGTATGGGTTAGGGTTAGGGTTAGGGTTAGTGTTAGGGTTAGGGCTCGGTTTAGGGTATTGGTTAGGATTAGTGTACGTGTTAGGGTTAGGGTAGGGGTTAGGGTTAGGGTACGCGTTAGTGTTAGGGTAGTTATTAAACCTATCCCAGTCTCTAGATACCCCTTAGCACGTAAAAGAATATTATTTGGAGGTCCAGCCATGGAGAAGAGTTTAGACACTAGGATAAGATAAGGAACACACCCATTATAAAGAAATCACATTAGGATTCTCTTTTTAAGCTGTTCCTTAAAACACTATTGCTTAGGAAATCTATTGGAGGCAGAAGCAGTCAAGGGTAGCCTAGGGTTAGGGTTAGGCTTAGGGTACGGCTTAGGGTACGGCTTAGGGTACGGGTTCGGGGAGGGCTTCGGGTACGGCGTAGGGTATGGGTTAGGGTTAGGGTTAGGGTTAGTGTTAGGGTTAGGGCTCGGTTTAGGGTATTGGTTAGGATTAGGGTACGTGTTAGTGTTAGGGTAGGGGTTAGGGCTGGGTACTCGTTAGTGTTAGGGTAGTTATTAAACCTATCCCACTCTGTAGATACCACTTAGCACGTAAAGGAATATTATTTGGAGGTCCAGCCATGGAGAAGAATTTAGACACTAGGATAAGATAAGGAACACACCCATTATAAAGAAATCACATTAGGATTCTCTTTTTAAGCTGTTCCTTAAAACACTAGTGCTTAGGAAATCTATTGGAGGCAAAAGCAGTCAAGGGTAGCCTAGGGTTAGGGTTAGGCTTAGGGTTAGGCTTAGGGTACGGCTTAGGGTACGGGTTCGGTGAGGGCTTCGGGTACGGCGTAGGGTATGGGTTAGGGTTAGGGTTAGAGTTAGTGTTAGGTTTAGGGCTCGGTTTAGGGTACGGGTTAGGATTAGGGTACGTGTTAGGGTTAGGGTAGGGGCTAGGTTTAGGGTACGCGTTAGGGTTAGGGTAGTTATTAAACCTATCCCACTCTCTAGATACCCCTTAGCACGCAAAGGAATATTATTTGGGGGTCCAGCCATGGAGAAGAGTTTAGACACTAGGATAAGATAAGGAACACACCCATTATAAAGAAATCACATTAGGATTCTCTTTTTAAGCTGTTCCTTAAAATACTAGTGCTTAGGAAATCTATTGGAGGAAGAAGCAGTCAAGGGTAGCCTAGGGTTAGGGTTAGGCTTAGGGTACGGCTTAGGGTACGGCTTAGGGTACGGGTTCGGGGAGGGCTTTGTGTACGGCATAGGGTATGGGTAAGGGTTAGGGTTAGGGTTAGTGTTAGGGTTAGGGCTCGGTTTAGGGTACGGGATAGGTTTAGGGTACATGTTAGGGTTAGGGTAGGGGTTAGGGTTAGGGTACGCGTTAGGGTTAGGGTAGTTATTAAACCTATCCCACTCTCTAGATACACCTTAGCACGTAAAGGAATATTATTTGGGTGTCCAGCCATGGAGAAGAGTTTAGACACTAGGATAAGATAAGGAACACACCCATTATAAAGAAATCACATTAGGATTCTCTTTTTAAGCTGTTCCTTAAAACACTAGTGCTTAGGAAATCTATTGGAGGCAGAAGCAGTCAAGGGTAGCCTAGGGTTAGGGTTAGGCTTAGGGTACGGCTTAGGGTACGGCTTAGGGTACCGGTTCGGGGAGGGCTTCGGGTACGGCGTAGGGTATGGGTTAGGGTTAGGGTTAGGGTTAGTGTTAGGGTTAGGGCTCGGTTTAGGGTATTGGTTAGGATTAGGGTACGTGTTAGGGTTAGGGTAGGGGTTAGGGTTAGGGTACGCGTTAGTGTTAGGGTAGTTATTAAACCTATCCCAGTCTCTAGATACCCCTTAGCACGTAAAGGAATATTATTTGGAGGTCCAGGCATGGAGAAGAGTTTAGACACTAGGATAAGATAAGGAACACACCCATTATAAAGAAATCACATTAGATTTCTCTTTTTAAGCTGTTCCTTAAAACACTAGTGCTTAGGAAATCTATTGGAGGCAGAAGCATTCAAGGGTAGCCTAGGTTTAGGGTTAGGATTAGGGTTAGGCTTAGGGTACGGCTTAGGGTACGGGTTCGGGGAGGGCTTCTGGTACGGCGTAGGGTATGGGTTAGGGTTAGGGTTAGGGTTAGTGTTAGGGTTAGGGCTCGGTTTAGGGTATTGGTTAGGATTAGGGTACGTGTTAGGGTTAGGGTAGGGGTTAGGGTTAGGGTACGCGTTAGTGTTAGGGTAGTTATTAAACCTATCCCAGTCTCTAGATACCCCTTAGCACGTAAAGGAATATTATTTGGAGGTCCAGCCATGTAGAAGAGTTTAGACACTAGGATAAGATAAGGAACACACCCATTATAAAGAAATCACATTAGGATTCTCTTTTTAAGCTGTTCCTTAAAACACTAGTGCTTAGGAAATCTATTGGAGGCAGAAGCAGTCAAGGGTAGCCTAGGGTTAGGGTTAGGCTTAGGGTACGGCTTAGGGTACGGCTTAGGGTACGGGTTTGGGGAGGGCTTCGGGTATGGCGTAGGGTATGGGTTAGGGTTAGGGTTAGGGTTAGTGTTAGGGTTAGGGCTCGGTTTAGGGTATTGGTTAGGATTAAGGTACGAGTTATGGTTAGGGTAGGGGTTAGGGTTAGGGTACGCGTTAGTGTTAGGGTAGTTATTAAACCTATCCCACTCTCTATATACCCCTTAGCACATAAAGGAATATTATTTGGAGGTCCAGCCATGGAGAAGAGTTTAGACACTAGGATAAGATAAGGAACACACCCATTATAAAGAAATCACATTAGGATTCTCTTTTTAAGCTGTTCCTTAAAACACTAGTGCTTAGGAAATCTATTGGAGGCAGAAGCATCCAAGGGTAGCCTAGGGTTAGGGTTAGGCTTAGGGTTAGGCTTAGGGTACGGCTTAGGGTACGGGTTCGGGGAGGGCTTCTGGTACGGCGTAGGGTATGGGTTAGGGTTAGGGTTAGGGTTAGTGTTATGGTTAGGGCTCGGTATAGGGTATTGTTTAGGATTAGGGTACGTGTTAGGGTTAGGGTAGGGTTTAGGGTTAGGGTACGCGTTAGTGTTAGGGTAGTTATTAAACCTAACCCACTCTCTAGATACCCCTTAGCACGTAAAGGAATATTATTTGGAGGTTCAGCCATGGAGAAGAGTTTAGACACTAGGATAAGATAAGGAACACACCCATTATAAAGAAATCACATTAGGATTCTCTTTTTAAGCTGTTCCTTAAAACACTAGTGCTTAGGAAATCTATTGGAGGCAGAAGCAGTCAAGGGTAGCCTAGGGTTAGGGTTAGGCTTAGGGTACGGCTTAGGGTACGGCTTAGGGTACCGGTTCGGGGAGGGCTTCGGGTACGGCGTAGGGTATGGGTTAGGGTTAAGGTTAGGGTTAGTGTTAGGGTTAGGGCTCGGTTTAGGGTATTGGTTAGGATTAGGGTACGTGTTAGGGTTAGGGTAGGGGTTAGGGTTAGGGTACGCGTTAGTGTTAGGGTAGTTATTAAACCTAACCCACTCTCTAGATACCCCTTAGCACGTAAAGGAATATTATTTGGAGGTCCAGCCATGGAGAAGAGTTTAGACACTAGGATAAGATAAGGAACACACCCATTATAAAGAAATCACATTAGGATTCTCTTTTTAAGCTGTTCCTTAAAACACTAGTGCTTAGGAAATCTATTGGAGGCAGAAGCAGTCAAGCGTAGCCTAGGGTTAGGGTTAGGCTTAGGGTTAGGCTTAGGGTACGGCTTAGGGTACGGGTTCGGGGAGGGCTTCTGGTACGGCGTAGGGTATGGGTTAGGGTTAGGGTTAGTGTTAGGGTTAGGCCTCGGTATAGGGTATTGGTTAGGATTAGGGTACGTGTTAGGGTTAGGGTAGGGTTTAGGGTTAGGGTACGCGTTAGTGTTAGGGTAGTTATTAAACCTAACCCACTCTCTAGATACCCCTTAGCACGTAAAAGAATATTATTTGGAGGTCCAGCCATGGAGAAGAGTTTAGACACTAGGATAAGATAAGGAACACACCCATTATAAAGAAATCACATTAGGATTCTCTTTTTAAGCTGTTCCTTAAAACACTAGTGCTTAGGAAATCTATTGGAGGCAGAAGCATCCAAGGGTAGCCTAGGGTTAGGGTTAGGCTTAGGGTACGGCTTAGGGTACGGGTTCGGGGAGGGCTTCTGGTACGGCGTAGGGTATGGGTTAGGGTTAGGGTTAGGGTTAGTGTTAGGGTTAGGGCTCGGTATAGGGTATTGGTTAGGATTAGGGTACGTGTTAGGGTTAGGGTAGGGTTTAGGGTTAGCGTACGCGTTAGTGTTAGGGTAGTTATTAAACCTAACCCACTCTCTAGATACCCCTTAGCACGTAAAGGAATATTATTTGGAGGTTCAGCCATGGAGAAGAGTTTAGACACTAGGATAAGATAAGGAACACACCCATTATAAAGAAATCACATTAGGATTCTCTTTTTAAGCTGTTCCTTAAAACACTAGTGCTTAGAAAATCTATTGGAGGCAGAAGCAGTCAAGGATAGCCTAGGGTTAGGTTTAGGCTTAGGGTACGGCTTAGGGTACGGCTTAGGGTACCGGTTCGGGGAGGGCTTCGGGTACGGCGTAGGGTATGGGTTAGGGTTACGGTTAGGGTTAGTGTTAGGGTTAGGGCTCGGTTTAGGGTATTGGTTAGGATTAGGGTACGTGTTAGGGTTAGGGTAGGGGTTAGGGTTAGGGTACGCGTTAGTGTTAGGGTAGTTATTAAACCTATCCCAGTCTCTAGATACCACTTAGCACGTAAAGGAATATTATTTGGAGGTCCAGCCATGGAGAAGAGTTTAGACACTAGGATAAGATAAGGAACACACCCATTGTAAAGAAATCACATTAGGATTCTCTTTTTAAGCTGTTCCTTAAAACACTAGTGCTTAGGAAATCTATTGGAGGCAGAAGCAGTCAAGGGTAGCCTAGGGTTAGGGTTAGGCTTAGGGTACGGCTTAGGGTACGGCTTAGGGTACGGGTTCGGGGAGGGCTTCGGGTATGGCGTAGGGTATGGGTTAGGGTTAGGGTTAGGGTTAGTGTTAGGGTTTGGGCTCGGTTTAGGGTACGGGTTAAGATTAGGGTACGTGTTAGGGTTAGGGTAGGGGATAGGGTTAGGGTACGCGTTAGGGTTAGGGTAGTTATTAAACCTATCCCACTCTCTAGATACCCCTTAGCACGTAAAGGAATATTATTTGGGGGTCCAGCCATGGAGAAGAGTTTAGACACTAGGATAAGATAAGGAACACACCCATTATAAAGAAATCACATTAGGATTCTCTTTTTAAGCTGTTCCTTAAAACACTAGTGCTTAGGAAATCTATTGGAGGCAGAAGCAGTCAAGGGTAGCCTAGGGTTAGGGTTAGGCTTAGGGTACGGCTTAGGGTACGGCTTAGGGTACGGGTTTGGGGAGGGCTTCTGGTACGGCTTAGGGTATGGGTTAGGGTTAGGGTTAGGGTTAGTGTTAGGGTTAGGGCTCGGCTTAGGGTATTGGTTAGGATTAGGGTACGTGTTAGGGTTAGGGTAGGGGTTAGGGTTAGGGTACGCGTTAGTGTTAGGGTAGTTATTAAACCTATCCCAATCTCTAGATACCCCTTAGCACGTAAAGGAATATTATTTGGAGGTCCAGCCATGGAGAAGAGTTTAGACACTAGGATAAGATAAGGAACACACCCATTATAAAGAAATCACATTAGGATTCTCTTTTTAAGCTGTTCCTTAAAACACTAGTGCTTAGGAAATCTATTGGAGGCAGAAGCAGTCAAGGGTAGCCTAGGGTTAGGGTTAGGCTTAGGGTACGGCTTAGGGTACGGGTTCGGGGATGGCTTCGGGTACGGCGTAGGGTATGGGTTAGGGTTAGGGTTAGGGTTAGTGTTAGGGTTAGGGCTCGGTTTAGGGTATTGGTTAGGATTAGGGTACGTGTTAGGGTTAGGGTAGGGGTTAGGGTTAGGGTACGCGTTAGTGTTAGGGTAGTTATTAAAGCTATCCCACTCTCTAGATACCCCTTAGCACGTAAAGGAATATTATTTGGAGGTCCAGCCATGGAGAAGAATTTAGACACTAGGATAAGATAAGGAACACACCCATTATAAACAAATCACATTAGGATTCTCTTTTTAAGCTGTTCCTTAAAACACTAGTGCTTAGGAAATCTATTGGAGGCAGAAGCATTCAAGGGTAGCCTAGGTTTAGGGTTAGGCTTAGGGTTAGGCTTAGGGTACGGCTTAGGGTACGGGTTCGGGGAGGGCTTCTGGTACAGCGTAGGGTATGGGTTAGGGTTAGGGTTAGGGTTAGTGTTAGGGTTAGGGCTCTGTTTAGGGTATTGGTTAGGATTAGGGTACGTGTTAGCGATAGGGTAGGGGTTAGGGTTAGGGTACGCGTTAGTGTTAGGGTAGTTATTAAACCTAACCCACTCTCTAGATACCCCTTAGCACGTAAAGGAATATTATTTGGAGGTCCAGCCATGGAGAAGAGTTTAGACACTAGGATAAGATAAGGAACACACCCATTATAAAGAAATTACATTAGGATTCTCTTTTTAAGCTGTTCCTTAAAACACAAGTGCTTAGGAAATCTATTGGAGGCAGAAGCAGTCAAGGGTAGCCTAGGGTTAGGGTTAGGCTTAGGGTTAGGCTTAGGGTACGGCTTAGGGTACGGGTTCGGGGAGGGCTTCTGGTACGGCGTAGGGTATGGGTTAGGGTTAGGGTTAGTGTTAGGGTTAGGGCTCGGTATAGGGTATTGGTTCGGATTAGGGTACGTGTTAGGGTTAGGGTAGGGTTTAGGGTTAGGGTACGCGTTAGTGTTAGGGTAGTTATTAAACCTAACCCACTCTCTAGATACCCCTTAGCACGTAAAGGAATATTATTTGGAGGTCCAGCCATGGAGAAGAGTTTAGGCACTAGGATAAGATAAGGAACACACCCATTATAAAGAAATCACATTAGGATTCTCTTTTTAAGCTGTTCCTTAAAACACTAGTGCTTAGAAAATCTATTGGAGGCAGAAGCAGTCAAGGGTAGCCTAGGGTTAGGGTTAGGCTTAGGGTACGGCTTAGGGTACGGCTTAGGGTATCGGTTCGGGGAGAGCTTCGTGTACGGCGTAGGGTATGGGTTAGGGTTAGGGTTAGGGTTAGTGTTAGGGTTAGGGCTCGGTTTAGGGTATTGGTTAGGATTAGTGTACGTGTTAGGGTTAGGGTAGGGGTTAGGGTTAGGGTACGCGTTAGTGTTAGGGTAGTTATTAAACCTATCCCAGTCTCTAGATACCCCTTAGCACGTAAAAGAATATTATTTGGAGGTCCAGCCATGGAGAAGAGTTTAGACACTAGGATAAGATAAGGAACACACCCATTATAAAGAAATCACATTAGGATTCTCTTTTTAAGCTGTTCCTTAAAACACTATTGCTTAGGAAATCTATTGGAGGCAGAAGCAGTCAAGGGTAGCCTAGGGTTAGGGTTAGGCTTAGGGTACGGCTTAGGGTACGGCTTAGGGTACGGGTTCGGGGAGGGCTTCGGGTACGGCGTAGGGTATGGGTTAGGGTTAGGGTTAGGGTTAGTGTTAGGGTTAGGGCTCGGTTTAGGGTATTGGTTAGGATTAGGGTACGTGTTAGTGTTAGGGTAGGGGTTAGGGTTAGGGTACTCGTTAGTGTTAGGGTAGTTATTAAACCTATCCCACTCTGTAGATACCACTTAGCACGTAAAGGAATATTATTTGGAGGTCCAGCCATGGAGAAGAATTTAGACACTAGGATAAGATAAGGAACACACCCATTATAAAGAAATCATATTAGGATTCTCTTTTTAAGCTGTTCCTTAAAACACTAGTGCTTAGGAAATCTATTGGAGGCAAAAGCAGTCAAGGGTAGCCTAGGGTTAGGGTTAGGCTTAGGGTTAGGCTTAGGGTACGGCTTAGGGTACGGGTTCGGTGAGGGCTTCGGGTACGGCGTAGGGTATGGGTTAGGGTTAGGGTTAGAGTTAGTGTTAGGTTTAGGGCTCGGTTTAGGGTACGGGTTAGGATTAGGGTACGTGTTAGGGTTAGGGTAGGGGCTAGGTTTAGGGTACGCGTTAGGGTTAGGGTAGTTATTAAACCTATCCCACTCTCTAGATACCCCTTAGCACGCAAAGGAATATTATTTGGGGGTCCAGCCATGGAGAAGAGTTTAGACACTAGGATAAGATAAGGAACACACCCATTATAAAGAAATCACATTAGGATTCTCTTTTTAAGCTGTTCCTTAAAATACTAGTGCTTAGGAAATCTATTGGAGGAAGAAGCAGTCAAGGGTAGCCTAGGGTTAGGGTTAGGCTTAGGGTACGGCTTAGGGTACGGCTTAGGGTACGGGTTCGGGGAGGGCTTTGTGTACGGCATAGGGTATGGGTAAGGGTTAGGGTTAGGGTTAGTGTTAGGGTTAGGGCTCGGTTTAGGGTACGGGATAGGTTTAGGGTACATGTTAGGGTTAGGGTAGGGGTTAGGGTTAGGGTACGCGTTAGGGTTAGGGTAGTTATTAAACCTATCCCACTCTCTAGATACACCTTAGCACGTAAAGGAATATTATTTGGGGGTCCAGCCATGGAGAAGAGTTTAGACACTAGGATAAGATAAGGAACACACCCATTATAAAGAAATCACATTAGGATTCTCTTTTTAAGCTGTTCCTTAAAACACTAGTGCTTAGGAAATCATTTGGAGGCAGAAGCAGTCAAGGGTAGCCTAGGGTTAGGGTTAGGCTTAGGGTACGGCTTAGGGTACGCCTTAGGGTACCGGTTCGGGGAGGGCTTCGGGTACGGCGTAGGGTATGGGTTAGGGTTAGGGTTAGGGTTAGTGTTAGGGTTAGGGCTCGGTTTAGGGTATTGGTTAGGATTAGGGTACGTGTTAGGGTTAGGGTAGGGGTTAGGGTTAGGGTACGCGTTAGTGTTAGGGTAGTTATTAAACCTATCCCAGTCTCTAGATACCCCTTAGCACGTAAAGGAATATTATTTGGAGGTCCAGGCATGGAGAAGAGTTTAGACACTAGGATAAGATAAGGAACACACCCATTATAAAGAAATCACATTAGATTTCTCTTTTTAAGCTGTTCCTTAAAACACTAGTGCTTAGGAAATCTATTGGAGGCAGAAGCATTCAAGGGTAGCCTAGGTTTAGGGTTAGGATTAGGGTTAGGCTTAGGGTACGGCTTAGGGTACGGGTTCGGGGAGGGCTTCTGGTACGGCGTAGGGTATGGGTTAGGGTTAGGGTTAGGGTTAGTGTTAGGGTTAGGGCTCGGTTTAGGGTATTGGTTAGGATTAGGGTACGTGTTAGGGTTAGGGTAGGGGTTAGGGTTAGGGTACGCGTTAGTGTTAGGGTAGTTATTAAACCTATCCCAGTCTCTAGATACCCCTTAGCACGTAAAGGAATATTATTTGGAGGTCCAGCCATGTAGAAGAGTTTAGACACTAGGATAAGATAAGGAACACACCCATTATAAAGAAATCACATTAGGATTCTCTTTTTAAGCTGTTCCTTAAAACACTAGTGCTTAGGAAATCTATTGGAGGCAGAAGCAGTCAAGGGTAGCCTAGGGTTAGGGTTAGGCTTAGGGTACGGCTTAGGGTACGGCTTAGGGTACGGGTTTGGGGAGGGCTTCGGGTATGGCGTAGGGTATGGGTTAGGGTTAGGGTTAGGGTTAGTGTTAGGGTTAGGGCTCGGTTTAGGGTATTGGTTAGGATTAAGGTACGAGTTATGGTTAGGGTAGGGGTTAGGGTTAGGGTACGCGTTAGTGTTAGGGTAGTTATTAAACCTATCCCACTCTCTATATACCCCTTAGCACATAAAGGAATATTATTTGGAGGTCCAGCCATGGAGAAGAGTTTAGACACTAGGATAAGATAAGGAACACACCCATTATAAAGAAATCACATTAGGATTCTCTTTTTAAGCTGTTCCTTAAAACACTAGTGCTTAGGAAATCTATTGGAGGCAGAAGCATCCAAGGGTAGCCTAGGGTTAGGGTTAGGCTTAGGGTTAGGCTTAGGGTACGGCTTAGGGTACGGGTTCGGGGAGGGCTTCTGGTACGGCGTAGGGTATGGGTTAGGGTTAGGGTTAGGGTTAGTGTTATGGTTAGGGCTCGGTATAGGGTATTGTTTAGGATTAGGGTACGTGTTAGGGTTAGGGTAGGGTTTAGGGTTAGGGTACGCGTTAGTGTTAGGGTAGTTATTAAACCTAACCCACTCTCTAGATACCCCTTAGCACGTAAAGGAATATTATTTGGAGGTTCAGCCATGGAGAAGAGTTTAGACACTAGGATAAGATAAGGAACACACCCATTATAAAGAAATCACATTAGGATTCTCTTTTTAAGCTGTTCCTTAAAACACTAGTGCTTAGAAAATCTATTGGAGGCAGAAGCAGTCAAGGGTAGCCTAGGGTTAGGGTTAGGCTTAGGGTACGGCTTAGGGTACGGCTTAGGGTACGGGTTTGGGGAGGGCTTCGGGTACGGCTTAGGGTATGGGTTAGGGTTAGGGTTAGGGTTAGTGTTAGGGTTAGGGCTCGGCTTAGGGTATTGGTTAGGATTAGGGTACGTGTTATGGTTAGGGTAGGGGTTAGGGTTAGGGTACGCGTTAGTGTTAGGGTATTTATTAAACCTATCCCAATCTCTAGATACCCCTTAGCACGTAAAGGAATATTATTTGGAGGTCCAGCCATGGAGAAGAGTTTAGACACTAGGATAAGATA
This sequence comes from Balaenoptera physalus, assembly GCF_965194825.1. Lineage (NCBI taxonomy): Eukaryota > Metazoa > Chordata > Mammalia > Artiodactyla > Balaenopteridae > Balaenoptera > Balaenoptera physalus. The sequence continues at coordinate 150,358,973 of NC_138903.1, forward strand.
AGGAACACACCCATTATAAAGAAATCACATTAGGATTCTCTTTTTAAGCTGTTCCTTAAAACACTAGTGCTTAGGAAATCTATTGGAGGCAGAAGCATTCAAGGGTAGCCTAGGGTTAGGGTTAGGCTTAGGGTACGGCTTAGGGTACGGCTTAGGGTACGGGTTCGGGGATGGCTTCGGGTACGGCGTAGGGTATGGGTTAGGGTTAGGGTTAGGGTTAGTGTTAGGGTTAGGTCTCGGTTTAGGGTATTGGTTAGGATTAGGGTACGTGTTAGGGTTAGGGTAGGGGTTAGGGTTAGGGTACGCGTTAGTGTTAGGGTAGTTATTAAAGCTATCCCACTCTCTAGATACCCCTTAGCACGTAAAGGAATATTATTTGGAGGTCCAGCCATGGAGAAGAATTTAGACACTAGGATAAGATAAGGAACACACCCATTATAAACAAATCACATTAGGATTCTCTTTTTAAGCTGTTCCTTAAAACACTAGTGCTTAGGAAATCTATTGGAGGCAGAAGCATTCAAGGGTAGCCTAGGTTTAGGGTTAGGATTAGGGTTAGGCTTAGGGTACGGCTTAGGGTACGGGTTCGGGGAGGGCTTCTGGTACGGCGTAGGGTATGGGTTAGGGTTAGGGTTAGGGTTAGTGTTGGGTTAGGGCTCGGTTTAGGGTATTGTTTAGGATTAGGGTACGTGTTAGCGATAGGGTAGGGTTTAGGGTTAGGGTACGCGTTAGTGTTAGGGTAGTTATTAAACCTAACCCACTCTCTAGATACCCTTTAGCACGTAAAGGAATATTATTTGGAGGTCCAGCCATGGAGAAGAGTTTAGACACTAGGATAAGATAAGGAACACACCCATTATAAAGAAATCACATTAGGATTCTCTTTTTAAGCTGTTCCTTAAAACACTAGTGCTTAGGAAATCTATTGGAGGCAGAAGCAGTCAAGGGTAGCCTAGGGTTAGGGTTAGGCTTAGGATTAGGCTTAGGGTACGGCTTAGGGTACGGGTTCGTGGAGGGCTTCTGGTACGGCATAGGGTATGGGTTAGGGTTAGGGTTAGGGTTAGTGTTAGGTTAGGGCTCGGTATAGGGTATTGGTTAGGATTAGGGTACGTGTTAGGGTTAGGGTAGGGTTTAGGGTTAGGGTACGCATTAGTGTTAGGGTAGTTATTAAACCTAACCCACTCTCTAGATACCCCTTAGCACGTAAAGGAATATTATTTGGAGGTCCAGCCATGGAGAAGAGTTTAGACACTAGGATAAAATAAGGAACACACCCATTATAAAGAAATCACATTAGGATTCTCTTTTTAAACTGTTCCTTAAAACACTAGTGCTTAGGAAATCTATTGGAGGCAGAAGCAGTCAAGGGTAGCCTAGGGTTAGGGTTAGGCTTAGGGTACGGCTTAGGGTACGGCTTAGGGTACGGGTTTGGGGAGGGCTTCGGGTATGGCGTAGGGTATGGGTTAGGGTTAGGGTTAGGGTTAGTGTTAGGGTTAGGGCTCGGTTTAGGGTATTGGTTAGGATTAAGGTACGTGTTATGGTTAGGGTAGGGGTTAGGGTTAGGGTACGCATTAGTGTTAGGGTAGTTATTAAACCTATCCCACTCTCTAGATACCCCTTAGCACATAAAGGAATATTATTTGGAGGTCCAGCCATGGAGAAGAGTTTAGACACTAGGATAAGATAAGGAACACACCCATTATAAAGAAATCACATTAGGATTCTCTTTTTAAGCTGTTCCTTAAAACACTAGTGCTTAGGAAATCTATTGGAGGCAGAAGCAGTCAAGGGTAGCCTAGGGTTAGGTTAGGCTTAGGGTACGGCTTAGGGTACGGCTTAGGGTACGGGTTCGGGGATGGCTTCGTGTACGGCGTAGGGTATGGGTTAGGGTTAGGGTTAGGGTTAGTGTTAGGGTTAGGGCTCGGTTTAGGGTATTGGTTAGGATTAGGGTACGTGTTAGGGTTAGGGTAGGGGTTAGGGTTAGGGTACGCGTTAGTGTTAGGGTAGTTATTAAAGCTATCCCACTCTCTAGATACCCCTTAGCACGTAAAGGAATATTATTTGGGGGTCCAGCCATGGAGAAGAGTTTAGACACTAGGATAAGATAAGGAACACACCCATTATAAAGAAATCACATTAGGATTCTCTTTTTAAGCTGTTCCTTAAAACACTAGTGCTTAGGAAATCTATTGGAGGCAGAAGCAGTCAAGGGTAGCCTAGGGTTAGGGTTAGGCTTAGGGTTAGGCTTAGGGTACGGCTTAGGGTACGGGTTCGGTGAGGGCTTCGGGTACGGCGTAGGGTATGGGTTAGGGTTAGGGTTAGGGTTAGTGTTAGGGTTAGGGCTCGTTTTAGGTTACGGGTTAGGATTAGGGTACGAGTTAGGGTTAGGGTAGGGGATTGGGTTAGGGTACGCGTTAGGGTTAGGGTAGTTATTAAACCTATCCCACTCTCTAGATACCCCTTAGCACGTAAAGGAATATTATTTGGGGGTCCAGCCATGGAGAAGAGTTTAGACACTAGGATAAGATAAGGAACACACCCATTATAAAGAAATCACATTAGGATTCTCTTTTTAAGCTGTTCCTTAAAACACTAGTGCTTAGGAAATCTATTGGAGGCAGAAGCAGTCAAGGGTAGCCTAGGGTTAGGGTTAGGCTTAGGGTACGGCTTAGGGTACGGGTTCGGTGAGGGCTTCGGGTACGGCGTAGGGTATGGGTTAGGGTTAGGGTTAGGGTTAGTGTTAGGGTTAGGGCTCGTTTTAAGGTACGGGTTAGGATTAGGGTACATGTTAGGGTTAGGGTAGGGGTTAGGGTTAGGGTACGCGTTAGGGTTAGGGTAGTTATTAAACCTATCCCACTCTCTAGATACACCTTAACACGTAAAGGAATATTATTTGGGGGTCCACCCATGGAGAAGAGTTTAGACACTAGGATAAGATAAGGAACACACCCATTATAAAGAAATCACAATAGGATTCTCTTTTTAAGCTGTTCCTTAAAACACTAGTGCTTAGGAAGTCTATTGGAGGCAGAAGCAGTCAAGGGTAGCCTAGGGTTAGGGTTAGGCTTAGGGTACGGCTTAGGGTACGGCTTAGGATACGGGTTCGGGGAGGGCTTCGGGTACGGCGTAGGGTATGGGTTAGGGTTAGGGTTAGGGTTAGTGTTGGGTTAGGGCTCGGTTTAGGGTATTGTTTAGGATTAGGGTACGTGTTAGCGATAGGGTAGGGTTTAGGGTTAGGGTACGCGTTAGTGTTAGGGTAGTTATTAAACCTAACCCACTCTCTAGATACCCTTTAGCACGTAAAGGAATATTATTTGGAGGTCCAGCCATGGAGAAGAGTTTAGACACTAGGATAAGATAAGGAACACACCCATTATAAAGAAATCACATTAGGATTCTCTTTTTAAGCTGTTCCTTAAAACACTAGTGCTTAGGAAATCTATTGGAGGCAGAAGCAGTCAAGGGTAGCCTAGGGTTAGGGTTAGGCTTAGGATTAGGCTTAGGGTACGGCTTAGGGTACGGGTTCGTGGAGGGCTTCTGGTACGGCATAGGGTATGGGTTAGGGTTAGGGTTAGGGTTAGTGTTAGGTTAGGGCTCGGTATAGGGTATTGGTTAGGATTAGGGTACGTGTTAGGGTTAGGGTAGGGTTTAGGGTTAGGGTACGCGTTAGTGTTAGGGTAGTTATTAAACCTAACCCACTCTCTAGATACCCCTTAGCACGTAAAGGAATATTATTTGGAGGTCCAGCCATGGAGAAGAGTTTAGACACTAGGATAAGATAAGGAACACACCCATTATAAAGAAATCACATTAGGATTCTCTTTTTAAACTGTTCCTTAAAACACTAGTGCTTAGGAAATCTATTGGAGGCAGAAGCAGTCAAGGGTAGCCTAGGGTTAGGGTTAGGCTTAGGGTACGGCTTAGGGTACGGCTTAGGGTACGGGTTCGGTGAGGGCTTCGGGTACGGCGTAGGGTATGGGTTAGGGTTAGGGTTAGGGTTAGTGTTAGGGTTAGGGCTCGTTTTAAGGTACGGGTTAGGATTAGGGTACATGTTAGGGTTAGGGTAGGGGTTAGGGTTAGGGTACGCATTAGGGTTAGGGTAGTTATTAAACCTATCCCACTCTCTAGATACACCTTAACACGTAAAGGAATATTATTTGGGGGTCCACCCATGGAGAAGAGTTTAGACACTAGGATAAGATAAGGAACACACCCATTATAAAGAAATCACAATAGGATTCTCTTTTTAAGCTGTTCCTTAAAACACTAGTGCTTAGGAAGTCTATTGGAGGCAGAAGCAGTCAAGGGTAGCCTAGGGTTAGGGTTGGGCTTAGGGTACGGCTTAGGGTACGGCTTAGGATACGGGTTCGGGGAGGGCTTCGGGTACGGCGTAGGGTATGGGTTAGGGTTAGGGTTAGGGTTAATGTTAGGGTTAGGGCTCGGTTTAGGGTATTGGTTAGGATTAGGGTACGTGTTATGGTTAGGGTAGGGGCTAGGGTTAGGGTACGCGTTAGTGTTAGGGTAGTTATTAAAGCTATCCCACTCTCTTGATACCCCTTAGCACATAAAGGAATATTATTTGGAGGTCCAGCCATGGAGAAGAGTTTAGACACTAGGATAAGATAAGGAACACACCCATTATAAAGAAATCACATTAGGATTCTCTTTTTAAGCTGTTCCTTAAAACACTAGTGCTTAGGAAATCTATTGGAGGCAGAAGCAGTCAAGGGTAGCCTAGGGTTAGGGTTAGGCTTAGGGTACGGCTTAGGGTACGGCTTAGGGTACGGGTTTGGGGAGGGCTTCGTGTACGGCTTAGGGTATGGCTTAGGGGTAGGGTTAGGGTTAGTGTTAGCGTTACGGCTCGGCTTAGGGTATTGGTTAGTATTAGGGTACGTGTTAGGGTTAGGGTAGGGGTTAGGGTTAGGGTACGCGTTAGTGTTAGGGTAGTTATTAAAGCTATCCCACTCTCTAGATACCCCTTAGCACGTAAAGGAATATTATTTGGAGGTCCAGCCATGGAGAAGAATTTAGACACTAGGATAAGATAAGGAACACACCCATTATAAAGAAATCACATTAGGATTCTCTTTTTAAGCTGTTCCTTAAAACACTAGTGCTTAGGAAATCTATTGGAGGCAGAAGCATTCAAGGGTAGCCTAGGTTTAGGGTTAGGATTAGGGTTAGGCTTAGGGTACGGCTTAGGGTACGGGTTCGGGGAGGGCTTCTGGTACGGCGTAGGGTATGGGTTAGGGTTAGGGTTAGGGTTAGTGTTAGGGTTAGGGCTCGGTTTAGGGTATTGGTTAGGATTAGGGTACGTGTAAGAGATAGGGTAGGGTTTAGGGTTAGGGTACGCGTTAGTGTTAGGGTAGTTATTAAACCTAACCCACTCTCTAGATACCCTTTAGCACGTAAAGGAATATTATTTGGAGGTCCAGCCATGGAGAAGAGTTTAGACACTAGGATAAGATAAGGAACACACCCATTATAAAGAAATCACATTAGGATTCTCTTTTTAAGCTGTTCCTTAAAACACTAGTGCTTAGAAAATCTATTGGAGGCAGAAGCAGCCAAGGGTAGCCTAGGGTTAGGGTTAGGCTTAGGGTACGGCTTAGGGTACGGCTTAGGGTACCGGTTCGGGGAGGGCTTCGGGTACGGCGTAGGGTATGGGTTAGGGTTAGGGTTAGGGTTAGTGTTAGGGTTAGGGCTCGGTTTAGGGTATTGGTTAGGATTAGGGTACGTGTTAGGGTTAGGGTAGGGGTTAGGGTTAGGGTACGCGTTAGTGTTAGGGTAGTTATTAAACCTATCCCAGTCTCTAGATACCCCTTAGCACGTAAAGGAATATTATTTGGAGGTCCAGCCATGTAGAAGAGTTTAGACACTAGGATAAGATAAGGAACACACCCATTATAAAGAAATCACATTAGGATTCTCTTTTTAAGCTGTTCCTTAAAACACTAGTGCTTAGGAAATCTATTGGAGGCAGAAGCAGTCAAGGGTAGCCTAGGGTTAGGGTTAGGCTTAGGGTACGGCTTAGGGTACGGCTTAGGGTACGGGTTTGGGGAGGGCTTCGTGTACGGCTTAGGGTATGGCTTAGGGGTAGGGTTAGGGTTAGTGTTAGCGTTACGGCTCGGCTTAGGGTATTGGTTAGTATTAGGGTACGTGTTAGGGTTAGGGTAGGGGTTAGGGTTAGGGTACGCGTTAGTGTTAGGGTAGTTATTAAAGCTATCCCACTCTCTAGATACCCCTTAGCACGTAAAGGAATATTATTTGGAGGTCCAGCCATGGAGAAGAATTTAGACACTAGGATAAGATAAGGAACACACCCATTATAAACAAATCACATTAGGATTCTCTTTTTAAGCTGTTCCTTAAAACACTAGTGCTTAGGAAATCTATTGGAGGCAGAAGCATTCAAGGGTAGCCTAGGTTTAGGGTTAGGATTAGGGTTAGGCTTAGGGTACGGCTTAGGGTACGGGTTCGGGGAGGGCTTCTGGTACGGCGTAGGGTATGGGTTAGGGTTAGGGTTAGGGTTAGTGTTAGGGTTAGGGCTCGGTTTAGGGTATTGGTTAGGATTAGGGTACGTGTAAGAGATAGGGTAGGGTTTAGGGTTAGGGTACGCGTTAGTGTTAGGGTAGTTATTAAACCTAACCCACTCTCTAGATACCCTTTAGCACGTAAAGGAATATTATTTGGAGGTCCAGCCATGGAGAAGAGTTTAGACACTAGGATAAGATAAGGAACACACCCATTATAAAGAAATCACATTAGGATTCTCTTTTTAAGCTGTTCCTTAAAACACTAGTGCTTAGAAAATCTATTGGAGGCAGAAGCAGCCAAGGGTAGCCTAGGGTTAGGGTTAGGCTTAGGGTACGGCTTAGGGTACGGCTTAGGGTACCGGTTCGGGGAGGGCTTCGGGTACGGCGTAGGGTATGGGTTAGGGTTAGGGTTAGGGTTAGTGTTAGGGTTAGGGCTCGGTTTAGGGTATTGGTTAGGATTAGGGTACGTGTTAGGGTTAGGGTAGGGGTTAGGGTTAGGGTACGCGTTAGTGTTAGGGTAGTTATTAAACCTATCCCAGTCTCTAGATACCCCTTAGCACGTAAAGGAATATTATTTGGAGGTCCAGCCATGTAGAAGAGTTTAGACACTAGGATAAGATAAGGAACACACCCATTATAAAGAAATCACATTAGGATTCTCTTTTTAAGCTGTTCCTTAAAACACTAGTGCTTAGGAAATCTATTGGAGGCAGAAGCAGCCAAGGGTAGCCTAGGGTTAGGGTTAGGCTTAGGGTACGGCTTAGGGTACGGCTTAGGGTACGGGTTTGGGGAGGGCTTCGGGTATGGCGTAGGGTATGGGTTAGGGTTAGGGTTAGGGTTAGTGTTAGGGTTGGGGCTCGGTTTAGGGTATTGGTTAGGATTAAGGTACGAGTTATGGTTAGGGTAGGGGTTAGGGTTAGGGTACGCGTTAGTGTTAGGGTACTTATTAAACCTATCCCACTCTCTATATACCCCTTAGCACATAAAGGAATATTATTTGGAGGTCCAGCCATGGAGAAGAGTTTAGACACTAGGATAAGATAAGGAACACACCCATTATAAAGAAATCACATTAGGATTCTCTTTTTAAGCTGTTCCTTAAAACACTAGTGCTTAGGAAATCTATTGGAGGCAGAAGCATCCAAGGGTAGCCTAGGGTTAGGGTTAGGCTTAGGGTTAGGCTTAGGGTACGGCTTAGGGTACGGGTTCGGGGAGGGCTTCTGGTACGGCGTAAGGTATGGGTTAGGGTTAGGGTTAGGGTTAGTGTTATGTTTAGGGCTCGGTATAGGGTATTGGTTAGGATTAGGGTACGTGTTAGGGTTAGGGTAGGGTTTAGGGTTAGGGTACGCGTTAGTGTTAGGGTAGTTATTAAACCTAACCCACTCTCTAGATACCCCTTAGCACGTAAAGGAATATTATTTGGAGGTTCAGCCATGGAGAAGAGTTTAGACACCAGGATAAGATAAGGAACACACCCATTATAAAGAAATCACATTAGGATTCTCTTTTTAAGCTGTTCCTTAAAACACTAGTGCTTAGGAAATCTATTGGAGGCAGAAGCAGTCAAGGGTAGCCTAGGGTTAGGGTTAGGCTTAGGGTACGGCTTAGGGTACGGCTTAGGGTACGGGTTTGGGGAGGGCTTCGGGTACGGCTTAGGGTATGGGTTAGGGTTAGGGTTAGGGTTAGTGTTAGGGTTAGGGCTCGGCTTAGGGTATTGGTTAGGATTAGGGTACGTGTTAGGGTTAGGGTAGGGGTTAGGGTTAGGGTATGCGTTAGTGTTAGGGTATTTATTAAACCTATCCCATTCTCTAGATACCCCTTAGCACGTAAAGGAATATTATTTGGAGGTCCAACCATGGAGAAGAGTTTAGACACTAGGATAAGATAAGGAACACACCCATTATAAAGAAATCACATTAGGATTCTCTTTTTAAGCTGTTCCTTAAAACACTAGTGCTTAGAAAATCTATTGGAGCAGAAGCAGTCAAGTGTAGCCTAGGGTTAGGGTTAGGCTTAGGGTACGGCTTAGGGTACGGCTTAGGGTACCGGTTCGGGGAGGGCTTCGGGTACGGCGTAGGGTATGGGTTAGGGTTAGGGTTAGGGTTAGTGTTAGGGTTAGGGCTCGGTTTAGGGTATTGGTTAGGATTAGGGTACGTGTTAGGGTTAGGGTAGGGGTTAGGGTTAGGGTACGCGTTAGTGTTAGGGTAGTTATTAAACCTATCCCAGTCTCTAGATACCCCTTAGCACGTAAAGGAATATTATTTGGAGGTCCAGCCATGGAGAAGAGTTTAGACACTAGGATAAGATAAGGAACACACCCATTATAAAGAAATCACATTACGATTCTCTTTTTAAGCTGTTCCTTAAAACACTAGTGCTTAGGAAATCTATTGGAGGCAGAAGCAGTCAAGGGTAGCCTAGGGTTAGGGTTAGGCTTAGGGTACGGCTTAGGGTACGGCTTAGGGTACGGGTTTGGGGAGGGCTTCGTGTACGGATTAGGGTATGGGTTAGGGTTAGGGTTAGGGATAGTGTTAGGGTTAGGGCTCGGCTTAGGGTATTGGTTAGGATTAGGGTACGTGTTAGGGTTAGGGTAGTGGTTAGGGTTAGGATACGCGTTAGTGTTAGGGTAGTTATTAAACCTATCCCAATCTCTAGATACCCCTTAGCACGTAAAGGAATATTATTTGGAGGTCCAGCCATGGAGAAGAGTTTAGACACTAGGATAAGATAAGGAACACACCCATTATAAAGAAATCACATTAGGATTCTCTTTTTAAGCTGTTCCTTAAAACACTAGTGCTTAGGAAATCTTTTGGAGGCAGAAGCAGTCAAGGGTAGCCTAGGGTTAGGGTTACGCTTAGGGTACGGCTTAGGGTACGGCTTAGGGTACGGGTTCGGGGATGGCTTCGGGTACGGCGTAGGGTATGGGTTAGGGTTAGGGTTAGGGTTAGTGTTAGGGTTAGGGCTCGGTTTAGGGTATTGGTTAGGATTAGGGTACGTGTTAGGGTTAGGGTAGGGGTTAGGGTTAGGGTACGCGTTAGTGTTAGGGTAGTTATTAAAGCTATCCCACTCTCTAGATACCCCTTATCACGTAAAGGAATATTATTTGGAGGTCCAGCCATGGAGAAGAATTTAGACACTAGGATAAGATAAGGAACACACCCATTATAAACAAATCACATTAGGATTCTCTTTTTAAGCTGTTCCTTAAAACACTAGTGCTTAGGAAATCTATTGGAGGCAGAAGCATTCAAGGGTAGCCTAGGTTTAGGGTTAGGATTAGGGTTAGGCTTAGGGTACGGCTTAGGGTACGGGTTCGGGGAGGGCATCTGGTACGGCGTAGGGTATGTGTTAGGGTTAGGGTTAGGGTTAGTGTTAGGGTTAGGGCTCGGTTTAGGGTATTGTTTAGGATTAGGGTACGTGTTAGCGATAGGGTAGGGTTTAGGGTTAGGGTACGCGTTAGTGTTAGGGTAGTTATTAAACCTAACCCACTCTCTAGATACCCTTTAGCACGTAAAGGAATATTATTTGGAGGTCCAGCCATGGAGAAGAGTTTAGACACTAGGATAAGATAAGGAACACACCCATTATAAAGAAATCACATTAGGATTCTCTTTTTAAGCTGTTCCTTAAAACACTAGTGCTTAGGAAATCTATTGGAGGCAGAAGCAGTCAAGGGTAGCCTAGGGTTAGGGTTAGGCTTAGGGTACGGCTTAGGGTACGGGTTCGGTGAGGGCTTCGGGTACGGCGTAGGGTATGGGTTAGGGTTAGGGTTAGGGTTAGTGTTAGGGTTAGGGCTCGGTTTAAGGTACGGGTTAGGATTAGGGTACATGTTAGGGTTAGGGTAGGGGTTAGGGTTAGGGTACGCGTTAGGGTTAGGGTAGTTATTAAAACTATCCCACTCTCTAGATACACCTTAGCACGTAAAGGAATATTATTTGGGGGTCCACCCATGGAGAAGAGTTTAGACACTAGGATAAGATAAGGAACACACCCATTATAAAGAAATCACAATAGGATTCTCTTTTTAAGCTGTTCGTTAAAACACTAGTGCTTAGGAAGTCTATAGGAGGCAGAAGCAGTCAAGGGTAGCCTAGGGTTAGGGTTAGGCTTAGGGTACAGCTTAGGGTACGGCTTAGGGTACGGGTTCGGGGAGGGCTTCGGGTACGGCGTAGGGTATGGGTTAGGGTTAGGGTTAGGGTTAGTGTTAGGGTTAGGGCTCGGTTTAGGGTATTGGTTAGGATTAGGGTACGTGTTTTGGTTAGGGTAGGGGCTAGGGTTAGGGTACGCGTTAGTGTTAGGGTTGTTATTAAAGCTATCCCACTCTCTTGATACCCCTTAGCACATAAAGGAATATTATTTGGAGGTCCAGCCATGGAGAAGAGTTTAGACACTAGGATAAGATAAGGAACACACCCATTATAAAGAAATCACATTAGGATTCTCTTTTTAAGCTGTTCCTTAAAACACTAGTGCTTAGGAAATCTATTGGAGGCAGAAGCAGTCAAGGGTAGCCTAGGGTTAGGGTTAGGCTTAGGGTACGGCTTAGGGTACGGCTTAGGGTACAGGTTCGGGGAGGGCTTCGGGTACGGCGTAGGGTATGGGTTAGGGTTAAGGTTAGGGTTAGTGTTAGGGTTAGGGCTCGGTTTAGGGTATTGGTTAGGATTAGGGTACGTGTTAGGCTTAGGGTAGGGGTTAGGGTTAGGGTACGCGTTAGTGTTAGGGTAGTTATTAAACCTAACCCACTCTCTAGATACCCCTTAGCACGTAAAGGAATATTATTTGGAGGTCCAGCCATGGAGAAGAGTTTAGACACTAGGATAAGATAAGGAACACACCCATTATAAAGAAATCACATTAGGATTCTCTTTTTAAGCTGTTCCTTAAAACACTAGTGCTTAGGAAATCTATTGGAGGCAGAAGCAGTCAAGCGTAGCCTAGGGTTAGGGTTAGGCTTAGGGTTAGGCTTAGGGTACGGCTTAGGGTACGGGTTCGGGGAGGGCTATTGGTACGGCGTAGGGTATGGGTTAGGGTTAGGGTTAGTGTTAGGGTTAGGCCTCGGTATAGGGTATTGGTTAGGATTAGGGTACGTGTTAGGGTTAGGGTAGGGTTTAGGGTTAGGGTACGCGTTAGTGTTAGGGTAGTTATTAAACCTAACCCACTCTCTAGATACCCTTTAGCACGTAAAGGAATATTATTTGGAGGTCCAGCCATGGAGAAGAGTTTAGACACTAGGATAAGATAAGGAACACACCCATTATAAAGAAATCACATTAGGATTTTCTTTTTAAGCTGTTCCTTAAAACACTAGTGCTTAGGAAATCTATTGGAGGCAGAAGCAGTCAAGGGTAGCCTAGGGTTAGGGTTAGGCTTAGGATTAGGCTTAGGGTACGGCTTAGGGTACGGCTTAGGGTACGGGTTTGGGGAGGGCTTCGGGTACGGCTTAGGGTATGGGTTAGGGTTAGGGTTAGGGTTAGTGTTAGGGTTAGGGCTCGGCTTAGGGTATTGGTTAGGATTAGGGTACGTGTTAGGGTTAGGGTAGGGGTTAGGGTTAGGGTATGCGTTAGTGTTAGGGTATTTATTAAACCTATCCCATTCTCTAGATACCCCTTAGCACGTAAAGGAATATTATTTGGAGGTCCAACCATGGAGAAGAGTTTAGACACTAGGATAAGATAAGGAACACACCCATTATAAAGAAATCACATTAGGATTCTCTTTTTAAGCTGTTCCTTAAAACACTAGTGCTTAGAAAATCTATTGGAGCAGAAGCAGTCAAGTGTAGCCTAGGGTTAGGGTTAGGCTTAGGGTACGGCTTAGGGTACGGCTTAGGGTACCGGTTCGGGGAGGGCTTCGGGTACGGCGTAGGGTATGGGTTAGGGTTAGGGTTAGGGTTAGTGTTAGGGTTAGGGCTCGGTTTAGGGTATTGGTTAGGATTAGGGTACGTGTTAGGGTTAGGGTAGGGGTTAGGGTTAGGGTACGCGTTAGTGTTAGGGTAGTTATTAAACCTATCCCAGTCTCTAGATACCCCTTAGCACGTAAAGGAATATTATTTGGAGGTCCAGCCATGGAGAAGAGTTTAGACACTAGGATAAGATAAGGAACACACCCATTATAAAGAAATCACATTACGATTCTCTTTTTAAGCTGTTCCTTAAAACACTAGTGCTTAGGAAATCTATTGGAGGCAGAAGCAGTCAAGGGTAGCCTAGGGTTAGGGTTAGGCTTAGGGTACGGCTTAGGGTACGGCTTAGGGTACGGGTTTGGGGAGGGCTTCGTGTACGGATTAGGGTATGGGTTAGGGTTAGGGTTAGGGATAGTGTTAGGGTTAGGGCTCGGCTTAGGGTATTGGTTAGGATTAGGGTACGTGTTAGGGTTAGGGTAGTGGTTAGGGTTAGGATACGCGTTAGTGTTAGGGTAGTTATTAAACCTATCCCAATCTCTAGATACCCCTTAGCACGTAAAGGAATATTATTTGGAGGTCCAGCCATGGAGAAGAGTTTAGACACTAGGATAAGATAAGGAACACACCCATTATAAAGAAATCACATTAGGATTCTCTTTTTAAGCTGTTCCTTAAAACACTAGTGCTTAGGAAATCTTTTGGAGGCAGAAGCAGTCAAGGGTAGCCTAGGGTTAGGGTTACGCTTAGGGTACGGCTTAGGGTACGGCTTAGGGTACGGGTTCGGGGATGGCTTCGGGTACGGCGTAGGGTATGGGTTAGGGTTAGGGTTAGGGTTAGTGTTAGGGTTAGGGCTCGGTTTAGGGTATTGGTTAGGATTAGGGTACGTGTTAGGGTTAGGGTAGGGGTTAGGGTTAGGGTACGCGTTAGTGTTAGGGTAGTTATTAAAGCTATCCCACTCTCTAGATACCCCTTATCACGTAAAGGAATATTATTTGGAGGTCCAGCCATGGAGAAGAATTTAGACACTAGGATAAGATAAGGAACACACCCATTATAAACAAATCACATTAGGATTCTCTTTTTAAGCTGTTCCTTAAAACACTAGTGCTTAGGAAATCTATTGGAGGCAGAAGCATTCAAGGGTAGCCTAGGTTTAGGGTTAGGATTAGGGTTAGGCTTAGGGTACGGCTTAGGGTACGGGTTCGGGGAGGGCATCTGGTACGGCGTAGGGTATGTGTTAGGGTTAGGGTTAGGGTTAGTGTTAGGGTTAGGGCTCGGTTTAGGGTATTGTTTAGGATTAGGGTACGTGTTAGCGATAGGGTAGGGTTTAGGGTTAGGGTACGCGTTAGTGTTAGGGTAGTTATTAAACCTAACCCACTCTCTAGATACCCTTTAGCACGTAAAGGAATATTATTTGGAGGTCCAGCCATGGAGAAGAGTTTAGACACTAGGATAAGATAAGGAACACACCCATTATAAAGAAATCACATTAGGATTCTCTTTTTAAGCTGTTCCTTAAAACACTAGTGCTTAGGAAATCTATTGGAGGCAGAAGCAGTCAAGGGTAGCCTAGGGTTAGGGTTAGGCTTAGGGTACGGCTTAGGGTACGGGTTCGGTGAGGGCTTCGGGTACGGCGTAGGGTATGGGTTAGGGTTAGGGTTAGGGTTAGTGTTAGGGTTAGGGCTCGGTTTAAGGTACGGGTTAGGATTAGGGTACATGTTAGGGTTAGGGTAGGGGTTAGGGTTAGGGTACGCGTTAGGGTTAGGGTAGTTATTAAAACTATCCCACTCTCTAGATACACCTTAGCACGTAAAGGAATATTATTTGGGGGTCCACCCATGGAGAAGAGTTTAGACACTAGGATAAGATAAGGAACACACCCATTATAAAGAAATCACAATAGGATTCTCTTTTTAAGCTGTTCGTTAAAACACTAGTGCTTAGGAAGTCTATAGGAGGCAGAAGCAGTCAAGGGTAGCCTAGGGTTAGGGTTAGGCTTAGGGTACAGCTTAGGGTACGGCTTAGGGTACGGGTTCGGGGAGGGCTTCGGGTACGGCGTAGGGTATGGGTTAGGGTTAGGGTTAGGGTTAGTGTTAGGGTTAGGGCTCGGTTTAGGGTATTGGTTAGGATTAGGGTACGTGTTTTGGTTAGGGTAGGGGCTAGGGTTAGGGTACGCGTTAGTGTTAGGGTTGTTATTAAAGCTATCCCACTCTCTTGATACCCCTTAGCACATAAAGGAATATTATTTGGAGGTCCAGCCATGGAGAAGAGTTTAGACACTAGGATAAGATAAGGAACACACCCATTATAAAGAAATCACATTAGGATTCTCTTTTTAAGCTGTTCCTTAAAACACTAGTGCTTAGGAAATCTATTGGAGGCAGAAGCAGTCAAGGGTAGCCTAGGGTTAGGGTTAGGCTTAGGGTACGGCTTAGGGTACGGCTTAGGGTACAGGTTCGGGGAGGGCTTCGGGTACGGCGTAGGGTATGGGTTAGGGTTAAGGTTAGGGTTAGTGTTAGGGTTAGGGCTCGGTTTAGGGTATTGGTTAGGATTAGGGTACGTGTTAGGCTTAGGGTAGGGGTTAGGGTTAGGGTACGCGTTAGTGTTAGGGTAGTTATTAAACCTAACCCACTCTCTAGATACCCCTTAGCACGTAAAGGAATATTATTTGGAGGTCCAGCCATGGAGAAGAGTTTAGACACTAGGATAAGATAAGGAACACACCCATTATAAAGAAATCACATTAGGATTCTCTTTTTAAGCTGTTCCTTAAAACACTAGTGCTTAGGAAATCTATTGGAGGCAGAAGCAGTCAAGCGTAGCCTAGGGTTAGGGTTAGGCTTAGGGTTAGGCTTAGGGTACGGCTTAGGGTACGGGTTCGGGGAGGGCTATTGGTACGGCGTAGGGTATGGGTTAGGGTTAGGGTTAGTGTTAGGGTTAGGCCTCGGTATAGGGTATTGGTTAGGATTAGGGTACGTGTTAGGGTTAGGGTAGGGTTTAGGGTTAGGGTACGCGTTAGTGTTAGGGTAGTTATTAAACCTAACCCACTCTCTAGATACCCTTTAGCACGTAAAGGAATATTATTTGGAGGTCCAGCCATGGAGAAGAGTTTAGACACTAGGATAAGATAAGGAACACACCCATTATAAAGAAATCACATTAGGATTTTCTTTTTAAGCTGTTCCTTAAAACACTAGTGCTTAGGAAATCTATTGGAGGCAGAAGCAGTCAAGGGTAGCCTAGGGTTAGGGTTAGGCTTAGGATTAGGCTTAGGGTACGGCTTAGGGTACGGGTTCGTGGAGGGCTTCTGGTATGGCATAGGGTATGGGTTAGGGTTAGGGTTAGGGTTAGTGTTAGGGTTAGGGCTCGGTATAGGGTATTGGTTAGGATTAGGGTACGTGTTAGGGTTAGGGTAGGGTTTAGGGTTAGGGTACGCGTTAGTGTTAGGGTAGTTATTAAACCTAACCCACTCTCTAGATACCCCTTAGCACGTAAAGGAATATTATTTGGAGGTCCAGCCATGGAGAAGAGTTTAGACACTAGGATAAGATAAGGAACACACCCATTATAAAGAAATCACATTAGGATTCTCTTTTTAAACTGTTCCTTAAAACACTAGTGCTTAGGAAATCTATTGGAGGCAGAAGCAGTCAAGGGTAGCCTAGGGTTAGGGTTAGGCTTAGGGTACGGCTTAGGGTACGGCTTAGGGTGCGGGTTTGGGGAGGGCTTCGGGTATGGCGTAGGGTATGGGTTAGGGTTAGGGTTAGGGTTAGTGTTAGGGTTAGGGCTCGGTTTAGGGTATTGGTTAGGATTAAGGTACGTGTTATGGTTAGGGTAGGGGTTAGGGTTAGGGTACGCGTTAGTGTTAGGGTAGTTATTAAACCTATCCCACTCTCTAGATACCCCTTAGCACATAAAGGAATATTATTTGGAGGTCCAGCCATGGAGAAGAGTTTAGACACTAGGATAAGATAAGGAACACACCCATTATAAAGAAATCACATTAGGATTCTCTTTTTAAGCTGTTCCTTAAAACACTAGTGCTTAGGAAATCTATTGGAGGCAGAAGCAGTCAAGGGTAGCCTAGGGTTAGGTTAGGCTTAGGGTACGGCTTAGGGTACGGCTTAGGGTACGGGTTCGGGGATGGCTTCGGGTACGGCGTAGGGTATGGGTTAGGGTTAGGGTTAGGGTTAGTGTTAGGGTTAGGGCTTGGTTTAGGTTATTGGTTAGGATTAGGGTACGTGTTAGGCTTAGGGTAGGGGTTAGGGTTAGGGTACGCGTTAGTGTTAGGGTAGTTATTAAAGCTATCCCACTCTCTAGATACCCCTTAGCATGTAAAGGAATATTATTTGGGGGTCCATCCATGGAGAAGAGTTTAGACACTAGGATAAGATAAGGAACACACCCATTATAAAGAAATCACATTAGGATTCTCTTTTTAAGCTGTTCCTTAAAACACTAGTGCTTAGGAAATCTATTGGAGGCAGAAGCAGTCAAGGGTAGCCTAGGGTTAGGGTTAGGCTTAGGGTTAGGCTTAGGGTACGGCTTAGGGTACGGGTTCGGTGAGGGCTTCGGGTACGGCGTAGGGTATGGGTTAGGGTTAGGGTTAGGGTTAGTGTTAGGGTTAGGGCTCGTTTTAGGTTACGGGTTAGGATTAGTGTACGAGTTAGGGTTAGGGTAGGGGATAGGGTTAGGGTACGCGTTAGGGTTAGGGTAGTTATTAAACCTATCCCACTCTCTAGATACCCCTTAGCACGTAAAGGAATATTATTTGGGGGTCCAGCCATGGAGAAGAGTTTAGACACTAGGATAAGATAAGGAACACACCCATTATAAAGAAATCACATTAGGATTCTCTTTTTAAGCTGTTCCTTAAAACACTAGTGCTTAGGAAATCTATTTGAGGCAGAAGCAGTCAAGGGTAGCCTAGGGTTAGGGTTAGGCTTAGGGTACGGCTTAGGGTACCGGTTCGGTGAGGGCTTCGGGTACGGCGTAGGGTATGGGTTAGGGTTAGGGTTAGGGTTAGTGTTAGGGTTAGGGCTCGGTTTAAGGTACGGGTTAGGATTAGGGTACATGTTAGGGTTAGGGTAGGGGTTAGGGTTAGGGTACGCGTTAGGGTTAGGGTAGTTATTAAACCTATCCCACTCTCTAGATACACCTTAGCACGTAAAGGAATATTATTTGGGGGTCCACCCATGGAGAAGAGTTTAGACACTAGGATAAGATAAGGAACACACCCATTATAAAGAAATCACAATAGGATTCTCTTTTTAAGCTGTTCCTTAAAACACTAGTGCTTAGGAAGTCTATTGGAGGCAGAAGCAGTCAAGGGTAGCCTAGGGTTAGGGTTAGGCTTAGGGTACGGCTTAGGGTACGGCTTAGGGTACGGGTTCGGGGAGGGCTTCGGGTACGGCGTAGGGTATGGGTTAGGGTTAGGGTTAGGGTTAGTGTTAGGGTTAGGGCTCGGTTTAGGGTATTGGTTAGGATTAGGGTACGTGTTATGGTTAGGGTAGGGGCTAGGGTTAGGGTACGCGTTAGTGTTAGGGTAGTTATTAAAGCTATCCCACTCTCTTGATACCCCTTAGCACATAAAGGAATATTATTTGGAGGTCCAGCCATGGAGAAGAGTTTAGACACTAGGATAAGATAAGGAACACACCCATTATAAAGAAATCACATTAGGATTCTCTTTTTAAGCTGTTACTTAAAACACTAGTGCTTAGGAAATCTATTGGAGGCAGAAGCAGTCAAGGGTAGCCTAGGGTTAGGGTTAGGCTTAGGGTACGGCTTAGGGTACGGCTTAGGGTACCGGTTCGGGGAGGGCTTCGGGTACGGCGTAGGGTATGGGTTAGGGTTAAGGTTAGGGTTAGTGTTAGGGTTAGGGCTCGGTTTAGGGTATTGGTTAGGATTAGGGTACGTGTTAGGGTTAGGGTAGGGGTTAGGGTTAGGGTACGCGTTAGTGTTAGGGTAGTTATTAAACCTAACCCACTCTCTAGATACCCCTTAGCACGTAAAGGAATATTATTTGGAGGTCCAGCCATGGAGAAGAGTTTAGACACTAGGATAAGATAAGGAACACACCCATTATAAAGAAATCACATTAGGATTCTCTTTTTAAGCTGTTCCTTAAAACACTAGTGCTTAGGAAATCTATTGGAGGCAGAAGCAGTCAAGCGTAGCCTAGGGTTAGGGTTAGGCTTAGGGTTAGGCTTAGGGTACGGCTTAGGGTACGGGTTCGGGGAGGGCTTCTGGTACGGCGTAGGGTATGGGTTAGGGTTAGGGTTAGTGTTAGGGTTAGGCCTCGGTATAGGGTATTGGTTAGGATTAGGGTACGTGTTAGGGTTAGGGTAGGGTTTAGGGTTATGGTACGCGTTAGTGTTAGGGTAGTTATTAAACCTAACCCACTCTCTAGATACCCCTTAGCACGTAAAAGAATATTATTTGGAGGTCCAGCCATGGAGAAGAGTTTAGACACTAGGATAAGATAAGGAACACACCCATTATAAAGAAATCACATTAGGATTCTCTTTTTAAGCTGTTCCTTAAAACACTAGTGCTTAGAAAATCTATTGGAGGCATAAGCAGTCAAGGGTAGCCTAGGGTTAGGGTTAGGCTTAGGGTACGGCTTAGGGTACGGCTTAGGGTACCGGTTCGGGGAGGGCTTCGGGTACGGCGTAGGGTATGGGTTAGGGTTAGGGTTAGGGTTAGTGTTAGGGTTAGGGCTCGGTATAGGGTATTGGTTAGGATTAGGGTACGTGTTAGGGTTAGGGTAGGGTTTAGGGTTAGGGTACGCGTTAGTGTTAGGGTAGTTATTAAACCTAACCCACTCTCTAGATACCCCTTAGCACGTAAAGGAATATTATTTGGAGGTTCAGCCATGGAGAAGAGTTTAGACACTAGGATAAGATAAGGAACACACCCATTATAAAGAAATCACATTAGGATTCTCTTTTTAAGCTGTTCCTTAAAACACTAGTGCTTAGAAAATCTATTGGAGGCAGAAGCAGTCAAGGATAGCCTAGGGTTAGGTTTAGGCTTAGGGTACGGCTTAGGTTACGGCTTAGGGTACCGGTTCGGGGAGGGCTTCGGGTACGGCGTAGGGTATGGGTTAGGGTTACGGTTAGGGTTAGTGTTAGGGTTAGGGCTCGGTTTAGGGTATTGGTTAGGATTAGGGTACGTGTTAGGGTTAGGGTAGGGGTTAGGGTTAGGGTACGCGTTAGTGTTAGGGTAGTTATTAAACCTATCCCAGTCTCTAGATACCCCTTAGAAGGAATATTATTTGGAGGTCCAGCCATGGAGAAGAGTTTAGACACTAGGATAAGATAAGGAACACACCCATTGTAAAGAAATCACATTAGGATTCTCTTTTTAAGCTGTTCCTTAAAACACTAGTGCTTAGGAAATCTATTGGAGGCAGAAGCAGTCAAGGGTAGCCTAGGGTTAGGGTTAGGCTTAGGGTACGGCTTAGGGTACGGCTTAGGGTACGGGTTCGGGGAGGGCTTCGGGTATGGCGTAGGGTATGGGTTAGGGTTAGGGTTAGGGTTAGTGTTAGGGTTTGGGCTCGGTTTAGGGTACGGGTTAGGATTAGGGTACGTGTTAGGGTTAGGGTAGGGGATAGGGTTAGGGTACGCGTTAGGGTTAGGGTAGTTATTAAACCTATCCCACTCTCTAGATACCCCTTAGCACGTAAAGGAATATTATTTGGGGGTCCAGCCATGGAGAAGAGTTTAGACACTAGGATAAGATAAGGAACACACCCATTATAAAGAAATCACATTAGGATTCTCTTTTTAAGCTGTTCCTTAAAACACTAGTGCTTAGGAAATCTATTGGAGGCAGAAGCAGTCAAGGGTAGCCTAGGTTTAGGGTTAGGCTTAGGGTACGGCTTAGGGTACGGCTTAGGGTACGGGTTTGGGGAGGGCTTCGGGTACGGCTTAGGGTATGGGTTAGGGTTAGGGTTAGGGTTAGTGTTAGGGTTAGGGCTCGGTTTAGGGTATTGGTTAGGATTAGGGTACGTGTTAGCGATAGGGTAGGGGTTAGGGTTAGGGTACGCGTTAGTGTTAGGGTAGTTATTAAACCTAACCCACTCTCTAGATACCCCTTAGCACGTAAAGGAATATTATTTGGAGGTCCAGCCATGGAGAAGAGTTTAGACACTAGGATAAGATAAGGAACACACCCATTATAAAGAAATCACATTAGGATTCTCTTTTTAAGCTGTTCCTTAAAACACTAGTGCTTAGGAAATCTATTGGAGGCAGAAGCAGTCAAGGGTAGCCTAGGGTTAGGGTTAGGCTTAGGGTTAGGCTTAGGGTACGGCTTAGGGTACGGGTTCGGGGAGGGCTTCTGGTACGGCGTAGGGTATGGGTTAGGGTTAGGGTTAGGGTTAGTGTTAGGGTTAGGGCTCGGTATAGGGTATTGGTTAGGATTAGGGTACGTGTTAGGGTTAGGGTAGGGTTTAGGGTTAGGGTACGCGTTAGTGTTAGGGTAGTTATTAAACCTAACCCACTCTCTAGATACCCCTTAGCACGTAAAGGAATATTATTTGGAGGTCCAGCCATGGAGAAGAGTTTAGACACTAGGATAAGATAAGGAACACACCCATTATAAAGAAATCACATTAGGATTCTCTTTTTAAGCTGTTCCTTAAAACACTAGTGCTTAGAAAATCTATTGGAGGCAGAAGCAGTCAAGGGTAGCCTAGGGTTAGGGTTAGGCTTAGGGTACGGCTTAGGGTACGGCTTAGGGTACGGGTTCGGGGATGGCTTCGTGTACGGCGTAGGGTATGGGTTAGGGTTAGGGTTAGGGTTAGTGTTAGGTTTAGGGCTCGGTTTAGGGTATTGTTTAGGATTAGGGTACGTGTTAGGGTTAGGGTAGGGGTTAGGGTTAGGGTACGCGTTAGTGTTAGGGTAGTTATTAAAGCTATCCCACTCTCTAGATACCCCTTAGCACGTAAAGGAATATTATTTGGAGGTCCAGCCATGGAGAAGAATTTAGACACTAGGATAAGATAAGGAACACACCCATTATAAAGAAATCACATTAGGATTCTCTTTTTAAGCTGTTCCTTAAAACACTACTGCTTAGGAAATCTATTGGAGGCAGAAGCATTCAAGGGTAGCCTACGTTTAGGGTTAGGCTTAGGGTTAGGCTTAGGGTACGGCTTAGGGTACGGGTTCGGGGAGGGCTTCTGGTACGGCGTAGGGTATGTGTTAGGGTTAGGGTTAGGGTTAGTGTTAGGGTTAGGGCTCGGTTTAGGGTATTGGTTAGGATTAGGGTACGTGTTAGCGATAGGGTAGGGGTTAGGGTTAGTGTACGCATTAGTGTTAGGGTAGTTATTAAACCTATCCCACTCTCTAGATACCCCTTAGCACATAAAGGAATATTATTTGGAGGTCCAGCCATGGAGAAGAGTTTAGACACTAGTATAAGATAAGGAACACACCCATTATAAAGAAATCACATTAGGATTCTCTTTTTAAGCTGTTCCTTAAAACACTAGTGCTTAGGAAATCTATTGGAGGCAGAAGCATCCAAGGGTAGCCTAGGGTTAGGGTTAGGCTTAGGGTACGGCTTAGGGTACGGGTTCGGGGAGGGCTTGTGGTACGGCGTAGGGTATGGGTTAGGGTTAGGGTTAGGGTTAGTGTTAGGGTTAGGGCTCGGTATAGGGTATTGGTTAGGATTAGGGTACGTGTTAGGGTTAGGGTAGGGTTTAGGGTTAGGGTACGCGTTAGTGTTAGGGTAGTTATTAAACCTAACCCACTCTCTAGATACCCCTTAGCACGTAAAGGAATATTATTTGGAGGTTCAGCAATGGAGAAGAGTTTAGACACTAGGATAAGATAAGGAACACACCCATTATAAAGAAATCACATTAGGATTCTTTTTTAAGCTGTTCCTTAAAACACTAGTGCTTAGAAAACCTATTGGAGGCAGAAGCAGTCATGGGTAGCCTAGGGTTAGGTTTAGGCTTAGGGTTAGGCTTAGGGTACGGCTTAGGGTACCGGTTCGGGGAGGGCTTCGGGTACGGCGTAGGGTATGGGTTAGGGTTACGGTTAGGGTTAGTGTTAGGTTTAGGGCTCGGTTTAGGGTATTGGTTAGGATTAGGGTACGTGTTAGGGTTAGGGTAGGGGTTAGGGTTAGGGTACGCGTTAGTGTTAGGGTAGTTATTAAACCTATCCCAGTCTCTAGATACCCCTTAGCACGTAAAGGAATATTATTTGGAGGTCCAGCCATGGAGAAGAGTTTAGTCACTAGGATAAGATACGGAACACACCCATTGTAAAGAAATCACATTAGGATTCTCTTTTTAAGCTGTTCCTTAAAACACTAGTGCTTAGGAAATCTATTGGAGGCAGAAGCAGTCAAGGGTAGCCTAGGGTTAGGGTTGGGCTTAGGGTACGGCTTAGGGTACGGCTTAGGGTACGGGTTCGGGGAGGGCTTCGGGTATGGCGTAGGGTATGGGTTAGGGTTAGGGTTAGGGTTAGTGTTAGGGTTAGGGCTCGGTTTAGGGTACGGGTTAGGATTAGGGTACGTGTTAGGGTTAGGGTAGGGGATAGGGTTAGGGTACGCGTTAGGGTTAGGGTAGTTATTAAACCTATCCCACTCTCTAGATACCCCTTAGCACGTAAAGGAATATTATTTGGGGGTCCAGCCATGGAGAAGAGTTTAGACACTAGGATAAGATAAGGAACACACCCATTATAAAGAAATCACATTAGGATTCTCTTTTTAAGCTGTTCCTTAAAACACTAGTGCTTAGGAAATCTATTGGAGGCAGAAGCAGTCAAGGGTATCCTAGGGTTAGGGTTAGGCTTAGGGTACGGCTTAGGGTACGGCTTAGGGTACGGGTTTGGGGAGGGCTTCGGGTACGGCGTAGGGTATGGGTTAGGGTTAGGGTTAGGGTTAGTGTTAGGGTTAGGGCTGGGCTTAGGGTATTGGTTAGGATTAGGGTACGTGTTAGGGTTAGGGTAGGGGTTAGGGTTAGGGTACGCGTTAGTGTTAGGGTAGTTATTAAAGCTATCCCACTCTCTAGATACCCCTTAGCACGTAAAGGAATATTATTTGGAGGTCCAGCCATGGAGAAGAATTTAGACACTAGGATAAGATAAGGAACACACCCATTATAAAGAAATCACATTAGGATTCTCTTTTTAAGCTGTTCCTTAAAACACTACTGCTTAGGAAATCTATTGGAGGCAGAAGCATTCAAGGGTAGCCTACGTTTAGGGTTAGGCTTAGGGTTAGGCTTAGGGTACGGCTTAGGGTACGGGTTCGGGGAGGGCTTCTGGTACGGCGTAGGGTATGTGTTAGGGTTAGGGTTAGGGTTAGTGTTAGGGTTAGGGCTCGGTTTAGGGTATTGGTTAGGATTAGGGTACGTGTTAGCGATAGGGTAGGGGTTAGGGTTAGGGTACGCATTAGTGTTAGGGTAGTTATTAAACCTATCCCACTCTCTAGATACCCCTTAGCACATAAAGGAATATTATTTGGAGGTCCAGCCATGGAGAAGAGTTTAGACACTAGGATAAGATAAGGAACACACCCATTATAAAGAAATCACATTAGGATTCTCTTTTTAAGCTGTTCCTTAAAACACTAGTGCTTAGGAAATCTATTGGAGGCAGAAGCATCCAAGGGTAGCCTAGGGTTAGGGTTAGGCTTAGGGTACGGCTTAGGGTACGAGTTCGGGGAGGGCTTCTGGTACGGCGTAGGGTATGGGTTAGGGTTAGGGTTAGGGTTAGTGTTAGGGTTAGGGCTCGGTATAGGGTATTGGTTAGGATTAGGGTACGTGTTAGGGTTAGGGTAGGGTTTAGGGTTAGGGTACGCGTTAGTGTTAGGGTAGTTATTAAACCTAACCCACTCTCTAGATACCCCTTAGCACGTAAAGGAATATTATTTGGAGGTTCAGCCATGGAGAAGAGTTTAGACACTAGGATAAGATAAGGAACACACCCATTATAAAGAAATCACATTAGGATTCTTTTTTAAGCTGTTCCTTAAAACACTAGTGCTTAGGAAATCTATTGGAGGCAGAAGCAGTCAAGGGTAGCCTAGGGTTAGGGTTAGGCTTAGGGTACGGCTTAGGGTACGGCTTAGGGTACGGGTTTGGGGAGGGCTTCGGGTACGGCGTAGGGTATGGGTTAGGGTTAGGGTTAGGGTTAGTGTTAGGGTTAGGGCTCGGCTTAGGGTATTGGTTAGGATTAGGGTACGTGTTAGGGTTAGGGTAGGGGTTAGGGTTAGGGTACGCGTTAGTGTTAGGGTAGTTATTAAACCTATCCCAATCTCTAGATACCCCTTAGCACGTAAAGGAATATTATTTGGAGGTCCAGCCATGGAGAAGAGTTTAGACACTAGGATAAGATAAGGAACACACCCATTATAAAGAAATCACATTAGGATTCTCTTTTTAAGCTGTTCCTTAAAACACTAGTGGTTAGGAAATCTATTGGAGGCAGAAGCAGTCAAGGGTAGCCTAGGGTTAGGGTTAGGCTTAGGGTTAGGCTTAGGGTACGGCTTAGGGTACGGGTTCGGGGAGGGCTTCTGGTATGGCGTAGGGTATGGGTTAGGGTTAGGGTTAGGGTTAGTGTTAGGGTTAGGGCTCGGTTTAGGGTATTGGTTAGGATTAGGGTACGTGTTAGCGATAGGGTAGGGGTTAGGGTTAGGGTACGCGTTAGTGTTAGGGTAGTTATTAAACCTAACCCACTCTCTAGATACCCCTTAGCACGTAAAGGAATATTATTTGGAGGTCCAGCCATGGAGAAGAGTTTAGACACTAGGATAAGATAAGGAACACACCCATTATAAAGAAATCACATTAGGATTCTCTTTTTAAGCTGTTCCTTAAAACACTAGTGCTTAGGAAATCTATTGGAGGCAGAAGCAGTCAAGGGTAGCCTAGGGTTAGGGTTAGGCTTAGGGTTAGGCTTAGGGTACGGCTTAGGGTCCGGGTTCGGGGAGGGCTTCTGGTACGGCGTAGGGTATGGGTTAGGGTTAGGGTTAGGGTTAGTGTTAGGGTTAGGGCTCGGTATAGGGTATTGGTTAGGATTAGGGTACGTGTTAGGGTTAGGGTAGGGTTTAGGGTTAGGGTACGCGTTAGTGTTAGGGTAGTTATTAAACCTAACCCACTCTCTAGATACCCCTTAGCACGTAAAGGAATATTATTTGGAGGTTCAGCCATGGAGAAGAGTTTAGACACTAGGATAAGATAAGGAACACACCCATTATAAAGAAATCACATTAGGATTCTCTTTTTAAGCTGTTCCTTAAAACACTAGTGCTTAGGAAATCTATTGGAGGCAGAAGCAGTCAAGGGTAGCCTAGGGTTAGGGTTAGGCTTAGGGTACGGCTTAGGGTACGGCTTAGGGTACGGGTTCGGGGAGGGCTTCGGGTATGGCGTAGGGTATGGGTTAGGGTTAGGGTTAGGGTTAGTGTTAGGGTTAGGGCTCGGTTTAGGGTACGGGTTAGGATTAGGGTACGTGTTAGGGTTAGGGTAGGGGATAGGGTTAGGGTACGCGTTAGGGTTAGGGTAGTTATTAAACCTATCCCACTCTCTAGATACCCCTTAGCACGTAAAGGAATATTATTTGGGGGTCCAGCCATGGAGAAGAGTTTAGACACTAGGATAAGATAAGGAACACACCCATTATAAAGAAATCACATTAGGATTCTCTTTTTAAGCTGTTCCTTAAAACACTAGTGCTTAGGAAATCTATTGGAGGCAGAAGCAGTCAAGGGTAGCCTAGGGTTAGGGTTAGGCTTAGGGTACGGCTTAGGGTACGGCTTAGGGTACGGGTTTGGGGAGGGCTTCGGGTACGGCTTAGGGTATGGGTTAGGGTTAGGGTTAGGGTTAGTGTTAGGGTTAGGGCTCGGCTTAGGGTATTGTTTAGGATTAGGGTACGTGTTAGGGTTAGGGTAGGGGTTAGGGTTAGGGTACGCGTTAGTGTTAGGGTAGTTATTAAACCTATCCCAATCTCTAGATACCCCTTAGCACGTAAAGGAATATTATTTGGAGGTCCAGCCATGGAGAAGAGTTTAGACACTAGGATAAGATAAGGAACACACCCATTATAAAGAAATCACATTAGGATTCTCTTTTTAAGCTGTTCCTTAAAACACTAGTGCTTAGGAAATCTATTGGAGGCAGAAGCAGTCAAGGGTAGCCTAGGGTTAGGGTTAGGCTTAGGGTTAGGCTTAGGGTACGGCTTAGGGTACGGGTTCGGGGAGGGCTTCTGGTATGGCGTGGGGTATGGGTTAGGGTTAGGGTTAGGGTTAGTGTTAGGGTTAGGGCTCGGTTTAGGGTATTGGTTAGGATTAGGGTACGTGTTAGCGATAGGGTAGGGGTTAGGGTTAGGCTACGCGTTAGTGTTAGGGTAGTTATTAAACCTATCCCAGTCTCTAGATACCCCTTAGCACGTAAAGGAATATTATTTGGAGGTCCAGCCATGGAGAAGAGTTTAGACACTAGGATAAGATAAGGAACACACCCATTATAAAGAAATCACATTAGTATTCTCTTTTTAAGCTGTTCCTTAAAACACTAGTGCTTAGGAAATCTATTGGAGGCAGAAGCAGTCAAGGGTAGCCTAGGGTTAGGGTTAGGCTTAGGGTTAGGCTTAGGGTATGGCTTAGGGTACGGGTTCGGGGAGGGCTTCTGGTACGGCGTAGGGTATGGGTTAGGGTTAGGGTTAGGGTTAGTGTTAGGGTTAGGGCTCGGTATAGGGTATTGGTTAGGATTAGGGTACGTGTTAGGGTTAGGGTAGGGTTTAGGGTTAGGGTACGCGTTAGTGTTAGGGTAGTTATTAAACCTAACCCACTCTCTAGATACCCCTTAGCACGTAAAGGAATATTATTTGGAGGTCCAGCCATGGAGAAGAGTTTAGACACTAGGATAAGATAAGGAACACACCCATTATAAAGAAATCACATTAGGATTCTCTTTTTAAGCTGTTCCTTAAAACACTAGTGCTTATAAAATCTATTGGAGGCAGAAGCAGTCAAGGGTAGCCTAGGGTTAGGGTTAGGCTTAGGGTACGGCTTAGGGTACGGCTTAGGGTACGGGTTCGGGGATGGCTTCGTGTACGGCGTAGGGTATGGGTTAGGGTTAGGGTTAGGGTTAGTGTTAGGGTTAGGGCTCGGTTTAGGGTATTGTTTAGGATTAGGGTACGTGTTAGGGTTAGGGTAGGGGTTAGGGTTAGGGTACGCGTTAGTGTTAGGGTAGTTATTAAAGCTATCCCACTCTCTAGATACCCCTTAGTACGTAAAGGAATATTATTTGGAGGTCCAGCCATGGAGAAGAGTTTAGACACTAGGATAAGATAAGGAACACACCCATTATAAAGAAATCACATTAGGATTCTCTTTTTAAGCTGTTCCTTAAAACACTAGTGCTTAGGAAATCTATTGGAGGCAGAAGCAGTCAAGGGTAGCCTAGGGTTAGGGTTAGGCTTAGGGTTAGGCTTAGGGTACGGCTTAGGGTCCGGGTTCGGGGAGGGCTTCTGGTACGGCGTAGGGTATGGGTTAGGGTTAGGGTTAGGGTTAGTGTTAGGTTTAGGGCTCGGTATAGGGTATTGGTTAGGATTAGGGTACGTGTTAGGGTTAGGGTAGGGTTTAGGGTTAGGGTACGCGTTAGTGTTAGGGTAGTTATTAAACCTAACCCACTCTCTAGATACCCCTTAGCACGTAAAGGAATATTATTTGGAGGTTCAGCCATGGAGAAGAGTTTAGACACTAGGATAAGATAAGGAACACACCCATTATAAAGAAATCACATTAGGATTCTCTTTTTAAGCTGTTCCTTAAAACACTAGTGCTTAGGAAATCTATTGGAGGCAGAAGCAGTCAAGGGTAGCCTAGGGTTAGGGTTAGGCTTAGGGTACGGCTTAGGGTACGGCTTAGGGTACGGGTTCGGGGAGGGCTTCGGGTATGGCGTAGGGTATGGGTTAGGGTTAGGGTTAGGGTTAGTGTTAGGGTTAGGGCTCGGTTTAGGGTACGGGTTAGGATTAGGGTACGTGTTAGGGTTAGGGTAGGGGATAGGGTTAGGGTACGCGTTAGGGTTAGGGTAGTTATTAAACCTATCCCACTCTCTAGATACCCCTTAGCACGTAAAGGAATATTATTTGGGGGTCCAGCCATGGAGAAGAGTTTAGACACTAGGATAAGATAAGGAACACACCCATTATAAAGAAATCACATTAGGATTCTCTTTTTAAGCTGTTCCTTAAAACACTAGTGCTTAGGAAATCTATTGGAGGCAGAAGCAGTCAAGGGTAGCCTAGGGTTAGGGTTAGGCTTAGGGTACGGCTTAGGGTACGGCTTAGGGTACGGGTTTGGGGAGGGCTTCGGGTACGGCTTAGGGTATGGGTTAGGGTTAGGGTTAGGGTTAGTGTTAGGGTTAGGGCTCGGCTTAGGGTATTGTTTAGGATTAGGGTACGTGTTAGGGTTAGGGTAGGGGTTAGGGTTAGGGTACGCGTTAGTGTTAGGGTAGTTATTAAACCTATCCCAATCTCTAGATACCCCTTAGCACGTAAAGGAATATTATTTGGAGGTCCAGCCATGGAGAAGAGTTTAGACACTAGGATAAGATAAGGAACACACCCATTATAAAGAAATCACATTAGGATTCTCTTTTTAAGCTGTTCCTTAAAACACTAGTGCTTAGGAAATCTATTGGAGGCAGAAGCAGTCAAGGGTAGCCTAGGGTTAGGGTTAGGCTTAGGGTTAGGCTTAGGGTACGGCTTAGGGTACGGGTTCGGGGAGGGCTTCTGGTATGGCGTGGGGTATGGGTTAGGGTTAGGGTTAGGGTTAGTGTTAGGGTTAGGGCTCGGTTTAGGGTATTGGTTAGGATTAGGGTACGTGTTAGCGATAGGGTAGGGGTTAGGGTTAGGCTACGCGTTAGTGTTAGGGTAGTTATTAAACCTATCCCAGTCTCTAGATACCCCTTAGCACGTAAAGGAATATTATTTGGAGGTCCAGCCATGGAGAAGAGTTTAGACACTAGGATAAGATAAGGAACACACCCATTATAAAGAAATCACATTAGTATTCTCTTTTTAAGCTGTTCCTTAAAACACTAGTGCTTAGGAAATCTATTGGAGGCAGAAGCAGTCAAGGGTAGCCTAGGGTTAGGGTTAGGCTTAGGGTTAGGCTTAGGGTATGGCTTAGGGTACGGGTTCGGGGAGGGCTTCTGGTACGGCGTAGGGTATGGGTTAGGGTTAGGGTTAGGGTTAGTGTTAGGGTTAGGGCTCGGTATAGGGTATTGGTTAGGATTAGGGTACGTGTTAGGGTTAGGGTAGGGTTTAGGGTTAGGGTACGCGTTAGTGTTAGGGTAGTTATTAAACCTAACCCACTCTCTAGATACCCCTTAGCACGTAAAGGAATATTATTTGGAGGTCCAGCCATGGAGAAGAGTTTAGACACTAGGATAAGATAAGGAACACACCCATTATAAAGAAATCACATTAGGATTCTCTTTTTAAGCTGTTCCTTAAAACACTAGTGCTTATAAAATCTATTGGAGGCAGAAGCAGTCAAGGGTAGCCTAGGGTTAGGGTTAGGCTTAGGGTACGGCTTAGGGTACGGCTTAGGGTACGGGTTCGGGGATGGCTTCGTGTACGGCGTAGGGTATGGGTTAGGGTTAGGGTTAGGGTTAGTGTTAGGATTAGGGCTCGGTTTAGGATATTGTTTAGGATTAGGGTACGTGTTAGGGTTAGGGTAGGGGTTAGGGTTAGGGTACGCGTTAGTGTTAGGGTAGTTATTAAAGCTATCCCACTCTCTAGATACCCCTTAGTACGTAAAGGAATATTATTTGGAGGTCCAGCCATGGAGAAGAATTTAGACACTAGGATAAGATAAGGAACACACCCATTATAAAGAAATCACATTAGGATTCTCTTTTTAAGCTGTTCCTTAAAACACTACTGCTTAGGAAATCTATTGGAGGCAGAAGCATTCAAGGGTAGCCTACGTTTAGGCTTAGGCTTAGGGTACGGCTTAGGGTACGGGTTCGGGGAGGGCTTCTGGTACGGCGTAGGGTATGTGTTAGGGTTAGGGTTAGGGTTAGTGTTAGGGTTAGGGCTCGGTTTAGGGTATTGGTTAGGATTAGGGTACGTGTTAGCGATAGGGTAGGGGTTAGGGTTAGGGTACGCATTAGTGTTAGGGTAGTTATTAAACCTATCCCACTCTCTAGATACCCCTTAGCACATAAAGGAATATTATTTGGAGGTCCAGCCATGGAGAAGAGTTTAGACACTAGGATAAGATAAGGAACACACCCATTATAAAGAAATCACAATAAGATTCTCTTTTTAAGCTGTTCCTTAAAACACTAGTGCTTAGGAAATCTATTGGAGGCAGAAGCAGTCAAGGGTAGCCTAGGGTTAGGGTTAGGCTTAGGGTTAGGCTTAGGGTATGGCTTAGGGTACGGGTTCGGGGAGGGCTTCTGGTACGGCGTAGGGTATGGGTTAGGGTTAGGGTTAGGGTTAGTGTTAGGGTTAGGGCTCGGTATAGGGTATTGGTTAGGATTAGGGTACGTGTTAGGGTTAGGGTAGGGTTTAGGGTTAGGGTACGCGTTAGTGTTAGGGTAGTTATTAAACCTAACCCACTCTCTAGATACCCCTTAGCACGTAAAGGAATATTATTTGGAGGTCCAGCCATGGAGAAGAGTTTAGACACTAGGATAAGATAAGGAACACACCCATTATAAAGAAATCACATTAGGATTCTCTTTTTAAGCTGTTCCTTAAAACACTAGTGCTTATAAAATCTATTGGAGGCAGAAGCAGTCAAGGGTAGCCTAGGGTTAGGGTTAGGCTTAGGGTACGGCTTAGGGTACGGCTTAGGGTACGGGTTCGGGGATGGCTTCGTGTACGGCGTAGGGTATGGGTTAGGGTTAGGGTTAGGGTTAGTGTTAGGGTTAGGGCTCGGTTTAGGGTATTGTTTAGGATTAGGGTACGTGTTAGGGTTAGGGTAGGGGTTAGGGTTAGGGTACGCGTTAGTGTTAGGGTAGTTATTAAAGCTATCCCACTCTCTAGATACCCCTTAGTACGTAAAGGAATATTATTTGGAGGTCCAGCCATGGAGAAGAATTTAGACACTAGGATAAGATAAGGAACACACCCATTATAAAGAAATCACATTAGGATTCTCTTTTTAAGCTGTTCCTTAAAACACTAGTGCTTAGGAAATCTATTGGAGGCAGAAGCAGTCAAGGGTATCCTAGGGTTAGGGTTAGGCTTAGGGTACGGCTTAGGGTACGGCTTAGGGTACGGGTTTGGGGAGGGCTTCGGGTACGGCGTAGGGTATGGGTTAGGGTTAGGGTTAGGGTTAGTGTTAGGGTTAGGGCTGGGCTTAGGGTATTGGTTAGGATTAGGGTACGTGTTAGGGTTAGGGTAGGGGTTAGGGTTAGGGTACGCGTTAGTGTTAGGGTAGTTATTAAAGCTATCCCACTCTCTAGATACCCCTTAGCACGTAAAGGAATATTATTTGGAGGTCCAGCCATGGAGAAGAATTTAGACACTAGGATAAGATAAGGAACACACCCATTATAAAAAAATCACATTAGGATTCTCTTTTTAAGCTGTTCCTTAAAACACTAGTGCTTAGGAAATCTATTGGAGGCAGAAGCAGTCAAGGGTATCCTAGGGTTAGGGTTAGGCTTAGGGTACGGCTTAGGGTACGGCTTAGGGTACGGGTTTGGGGAGGGCTTCGGGTACGGCGTAGGGTATGGGTTAGGGTTAGGGTTAGGGTTAGTGTTAGGGTTAGGGCTGGGCTTAGGGTATTGGTTAGGATTAGGGTACGTGTTAGGGTTAGGGTAGGGGTTAGGGTTAGGGTACGCGTTAGTGTTAGGGTAGTTATTAAAGCTATCCCACTCTCTAGATACCCCTTAGCACGTAAAGGAATATTATTTGGAGGTCCAGCCATGGAGAAGAATTTAGACACTAGGATAAGATAAGGAACACACCCATTATAAAGAAATCACATTAGGATTCTCTTTTTAAGCTGTTCCTTAAAACACTAGTGCTTAGGAAATCTATTGGAGGCAGAAGCATTCAAGGGTAGCCTAGGGTTAGGGTTAGGCTTAGGGTTAGGCTTAGGGTACGGCTTAGGGTACGGGTTTGGGGAGGGGTTCGGGAACGGCGTAGGTTTTGGGTTAGGGTTAGGGTTAGGGTTAGTGTTAGGGTTAGGGCTCGGTTTAGGGTACGGATTAGGATTCGGGTACATGTTAGGGTTAGGGTAGGGGTAGGGTTAGGGTACGCGTTAGGGTTAGGGTAGTTATTAAACCTATCCCACTCTCTAGATACACCTTAGCACGTAAAGGAATATTATTTGGGGGTCCAGCCATGGAGAAGAGTTTAGACACTAGGATAAGATAAGGAACACACCCATTATAAAGAAATCACATTAGGATTCTCTTTTTAAGCTGTTCCTTAAAACACTAGTGCTTAGGAAATCTATTGGAGGCAGAAGCAGTCAAGGGAAGCCTAGGGTTAGGGTTAGGCTTAGGGTACGGCTTAGGGTAAGGCTTAGGGTACGGGTTGGGGAGGGCTTTGGTACGGCGTAGGGTATGGGTTAGGGTTAGGGTTAGTGTTAGGGTTAGGGCTCGGTTTAGGGTATTGGTTAGGATTAGGGTACGTGTTAGGATTAGGGTAGGGGTTAGCGTTAGGGTACGCGATAGTGTTAGGGTAGTTATTAAACCTAACCCAGTCTCTAGATACCCCTTAGCACGTAAAGGAATATTATTTGGAGGTCCAGCTATGGAGAAGAGTTTAGACACTAGGATAAGATAAGGAACACACCCATTATAAAGAAATCACATTAGGATTCTCTTTTTAAGCTGTTCCTTAAAACACTAGTGCTTAGGAAATCTATTGGAGGCAGAAGCATTCAAGGGTAGCCTAGGGTTAGGGTTAGGCATAGGGTTAGGCTTAGGGTACAGCTTAGGGTACGGGTTCGGGGAGGTGTTCGGGAACGGCGTAGGGTATGGGTTAGGGTTAGGGTTAGTGTTAGGGTTAGGGCTCGGTTTAGGGTACGGTTTAGGATTAGGGTACATGTTAGGGTTAGGGTAGGTGTTAGGGTTAGGGTACGCGTTAGGGTTAGGGTAGTTATTAAACCTATCCCACTCTCTAGAGACACCTTAGCACGTAAAGGAATATTATTTGGGGGTCCAGCCATGGAGAAGAGTTTAGACACTAGGATAAGATAAGGAACACACCCATTATAAAGAAATCACATTAGGATTCTCTTTTTAAGCTGTTCCTTAAAACACTAGTGCTTAGGAAATCTATTGGAGGCAGAAGCAGTCAAGGGTAGCCTAGGGTTAGGGTTAGGCTTAGGGTACGGCTTAGGGTACGGCTTAGGGTACGGCTTCGGGGAGGGCTTCGGATACGGCGTAGGGTATGGGTTAGAGTTAGGGTTAGGGTTAGTGTTAGGGTTAGGGCTCGGTTTAGGGTATTGGTTAGGATTAGGGTACGTGTTAGTGTTAGGGTAGGGGTTAGGGTTAGGGTACGCGTTAGTGTTAGGGTAGTTATTAAACCTATCCCACTCTCTAGATACCCCTTAGCACGTAAAGGAATATTATTTGGAGGTCCAGCCATGGAGAAGAGTTTTGACACTAGGATAAGATAAGGAACACACCCATTATAAAGAAATCACATTAGGATTCTCTTTTTAAGCTGTTCCTTAAAACACTAGTGCTTAGGAAATCTATTGGAGGCAGAAGCAGTCAAGGGTAGCCTAGGTTTAGGGTTAGGCTTAGGGTACGGCTTAGGGTACGGGTTCGGGGAGGGCTTCGGGTACGGCGTAGGGTATGGGTTAGGGTTAGTGTTACGGTTAGTGTTAGGGTTAGGGCTCGGTTTAGGGTATTGGTTAGGATTAGGGTACGTGTTAGGGTTAGGGTATGGTTTAGGGTTAGGGTACGCGTTAGTGTTAGGGTAGTTATTAAACCTATCCCAGTCTCTAGATACCCCTTAGCACGTATAGGAATATTATTTGGAGGTCCAGCCATGGAGAAGAGTTTAGACACTAGGATAAGATAAGGACACACCCATTATAAAGAAATCACATTAGGATTCTCTTTTTAAGCTGTTCCTTAAAACACTAGTGCTTAGGAAATCTATTGGAGGCAGAAGCATTCAACAGTAGCCTAGGGTTAGGGTTAGGCTTAGTTTACGGCATAGGGTACGGCTTAGGGTACGGGTTCGGGGAGGGCTTCGGGTACGGCGTAGGGTATGGTTTAGGGTTAGGGTTAGGGTTAGTGTTAGGGTTAGGGCTCGGTTTAGGGTACGGGTTAGGATTAGGGTACATGTAAGGGTTAGGGTAGTGGTTAGGGTTAGGGTACGCGTTAGGGTTAGGGTAGTTATTAAACCTATCCGACTCTCTAGATACCCCTTAGCACGTAAAGGAATATTATTTGGAGTTCCAGCCATGGAGAAGAGTTTAGACACTAGGATAAGATAAGGAACACACCCATTATAAAGAAATCACATTAGGATTCTCTTTTTAAGCTGTTCCTTAAAACACTAGTGCTTAGGAAATCTATTGGAGGCAGAAGCAGTCAAGGGTAGCCTAGGGTTAGGGTTAGGTTTAGGGTACGGCTTAGGGTACGGCTTAGGGTACGGGTTCGGGGAGGGCTTCGGGTACGGCGTAGGGTATGGGTTAGGGTTAGGGTTAGGGTTAGTGTTAGGGTTAGGGCTCGGTTTAGGGTATTGGTTAGGATTAGGGTACGTGTTAGTGTTAGGGTAGGGGTTAGTGTTATGGTACGCGTTAGTGTTAGGGTAGTTATTAAACCTATCCCAGTCTCTAGATACCCCTTAGCACGTAAAGGAATATTATTTGGAGGTCCAGCCATGGAGAAGAGTTTAGACTCTAGGATAAGATAAGGAACACACCCATTATAAAAAATCACATTAGGATTCTCTTTTTAAATTGTTCCTTAAAACACTAGTGCCTAGGAAATCTATTGGAGGCAGAAGCAGTCAAGGGTAGCCTAGGGTTAGGGTTAGGCTTAGGGTACGGCTTAGGGTACGGCTTAGGGTACGGGTTCGGGGAGGGCTTCGGGTAGGGCGTAGGGTATGGGTTAGGGTTAGGGTTAGGGTAAGTGTTAGGGTTAGGGCTCGGTTTAGGGTATTGGTTAGGATTAGGGTATGTGTTAGGGTTAGGGTAGGGGTTAGGGTTAGGGTACGCGTTAGTGTTAGGGTAGTTATTAAACCTATCCCACTCTCTATATACCCCTTAGCACGTAAAGGAATATTATTTGGAGGTCCAGCCATGGAGAAGAGTTTAGACACTAGGATAAGATAAGGACACACCCATTATAAAGAAATCACATTAGGATTCTCTTTTTAAGCTGTTCCTTAAAACACTAGTGCTTAGGAAATCTATTGGAGGCAGAAGCATTCAAGAGTAGCCTAGGGTTAGGGTTAGGCTTAGGGTACGGCTTAGGGTACGGCTTAGGGTACGGGTTCGGGGAAGGGTTCGGGAACGGCGTAGGGTATGGGTTAGGGTTAGGGTTAGGGTTAGTGTTAGGGTTAGGGCTCGGTTTAGGTTACGGATTAGGATTAGGGTACATGTTAGGGTTAGGGTAGGGGTTAGGGTTAGGGTACGCGTTAGGGTTAGGGTAGTTATTAAACCTATCCCACTCTCTAGATACCCCTTAGCACGTAAAGGAATATTATTTGGAGTTCCAGCCATGGAGAAGAGTTTAGACACTAGGATAAGATAAGGAACACACCCATTATAAAGAAATCACATTAGGATTCTCTTTTTAAGCTGTTCCTTAAAACACTAGTTCTTAGGAAATCTATTGGAGGCAGAAGCAGTCAAGGGTAGCCTAGGGTTAGGGTTAGGCTTAGGGTACGGCTTAGGGTACGGCTTAGTGTACGGGTTCGGGGAGGGCTTCGG
This sequence comes from Balaenoptera physalus, assembly GCF_965194825.1. Taxonomy (NCBI): domain Eukaryota; kingdom Metazoa; phylum Chordata; class Mammalia; order Artiodactyla; family Balaenopteridae; genus Balaenoptera; species Balaenoptera physalus. The sequence goes on from NC_138903.1 coordinate 150,395,309, forward strand.
GTATGGCGTAGGATATGGGTTAGGGTTAGTGTTAGGGTTAGTGTTAGGGTTAGGGCTCGGTTTAGGGTATTGGATAGGATTAGGGTACGTGTTAGGGTTAGGGTAGGGGTTAGGGTTAGGGTACGCGTTAGTGTTACGTTATTTATTAAACATATCCCACTCTCTAGATACCCCTTAGCACGTAAAGGAATATTATTTGGAGGTACAGCCATGGAGAAGAGTTTAGACACTAGGATAAGATAAGGAACACACCCATTATAAAGAAATCACATTAGGATTCTCTTTTTAAGCTGTTCCTTAAAACACTAGTGCTTAGGAAATCTATTGGAGGCAGAAGCATTCAAGGGTAGCCTAGGGTTAGGGTTAGGCTTAGGGTTAGGCTTAGGGTACGGCTTAGGGTACGGGTTCGGGGAGGGCTTCTGGTATGGCGTGGGGTATGGGTTAGGGTTAGGGTTAGGGTTAGTGTTAGGGTTAGGGCTCGGTTTAGGGTATTGGTTAGGATTAGGGTACGTGTTAGCGATAGGGTAGGGGTTAGGGTTAGGCTACGCGTTAGTGTTAGGGTAGTTATTAAACCTATCCCAGTCTCTAGATACCCCTTAGCACGTAAAGGAATATTATTTGGAGGTCCAGCCATGGAGAAGAGTTTAGACACTAGGATAAGATAAGGAACACACCCATTATAAAGAAATCACATTAGTATTCTCTTTTTAAGCTGTTCCTTAAAACACTAGTGCTTAGGAAATCTATTGGAGGCAGAAGCAGTCAAGGGTAGCCTAGGGTTAGGGTTAGGCTTAGGGTTAGGCTTAGGGTATGGCTTAGGGTACGGGTTCGGGGAGGGCTTCTGGTACGGCGTAGGGTATGGGTTAGGGTTAGGGTTAGGGTTAGTGTTAGGGTTAGGGCTCGGTATAGGGTATTGGTTAGGATTAGGGTACGTGTTAGGGTTAGGGTAGGGTTTAGGGTTAGGGTACGCGTTAGTGTTAGGGTAGTTATTAAACCTAACCCACTCTCTAGATACCCCTTAGCACGTAAAGGAATATTATTTGGAGGTCCAGCCATGGAGAAGAGTTTAGACACTAGGATAAGATAAGGAACACACCCATTATAAAGAAATCACATTAGGATTCTCTTTTTAAGCTGTTCCTTAAAACACTAGTGCTTATAAAATCTATTGGAGGCAGAAGCAGTCAAGGGTAGCCTAGGGTTAGGGTTAGGCTTAGGGTACGGCTTAGGGTACGGCTTAGGGTACGGGTTCGGGGATGGCTTCGTGTACGGCGTAGGGTATGGGTTAGGGTTAGGGTTAGGGTTAGTGTTAGGGTTAGGGCTCGGTTTAGGGTATTGTTTAGGATTAGGGTACGTGTTAGGGTTAGGGTAGGGGTTAGGGTTAGGGTACGCGTTAGTGTTAGGGTAGTTATTAAAGCTATCCCACTCTCTAGATACCCCTTAGTACGTAAAGGAATATTATTTGGAGGTCCAGCCATGGAGAAGAGTTTAGACACTAGGATAAGATAAGGAACACACCCATTATAAAGAAATCACATTAGGATTCTCTTTTTAAGCTGTTCCTTAAAACACTAGTGCTTAGGAAATCTATTGGAGGCAGAAGCAGTCAAGGGTAGCCTAGGGTTAGGGTTAGGCTTAGGGTTAGGCTTAGGGTACGGCTTAGGGTCCGGGTTCGGGGAGGGCTTCTGGTACGGCGTAGGGTATGGGTTAGGGTTAGGGTTAGGGTTAGTGTTAGGGTTAGGGCTCGGTATAGGGTATTGGTTAGGATTAGGGTACGTGTTAGGGTTAGGGTAGGGTTTAGGGTTAGGGTACGCGTTAGTGTTAGGGTAGTTATTAAACCTAACCCACTGTCTAGATACCCCTTAGCACGTAAAGGAATATTATTTGGAGGTTCAGCCATGGAGAAGAGTTTAGACACTAGGATAAGATAAGGAACACACCCATTATAAAGAAATCACATTAGGATTCTCTTTTTAAGCTGTTCCTTAAAACACTAGTGCTTAGGAAATCTATTGGAGGCAGAAGCAGTCAAGGGTAGCCTAGGGTTAGGGTTAGGCTTAGGGTACGGCTTAGGGTACGGCTTAGGGTACGGGTTCGGGGAGGGCTTCGGGTATGGCGTAGGGTATGGGTTAGGGTTAGGGTTAGGGTTAGTGTTAGGGTTAGGGCTCGGTTTAGGGTACGGGTTAGGATTAGGGTACGTGTTAGGGTTAGGGTAGGGGATAGGGTTAGGGTACGCGTTAGGGTTAGGGTAGTTATTAAACCTATCCCACTCTCTAGATACCCCTTAGCACGTAAAGGAATATTATTTGGGGGTCCAGCCATGGAGAAGAGTTTAGACACTAGGATAAGATAAGGAACACACCCATTATAAAGAAATCACATTAGGATTCTCTTTTTAAGCTGTTCCTTAAAACACTAGTGCTTAGGAAATCTATTGGAGGCAGAAGCAGTCAAGGGTAGCCTAGGGTTAGGGTTAGGCTTAGGGTTAGGCTTAGGGTACGGCTTAGGGTACGGGTTCGGGGAGGGCTTCTGGTATGGCGTGGGGTATGGGTTAGGGTTAGGGTTAGGGTTAGTGTTAGGGTTAGGGCTCGGTTTAGGGTATTGGTTAGGATTAGGGTACGTGTTAGCGATAGGGTAGGGGTTAGGGTTAGGCTACGCGTTAGTGTTAGGGTAGTTATTAAACCTATCCCAGTCTCTAGATACCCCTTAGCACGTAAAGGAATATTATTTGGAGGTCCAGCCATGGAGAAGAGTTTAGACACTAGGATAAGATAAGGAACACACCCATTATAAAGAAATCACATTAGTATTCTCTTTTTAAGCTGTTCCTTAAAACACTAGTGCTTAGGAAATCTATTGGAGGCAGAAGCAGTCAAGGGTAGCCTAGGGTTAGGGTTAGGCTTAGGGTTAGGCTTAGGGTATGGCTTAGGGTACGGGTTCGGGGAGGGCTTCTGGTACGGCGTAGGGTATGGGTTAGGGTTAGGGTTAGGGTTAGTGTTAGGGTTAGGGCTCGGTATAGGGTATTGGTTAGGATTAGGGTACGTGTTAGGGTTAGGGTAGGGTTTAGGGTTAGGGTACGCGTTAGTGTTAGGGTAGTTATTAAACCTAACCCACTCTCTAGATACCCCTTAGCACGTAAAGGAATATTATTTGGAGGTCCAGCCATGGAGAAGAGTTTAGACACTAGGATAAGATAAGGAACACACCCATTATAAAGAAATCACATTAGGATTCTCTTTTTAAGCTGTTCCTTAAAACACTAGTGCTTATAAAATCTATTGGAGGCAGAAGCAGTCAAGGGTAGCCTAGGGTTAGGGTTAGGCTTAGGGTACGGCTTAGGGTACGGCTTAGGGTACGGGTTCGGGGATGGCTTCGTGTACGGCGTAGGGTATGGGTTAGGGTTAGGGTTAGGGTTAGTGTTAGGGTTAGGGCTCGGTTTAGGATATTGTTTAGGATTAGGGTACGTGTTAGGGTTAGGGTAGGGGTTAGGGTTAGGGTACGCGTTAGTGTTAGGGTAGTTATTAAAGCTATCCCACTCTCTAGATACCCCTTAGTACGTAAAGGAATATTATTTGGAGGTCCAGCCATGGAGAAGAATTTAGACACTAGGATAAGATAAGGAACACACCCATTATAAAGAAATCACATTAGGATTCTCTTTTTAAGCTGTTCCTTAAAACACTACTGCTTAGGAAATCTATTGGAGGCAGAAGCATTCAAGGGTAGCCTACGTTTAGGCTTAGGCTTAGGGTACGGCTTAGGGTACGGGTTCGGGGAGGGCTTCTGGTACGGCGTAGGGTATGTGTTAGGGTTAGGGTTAGGGTTAGTGTTAGGGTTAGGGCTCGGTTTAGGGTATTGGTTAGGATTAGGGTACGTGTTAGCGATAGGGTAGGGGTTAGGGTTAGGGTACGCATTAGTGTTAGGGTAGTTATTAAACCTATCCCACTCTCTAGATACCCCTTAGCACATAAAGGAATATTATTTGGAGGTCCAGCCATGGAGAAGAGTTTAGACACTAGGATAAGATAAGGAACACACCCATTATAAAGAAATCACAATAAGATTCTCTTTTTAAGCTGTTCCTTAAAACACTAGTGCTTAGGAAATCTATTGGAGGCAGAAGCAGTCAAGGGTAGCCTAGGGTTAGGGTTAGGCTTAGGGTTAGGCTTAGGGTATGGCTTAGGGTACGGGTTCGGGGAGGGCTTCTGGTACGGCGTAGGGTATGGGTTAGGGTTAGGGTTAGGGTTAGTGTTAGGGTTAGGGCTCGGTATAGGGTATTGGTTAGGATTAGGGTACGTGTTAGGGTTAGGGTAGGGTTTAGGGTTAGGGTACGCGTTAGTGTTAGGGTAGTTATTAAACCTAACCCACTCTCTAGATACCCCTTAGCACGTAAAGGAATATTATTTGGAGGTCCAGCCATGGAGAAGAGTTTAGACACTAGGATAAGATAAGGAACACACCCATTATAAAGAAATCACATTAGGATTCTCTTTTTAAGCTGTTCCTTAAAACACTAGTGCTTATAAAATCTATTGGAGGCAGAAGCAGTCAAGGGTAGCCTAGGGTTAGGGTTAGGCTTAGGGTACGGCTTAGGGTACGGCTTAGGGTACGGGTTCGGGGATGGCTTCGTGTACGGCGTAGGGTATGGGTTAGGGTTAGGGTTAGGGTTAGTGTTAGGGTTAGGGCTCGGTTTAGGGTATTGTTTAGGATTAGGGTACGTGTTAGGGTTAGGGTAGGGGTTAGGGTTAGGGTACGCGTTAGTGTTAGGGTAGTTATTAAAGCTATCCCACTCTCTAGATACCCCTTAGTACGTAAAGGAATATTATTTGGAGGTCCAGCCATGGAGAAGAATTTAGACACTAGGATAAGATAAGGAACACACCCATTATAAAGAAATCACATTAGGATTCTCTTTTTAAGCTGTTCCTTAAAACACTAGTGCTTAGGAAATCTATTGGAGGCAGAAGCAGTCAAGGGTATCCTAGGGTTAGGGTTAGGCTTAGGGTACGGCTTAGGGTACGGCTTAGGGTACGGGTTTGGGGAGGGCTTCGGGTACGGCGTAGGGTATGGGTTAGGGTTAGGGTTAGGGTTAGTGTTAGGGTTAGGGCTGGGCTTAGGGTATTGGTTAGGATTAGGGTACGTGTTAGGGTTAGGGTAGGGGTTAGGGTTAGGGTACGCGTTAGTGTTAGGGTAGTTATTAAAGCTATCCCACTCTCTAGATACCCCTTAGCACGTAAAGGAATATTATTTGGAGGTCCAGCCATGGAGAAGAATTTAGACACTAGGATAAGATAAGTAACACACCCATTATAAAGAAATCACATTAGGATTCTCTTTTTAAGCTGTTCCTTAAAACACTACTGCTTAGGAAATCTATTGGAGGCAGAAGCATTCAAGGGTAGCCTACGTTTAGGGTTAGGCTTAGGGTTAGGCTTAGGGTACGGCTTAGGGTACGGGTTCGGGGAGGGCTTCTGGTACGGCGTAGGGTATGTGTTAGGGTTAGGGTTAGGGTTAGTGTTAGGGTTAGGGCTCGGTTTAGGGTATTGGTTAGGATTAGGGTACGTGTTAGCGATAGGGTAGGGGTTATGGTTAGGGTACGCATTAGTGTTAGGGTAGTTATTAAACCTATCCCACTCTCTAGATACCCCTTAGCACATAAAGGAATATTATTTGGAGGTCCAGCCATGGAGAAGAGTTTAGACACTAGGATAAGATAAGGAACACACCCATTATAAAGAAATCACATTAGGATTCTCTTTTTAAGCTGTTCCTTAAAACACTAGTGCTTAGGAAATCTATTGGAGGCAGAAGCATCCAAGGGTAGCCTAGGGTTAGGGTTAGGCTTAGGGTACGGCTTAGGGTACGAGTTCGGGGAGGGCTTCTGGTACGGCGTAGGGTATGGGTTAGGGTTAGGGTTAGGGTTAGTGTTAGGGTTAGGGCTCGGTATAGGGTATTGGTTAGGATTAGGGTACGTGTTAGGGTTAGGGTAGGGTTTAGGGTTAGGGTACGCGTTAGTGTTAGGGTAGTTATTAAACCTAACCCACTCTCTAGATACCCCTTAGCACGTAAAGGAATATTATTTGGAGGTTCAGCCATGGAGAAGAGTTTAGACACTAGGATAAGATAAGGAACACACCCATTATAAAGAAATCACATTAGGATTCTCTTTTTAAGCTGTTCCTTAAAACACTAGTGCTTAGGAAATCTATTGGAGGCAGAAGCAGTCAAGGGTAGCCTAGGGTTAGGGTTAGGCTTAGGGTACGGCTTAGGGTACGGCTTTGGGTACGGGTTTGGGGAGGGCTTCGGGTACGGCGTAGGGTATGGGTTAGGGTTAGGGTTAGGGTTAGTGTTAGGGTTAGGGCTCGGCTTAGGGTATTGGTTAGGATTAGGGTACGTGTTAGGGTTAGGGTAGGGGTTAGGGTTAGGGTACGCGTTAGTGTTAGGGTAGTTATTAAACCTATCCCAATCTCTAGATACCCCTTAGCACGTAAAGGAATATTATTTGGAGGTCCAGCCATGGAGAAGAGTTTAGACACTAGGATAAGATAAGGAACACACCCATTATAAAGAAATCACATTAGGATTCTCTTTTTAAGCTGTTCCTTAAAACACTAGTGGTTAGGAAATCTATTGGAGGCAGAAGCAGTCAAGGGTAGCCTAGGGTTAGGGTTAGGCTTAGGGTTAGGCTTAGGGTACGGCTTAGGGTACGGGTTCGGGGAGGGCTTCTGGTATGGCGTAGGGTATGGGTTAGGGTTAGGGTTAGGGTTAGTGTTAGGGTTAGGGCTCGGTTTAGGGTATTGGTTAGGATTAGGGTACGTGTTAGCGATAGGGTAGGGGTTAGGGTTAGGGTACGCGTTAGTGTTAGGGTAGTTATTAAACCTAACCCACTCTCTAGATACCCCTTAGCACGTAAAGGAATATTATTTGGAGGTCCAGCCATGGAGAAGAGTTTAGACACTAGGATAAGATAAGGAACACACCCATTATAAAGAAATCACATTAGGATTCTCTTTTTAAGCTGTTCCTTAAAACACTAGTGCTTAGGAAATCTATTGGAGGCAGAAGCAGTCAAGGGTAGCCTAGGGTTAGGGTTAGGCTTAGGGTTAGGCTTAGGGTACGGCTTAGGGTCCGGGTTCGGGGAGGGCTTCTGGTACGGCGTAGGGTATGGGTTAGGGTTAGGGTTAGGGTTAGTGTTAGGGTTAGGGCTCGGTATAGGGTATTGGTTAGGATTAGGGTACGTGTTAGGGTTAGGGTAGGGTTTAGGGTTAGGGTACGCGTTAGTGTTAGGGTAGTTATTAAACCTAACCCACTCTCTAGATACCCCTTAGCACGTAAAGGAATATTATTTGGAGGTTCAGCCATGGAGAAGAGTTTAGACACTAGGATAAGATAAGGAACACACCCATTATAAAGAAATCACATTAGGATTCTCTTTTTAAGCTGTTCCTTAAAACACTAGTGCTTAGGAAATCTATTGGAGGCAGAAGCAGTCAAGGGTAGCCTAGGGTTAGGGTTAGGCTTAGGGTACGGCTTAGGGTACGGCTTAGGGTACGGGTTCGGGGAGGGCTTCGGGTATGGCGTAGGGTATGGGTTAGGGTTAGGGTTAGGGTTAGTGTTAGGGTTAGGGCTCGGTTTAGGGTACGGGTTAGGATTAGGGTACGTGTTAGGGTTAGGGTAGGGGATAGGGTTAGGGTACGCGTTAGGGTTAGGGTAGTTATTAAACCTATCCCACTCTCTAGATACCCCTTAGCACGTAAAGGAATATTATTTGGGGGTCCAGCCATGGAGAAGAGTTTAGACACTAGGATAAAATAAGGAACACACCCATTATAAAGAAATCACATTAGGATTCTCTTTTTAAGCTGTTCCTTAAAACACTAGTGCTTAGGAAATCTAATGGAGGCAGAAGCAGTCAAGGGTAGCCTAGGGTTAGGGTTAGGCTTAGGGTACGGCTTAGGGTACGGCTTAGGGTACGGGTTTGGGGAGGGCTTCGGGTACGGCTTAGGGTATGGGTTAGGGTTAGGGTTAGGGTTAGTGTTAGGGTTAGGGCTCGGCTTAGGGTATTGTTTAGGATTAGGGTACGTGTTAGGGTTAGGGTAGGGGTTAGGGTTAGGGTACGCGTTAGTGTTAGGGTAGTTATTAAACCTATCCCAATCTCTAGATACCCCTTAGCACGTAAAGGAATATTATTTGGAGGTCCAGCCATGGAGAAGAGTTTAGACACTAGGATAAGATAAGGAACACACCCATTATAAAGAAATCACATTAGGATTCTCTTTTTAAGCTGTTCCTTAAAACACTAGTGCTTAGGAAATCTATTGGAGGCAGAAGCAGTCAAGGGTAGCCTAGGGTTAGGGTTAGGCTTAGGGTTAGGCTTAGGGTACGGCTTAGGGTACGGGTTCGGGGAGGGCTTCTGGTATGGCGTGGGGTATGGGTTAGGGTTAGGGTTAGGGTTAGTGTTAGGGTTAGGGCTCGGTTTAGGGTATTGGTTAGGATTAGGGTACGTGTTAGCGATAGGGTAGGGGTTAGGGTTAGGGTACGCGTTAGTGTTAGGGTAGTTATTAAACCTATCCCAGTCTCTAGATACCCCTTAGCACGTAAAGGAATATTATTTGGAGGTCCAGCCATGGAGAAGAGTTTAGACACTAGGATAAGATAAGGAACACACCCATTATAAAGAAATCACATTAGTATTCTCTTTTTAAGCTGTTCCTTAAAACACTAGTGCTTAGGAAATCTATTGGAGGCAGAAGCAGTCAAGGGTAGCCTAGGGTTAGGGTTAGGCTTAGGGTTAGGCTTAGGGTATGGCTTAGGGTACGGGTTCGGGGAGGGCTTCTGGTACGGCGTAGGGTATGGGTTAGGGTTAGGGTTAGGGTTAGTGTTAGGGTTAGGGCTCGGTATAGGGTATTGGTTAGGATTAGGGTACGTGTTAGGGTTAGGGTAGGGTTTAGGGTTAGGGTACGCGTTAGTGTTAGGGTAGTTATTAAACCTAACCCACTCTCTAGATACCCCTTAGCACGTAAAGGAATATTATTTGGAGGTCCAGCCATGGAGAAGAGTTTAGACACTAGGATAAGATAAGGAACACACCCATTATAAAGAAATCACATTAGGATTCTCTTTTTAAGCTGTTCCTTAAAACACTAGTGCTTATAAAATCTATTGGAGGCAGAAGCAGTCAAGGGGAGCCTAGGGTTAGGGTTAGGCTTAGGGTACGGCTTAGGGTACGGCTTAGGGTACGGGTTCGGGGATGGCTTCGTGTACGGCGTAGGGTATGGGTTAGGGTTAGGGTTAGGGTTAGTGTTAGGGTTAGGGCTCGGTTTAGGGTATTGTTTAGGATTAGGGTACGTGTTAGGGTTAGGGTAGGGGTTAGGGTTAGGGTACGCGTTAGTGTTAGGGTAGTTATTAAAGCTATCCCACTCTCTAGATACCCCTTAGTACGTAAAGGAATATTATTTGGAGGTCCAGCCATGGAGAAGAATTTAGACACTAGGATAAGATAAGGAACACACCCATTATAAAGAAATCACATTAGGATTCTCTTTTTAAGCTGTTCCTTAAAACACTACTGCTTAGGAAATCTATTGGAGGCAGAAGCATTCAAGGGTAGCCTACGTTTAGGCTTAGGCTTAGGGTACGGCTTAGGGTACGGGTTCGGGGAGGGCTTCTGGTACGGCGTAGGGTATGTGTTAGGGTTAGGGTTAGGGTTAGTGTTAGGGTTAGGGCTCGGTTTAGGGTATTGGTTAGGATTAGGGTACGTGTTAGCGATAGGGTAGGGGTTAGGGTTAGGGTACGCATTAGTGTTAGGGTAGTTATTAAACCTATCCCACTCTCTAGATACCCCTTAGCACATAAAGGAATATTATTTGGAGGTCCAGCCATGGAGAAGAGTTTAGACACTAGGATAAGATAAGGAACACACCCATTATAAAGAAATCACAATAAGATTCTCTTTTTAAGCTGTTCCTTAAAACACTAGTGCTTAGGAAATCTATTGGAGGCAGAAGCAGTCAAGGGTAGCCTAGGGTTAGGGTTAGGCTTAGGGTTAGGCTTAGGGTATGGCTTAGGGTACGGGTTCGGGGAGGGCTTCTGGTACGGCGTAGGGTATGGGTTAGGGTTAGGGTTAGGGTTAGTGTTAGGGTTAGGGCTCGGTATAGGGTATTGGTTAGGATTAGGGTACGTGTTAGGGTTAGGGTAGGGTTTAGGGTTAGGGTACGCGTTAGTGTTAGGGTAGTTATTAAACCTAACCCACTCTCTAGATACCCCTTAGCACGTAAAGGAATATTATTTGGAGGTCCAGCCATGGAGAAGAGTTTAGACACTAGGATAAGATAAGGAACACACCCATTATAAAGAAATCACATTAGGATTCTCTTTTTAAGCTGTTCCTTAAAACACTAGTGCTTAGGAAATCTATTGGAGGCAGAAGCAGTCAAGGGTAGCCTAGGGTTAGGGTTAGGCTTAGGGTACGGCTTAGGGTACGGCTTAGGGTACGGGTTCGGGGAGGGCTTCGGGTATGGCGTAGGGTATGGGTTAGGGTTAGGGTTAGGGTTAGTGTTAGGGTTAGGGCTCGGTTTAGGGTACGGGTTAGGATTAGGGTACGTGTTAGGGTTAGGGTAGGGGATAGGGTTAGGGTACGCGTTAGGGTTAGGGTAGTTATTAAACCTATCCCACTCTCTAGATACCCCTTAGCACGTAAAGGAATATTATTTGGGGGTCCAGCCATGGAGAAGAGTTTAGACACTAGGATAAGATAAGGAACACACCCATTATAAAGAAATCACATTAGGATTCTCTTTTTAAGCTGTTCCTTAAAACACTAGTGCTTAGGAAATCTATTGGAGGCAGAAGCAGTCAAGGGTAGCCTAGGGTTAGGGTTAGGCTTAGGGTACGGCTTAGGGTACGGCTTAGGGTACGGGTTTGGGGAGGGCTTCGGGTACGGCTTAGGGAATGGGTTAGGGTTAGGGTTAGGGTTAGTGTTAGGGTTAGGGCTCGGCTTAGGGTATTGTTTAGGATTAGGGTACGTGTTAGGGTTAGGGTAGGGGTTAGGGTTAGGGTACGCGTTAGTGTTAGGGTAGTTATTAAACCTATCCCAATCTCTAGATACCCCTTAGCACGTAAAGGAATATTATTTGGAGGTCCAGCCATGGAGAAGAGTTTAGACACTAGGATAAGATAAGGAACACACCCATTATAAAGAAATCACATTAGGATTCTCTTTTTAAGCTGTTCCTTAAAACACTAGTGCTTAGGAAATCTATTGGAGGCAGAAGCAGTCAAGGGTAGCCTAGGGTTAGGGTTAGGCTTAGGGTTAGGCTTAGGGTACGGCTTAGGGTACGGGTTCGGGGAGGGCTTCTGGTATGGCGTGGGGTATGGGTTAGGGTTAGGGTTAGGGTTAGTGTTAGGGTTAGGGCTCGGTTTAGGGTATTGGTTAGGATTAGGGTACGTGTTAGCGATAGGGTAGGGGTTAGGGTTAGGCTACGCGTTAGTGTTAGGGTAGTTATTAAACCTATCCCAGTCTCTAGATACCCCTTAGCACGTAAAGGAATATTATTTGGAGGTCCAGCCATGGAGAAGAGTTTAGACACTAGGATAAGATAAGGAACACACCCATTATAAAGAAATCACATTAGTATTCTCTTTTTAAGCTGTTCCTTAAAACACTAGTGCTTAGGAAATCTATTGGAGGCAGAAGCAGTCAAGGGTAGCCTAGGGTTAGGGTTAGGCTTAGGGTTAGGCTTAGGGTATGGCTTAGGGTACGGGTTCGGGGAGGGCTTCTGGTACGGCGTAGGGTATGGGTTAGGGTTAGGGTTAGGGTTAGTGTTAGGGTTAGGGCTCGGTATAGGGTATTGGTTAGGATTAGGGTACGTGTTAGGGTTAGGGTAGGGTTTAGGGTTAGGGTACGCGTTAGTGTTAGGGTAGTTATTAAACCTAACCCACTCTCTAGATACCCCTTAGCACGTAAAGGAATATTATTTGGAGGTCCAGCCATGGAGAAGAGTTTAGACACTAGGATAAGATAAGGAACACACCCATTATAAAGAAATCACATTAGGATTCTCTTTTTAAGCTGTTCCTTAAAACACTAGTGCTTATAAAATCTATTGGAGGCAGAAGCAGTCAAGGGTAGCCTAGGGTTAGGGTTAGGCTTAGGGTACGGCTTAGGGTACGGCTTAGGGTACGGGTTCGGGGATGGCTTCGTGTACGGCGTAGGGTATGGGTTAGGGTTAGGGTTAGGGTTAGTGTTAGGGTTAGGGCTCGGTTTAGGATATTGTTTAGGATTAGGGTACGTGTTAGGGTTAGGGTAGGGGTTAGGGTTAGGGTACGCGTTAGTGTTAGGGTAGTTATTAAAGCTATCCCACTCTCTAGATACCCCTTAGTACGTAAAGGAATATTATTTGGAGGTCCAGCCATGGAGAAGAATTTAGACACTAGGATAAGATAAGGAACACACCCATTATAAAGAAATCACATTAGGATTCTCTTTTTAAGCTGTTCCTTAAAACACTACTGCTTAGGAAATCTATTGGAGGCAGAAGCATTCAAGGGTAGCCTACGTTTAGGCTTAGGCTTAGGGTACGGCTTAGGGTACGGGTTCGGGGAGGGCTTCTGGTACGGCGTAGGGTATGTGTTAGGGTTAGGGTTAGGGTTAGTGTTAGGGTTAGGGCTCGGTTTAGGGTATTGGTTAGGATTAGGGTACGTGTTAGCGATAGGGTAGGGGTTAGGGTTAGGGTACGCATTAGTGTTAGGGTAGTTATTAAACCTATCCCACTCTCTAGATACCCCTTAGCACATAAAGGAATATTATTTGGAGGTCCAGCCATGGAGAAGAGTTTAGACACTAGGATAAGATAAGGAACACACCCATTATAAAGAAATCACAATAAGATTCTCTTTTTAAGCTGTTCCTTAAAACACTAGTGCTTAGGAAATCTATTGGAGGCAGAAGCAGTCAAGGGTAGCCTAGGGTTAGGGTTAGGCTTAGGGTTAGGCTTAGGGTATGGCTTAGGGTACGGGTTCGGGGAGGGCTTCTGGTACGGCGTAGGGTATGGGTTAGGGTTAGGGTTAGGGTTAGTGTTAGGGTTAGGGCTCGGTATAGGGTATTGGTTAGGATTAGGGTACGTGTTAGGGTTAGGGTAGGGTTTAGGGTTAGGGTACGCGTTAGTGTTAGGGTAGTTATTAAACCTAACCCACTCTCTAGATACCCCTTAGCACGTAAAGGAATATTATTTGGAGGTCCAGCCATGGAGAAGAGTTTAGACACTAGGATAAGATAAGGAACACACCCATTATAAAGAAATCACATTAGGATTCTCTTTTTAAGCTGTTCCTTAAAACACTAGTGCTTATAAAATCTATTGGAGGCAGAAGCAGTCAAGGGTAGCCTAGGGTTAGGGTTAGGCTTAGGGTACGGCTTAGGGTACGGCTTAGGGTACGGGTTCGGGGATGGCTTCGTGTACGGCGTAGGGTATGGGTTAGGGTTAGGGTTAGGGTTAGTGTTAGGGTTAGGGCTCGGTTTAGGGTATTGTTTAGGATTAGGGTACGTGTTAGGGTTAGGGTAGGGGTTAGGGTTAGGGTACGCGTTAGTGTTAGGGTAGTTATTAAAGCTATCCCACTCTCTAGATACCCCTTAGTACGTAAAGGAATATTATTTGGAGGTCCAGCCATGGAGAAGAATTTAGACACTAGGATAAGATAAGGAACACACCCATTATAAAGAAATCACATTAGGATTCTCTTTTTAAGCTGTTCCTTAAAACACTAGTGCTTAGGAAATCTATTGGAGGCAGAAGCAGTCAAGGGTATCCTAGGGTTAGGGTTAGGCTTAGGGTACGGCTTAGGGTACGGCTTAGGGTACGGGTTTGGGGAGGGCTTCGGGTACGGCGTAGGGTATGGGTTAGGGTTAGGGTTAGGGTTAGTGTTAGGGTTAGGGCTGGGCTTAGGGTATTGGTTAGGATTAGGGTACGTGTTAGGGTTAGGGTAGGGGTTAGGGTTAGGGTACGCGTTAGTGTTAGGGTAGTTATTAAAGCTATCCCACTCTCTAGATACCCCTTAGCACGTAAAGGAATATTATTTGGAGGTCCAGCCATGGAGAAGAATTTAGACACTAGGATAAGATAAGGAACACACCCATTATAAAAAAATCACATTAGGATTCTCTTTTTAAGCTGTTCCTTAAAACACTAGTGCTTAGGAAATCTATTGGAGGCAGAAGCAGTCAAGGGTATCCTAGGGTTAGGGTTAGGCTTAGGGTACGGCTTAGGGTACGGCTTAGGGTACGGGTTTGGGGAGGGCTTCGGGTACGGCGTAGGGTATGGGTTAGGGTTAGGGTTAGGGTTAGTGTTAGGGTTAGGGCTGGGCTTAGGGTATTGGTTAGGATTAGGGTACGTGTTAGGGTTAGGGTAGGGGTTAGGGTTAGGGTACGCGTTAGTGTTAGGGTAGTTATTAAAGCTATCCCACTCTCTAGATACCCCTTAGCACGTAAAGGAATATTATTTGGAGGTCCAGCCAAGGAGAAGAATTTAGACACTAGGATAAGATAAGTAACACACCCATTATAAAGAAATCACATTAGGATTCTCTTTTTAAGCTGTTCCTTAAAACACTACTGCTTAGGAAATCTATTGGAGGCAGAAGCATTCAAGGGTAGCCTACGTTTAGGGTTAGGCTTAGGGTTAGGCTTAGGGTACGGCTTAGGGTACGGGTTCGGGGAGGGCTTCTGGTACGGCGTAGGGTATGTGTTAGGGTTAGGGTTAGGGTTAGTGTTAGGGTTAGGGCTCGGTTTAGGGTATTGGTTAGGATTAGGGTACGTGTTAGCGATAGGGTAGGGGTTATGGTTAGGGTACGCATTAGTGTTAGGGTAGTTATTAAACCTATCCCACTCTCTAGATACCCCTTAGCACATAAAGGAATATTATTTGGAGGTCCAGCCATGGAGAAGAGTTTAGACACTAGGATAAGATAAGGAACACACCCATTATAAAGAAATCACATTAGGATTCTCTTTTTAAGCTGTTCCTTAAAACACTAGTGCTTAGGAAATCTATTGGAGGCAGAAGCATCCAAGGGTAGCCTAGGGTTAGGGTTAGGCTTAGGGTACGGCTTAGGGTACGAGTTCGGGGAGGGCTTCTGGTACGGCGTAGGGTATGGGTTAGGGTTAGGGTTAGGGTTAGTGTTAGGGTTAGGGCTCGGTATAGGGTATTGGTTAGGATTAGGGTACGTGTTAGGGTTAGGGTAGGGTTTAGGGTTAGGGTACGCGTTAGTGTTAGGGTAGTTATTAAACCTAACCCACTCTCTAGATACCCCTTAGCACGTAAAGGAATATTATTTGGAGGTTCAGCCATGGAGAAGAGTTTAGACACTAGGATAAGATAAGGAACACACCCATTATAAAGAAATCACATTAGGATTCTCTTTTTAAGCTGTTCCTTAAAACACTAGTGCTTAGGAAATCTATTGGAGGCAGAAGCAGTCAAGGGTAGCCTAGGGTTAGGGTTAGGCTTAGGGTACGGCTTAGGGTACGGCTTTGGGTACGGGTTTGGGGAGGGCTTCGGGTACGGCGTAGGGTATGGGTTAGGGTTAGGGTTAGGGTTAGTGTTAGGGTTAGGGCTCGGCTTAGGGTATTGGTTAGGATTAGGGTACGTGTTAGGGTTAGGGTAGGGTTTAGGGTTAGGGTACGCGTTAGTGTTAGGGTAGTTATTAAACCTATCCCAATCTCTAGATACCCCTTAGCACGTAAAGGAATATTATTTGGAGGTCCAGCCATGGAGAAGAGTTTAGACACTAGGATAAGATAAGGAACACACCCATTATAAAGAAATCACATTAGGATTCTCTTTTTAAGCTGTTCCTTAAAACACTAGTGGTTAGGAAATCTATTGGAGGCAGAAGCAGTCAAGGGTAGCCTAGGGTTAGGGTTAGGCTTAGGGTTAGGCTTAGGGTACGGCTTAGGGTACGGGTTCGGGGAGGGCTTCTGGTATGGCGTAGGGTATGGGTTAGGGTTAGGGTTAGGGTTAGTGTTAGGGTTAGGGCTCGGTTTAGGGTATTGGTTAGGATTAGGGTACGTGTTAGCGATAGGGTAGGGGTTAGGGTTAGGGTACGCGTTAGTGTTAGGGTAGTTATTAAACCTAACCCACTCTCTAGATACCCCTTAGCACGTAAAGGAATATTATTTGGAGGTCCAGCCATGGAGAAGAGTTTAGACACTAGGATAAGATAAGGAACACACCCATTATAAAGAAATCACATTAGGATTCTCTTTTTAAGCTGTTCCTTAAAACACTAGTGCTTAGGAAATCTATTGGAGGCAGAAGCAGTCAAGGGTAGCCTAGGGTTAGGGTTAGGCTTAGGGTTAGGCTTAGGGTACGGCTTAGGTTCCGGGTTCGGGGAGGGCTTCTGGTACGGCGTAGGGTATGGGTTAGGGTTAGGGTTAGGGTTAGTGTTAGGGTTAGGGCTCGGTATAGGGTATTGGTTAGGATTAGGGTACGTGTTAGGGTTAGGGTAGGGTTTAGGGTTAGGGTACGCGTTAGTGTTAGGGTAGTTATTAAACCTAACCCACTCTCTAGATACCCCTTAGCACGTAAAGGAATATTATTTGGAGGTTCAGCCATGGAGAAGAGTTTAGACACTAGGATAAGATAAGGAACACACCCATTATAAAGAAATCACATTAGGATTCTCTTTTTAAGCTGTTCCTTAAAACACTAGTGCTTAGGAAATCTATTGGAGGCAGAAGCAGTCAAGGGTAGCCTAGGGTTAGGGTTAGGCTTAGGGTACGGCTTAGGGTACGGCTTAGGGTACGGGTTCGGGGAGGGCTTCGGGTATGGCGTAGGGTATGGGTTAGGGTTAGGGTTAGGGTTAGTGTTAGGGTTAGGGCTCGGTTTAGGGTACGGGTTAGGATTAGGGTACGTGTTAGGGTTAGGGTAGGGGATAGGGTTAGGGTATGCGTTAGGGTTAGGGTAGTTATTAAACCTATCCCACTCTCTAGATACCCCTTAGCACGTAAAGGAATATTATTTGGGGGTCCAGCCATGGAGAAGAGTTTAGACACTAGGATAAGATAAGGAACACACCCATTATAAAGAAATCACATTAGGATTCTCTTTTTAAGCTGTTCCTTAAAACACTAGTGCTTAGGAAATCTATTGGAGGCAGAAGCAGTCAAGGGTAGCCTAGGGTTAGGGTTAGGCTTAGGGTACGGCTTAGGGTACGGCTTAGGGTACGGGTTTGGGGAGGGCTTCGGGTACGGCTTAGGGTATGGGTTAGGGTTAGGGTTAGGGTTAGTGTTAGGGTTAGGGCTCGGCTTAGGGTATTGTTTAGGATTAGGGTACGTGTTAGGGTTAGGGTAGGGGTTAGGGTTAGGGTACGCGTTAGTGTTAGGGTAGTTATTAAACCTATCCCAATCTCTAGATACCCCTTAGCACGTAAAGGAATATTATTTGGAGGTCCAGCCATGGAGAAGAGTTTAGACACTAGGATAAGATAAGGAACACACCCATTATAAAGAAATCACATTAGGATTCTCTTTTTAAGCTGTTCCTTAAAACACTAGTGCTTAGGAAATCTATTGGAGGCAGAAGCAGTCAAGGGTAGCCTAGGGTTAGGGTTAGGCTTAGGGTTAGGCTTAGGGTACGGCTTAGGGTACGGGTTCGGGGAGGGCTTCTGGTATGGCGTGGGGTATGGGTTAGGGTTAGGGTTAGGGTTAGTGTTAGGGTTAGGGCTCGGTTTAGGGTATTGGTTAGGATTAGGGTACGTGTTAGCGATAGGGTAGGGGTTAGGGTTAGGGTACGCGTTAGTGTTAGGGTAGTTATTAAACCTATCCCAGTCTCTAGATACCCCTTAGCACGTAAAGGAATATTATTTGGAGGTCCAGCCATGGAGAAGAGTTTAGACACTAGGATAAGATAAGGAACACACCCATTATAAAGAAATCACATTAGTATTCTCTTTTTAAGCTGTTCCTTAAAACACTAGTGCTTAGGAAATCTATTGGAGGCAGAAGCAGTCAAGGGTAGCCTAGGGTTAGGGTTAGGCTTAGGGTTAGGCTTAGGGTATGGCTTAGGGTACGGGTTCGGGGAGGGCTTCTGGTACGGCGTAGGGTATGGGTTAGGGTTAGGGTTAGGGTTAGTGTTAGGGTTAGGGCTCGGTATAGGGTATTGGTTAGGATTAGGGTACGTGTTAGGGTTAGGGTAGGGTTTAGGGTTAGGGTACGCGTTAGTGTTAGGGTAGTTATTAAACCTAACCCACTCTCTAGATACCCCTTAGCACGTAAAGGAATATTATTTGGAGGTCCAGCCATGGAGAAGAGTTTAGACACTAGGATAAGATAAGGAACACACCCATTATAAAGAAATCACATTAGGATTCTCTTTTTAAGCTGTTCCTTAAAACACTAGTGCTTATAAAATCTATTGGAGGCAGAAGCAGTCAAGGGTAGCCTAGGGTTAGGGTTAGGCTTAGGGTACGGCTTAGGGTACGGCTTAGGGTACGGGTTCGGGGATGGCTTCGTGTACGGCGTAGGGTATGGGTTAGGGTTAGGGTTAGGGTTAGTGTTAGGGTTAGGGCTCGGTTTAGGGTATTGTTTAGGATTAGGGTACGTGTTAGGGTTAGGGTAGGGGTTAGGGTTAGGGTACGCGTTAGTGTTAGGGTAGTTATTAAAGCTATCCCACTCTCTAGATACCCCTTAGTACGTAAAGGAATATTATTTGGAGGTCCAGCCATGGAGAAGAATTTAGACACTAGGATAAGATAAGGAACACACCCATTATAAAGAAATCACATTAGGATTCTCTTTTTAAGCTGTTCCTTAAAACACTACTGCTTAGGAAATCTATTGGAGGCAGAAGCATTCAAGGGTAGCCTACGTTTAGGCTTAGGCTTAGGGTACGGCTTAGGGTACGGGTTCGGGGAGGGCTTCTGGTACGGCGTAGGGTATGTGTTAGGGTTAGGGTTAGGGTTAGTGTTAGGGTTAGGGCTCGGTTTAGGGTATTGGTTAGGATTAGGGTACGTGTTAGCGATAGGGTAGGGGTTAGGGTTAGGGTACGCATTAGTGTTAGGGTAGTTATTAAACCTATCCCACTCTCTAGATACCCCTTAGCACATAAAGGAATATTATTTGGAGGTCCAGCCATGGAGAAGAGTTTAGACACTAGGATAAGATAAGGAACACACCCATTATAAAGAAATCACAATAAGATTCTCTTTTTAAGCTGTTCCTTAAAACACTAGTGCTTAGGAAATCTATTGGAGGCAGAAGCAGTCAAGGGTAGCCTAGGGTTAGGGTTAGGCTTAGGGTTAGGCTTAGGGTATGGCTTAGGGTACGGGTTCGGGGAGGGCTTCTGGTACGGCGTAGGGTATGGGTTAGGGTTAGGGTTAGGGTTAGTGTTAGGGTTAGGGCTCGGTATAGGGTATTGGTTAGGATTAGGGTACGTGTTAGGGTTAGGGTAGGGTTTAGGGTTAGGGTACGCGTTAGTGTTAGGGTAGTTATTAAACCTAACCCACTCTCTAGATACCCCTTAGCACGTAAAGGAATATTATTTGGAGGTCCAGCCATGGAGAAGAGTTTAGACACTAGGATAAGATAAGGAACACACCCATTATAAAGAAATCACATTAGGATTCTCTTTTTAAGCTGTTCCTTAAAACACTAGTGCTTAGGAAATCTATTGGAGGCAGAAGCAGTCAAGGGTAGCCTAGGGTTAGGGTTAGGCTTAGGGTACGGCTTAGGGTACGGCTTAGGGTACGGGTTCGGGGAGGGCTTCGGGTATGGCGTAGGGTATGGGTTAGGGTTAGGGTTAGGGTTAGTGTTAGGGTTAGGGCTCGGTTTAGGGTACGGGTTAGGATTAGGGTACGTGTTAGGGTTAGGGTAGGGGATAGGGTTAGGGTACGCGTTAGGGTTAGGGTAGTTATTAAACCTATCCCACTCTCTAGATACCCCTTAGCACGTAAAGGAATATTATTTGGGGGTCCAGCCATGGAGAAGAGTTTAGACACTAGGATAAGATAAGGAACACACCCATTATAAAGAAATCACATTAGGATTCTCTTTTTAAGCTGTTCCTTAAAACACTAGTGCTTAGGAAATCTATTGGAGGCAGAAGCAGTCAAGGGTAGCCTAGGGTTAGGGTTAGGCTTAGGGTACGGCTTAGGGTACGGCTTAGGGTACGGGTTTGGGGAGGGCTTCGGGTACGGCTTAGGGTATGGGTTAGGGTTAGGGTTAGGGTTAGTGTTAGGGTTAGGGCTCGGCTTAGGGTATTGTTTAGGATTAGGGTACGTGTTAGGGTTAGGGTAGGGGTTAGGGTTAGGGTACGCGTTAGTGTTAGGGTAGTTATTAAACCTATCCCAATCTCTAGATACCCCTTAGCACGTAAAGGAATATTATTTGGAGGTCCAGCCATGGAGAAGAGTTTAGACACTAGGATAAGATAAGGAACACACCCATTATAAAGAAATCACATTAGGATTCTCTTTTTAAGCTGTTCCTTAAAACACTAGTGCTTCGGAAATCTATTGGAGGCAGAAGCAGTCAAGGGTAGCCTAGGGTTAGGGTTAGGCTTAGGGTTAGGCTTAGGGTACGGCTTAGGGTACCGGTTCGGGGAGGGCTTCTGGTATGGCGTGGGGTATGGGTTAGGGTTAGGGTTAGGGTTAGTGTTAGGGTTAGGGCTCGGTTTAGGGTATTGGTTAGGATTAGGGTACGTGTTAGCGATAGGGTAGGGGTTAGGGTTAGGCTACGCGTTAGTGTTAGGGTAGTTATTAAACCTATCCCAGTCTCTAGATACCCCTTAGCACGTAAAGGAATATTATTTGGAGGTCCAGCCATGGAGAAGAGTTTAGACACTAGGATAAGATAAGGAACACACCCATTATAAAGAAATCACATTAGGATTCTCTTTTTAAGCTGTTCCTTAAAACACTAGTGCTTAGGAAATCTATTGGAGGCAGAAGCAGTCAAGGGTAGCCTAGGGTTAGGGTTAGGCTTAGGGTTAGGCTTAGGGTATGGCTTAGGGTACGGGTTCGGGGAGGGCTTCTGGTACGGCGTAGGGTATGGGTTAGGGTTAGGGTTAGGGTTAGTGTTAGGGTTAGGGCTCGGTATAGGGTATTGGTTAGGATTAGGGTACGTGTTAGGGTTAGGGTAGGGTTTAGGGTTAGGGTACGCGTTAGTGTTAGGGTAGTTATTAAACCTAACCCACTCTCTAGATACCCCTTAGCACGTAAAGGAATATTATTTGGAGGTCCAGCCATGGAGAAGAGTTTAGACACTAGGATAAGATAAGGAACACACCCATTATAAAGAAATCACATTAGGATTCTCTTTTTAAGCTGTTCCTTAAAACACTAGTGCTTATAAAATCTATTGGAGGCAGAAGCAGTCAAGGGTAGCCTAGGGTTAGGGTTAGGCTTAGGGTACGGCTTAGGGTACGGCTTAGGGTACGGGTTCGGGGATGGCTTCGTGTACGGCGTAGGGTATGGGTTAGGGTTAGGGTTAGGGTTAGTGTTAGGGTTAGGGCTCGGTTTGGGGTATTGTTTAGGATTAGGGTACGTGTTAGGGTTAGGGTAGGGGTTAGGGTTAGGGTACGCGTTAGTGTTAGGGTAGTTATTAAAGCTATCCCACTCTCTAGATACCCCTCAGTACGTAAAGGAATATTATTTGGAGGTCCAGCCATGGAGAAGAATTTAGACACTAGGATAAGATAAGGAACACACCCATTATAAAGAAATCACATTAGGATTCTCTTTTTAAGCTGTTCCTTAAAACACTACTGCTTAGGAAATCTATTGGAGGCAGAAGCATTCAAGGGTAGCCTACGTTTAGGCTTAGGCTTAGGGTACGGCTTAGGGTACGGGTTCGGGGAGGGCTTCTGGTACGGCGTAGGGTATGTGTTAGGGTTAGGGTTAGGGTTAGTGTTAGGGTTAGGGCTCGGTTTAGGGTATTGGTTAGGATTAGGGTACGTGTTAGCGATAGGGTAGGGGTTAGGGTTAGGGTACGCATTAGTGTTAGGGTAGTTATTAAACCTATCCCACTCTCTAGATACCCCTTAGCACATAAAGGAATATTATTTGGAGGTCCAGCCATGGAGAAGAGTTTAGACACTAGGATAAGATAAGGAACACACCCATTATAAAGAAATCACAATAAGATTCTCTTTTTAAGCTGTTCCTTAAAACACTAGTGCTTAGGAAATCTATTGGAGGCAGAAGCAGTCAAGGGTAGCCTAGGGTTAGGGTTAGGCTTAGGGTTAGGCTTAGGGTATGGCTTAGGGTACGGGTTCGGGGAGGGCTTCTGGTACGGCGTAGGGTATGGGTTAGGGTTAGGGTTAGGGTTAGTGTTAGGGTTAGGGCTCGGTATAGGGTATTGGTTAGGATTAGGGTACGTGTTAGGGTTAGGGTAGGGTTTAGGGTTAGGGTACGCGTTAGTGTTAGGGTAGTTATTAAACCTAACCCACTCTCTAGATACCCCTTAGCACGTAAAGGAATATTATTTGGAGGTCCAGCCATGGAGAAGAGTTTAGACACTAGGATAAGATAAGGAACACACCCATTATAAAGAAATCACATTAGGATTCTCTTTTTAAGCTGTTCCTTAAAACACTAGTGCTTATAAAATCTATTGGAGGCAGAAGCAGTCAAGGGTAGCCTAGGGTTAGGGTTAGGCTTAGGGTACGGCTTAGGGTACGGCTTAGGGTACGGGTTCGGGGATGGCTTCGTGTACGGCGTAGGGTATGGGTTAGGGTTAGGGTTAGGGTTAGTGTTAGGGTTAGGGCTCGGTTTGGGGTATTGTTTAGGATTAGGGTACGTGTTAGGGTTAGGGTAGGGGTTAGGGTTAGGGTACGCGTTAGTGTTAGGGTAGTTATTAAAGCTATCCCACTCTCTAGATACCCCTCAGTACGTAAAGGAATATTATTTGGAGGTCCAGCCATGGAGAAGAATTTAGACACTAGGATAAGATAAGGAACACACCCATTATAAAGAAATCACATTAGGATTCTCTTTTTAAGCTGTTCCTTAAAACACTACTGCTTAGGAAATCTATTGGAGGCAGAAGCATTCAAGGGTAGCCTACGTTTAGGCTTAGGCTTAGGGTACGGCTTAGGGTACGGGTTCGGGGAGGGCTTCTGGTACGGCGTAGGGTATGTGTTAGGGTTAGGGTTAGGGTTAGTGTTAGGGTTAGGGCTCGGTTTAGGGTATTGGTTAGGATTAGGGTACGTGTTAGCGATAGGGTAGGGGTTAGGGTTAGGGTACGCATTAGTGTTAGGGTAGTTATTAAACCTATCCCACTCTCTAGATACCCCTTAGCACATAAAGGAATATTATTTGGAGGTCCAGCCATGGAGAAGAGTTTAGACACTAGGATAAGATAAGGAACACACCCATTATAAAGAAATCACAATAAGATTCTCTTTTTAAGCTGTTCCTTAAAACACTAGTGCTTAGGAAATCTATTGGAGGCAGAAGCAGTCAAGGGTAGCCTAGGGTTAGGGTTAGGCTTAGGGTTAGGCTTAGGGTATGGCTTAGGGTACGGGTTCGGGGAGGGCTTCTGGTACGGCGTAGGGTATGGGTTAGGGTTAGGGTTAGGGTTAGTGTTAGGGTTAGGGCTCGGTATAGGGTATTGGTTAGGATTAGGGTACGTGTTAGGGTTAGGGTAGGGTTTAGGGTTAGGGTACGCGTTAGTGTTAGGGTAGTTATTAAACCTAACCCACTCTCTAGATACCCCTTAGCACGTAAAGGAATATTATTTGGAGGTCCAGCCATGGAGAAGAGTTTAGACACTAGGATAAGATAAGGAACACACCCATTATAAAGAAATCACATTAGGATTCTCTTTTTAAGCTGTTCCTTAAAACACTAGTGCTTATAAAATCTATTGGAGGCAGAAGCAGTCAAGGGTAGCCTAGGGTTAGGGTTAGGCTTAGGGTACGGCTTAGGGTACGGCTTAGGGTACGGGTTCGGGGATGGCTTCGTGTACGGCGTAGGGTATGGGTTAGGGTTAGGGTTAGGGTTAGTGTTAGGGTTAGGGCTCGGTTTAGGGTATTGTTTAGGATTAGGGTACGTGTTAGGGTTAGGGTAGGGGTTAGGGTTAGGGTACGCGTTAGTGTTAGGGTAGTTATTAAAGCTATCCCACTCTCTAGATACCCCTTAGTACGTAAAGGAATATTATTTGGAGGTCCAGCCATGGAGAAGAATTTAGACACTAGGATAAGATAAGGAACACACCCATTATAAAGAAATCACATTAGGATTCTCTTTTTAAGCTGTTCCTTAAAACACTACTGCTTAGGAAATCTATTGGAGGCAGAAGCATTCAAGGGTAGCCTACGTTTAGGCTTAGGCTTAGGGTACGGCTTAGGGTACGGGTTCGGGGAGGGCTTCTGGTACGGCGTAGGGTATGTGTTAGGGTTAGGGTTAGGGTTAGTGTTAGGGTTAGGGCTCGGTTTAGGGTATTGGTTAGGATTAGGGTACGTGTTAGCGATAGGGTAGGGGTTAGGGTTAGGGTACGCATTAGTGTTAGGGTAGTTATTAAACCTATCCCACTCTCTAGATACCCCTTAGCACATAAAGGAATATTATTTGGAGGTCCAGCCATGGAGAAGAGTTTAGACACTAGGATAAGATAAGGAACACACCCATTATAAAGAAATCACAATAAGATTCTCTTTTTAAGCTGTTCCTTAAAACACTAGTGCTTAGGAAATCTATTGGAGGCAGAAGCAGTCAAGGGTAGCCTAGGGTTAGGGTTAGGCTTAGGGTACGGCTTAGGGTACGGCTTAGGGTACGGGTTCGGGGAGGGCTTCTGGTACGGCGTAGGGTATGGGTTAGGGTTAGGGTTAGGGTTAGTGTTAGGGTTAGGGCTCGGTATAGGGTATTGGTTAGGATTAGGGTACGTGTTAGGGTTAGGGTAGGGTTTAGGGTTAGGGTACGCGTTAGTGTTAGGGTAGTTATTAAACCTAACCCACTCTCTAGATACCCCTTAGCACGTAAAGGAATATTATTTGGAGGTTCAGCCATGTAGAAGAGTTTAGACACTAGGATAAGATAAGGAACACACCCATTATAAAGAAATCACATTAGGATTCTCTTTTTAAGCTGTTCCTTAAAACACTAGTGCTTAGGAAATCTATTGGAGGCAGAAGCAGTCAAGGGTAGCCTAGGGTTAGGGTTAGGCTTAGGGTACGGCTTAGGGTACGGCTTAGGGTACGGGTTCGGGGAGGGCTTCGGGTATGGCGTAGGGTATGGGTTAGGGTTAGGGTTAGGGTTAGTGTTAGGGTTAGGGCTCGGTTTAGGGTACGGGTTAGGATTAGGGTACGGGTTAGGGTTAGGGTAGGGGATAGGGTTAGGGTACGCGTTAGGGTTAGGGTAGTTATTAAACCTATCCCACTCTCTAGATACCCCTTAGCACGTAAAGGAATATTATTTGGGGGTCCAGCCATGGAGAAGAGTTTAGACACTAGGATAAGATAAGGAACACACCCATTATAAAGAAATCACATTAGGATTCTCTTTTTAAGCTGTTCCTTAAAACACTAGTGCTTAGGAAATCTATTGGAGGCAGAAGCAGTCAAGGGTAGCCTAGGGTTAGGGTTAGGCTTAGGGTACGGCTTAGGGTACGGCTTAGGGTACGGGTTTGGGGAGGGCTTCGGGTACGGCTTAGGGTATGGGTTAGGGTTAGGGTTAGGGTTAGTGTTAGGGTTAGGGCTCGGCTTAGGGTATTGGTTAGGATTAGGGTACGTGTTAGGGTTAGGGTAGGGGTTAGGGTTAGGGTACGCGTTAGTGTTAGGGTAGTTATTAAACCTATCCCAATCTCTAGATACCCCTTAGCACGTAAAGGAATATTATTTGGAGGTCCAGCCATGGAGAAGAGTTTAGACACTAGGATAAGATAAGGAACACACCCATTATAAAGAAATCACAATAAGATTCTCTTTTTAAGCTGTTCCTTAAAACACTAGTGCTTAGGAAATCTATTGGAGGCAGAAGCAGTCAAGGGTAGCCTAGGGTTAGGGTTAGGCTTAGGGTTAGGCTTAGGGTACGGCTTAGGGTACGGGTTCGTGGAGGGCTTCTGGTATGGCGTGGGGTATGGGTTAGGGTTAGAGTTAGGGTTAGTGTTAGGGTTAGGGCTCGGTTTAGGGTATTGGTTAGGATTAGGGTACGTGTTAGCGATAGGGTAGGGGTTAGGGTTAGGGTACGCGTTAGTGCTGGGTAGTTATTAAACCTAACCCACTCTCTAGATACCCCTTAGCACGTAAAGGAATATTATTTGGAGGTCCAGCCATGGAGAAGAGTTTAGACACTAGGATAAGATAAGGAACACACCCATTATAAAGAAATCACATTAGTATTCTCTTTTTAAGCTGTTCCTTAAAACACTAGTGCTTAGGAAATCTATTGGAGGCAGAAGCAGTCAAGGGTAGCCTAGGGTTAGGGTTAGGCTTAGGGTTAGGCTTAGGGTATGGCTTAGGGTACGGGTTCGGGGAGGGCTTCTGGTACGGCGTAGGGTATGTGTTAGGGTTAGGGTTAGGGTTAGTGTTAGGGTTAGGGCTCGGTATAGGGTATTGGTTAGGATTAGGGTACGTGTTAGGGTTAGGGTAGGGTTTAGGGTTAGGGTACGCGTTAGTGTTAGGGTAGTTATTAAACCTAACCCACTCTCTAGATACCCCTTAGCACGTAAAGGAATATTATTTGGAGGTCCAGCCATGGAGAAGAGTTTAGACACTAGGATAAGATAAGGAACACACCCATTATAAAGAAATCACATTAGGATTCTCTTTTTAAGCTGTTCCTTAAAACACTAGTGCTTAGAAAATCTATTGGAGGCAGAAGCAGTCAAGGGTAGCCTAGGGTTAGGGTTAGGCTTAGGGTACGGCTTAGGGTACGGCTTAGGGTACGGGTTCGGGGATGGCTTCGTGTACGGCGTAGGGTATGGGTTAGGGTTAGGGTTAGGGTTAGTGTTAGGGTTAGGGCTCGGTTTAGGGTATTGTTTAGGATTAGGGTACGTGTTAGGGTTAGGGTAGGGGTTAGGGTTAGGGTACGCGTTAGTGTTAGGGTAGTTATTAAAGCTATCCCACTCTCTAGATACCCCTTAGTACGTAAAGGAATATTATTTGGAGGTCCAGCCATGGAGAAGAATTTAGACACTAGGATAAGATAAGGAACACACCCATTATAAAGAAATCACATTAGGATTCTCTTTTTAAGCTGTTCCTTAAAACACTACTGCTTAGGAAATCTATTGGAGGCAGAAGCATTCAAGGGTAGCCTACGTTTAGGGTTAGGCTTAGGGTACGGCTTAGGGTACGGGTTCGGGGAGGGCTTCTGGTACGGCGTAGGGTATGTGTTAGGGTTAGGGTTAGGGTTAGTGTTAGGGTTAGGGCTCGGTTTAGGGTATTGGTTAGGATTAGGGTACGTGTTAGCGATAGGGTAGGGGTTAGGGTTAGGGTACGCATTAGTGTTAGGGTAGTTATTAAACCTATCCCACTCTCTAGATACCCCTTAGCACATAAAGGAATATTATTTGGAGGTCCAGCCATGGAGAAGAGTTTAGACACTAGGATAAGATAAGGAACACACCCATTATAAAGAAATCACAATAAGATTCTCTTTTTAAGCTGTTCCTTAAAACACTAGTGCTTAGGAAATCTATTGGAGGCAGAAGCAGTCAAGGGTAGCCTAGGGTTAGGGTTAGGCTTAGGGTACGGCTTAGGCTACGGCTTAGGGTACGGGTTCGGGGATGGCTTCGGGTACGGTGTAGGGTATGGGTTAGGGTTAGGGTTAGGGTTAGTGTTAGGGTTAGGGCTCGGTTTAGGGTATTGGTTAGGATTAGGGTACGTGTTAGGGTTAGGGTAGGGGTTAGGGTTAGGGTACGCGTTAGTGTTAGGGTAGTTATTAAAGCTATCCCACTCTCTAGATACCCCTTAGCACGTAAAGGAATATTATTTGGAGGTCCAGCCATGGAGAAGAATTTAGACACTAGGATAAGATAAGGAACACACCCATTATAAAGAAATCACATTAGGATTCTCTTTTTAAGCTGTTCCTTAAAACACTACTGCTTAGGAAATCTATTGGAGGCAGAAGCATTCAAGGGTAGCCTACGTTTAGGGTTAGGCTTAGGTTTAGGCTTAGGGTACGGCTTAGGTTACGGGTTCGGGGAGGGCTTCTGGTACGGCGTAGGGTATGTGTTAGGGTTAGGGTTAGGGTTAGTGTTAGGGTTAGGGCTCGGTTTAGGGTATTGGTTAGGATTAGGGTACGTGTTAGCGATAGGGTAGGGGTTAGGGTTAGGGTACGCATTAGTGTTAGGGTAGTTATTAAACCTATCCCACTCTCTAGATACCCCTTAGCACGTAAAGGAATATTATTTGGAGGTCCAGCCATGGAGAAGAGTTTAGACACTAGGATAAGATAAGGAACACACCCATTATAAAGAAATCACATTAGGATTCTCTTTTTAAGCTGTTCCTTAAAACACTAGTGCTTAGGAAATCTATTGGAGGCAGAAGCAGTCAAGGGTAGCCTAGGGTTAGGGTTAGGCTTAGGGTACGGCTTAGGGTACGGCTTAGGGTACGGGTTTGGGGAGGGCTTCGGGTACGGCTTAGGGTATGGGTTAGGGTTAGGGTTAGGGTTAGTGTTAGGGTTAGGGCTCGGCTTAGGGTATTGGTTAGGATTAGGGTACGTGTTAGGGTTAGGGTAGGGGTTAGGGTTAGGGTACGCGTTAGTGTTAGGGTAGTTATTAAACCTAACCCACTCTCTAGATACCCCTTAGCACGTAAAGGAATATTATTTGGAGGTCCAGCCATGGAGAAGAGTTTAGACACTAGGATAAGATAAGGAACACACCCATTATAAAGAAATCACATTAGGATTCTCTTTTTAAGCTGTTCCTTAAAACACTAGTGCTTAGGAAATCTATTGGAGGCAGAAGCAGTCAAGGGTAGCCTAGGGTTAGGGTTAGGCTTAGGGTTAGGCTTAGGGTACGGCTTAGGGTACGGGTTCGGGGTGGGCTTCTGGTATGGCGTGGGTTATGGGTTAGGGTTAGGGTTAGGGTTAGTGTTAGGGTTAGGGCTCGGTTTAGGGTATTGGTTAGGATTAGGGTACGTGTTAGCGATAGGGTAGGGGTTAGGGTTAGGGTACGCGTTAGTGTTAGGGTAGTTATTAAACCTAACCCACTCTCTAGATACCCCTTAGCACGTAAAGGAATATTATTTGGAGGTCCAGCCATGGAGAAGAGTTTAGACACTAGGATAAGATAAGGAACACACCCATTATAAAGAAATCACATTAGGATTCTCTTTTTAAGCTGTTCCTTAAAACACTAGTGCTTAGGAAATCTATTGGAGGCAGAAGCAGTCAAGGGTAGCCTAGGGTTAGGGTTAGGCTTAGGGTTAGGCTTAGGGTATGGCTTAGGGTACGGGTTCGGGGAGGGCTTCTGGTACGGCGTAGGGTATGGGTTAGGGTTAGGGTTAGGGTTAGTGTTAGGGTTAGGGCTCGGTATAGGGTATTGGTTAGGATTAGGGTACGTGTTAGGGTTAGGGTAGGGTTTAGGGTTAGGGTACGCGTTAGTGTTAGGGTAGTTATTAAACCTAACCCACTCTCTAGATACCCCTTAGCACGTACAGGAATATTATTTGGAGGTCCAGCCATGGAGAACAGTTTAGACACTAGGATAAGATAAGGAACACACCCATTATAAAGAAATCACATTAGGATTCTCTTTTTAAGCTGTTCCTTAAAACACTAGTGCTTAGAAAATCTATTGGAGGCAGAAGCAGTCAAGGGTAGCCTAGGGTTAGGGTTAGGCTTAGGGTACGGCTTAGGGTACGGCTTAGGGTACGGGTTCGGGGATGGCTTCGTGTACGGCGTAGGGTATGGGTTAGGGTTAGGGTTAGGGTTAGTGTTAGGGTTAGGGCTCGGTTTAGGGTATTGTTTAGGATTAGGGTACGTGTTAGGGTTAGGGTAGGGGTTAGGGTTAGGGTACGCGTTAGTGTTAGGGTAGTTATTAAAGCTATCCCACTCTCTAGATACCCCTTAGCACGTAAAGGAATATTATTTGGAGGTCCAGCCATGGAGAAGAATTTAGACACTAGGATAAGATAAAGAACACACCCATTATAAAGAAATCACATTAGGATTCTCTTTTTAAGCTGTTCCTTAAAACACTACTGCTTAGGAAATCTATTGGAGGCAGAAGCATTCAAGGGTAGCCTACGTTTAGGGTTAGGCTTAGGGTACGGCTTAGGGTACGGGTTCGGGGAGGGCTTCTGGTACGGCGTAGGGTATGTGTTAGGGTTAGGGTTAGGGTTAGTGTTAGGGTTAGGGCTCGGTTTAGGGTATTGGTTAGGATTAGGGTACGTGTTAGCGATAGGGTAGGGGTTAGGGTTAGGGTACGCATTAGTGTTAGGGTACTTATTAAACCTATCCCACTCTCTAGATACCCCTTAGCACATAAAGGAATATTATTTGGAGGTCCAGCCATGGAGAAGAGTTTAGACACTAGGATAAGATAAGGAACACACCCATTATAAAGAAATCACAATAAGATTCTCTTTTTAAGCTGTTCCTTAAAACACTAGTGCTTAGGAAATCTATTGGAGGCAGAAGCAGTCAAGGGTAGCCTAGGGTTAGGGTTAGGCTTAGGGTACGGCTTAGGGTACGGCTTAGGGTACGGGTTCGGGAATGGCTTCGGGTACGGCGTAGGGTATGGGTTAGGGTTAGGGTTAGGGTTAGTGTTAGGGTTAGGGCTCGGTTTAGGGTATTGGTTAGGATTAGGGTACGTGTTAGGGTTAGGGTAGGGGTTAGGGTTAGGGTACGCGTTAGTGTTAGGGTAGTTATTAAAGCTATCCCACTCTCTAGATACCCCTTAGCACGTAAAGGAATATTATTTGGAGGTCCAGCCATGGAGAAGAATTTAGACACTAGGATAAGATAAGGAACACACCCATTATAAAGAAATCACATTAGGATTCTCTTTTTAAGCTGTTCCTTAAAACACTAGTGCTTAGGAAATCTATTGGAGGCAGAAGCAGTCAAGGGTAGCCTAGGGTTAGGGTTAGGCTTAGGGTACGGCTTAGGGTACGGCTTAGGGTACGGGTTCGGGGAGGGCTTCGGGTATGGCGTAGGGTATGGGTTAGGGTTAGGGTTAGGGTTAGTGTTAGGGTTAGGGCTCGGTTTAGGGTACGGGTTAGGATTAGGGTACGGGTTAGGGTTAGGGTAGGGTTTAGGGTTAGGGTACGCGTTAGGGTTAGGGTAGTTATTAAACCTATCCCACTCTCTAGATACCCCTTAGCACGTAAAGGAATATTATTTGGGGGTCCAGCCATGGAGAAGAGTTTAGACACTAGGATAAGATAAGGAACACACCCATTATAAAGAAATCACATTAGGATTCTCTTTTTAAGCTGTTCCTTAAAACACTAGTGCTTAGGAAATCTATTGGAGGCAGAAGCAGTCAAGGGTAGCCTAGGGTTAGGGTTAGGCTTAGGGTACGGCTTAGGGTACGGCTTAGGGTACGGGTTTGGGGAGGGCTTCGGGTACGGCTTAGGGTATGGGTTAGGGTTAGGGTTAGGGTTAGTGTTAGGGTTAGGGCTCGGCTTAGGGTATTGGTTAGGATTAGGGTACGTGTTAGGGTTAGGGTAGGGGTTAGGGTTAGGGTACGCGTTAGTGTTAGGGTAGTTATTAAACCTATCCCAATCTCTAGATACCCCTTAGCACGTAAAGGAATATTATTTGGAGGTCCAGCCATGGAGAAGAGTTTAGACACTAGGATAAGATAAGGAACACACCCATTATAAAGAAATCACAATAAGATTCTCTTTTTAAGCTGTTCCTTAAAACACTAGTGCTTAGGAAATCTATTGGAGGCAGAAGCAGTCAAGGGTAGCCTAGGGTTAGGGTTAGGCTTAGGGTTAGGCTTAGGGTACGGCTTAGGGTACGGGTTCGGGGAGGGCTTCTGGTATGGCGTGGGGTATGGGTTAGGGTTAGAGTTAGGGTTAGTGTTAGGGTTAGGGCTCGGTTTAGGGTATTGGTTAGGATTAGGGTACGTGTTAGCGATAGGGTAGGGGTTAGGGTTAGGGTACGCGTTAGTGCTGGGTAGTTATTAAACCTAACCCACTCTCTAGATACCCCTTAGCACGTAAAGGAATATTATTTGGAGGTCCAGCCATGGAGAAGAGTTTAGACACTAGGATAAGATAAGGAACACACCCATTATAAAGAAATCACATTAGGATTCTCTTTTTAAGCTGTTCCTTAAAACACTAGTGCTTAGGAAATCTATTGGAGGCAGAAGCAGTCAAGGGTAGCCTAGGGTTAGGGTTAGGCTTAGGGTTAGGCTTAGGGTATGGCTTAGGGTACGGGTTCGGGGAGGGCTTCTGGTACGGCGTAGGGTATGGGTTAGGGTTAGGGTTAGGGTTAGTGTTAGGGTTAGGGCTCGGTATAGGGTATTGGTTAGGATTAGGGTACGTGTTAGGGTTAGGGTAGGGTTTAGGGTTAGGGTACGCGTTAGTGTTAGGGTAGTTATTAAACCTAACCCACTCTCTAGATACCCCTTAACACGTAAAGGAATATTATTTGGAGGTCCAGCCATGGAGAACAGTTTAGACACTAGGATAAGATAAGGAACACACCCATTATAAAGAAATCACATTAGGATTCTCTTTTTAAGCTGTTCCTTAAAACACTAGTGCTTAGAAAATCTATTGGAGGCAGAAGCAGTCAAGGGTAGCCTAGGGTTAGGGTTAGGCTTAGGGTACGGCTTAGGGTACGGCTTAGGGTACGGGTTCGGGGATGGCTTCGTGTACGGCGTAGGGTATGGGTTAGGGTTAGGGTTAGGGTTAGTGTTAGGGTTAGGGCTCGGTTTAGGGTATTGTTTAGGATTAGGGTACGTGTTAGGGTTAGGGTAGGGGTTAGGGTTAGGGTACGCGTTAGTGTTAGGGTAGTTATTAAAGCTATCCCACTCTCTACATACCCCTTAGCACGTAAAGGAATATTATTTGGAGGTCCAGCCATGGAGAAGAATTTAGACACTATGATAAGATAAAGAACACACCCATTATAAAGAAATCACATTAGGATTCTCTTTTTAAGCTGTTCCTTAAAACACTACTGCTTAGGAAATCTATTGGAGGCAGAAGCATTCAAGGGTAGCCTACGTTTAGGGTTAGGCTTAGGGTACGGCTTAGGGTACGGGTTCGGGGAGGGCTTCTGGTACGGCGTAGGGTATGTGTTAGGGTTAGGGTTAGGGTTAGTGTTAGGGTTAGGGCTCGGTTTAGGGTATTGGTTAGGATTAGGGTACGTGTTAGCGATAGGGTAGGGGTTAGGGTTAGGGTACGCATTAGTGTTAGGGTACTTATTAAACCTATCCCACTCTCTAGATACCCCTTAGCACATAAAGGAATATTATTTGGAGGTCCAGCCATGGAGAAGAGTTTAGACACTAGGATAAGATAAGGAACACACCCATTATAAAGAAATCACAATAAGATTCTCTTTTTAAGCTGTTCCTTAAAACACTAGTGCTTAGGAAATCTATTGGAGGCAGAAGCAGTCAAGGGTAGCCTAGGGTTAGGGTTAGGCTTAGGGTACGGCTTAGGGTACGGCTTAGGGTACGGGTTCGGGGATGGCTTCGGGTACGGCGTAGGGTATGGGTTAGGGTTAGGGTTAGGGTTAGTGTTAGGGTTAGGGCTCGGTTTAGGGTATTGGTTAGGATTAGGGTACGTGTTAGGGTTAGGGTAGGGGTTAGGGTTAGGGTACGCGTTAGTGTTAGGGTAGTTATTAAAGCTATCCCACTCTCTAGATACCCCTTAGCACGTAAAGGAATATTATTTGGAGGTCCAGCCATGGAGAAGAATTTAGACACTAGGATAAGATAAGGAACACACCCATTATAAAGA
The DNA here is from genome assembly GCF_965194825.1 of Balaenoptera physalus. Lineage (NCBI taxonomy): Eukaryota > Metazoa > Chordata > Mammalia > Artiodactyla > Balaenopteridae > Balaenoptera > Balaenoptera physalus. Next base: position 150,429,187 of record NC_138903.1, read on the forward strand.
AATCACATTAGGATTCTCTTTTTAAGCTGTTCCTTAAAACACTAGTGCTTAGGAAAACTATTGGAGGCAGAAGCAGTCAAGGGTAGCCTAGGGTTAGGGATAGGCTTAGGGTACGGCTTAGGGTACGGCTTAGGGTACGGGTTCGGGGAGGGCTTCGGGTATGGCGTAGGTTATGGGTTAGGGTTAGGGTTAGGGTTAGTGTTAGGGTTAGGGCTCGGTTTAGGGTACGGGTTAGGATTAGGGTACGGGTTAGGGTTAGGGTAGGGTTTAGGGTTAGGGTACGCGTTAGGGTTAGGGTAGTTATTAAACCTATCCCACTCTCTAGATACCCCTTAGCACGTAAAGGAATATTATTTGGGGGTCCAGCCATGGAGAAGAGTTTAGACACTAGGATAAGATAAGGAACACACCCATTATAAAGAAATCACATTAGGATTCTCTTTTTAAGCTGTTCCTTAAAACACTAGTGCTTAGGAAATCTATTGGAGGCAGAAGCAGTCAAGGGTAGCCTAGGGTTAGGGTTAGGCTTAGGGTACGGCTTAGGGTACGGCTTAGGGTACGGGTTTGGGGAGGGCTTCGGGTACGGCTTAGGGTATGGGTTAGGGTTAGGGTTAGGGTTAGTGTTAGGGTTAGGGCTCGGCTTAGGGTATTGGTTAGGATTAGGGTACGTGTTAGGGTTAGGGTAGGGGTTAGGGTTAGGGTACGCGTTAGTGTTAGGGTAGTTATTAAACCTATCCCAATCTCTAGATACCCCTTAGCACGTAAAGGAATATTATTTGGAGGTCCAGCCATGGAGAAGAGTTTAGACACTAGGATAAGATAAGGAACACACCCATTATAAAGAAATCACAATAAGATTCTCTTTTTAAGCTGTTCCTTAAAACACTAGTGCTTAGGAAATCTATTGGAGGCAGAAGCAGTCAAGGGTAGCCTAGGGTTAGGGTTAGGCTTAGGGTTAGGCTTAGGGTACGGCTTAGGGTACGGGTTCGGGGAGGGCTTCTGGTATGGCGTGGGGTATGGGTTAGGGTTAGAGTTAGGGTTAGTGTTAGGGTTAGGGCTCGGTTTAGGGTATTGGTTAGGATTAGGGTACGTGTTAGCGATAGGGTAGGGGTTAGGGTTAGGGTACGCGTTAGTGCTGGGTAGTTATTAAACCTAACCCACTCTCTAGATACCCCTTAGCACGTAAAGGAATATTATTTGGAGGTCCAGCCATGGAGAAGAGTTTAGACACTAGGATAAGATAAGGAACACACCCATTATAAAGAAATCACATTAGTATTCTCTTTTTAAGCTGTTCCTTAAAACACTAGTGCTTAGGAAATCTATTGGAGGCAGAAGCAGTCAAGGGTAGCCTAGGGTTAGGGTTAGGCTTAGGGTTAGGCTTAGGGTATGGCTTAGGGTACGGGTTCGGGGAGGGCTTCTGGTACGGCGTAGGGTATGGGTTAGGGTTAGGGTTAGGGTTAGTGTTAGGGTTAGGGCTCGGTATAGGGTATTGGTTAGGATTAGGGTACGTGTTAGGGTTAGGGTAGGGTTTAGGGTTAGGGTACGCGTTAGTGTTAGGGTAGTTATTAAACCTAACCCACTCTCTAGATACCCCTTAGCACGTAAAGGAATATTATTTGGAGGTCCAGCCATGGAGAAGAGTTTAGACACTAGGATAAGATAAGGAACACACCCATTATAAAGAAATCACAATAAGATTCTCTTTTTAAGCTGTTCCTTAAAACACTAGTGCTTAGGAAATCTATTGGAGGCAGAAGCAGTCAAGGGTAGCCTAGGGTTAGGGTTAGGCTTAGGGTACGGCTTAGGGTACGGCTTAGGGTACGGGTTCGGGGATGGCTTCGGGTACGGCGTAGGGTATGGGTTAGGGTTAGGGTTAGGGTTAGTGTTAGGGTTAGGGCTCGGTTTAGGGTATTGGTTAGGATTAGGGTACGTGTTAGGGTTAGGGTAGGGGTTAGGGTTAGGGTACGCGTTAGTGTTAGGGTAGTTATTAAAGCTATCCCACTCTCTAGATACCCCTTAGCACGTAAAGGAATATTATTTGGAGGTCCAGCCATGGAGAAGAATTTAGACACTAGGATAAGATAAGGAACACACCCATTATAAAGAAATCACATTAGGATTCTCTTTTTAAGCTGTTCCTTAAAACACTAGTGCTTAGGAAATCTATTGGAGGCAGAAGCAGTCAAGGGTAGCCTAGGGTTAGGGTTAGGCTTAGGGTACGGCTTAGGGTACGGTTTAGGGTACGGGTTCGGGGAGGGCTTCGGGTATGGCGTAGGGTATGGGTTACGGTTAGGGTTAGGGTTAGTGTTAGGGTTAGGGCTCGGTTTAGGGTACGGGTTAGGATTAGGGTACGGGTTAGGGTTAGGGTAGGGGATAGGGTTAGGGTACGCGTTAGGGTTAGGGTAGTTATTAAACCTATCCCACTCTCTAGATACCCCTTAGCACGTAAAGGAATATTATTTGGGGGTCCAGCCATGGAGAAGAGTTTAGACACTAGGATAAGATAAGGAACACACCCATTATAAAGAAATCACATTAGGATTCTCTTTTTAAGCTGTTCCTTAAAACACTAGTGCTTAGGAAATCTATTGGAGGCAGAAGCAGTCAAGGGTAGCCTAGGGTTAGGGTTAGGCTTAGGGTACGGCTTAGGGTACGGCTTAGGGTACGGGTTTGGGGAGGGCTTCGGGTACGGCTTAGGGTATGGGTTAGGGTTAGGGTTAGGGTTAGTGTTAGGGTTAGGGCTCGGCTTAGGGTATTGGTTAGGATTAGGGTACGTGTTAGGGTTAGGGTAGGGGTTAGGGTTAGGGTACGCGTTAGTGTTAGGGTAGTTATTAAACCTATCCCAATCTCTAGATACCCCTTAGCACGTAAAGGAATATTATTTGGAGGTCCAGCCATGGAGAAGAGTTTAGACACTAGGATAAGATAAGGAACACACCCATTATAAAGAAATCACAATAAGATTCTCTTTTTAAGCTGTTCCTTAAAACACTAGTGCTTAGGAAATCTATTGGAGGCAGAAGCAGTCAAGGGTAGCCTATGGTTAGGGTTAGGCTTAGGGTTAGGCTTAGGGTACGGCTTAGGGTACGGGTTCGGGGAGGGCTTCTGGTATGGCGTGGGGTATGGGTTAGGGTTAGAGTTAGGGTTAGTGTTAGGGTTAGGGCTCGGTTTAGGGTATTGGTTAGGATTAGGGTACGTGTTAGCGATAGGGTAGGGGTTAGGGTTAGGGTACGCGTTAGTGCTGGGTAGTTATTAAACCTAACCCACTCTCTAGATACCCCTTAGCACGTAAAGGAATATTATTTGGAGGTCCAGCCATGGAGAAGAGTTTAGACACTAGGATAAGATAAGGAACACACCCATTATAAAGAAATCACATTAGTATTCTCTTTTTAAGCTGTTCCTTAAAACACTAGTGCTTAGGAAATCTATTGGAGGCAGAAGCAGTCAAGGGTAGCCTAGGGTTAGGGTTAGGCTTAGGGTTAGGCTTAGGGTATGGCTTAGGGTACGGGTTCGGGGAGGGCTTCTGGTACGGCGTAGGGTATGGGTTAGGGTTAGGGTTAGGGTTAGTGTTAGGGTTAGGGCTCGGTATAGGGTATTGTTTAGGATTAGGGTACGTGTTAGGGTTAGGGTAGGGTTTAGGGTTAGGGTACGCGTTAGTGTTAGGGTAGTTATTAAACCTAACCCACTCTCTAGATACCCCTTAGCACGTAAAGGAATATTATTTGGAGGTCCAGCCATGGAGAAGAGTTTAGACACTAGGATAAGATAAGGAACACACCCATTATAAAGAAATCACATTAGGATTCTCTTTTTAAGCTGTTCCTTAAAACACTAGTGCTTATAAAATCTATTGGAGGCAGAAGCAGTCAAGGGTAGCCTAGGGTTAGGGTTAGGCTTAGGGTACGGCTTAGGGTACGGCTTAGGGTACGGGTTCGGGGATGGCTTCGTGTACGGCGTAGGGTATGGGTTAGGGTTAAGGTTAGGGTTAGTGTTAGGGTTAGGGCTCGGTTTAGGGTATTGGTTAGGATTAGGGTACGTGTTAGGGTTAGGGTAGGGGTTAGGGTTAGGGTACGCGTTAGTGTTAGGGTAGTTATTAAAGCTATCCCACTCTCTAGATACCCCTTAGTACGTAAAGGAATATTATTTGGAGGTCCAGCCATGGAGAAGAATTTAGACACTAGGATAAGATAAGGAACACACCCATTATAAAGAAATCACATTAGGATTCTCTTTTTAAGCTGTTCCTTAAAACACTACTGCTTAGGAAATCTATTGGAGGCAGAAGCATTCAAGGGTAGCCTACGTTTAGGGTTAGGCTTAGGGTACGGCTTAGGGTACGGGTTCGGGGAGGGCTTCTGGTACGGCGTAGGGTATGTGTTAGGGTTAGGGTTAGGGTTAGTGTTAGGGTTAGGGCTCGGTTTAGGGTATTGGTTAGGATTAGGGTACGTGTTAGCGATAGGGTAGGGGTTAGGGTTAGGGTACGCATTAGTGTTAGGGTAGTTATTAAACCTATCCCACTCTCTAGATACCCCTTAGCACATAAAGGAATATTATTTGGAGGTCCAGCCATGGAGAAGAGTTTAGACACTAGGATAAGATAAGGAACACACCCATTATAAAGAAATCACAATAAGATTCTCTTTTTAAGCTGTTCCTTAAAACACTAGTGCTTAGGAAATCTATTGGAGGCAGAAGCAGTCAAGGGTAGCCTAGGGTTAGGGTTAGGCTTAGGGTACGGCTTAGGGTACGGCTTAGGGTACGGGTTCGGGGATGGCTTCGGGTACGGCGTAGGGTATGGGTTAGGGTTAGGGTTAGGGTTAGTGTTAGGGTTAGGGCTCGGTTTAGGGTATTGGTTAGGATTAGGGTACGTGTTAGGGTTAGGGTAGGGGTTAGGGTTAGGGTACGCGTTAGTGTTAGGGTAGTTATTAAAGCTATCCCACTCTCTAGATACCCCTTAGCACGTAAAGGAATATTATTTGGAGGTCCAGCCATGGAGAAGAATTTAGACACTAGGATAAGATAAGGAACACACCCATTATAAAGAAATCACATTAGGATTCTCTTTTTAAGCTGTTCCTTAAAACACTACTGCTTAGGAAATCTATTGGAGGCAGAAGCATTCAAGGGTAGCCTACGTTTAGGGTTAGGCTTAGGGTTAGGCTTAGGGTACGGCTTAGGGTACGGCTTCGGGGAGGGCTTCTGGTACGGCGTAGGGTATGGGTTAGTGTTATGGTTAGGGTTAGTGTTAGGGTTAGGGCTCGGTTTAGGGTATTTGTTAGGATTAGGGTACGTGTTAGCGATAGGGTAGGGGTAAGGGTTAGGGTACGCATTAGTGTTAGGGTAGTTATTAAAACTATCCCACTCTCTAGATACCCCTTAGCACATAAAGGAATATTATTTGGAGGTCCAGCCATGGAGAAGAGTTTAGACACTAGGATAAGATAAGGAACACACCCATTATAAAGAAATCACATTAGGATTCTCTTTTTAAGCTGTTCCTTAAAACACTAGTGCTTAGGAAATCTATTGGAGGCAGAAGCATCCAAGGGTAGCCTAGGGTTAGGGTTAGGCTTAGGGTACGGCTTAGGGTACGGGTTCGGGGAGGGCTTCTGGTACGGCGTAGGGTATGGGTTAGGGTTAGGGTTAGGGTTAGTGTTAGGGTTAGGGCTCGGTATAGGGTATTGGTTAGGATTAGGGTACGTGTTAGGGTTAGGGTAGGGTTTAGGGTTAGGGTACGCGTTAGTGTTAGGGTAGTTTTTAAACCTAACCCACTCTCTAGATACCCTTTAGCACGTAAAGGAATATTATTTGGAGGTTCAGCCATGGAGAAGAGTTTAGACACTAGGATAAGATAAGGAACACACCCATTATAAAGAAATCACATTAGGATTCTCTTTTTAAGCTGTTCCTTAAAACACTAGTGCTTAGAAAATCTATTGGAGGCAGAAGCAGTCAAGGGTAGCCTAGGGTTAGGTTTAGGCTTAGGGTATGGCTTAGGGTACCGGTTCGGGGAGGGCTTCGGGTACGGCGTAGGGTATGGGTTAGGGTTACGGTTAGGGTTCGTGTTAGGGTTAGGGCTCGGTTTAGGTTATTGGTTAGGATTAGGGTACGTGTTAGGGTTAGGGTAGGGGTTAGGGTTAGGGTACGCGTTAGTGTTAGGGTAGTTATTAAACCTATCCCAGTCTCTAGATACCCCTTAGCACGTAAAGGAATATTATTTGGATTTCCAGCCATGGAGAAGAGTTTAGACACTAGGATAAGAAAAGGAACACACCCATTGTAAAGAAATCACATTAGGATTCTCTTTTTAAGCTGTTCCTTAAAACACTAGTGCTTAGGAAATCTATTGGAGGCAGAAGCAGTCAAGGGTAGCCTAGGGTTAGGGTTAGGCTTAGGGTACGGCTTAGGGTACGGCTTAGGGTACGGGTTCGGGGAGGGCTTCGGGTATGGCGTAGGGTATGGGTTAGGGTTAGGGTTAGGGTTAGTGTTAGGGTTAGGGCTCGGTTTAGGGTACGGGTTAGGATTAGGGTACGTGTTAGGGTTAGGGTAGGGGATACGGTTAGGGTACGCGTTAGGGTTAGGGTAGTTATTAAACCTATCCCACTCTCTAGATACCCCTTAGCACGTAAAGGAATATTATTTGGGGGTCCAGCCATGGAGAAGAGTTTAGACACTAGGATAAGATAAGGAACACACCCATTATAAAGAAATCACATTAGGATTCTCTTTTTAAGCTGTTCCTTAAAACACTAGTGCTTAGGAAATCTATTGGAGGCAGAAGCAGTCAAGGGTAGCCTAGGGTTAGGGTTAGGCTTAGGGTACGGCTTAGGGTACGGCTTAGGGTACGGGTTTGGGGAGGGCTTCGGGTACGGCTTAGGGTATGGGTTAGGGTTAGGGTTAGGGTTAGTGTTAGGGTTAGGGCTCGGCTTAGGGTATTGGTTAGGATTAGGGTACGTGTTAGGGTTAGGGTAGGGGTTAGGGTTCGGGTACGCGTTAGTGTTAGGGTAGTTATTAAACCTATCCCAATCTCTAGATACCCCTTAGCACGTAAAGGAATATTATTTGGAGGTCCAGCCATGGAGAAGAGTTTAGACACTAGGATAAGATAAGGAACACACCCATTATAAAGAAATCACATTAGGATTCTCTTTTTAAGCTGTTCCTTAAAACACTAGTGCTTAGGAAATCTATTGGAGGCAGAAGCAGTCAAGGGTAGCCTAGGGTTAGGTTTAGGCTTAGGGTACGGCTTAGGGTACGGCTTAGGGTACCGGTTCGGGGAGGGCTTCGGGTACGGCGTAGGGTATGGGTTAGGGTTACGGTTAGGGTTAGTGTTAGGGTTAGGGCTCGGTTTAGGGTATTGGTTAGGATTAGGGTACGAGTTAGGGTTAGGGTAGGGGTTAGGGTTAGGGTACGCGTTAGTGTTAGGGTAGTTATTAAACCTATCCCAGTCTCTAGATACCCCTTAGCACGTAAAGGAATATTATTTGGAGGTCCAGCCATGGAGAAGAGTTTAGACACTAGGATAAGATAAGGAACACACCCATTGTAAAGAAATCACATTAGGATTCTCTTTTTAAGCTGTTCCTTAAAACACTAGTGCTTAGGAAATCTATTGGAGGCAGAAGCAGTCAAGGGTAGCCTAGGGTTAGGGTTAGGCTTAGGGTACGGCTTAGGGTACGGCTTAGGGTAAGGGTTCGGGGAGGGCTTCGGGTATGGCGTAGGGTATGGGTTAGGGTTAGGGTTAGGGTTAGTGTTAGGGTTAGGGCTCGGTTTAGGGTACGGGTTAGGATTAGGGTACGTGTTAGGGTTAGGGTAGGGGATAGGGTTAGGGTACGCGTTAGGGTTAGGGTAGTTATTAAACCTATCCCACTCTCTAGATACCCCTTAGCACGTAAAGGAATATTATTTGGGGGTCCAGCCATGGAGAAGAGTTTAGACACTAGGATAAGATAAGGAACACACCCATTATAAAGAAATCACATTAAGATTCTCTTTTTAAGCTGTTCCTTAAAACACTAGTGCTTAGGAAATCTATTGGAGGCAGAAGCAGTCAAGGGTAGCCTAGGGTTAGGGTTAGGCTTAGGGTACGGCTTAGTGTACGGCTTAGGGTACGGGTTTGGGGAGGGCTTCGGGTACGGCTTAGGGTATGGGTTAGGGTTAGGGTTAGGGTTAGTGTTAGGGTTAGGGCTCGGCTTAGGGTATTGGTTAGGATTAGGGTACGTGTTAGGGTTAGGGTAGGGGTTAGGGTTAGGGTACGCGTTAGTGTTAGGGTAGTTATTAAACCTATCCCAATCTCTAGATACCCCTTAGCACGTAAAGGAATATTATTCGGAGGTCCAGCCATGGAGAAGAGTTTAGACACTAGGATAAGATAAGGAACACACCCATTATAAAGAAATCACATTAGGATTCTCTTTTTAAGCTGTTCCTTAAAACACTAGTGCTTAGGAAATCTATTGGAGGCAGAAGCAGTCAAGGGTAGCCTAGGGTTAGGGTTAGGCTTAGGGTTAGGCTTAGGGTACGGCTTAGGGTACGGGTTCGGGGAGGGCTTCTGGTATGGCGTGGGGTATGGGTTAGGGTTAGGGTTAGGGTTAGTGTTAGGGTTAGGGCTCGGTTTAGGGTATTGGTTAGGATTAGGGTACGTGTTAGCGATAGGGTAGGGGTTAGGGTTAGGGTACGCGTTAGTGTTAGGGTAGTTATTAAACCTAACCCACTCTCTAGATACCCCTTAGCACGTAAAGGAATATTATTTGGAGGTCCAGCCATGGAGAAGAGTTTAGACACTAGGATAAGATAAGGAACACACCCATTATAAAGAAATCACATTAGGATTCTCTTTTTAAGCTGTTCCTTAAAACACTAGTGCTTAGGAAATCTATTGGAGGCAGAAGCAGTCAAGGGTAGCCTAGGGTTAGGGTTAGGCTTAGGGTACGGCTTAGGGTACGGCTTAGGGTACGGGTTCGGGGATGGCTTCGGGTACGGCGTAGGGTATGGGTTAGGGTTAGGGTTAGGGTTAGTGTTAGGGTTAGGGCTCGGTTTAGGGTATTGGTTAGGATTAGGGTACGTGTTAGGGTTAGGGTAGGGGTTAGGGTTAGGGTACGCGTTAGTGTTAGGGTAGTTATTAAAGCTATCCCACTCTCTAGATACCCCTTAGCACGTAAAGGAATATTATTTGGAGGTCCAGCCATGGAGAAGAATTTAGACACTAGGATAAGATAAGGAACACACCCATTATAAAGAAATCACATTAGGATTCTCTTTTTAAGCTGTTCCTTAAAACACTAGTGCTTAGGAAATCTATTGGAGGCAGAAGCAGTCAAGGGTAGCCTAGGGTTAGGGTTAGGCTTAGGGTACGGCTTAGGGTACGGCTTAGGGTACGGGTTCGGGGAGGGCTTCGGGTATGGCGTAGGGTATGGGTTAGGGTTAGGGTTAGGGTTAGTGTTAGGGTTAGGGCTCGGTTTAGGGTACGGGTTAGGATTAGGGTACGGGTTAGGGTTAGGGTAGGGGATAGGGTTAGGGTACGCGTTAGGGTTAGGGTAGTTATTAAACCTATCCCACTCTCTAGATACCCCTTAGCACGTAAAGGAATATTATTTGGGGGTCCAGCCATGGAGAAGAGTTTAGACACTAGGATAAGATAAGGAACACACCCATTATAAAGAAATCACATTAGGATTCTCTTTTTAAGCTGTTCCTTAAAACACTAGTGCTTAGGAAATCTATTGGAGGCAGAAGCAGTCAAGGGTAGCCTAGGGTTAGGGTTAGGCTTAGGGTACGGCTTAGGGTACGGCTTAGGGTACGGGTTTGGGGAGGGCTTCGGGTACGGCTTAGGGTATGGGTTAGGGTTAGGGTTAGGGTTAGTGTTAGGGTTAGGGCTCGGCTTAGGGTATTGGTTAGGATTAGGGTACGTGTTAGGGTTAGGGTAGGGGTTAGGGTTAGGGTACGCGTTAGTGTTAGGGTAGTTATTAAACCTATCCCAATCTCTAGATACCCCTTAGCACGTAAAGGAATATTATTTGGAGGTCCAGCCATGGAGAAGAGTTTAGACACTAGGATAAGATAAGGAACACACCCATTATAAAGAAATCACAATAAGATTCTATTTTTAAGCTGTTCCTTAAAACACTAGTGCTTAGGAAATCTATTGGAGGCAGAAGCAGTCAAGGGTAGCCTAGGGTTAGGGTTAGGCTTAGGGTTAGGCTTAGGGTACGGCTTAGGGTACGGGTTCGGGGAGGGCTTCTGGTATGGCGTGGGGTATGGGTTAGGGTTAGAGTTAGGGTTAGTGTTAGGGTTAGGGCTCGGTTTAGGGTATTGGTTAGGATTAGGGTACGTGTTAGCGATAGGGTAGGGGTTAGGGTTAGGGTACGCGTTAGTGCTGGGTAGTTATTAAACCTAACCCACTCTCTAGATACCCCTTAGCACGTAAAGGAATATTATTTGGAGGTCCAGCCATGGAGAAGAGTTTAGACACTAGGATAAGATAAGGAACACACCCATTATAAAGAAATCACATTAGTATTCTCTTTTTAAGCTGTTCCTTAAAACACTAGTGCTTAGGAAATCTATTGGAGGCAGAAGCAGTCAAGGGTAGCCTAGGGTTAGGGTTAGGCTTAGGGTTAGGCTTAGGGTATGGCTTAGGGTACGGGTTCGGGGAGGGCTTCTGGTACGGCGTAGGGTATGGGTTAGGGTTAGGTTTAGGGTTAGTGTTAGGGTTAGGGCTCGGTATAGGTTATTGGTTAGGATTAGGGTACGTGTTAGGGTTAGGGTAGGGTTTAGGGTTAGGGTACGCGTTAGTGTTAGGGTAGTTATTAAACCTAACCCACTCTCTAGATACCCTTTAGCACGTAAAGGAATATTATTTGGAGGTCCAGCCATGGAGAAGAGTTTAGACACTAGGATAAGATAAGGAACACACCCATTATAAAGAAATCACATTAGGATTCTCTTTTTAAGCTGTTCCTTAAAACACTAGTGCTTAGAAAATCTATTGGAGGCAGAAGCAGTCAAGGGTAGCCTAGGGTTAGGGTTAGGCTTAGGGTACGGCTTAGGGTACGGCTTAGGGTACGGGTTTGGGGAGGGCTTCGGGTACGGCTTAGGGTATGGGTTAGGGTTAGGGTTAGGGTTAGTGTTAGGGTTAGGGCTCGGCTTAGGGTATTGGTTAGGATTAGGGTACGTGTTAGGGTTAGGGTAGGGGTTAGGGTTAGGGTACGCGTTAGTGTTAGGGTAGTTATTAAACCTATCCCAATCTCTAGATACCCCTTAGCACGTAAAGGAATATTATTTGGAGGTCCAGCCATGGAGAAGAGTTTAGACACTAGGATAAGATAAGGAACACACCCATTATAAAGAAATCACATTAGGATTCTCTTTTTAAGCTGTTCCTTAAAACACTAGTGCTTAGGAAATCTATTGGAGGCAGAAGCAGTCAAGGGTAGCCTAGGGTTAGGGTTAGGCTTAGGGTACGGCTTAGGGTACGGCTTAGGGTACGGGTTCGGGGAGGGCTTCTGGTATGGCGTAGGGTATGGGTTAGGGTTAGGGTTAGGGTTAGTGTTAGGGTTAGGGCTCGGTTTAGGGTATTGGTTAGGATTAGGGTACGTGTTAGCGATAGGGTAGGGGTTAGGGTTAGGGTACGCGTTAGTGTTAGGGTAGTTATTAAACCTAACACACTCTCTAGATACCCCTTAGCACGTAAAGGAATATTATTTGGAGGTCCAGCCATGGAGAAGAGTTTAGACACTAGGATAAGATAAGGAACACACCCATTATAAAGAAATCACATTAGGATTCTCTTTTTAAGCTGTTCCTTAAAACACTAGTGCTTAGGAAATCTATTGGAGGCAGAAGCAGTCAAGGGTAGCCTAGGGTTAGGGTTAGGCTTAGGGTTAGGCTTAGGGTACGGCTTAGGGTACGGGTTCGGGGAGGGCTTCTGGTACGGCGTAGGGTATGGGTTAGGGTTAGGGTTAGGGTTAGTGTTAGGGTTAGGGCTCGGTATAGGGTATTGGTTAGGATTAGGGTACGTGTTAGGGTTAGGGTAGGGTTTAGGGTTCGGGTACGCGTTAGTGTTAGGGTAGTTATTAAACCTAACCCACTCTCTAGATACCCCTTAGCACGTAAAGGAATATTATTTGGAGGTCCAGCCATGGAGAAGAGTTTAGACACTAGGATAAGATAAGGAACACACCCATTATAAAGAAATCACATTAGGATTCTCTTTTTAAGCTGTTCCTTAAAACACTAGTGCTTAGAAAATCTATTGGAGGCAGAAGCAGTCAAGGGTAGCCTAGGGTTAGGTTTAGGCTTAGGGTACGGCTTAGGGTACGGCTTAGGGTACCGGTTCGGGGAGGGCTTCGGGTACGGCGTAGGGTATGGGTTAGGGTTACGGTTAGGGTTAGTGTTAGGGTTAGGGCTCGGTTTAGGGTATTGGTTAGGATTAGGGTACGAGTTAGGGTTAGGGTAGGGGTTAGGGTTAGGGTACGCGTTAGTGTTAGGGTAGTTATTAAACCTATCCCAGTCTCTAGATACCCCTTAGCACGTAAAGGAATATTATTTGGAGGTCCAGCCATGGAGAAGAGTTTAGACACTAGGATAAGATAAGGAACACACCCATTGTAAAGAAATCACATTAGGATTCTCTTTTTAAGCTGTTCCTTAAAACACTAGTGCTTAGGAAATCTATTGGAGGCAGAAGCAGTCAAGGGTAGCCTAGGGTTAGGGTTAGGCTTAGGGTACGGCTTAGGGTACGGCTTAGGGTACGGGTTCGGGGAGGGCTTCGGGTATGGCGTAGGGTATGGGTTAGGGTTAGGGTTAGGGTTAGTGTTAGGGTTAGGGCTCGGTTTAGGGTACGGGTTAGGATTAGGGTACGTGTTAGGGTTAGGGTAGGGGATAGGGTTAGGGTACGCGTTAGGGTTAGGGTAGTTATTAAACCTATCCCACTCTCTAGATACCCCTTAGCACGTAAAGGAATATTATTTGGGGGTCCAGCCATGGAGAAGAGTTTAGACACTAGGATAAGATAAGGAACACACCCATTATAAAGAAATCACATTAGGATTCTCTTTTTAAGCTGTTCCTTAAAACACTAGTGCTTAGGAAATCTATTGGAGGCAGAAGCAGTCAAGGGTAGCCTAGGGTTAGGGTTAGGCTTAGGGTACGGCTTAGGGTACGGCTTAGGGTACGGGTTCGGGGATGGCTTCGGGTACGGCGTAGGGTATGGGTTAGGGTTAGGGTTAGGGTTAGTGTTAGGGTTAGGGCTCGGTTTAGGGTATTGGTTAGGATTAGGGTACGTGTTAGGGTTAGGGTAGGGGTTAGGGTTAGGGTACGCGTTAGTGTTAGGGTAGTTATTAAAGCTATCCCACTCTCTAGATACCCCTTAGCACGTAAAGGAATATTATTTGGAGGTCCAGCCATGGAGAAGAATTTAGACACTAGGATAAGATAAGGAACACACCCATTATAAAGAAATCACATTAGGATTCTCTTTTTAAGCTGTTCCTTAAAACACTAGTGCTTAGGAAATCTATTGGAGGCAGAAGCAGTCAAGGGTAGCCTAGGGTTAGGGTTAGGCTTAGGGTACGGCTTAGGGTACGGCTTAGGGTACGGGTTCGGGGAGGGCTTCGGGTATGGCGTAGGGTATGGGTTAGGGTTAGGGTTAGGGTTAGTGTTAGGGTTAGGGCTCGGTTTAGGGTACGGGTTAGGATTAGGGTACGGGTTAGGGTTAGGGTAGGGGATAGGGTTAGGGTACGCGTTAGGGTTAGGGTAGTTATTAAACCTATCCCACTCTCTAGATACCCCTTAGCACGTAAAGGAATATTATTTGGGGGTCCAGCCATGGAGAAGAGTTTAGACACTAGGATAAGATAAGGAACACACCCATTATAAAGAAATCACATTAGGATTCTCTTTTTAAGCTGTTCCTTAAAACACTAGTGCTTAGGAAATCTATTGGAGGCAGAAGCAGTCAAGGGTAGCCTAGGGTTAGGGTTAGGCTTAGGGTACGGCTTAGGGTACGGCTTAGGGTACGGGTTTGGGGAGGGCTTCGGGTACGGCTTAGGGTATGGGTTAGGGTTAGGGTTAGGGTTAGTGTTAGGGTTAGGGCTCGGCTTAGGGTATTGGTTAGGATTAGGGTACGTGTTAGGGTTAGGGTAGGGGTTAGGGTTAGGGTACGCGTTAGTGTTAGGGTAGTTATTAAACCTATCCCAATCTCTAGATACCCCTTAGCACGTAAAGGAATATTATTTGGAGGTCCAGCCATGGAGAAGAGTTTAGACACTAGGATAAGATAAGGAACACACCCATTATAAAGAAATCACAATAAGATTCTCTTTTTAAGCTGTTCCTTAAAACACTAGTGCTTAGGAAATCTATTGGAGGCAGAAGCAGTCAAGGGTAGCCTAGGGTTAGGGTTAGGCTTAGGGTTAGGCTTAGGGTACGGCTTAGGGTACGGGTTCGGGGAGGGCTTCTGGTATGGCGTGGGGTATGGGTTAGGGTTAGAGTTAGGGTTAGTGTTAGGGTTAGGGCTCGGTTTAGGGTATTGGTTAGGATTAGGGTACGTGTTAGCGATAGGGTAGGGGTTAGGGTTAGGGTACGCGTTAGTGCTGGGTAGTTATTAAACCTAACCCACTCTCTAGATACCCCTTAGCACGTAAAGGAATATTATTTGGAGGTCCAGCCATGGAGAAGAGTTTAGACACTAGGATAAGATAAGGAACACACCCATTATAAAGAAATCACATTAGTATTCTCTTTTTAAGCTGTTCCTTAAAACACTAGTGCTTAGGAAATCTATTGGAGGCAGAAGCAGTCAAGGGTAGCCTAGGGTTAGGGTTAGGCTTAGGGTTAGGCTTAGGGTATGGCTTAGGGTACGGGTTCGGGGAGGGCTTCTGGTACGGCGTAGGGTATGGGTTAGGGTTAGGGTTAGGGTTAGTGTTAGGGTTAGGGCTCGGTATAGGGTATTGGTTAGGATTAGGGTACGTGTTAGGGTTAGGGTAGGGTTTAGGGTTAGGGTACGCGTTAGTGTTAGGGTAGTTATTAAACCTAACCCACTCTCTAGATACCCCTTAGCACGTAAAGGAATATTATTTGGAGGTCCAGCCATGGAGAAGAGTTTAGACACTAGGATAAGATAAGGAACACACCCATTATAAAGAAATCACATTAGGATTCTCTTTTTAAGCTGTTCCTTAAAACACTAGTGCTTAGAAAATCTATTGGAGGCAGAAGCAGTCAAGGGTAGCCTAGGGTTAGGGTTAGGCTTAGGGTACGGCTTAGGGTACGGCTTAGGGTACGGGTTCGGGGATGGCTTCGTGTACGGCGTAGGGTATGGGTTAGGGTTAGGGTTAGGGTTAGTGTTAGGGTTAGGGCTCGGTTTAGGGTATTGTTTAGGATTAGGGTACGTGTTAGGGTTAGGGAAGGGGTTAGGGTTAGGGTACGCGTTAGTGTTAGGGTAGTTATTAAAGCTATCCCACTCTCTAGATACCCCTTAGTACGTAAAGGAATATTATTTGGAGGTCCAGCCATGGAGAAGAATTTAGACACTAGGATAAGATAAGGAACACACCCATTATAAAGAAATCACATTAGGATTCTCTTTTTAAGCTGTTCCTTAAAACACTACTGCTTAGGAAATCTATTGGAGGCAGAAGCATTCAAGGGTAGCCTACGTTTAGGCTTAGGCTTAGGGTACGGCTTAGGGTACGGGTTCGGGGAGGGCTTCTGGTACGGCGTAGGGTATGTGTTAGGGTTAGGGTTAGGGTTAGTGTTAGGGTTAGGGCTCGGTTTAGGGTATTGGTTAGGATTAGGGTACGTGTTAGCGATAGGGTAGGGGTTAGGGTTAGGGTACGCATTAGTGTTAGGGTAGTTATTAAACCTATCCCACTCTCTAGATACCCCTTAGCACATAAAGGAATATTATTTGGAGGTCCAGCCATGGAGAAGAGTTTAGACACTAGGATAAGATAAGGAACACACCCATTATAAAGAAATCACAATAAGATTCTCTTTTTAAGCTGTTCCTTAAAACACTAGTGCTTAGGAAATCTATTGGGGGCAGAAGCAGTCAAGGGTAGCCTAGGGTTAGGGTTAGGCTTAGGGTTAGGCTTAGGGTATGGCTTAGGGTACGGATTCGGGGAGGGCTTCTGGTACGGCGTAGGGTATGGGTTAGGGTTAGGGTTAGGGTTAGTGTTAGGGTTAGGGCTCGGTATAGGGTATTGGTTAGGATTAGGGTACGTGTTAGGGTTAGGGTAGGGTTTAGGGTTAGGGTACGCGTTAGTGTTAGGGTAGTTATTAAACCTAACCCACTCTCTAGATACCCCTTAGCACGTAAAGGAATATTATTTGGAGGTCCAGCCATGGAGAAGAGTTTAGACACTAGGATAAGATAAGGAACACACCCATTATAAAGAAATCACATTAGGATTCTCTTTTTAAGCTGTTCCTTAAAACACTAGTGCTTATAAAATCTATTGGAGGCAGAAGCAGTCAAGGGTAGCCTAGGGTTAGGGTTAGGCTTAGGGTACGGCTTAGGGTACGGCTTAGGGTACGGGTTCGGGGATGGCTTCGTGTACGGCGTAGGGTATGGGTTAGGGTTAGGATTAGGGTTAGTGTTAGGGTTAGGGCTCGGTTTAGGGTATTGTTTAGGATTAGGGTACGTGTTAGGGTTAGGGTAGGGGTTAGGGTTAGGGTACGCGTTAGTGTTAGGGTAGTTATTAAAGCTATCCCACTCTCTAGATACCCCTTAGTACGTAAAGGAATATTATTTGGAGGTCCAGCCATGGAGAAGAATTTAGACACTAGGATAAGATAAGGAACACACCCATTATAAAGAAATCACATTAGGATTCTCTTTTTAAGCTGTTCCTTAAAACACTACTGCTTAGGAAATCTATTGGAGGCAGAAGCATTCAAGGGTAGCCTACGTTTAGGCTTAGGCTTAGGGTACGGCTTAGGGTACGGGTTCGGGGAGGGCTTCTGGTACGGCGTAGGGTATGTGTTAGGGTTAGGGTTAGGGTTAGTGTTAGGGTTAGGGCTCGGTTTAGGGTATTGGTTAGGATTAGGGTACGTGTTAGCGATAGGGTAGGGGTTAGGGTTAGGGTACGCATTAGTGTTAGGGTAGTTATTAAACCTATCCCACTCTCTAGATACCCCTTAGCACATAAAGGAATATTATTTGGAGGTCCAGCCATGGAGAAGAGTTTAGACACTAGGATAAGATAAGGAACACACCCATTATAAAGAAATCACAATAAGATTCTCTTTTTAAGCTGTTCCTTAAAACACTAGTGCTTAGGAAATCTATTGGAGGCAGAAGCAGTCAAGGGTAGCCTAGGGTTAGGGTTAGGCTTAGGGTACGGCTTAGGGTACGGCTTAGGGTACGGGTTCGGGGATGGCTTCGGGTACGGCGTAGGGTATGGGTTAGGGTTAGGGTTAGGGTTAGTGTTAGGGTTAGGGCTCGGTTTAGGGTATTGGTTAGGATTAGGGTACGTGTTAGGGTTAGGGTAGGGGTTAGGGTTAAGGTACGCGTTAGTGTTAGGGTAGTTATTAAAGCTATCCCACTCTCTAGATACCCCTTAGCACGTAAAGGAATATTATTTGGAGGTCCAGCCATGGAGAAGAATTTAGACACTAGGATAAGATAAGGAACACACCCATTATAAAGAAATCACATTAGGATTCTCTTTTTAAGCTGTTCCTTAAAACACTACTGCTTAGGAAATCTATTGGAGGCAGAAGCATTCAAGGGTAGCCTACGTTTAGGGTTAGGCTTAGGGTTAGGCTTAGGGTACGGCTTAGGGTACGGGTTCGGGGAGGGCTTCTGGTACGGCGTAGGGTATGGGTTAGTGTTATGGTTAGGGTTAGTGTTAGGGTTAGGGCTCGGTTTAGGGTATTGGTTAGGATTAGGGTACGTGTTAGCGATAGGGTAGGGGTAAGGGTTAGGGTACGCATTAGTGTTAGGGTAGTTATTAAAACTATCCCACTCTCTAGATACCCCTTAGCACATAAAGGAATATTATTTGGAGGTCCAGCCATGGAGAAGAATTTAGACACTAGGATAAGATAAGGAACACACCCATTGTAAAGAAATCACATTAGGATTCTCTTTTTAAGCTGTTCCTTAAAACACTAGTGCTTAGGAAATCTATTGGAGGCAGAAGCAGTCAAGGGTAGCCTAGGGTTAGGGTTAGGCTTAGGGTACGGCTTAGGGTACGGGTTCGGGGAGGGCTTCGGGTATGGCGTAGGGTATGGGTTAGGGTTAGGGTTAGGGTTAGTGTTAGGGTTAGGGCTCGGTTTAGGGTACGGGTTAGGATTAGGGTACGTGTTAGGGTTAGGGTAGGGGATAGGGTTAGGGTACGCGTTAGGGTTAGGGTAGTTATTAAACCTATCCCACTCTCTAGATACCCCTTAGCACGTAAAGGAATATTATTTGGGGGTCCAGCCATGGAGAAGAGTTTAGACACTAGGATAAGATAAGGAACACACCCATTATAAAGAAATCACATTAAGATTCTCTTTTTAAGCTGTTCCTTAAAACACTAGTGCTTAGGAAATCTATTGGAGGCAGAAGCAGTCAAGGGTAGCCTAGGGTTAGGGTTAGGCTTAGGGTACGGCTTAGGGTACGGCTTAGGGTACGGGTTTGGGGAGGGCTTCGGGTACGGCTTAGGGTATGGGTTAGGGTTAGGGTTAGGGTTAGTGTTAGGGTTAGGGCTCGGCTTAGGGTATTGGTTAGGATTAGGGTACGTGTTAGGGTTAGGGTAGGGGTTAGGGTTAGGGTACGCGTTAGTGTTAGGGTAGTTATTAAACCTATCCCAATCTCTAGATACCCCTTAGCACGTAAAGGAATATTATTCGGAGGTCCAGCCATGGAGAAGAGTTTAGACACTAGGATAAGATAAGGAACACACCCATTATAAAGAAATCACATTAGGATTCTCTTTTTAAGCTGTTCCTTAAAACACTAGTGCTTAGGAAATCTATTGGAGGCAGAAGCAGTCAAGGGTAGCCTAGGGTTAGGGTTAGGCTTAGGGTTAGGCTTAGGGTACGGCTTAGGGTACGGGTTCGGGGAGGGCTTCTGGTATGGCGTGGGGTATGGGTTAGGGTTAGGGTTAGGGTTAGTGTTAGGGTTAGGGCTCGGTTTAGGGTATTGGTTAGGATTAGGGTACGTGTTAGCGATAGGGTAGGGGTTAGGGTTAGGGTACGCATTAGTGTTAGGGTAGTTATTAAACCTATCCCACTCTCTAGATACCCCTTAGCACGTAAAGGAATATTATTTGGAGGTCCAGCCATGGAGAAGAGTTTAGACACTAGGATAAGATAAGGAACACACCCATTATAAAGAAATCACATTAGGATTCTCTTTTTAAGCTGTTCCTTAAAACACTAGTGCTTAGGAAATCTATTGGAGGCAGAAGCAGTCAAGGGTAGCCTAGGGTTAGGGTTAGGCTTAGGGTACGGCTTAGGGTACGGGTTCGGGGATGGCTTCGGGTACGGCGTAGGGTATGGGTTAGGGTTAGGGTTAGGGTTAGTGTTAGGGTTAGGGCTCGGTTTAGGGTATTGGTTAGGATTAGGGTACGTGTTAGGGTTAGGGTAGGGGTTAGGGTTAGGGTACGCGTTAGTGTTAGGGTAGTTATTAAAGCTATCCCACTCTCTAGATACCCCTTAGCACGTAAAGGAATATTATTTGGAGGTCCAGCCATGGAGAAGAATTTAGACACTAGGATAAGATAAGGAACACACCCATTATAAAGAAATCACATTAGGATTCTCTTTTTAAGCTGTTCCTTAAAACACTAGTGCTTAGGAAATCTATTGGAGGCAGAAGCAGTCAAGGGTAGCCTAGGGTTAGGGTTAGGCTTAGGGTACGGCTTAGGGTACGGCTTAGGGTACGGGTTCGGGGAGGGCTTCGGGTATGGCGTAGGGTATGGGTTAGGGTTAGGGTTAGGGTTAGTGTTAGGGTTAGGGCTCGGTTTAGGGTACGGGTTAGGATTAGGGTACGGGTTAGTGTTAGGGTAGGGGATAGGGTTAGGGTACGCGTTAGGGTTAGGGTAGTTATTAAACCTATCCCACTCTCTAGATACCCCTTAGCACGTAAAGGAATATTATTTGGGGGTCCAGCCATGGAGAAGAGTTTAGACACTAGGATAAGATAAGGAACACACCCATTATAAAGAAATCACATTAGGATTCTCTTTTTAAGCTGTTCCTTAAAACACTAGTGCTTAGGAAATCTATTGGAGGCAGAAGCAGTCAAGGGTAGCCTAGGGTTAGGGTTAGGCTTAGGGTACGGCTTAGGGTACGGCTTAGGGTACGGGTTTGGGGAGGGCTTCGGGTACGGCTTAGGGTATGGGTTAGGGTTAGGGTTAGGGTTAGTGTTAGGGTTAGGGCTCGGCTTAGGGTATTGGTTAGGATTAGGGTGCGTGTTAGGGTTAGGGTAGGGGTTAGGGTTAGGGTACGCGTTAGTGTTAGGGTAGTTATTAAACCTATCCCAATCTCTAGATACCCCTTAGCACGTAAAGGAATATTATTTGGAGGTCCAGCCATGGAGAAGAGTTTAGACACTAGGATAAGATAAGGAACACACCCATTATAAAGAAATCACAATAAGATTCTCTTTTTAAGCTGTTCCTTAAAACACTAGTGCTTAGGAAATCTATTGGAGGCAGAAGCAGTCAAGGGTAGCCTAGGGTTAGGGTTAGGCTTAGGGTTAGGCTTAGGGTACGGCTTAGGGTACGGGTTCGGGGAGGGCTTCTGGTATGGCGTGGGGTATGGGTTAGGGTTAGAGTTAGGGTTAGTGTTAGGGTTAGGGCTCGGTTTAGGGTATTGGTTAGGATTAGGGTACGTGTTAGCGATAGGGTAGGGGTTAGGGTTAGGGTACGCGTTAGTGCTGGGTAGTTATTAAACCTAACCCACTCTCTAGATACCCCTTAGCACGTAAAGGAATATTACTTGGAGGTCCAGCCATGGAGAAGAGTTTAGACACTAGGATAAGATAAGGAACACACCCATTATAAAGAAATCACATTAGTATTCTCTTTTTAAGCTGTTCCTTAAAACACTAGTGCTTAGGAAATCTATTGGAGGCAGAAGCAGTCAAGGGTAGCCTAGGGTTAGGGTTAGGCTTAGGGTTAGGCTTAGGGTATGGCTTAGGGTACGGGTTCGGGGAGGGCTTCTGGTACGGCGTAGGGTATGGGTTAGGGTTAGGGTTAGGGTTAGTGTTAGGGTTAGGGCTCGGTATAGGGTATTGGTTAGGATTAGGGTACGTGTTAGGGTTAGGGTAGGGTTTAGGGTTAGGGTACGCGTTAGTGTTAGGGTAGTTATTAAACCTAACCCACTCTCTAGATACCCCTTAGCACGTAAAGGAATATTATTTGGAGGTCCAGCCATGGAGAAGAGTTTAGACACTAGGATAAGATAAGGAACACACCCATTATAAAGAAATCACATTAGGATTCTCTTTTTAAGCTGTTCCTTAAAACACTAGTGCTTAGAAAATCTATTGGAGGCAGAAGCAGTCAAGGGTAGCCTAGGGTTAGGGTTAGGCTTAGGGTACGGCTTAGGGTACGGCTTAGGGTACGGGTTCGGGGATGGCTTCGTGTACGGCGTAGGGTATGGGTTAGGGTTAGGGTTAGGGTTAGTGTTAGGGTTAGGGCTCGGTTTAGGGTATTGTTTAGGATTAGGGTACGTGTTAGGGTTAGGGTAGGGGTTAGGGTTAGGGTACGCGTTAGTGTTAGGGTAGTTATTAAAGCTATCCCACTCTCTAGATACCCCTTAGTACGTAAAGGAATATTATTTGGAGGTCCAGCCATGGAGAAGAATTTAGACACTAGGATAAGATAAGGAACACACCCATTATAAAGAAATCACATTAGGATTCTCTTTTTAAGCTGTTCCTTAAAACACTACTGCTTAGGAAATCTATTGGAGGCAGAAGCATTCAAGGGTAGCCTACGTTTAGGCTTAGGCTTAGGGTACGGCTTAGGGTACGGGTTCGGGGAGGGCTTCTGGTACGGCGTAGGATATGTGTTAGGGTTAGGGTTAGGGTTAGTGTTAGGGTTAGGGCTCGGTTTAGGGTATTGGTTAGGATTAGGGTACGTGTTAGCGATAGGGTAGGGGTTAGGGTTAGGGTACGCATTAGTGTTACGGTAGTTATTAAACCTATCCCACTCTCTAGATACCCCTTAGCACATAAAGGAATATTATTTGGAGGTCCAGCCATGGAGAAGAGTTTAGACACTAGGATAAGATAAGGAACACACCCATTATAAAGAAATCACAATAAGATTCTCTTTTTAAGCTGTTCCTTAAAACACTAGTGCTTAGGAAATCTATTGGAGGCAGAAGCAGTCAAGGGTAGCCTAGGGTTAGGGTTAGGCTTAGGGTTAGGCTTAGGGTATGGCTTAGGGTACGGGTTCGGGGAGGGCTTCTGGTACGGCGTAGGGTATGGGTTAGGGTTAGGGTTAGGGTTAGTGTTAGGGTTAGGGCTCGGTATAGGGTATTGGTTAGGATTAGGGTACGTGTTAGGGTTAGGGTAGGGTTTAGGGTTAGGGTACGCGTTAGTGTTAGGGTAGTTATTAAACCTAACCCACTCTCTAGATACCCCTTAGCACGTAAAGGAATATTATTTGGAGGTCCAGCCATGGAGAAGAGTTTAGACACTAGGATAAGATAAGGAACACACCCATTATAAAGAAATCACATTAGGATTCTCTTTTTAAGCTGTTCCTTAAAACACTAGTGCTTATAAAATCTATTGGAGGCAGAAGCAGTCAAGGGTAGCCTAGGGTTAGGGTTAGGCTTAGGGTACGGCTTAGGGTACGGCTTAGGGTACGGGTTCGGGGATGGCTTCGTGTACGGCGTAGGGTATGGGTTAGGGTTAGGGTTAGGGTTAGTGTTAGGGTTAGGGCTCGGTTTAGGGTATTGTTTAGGATTAGGGTACGTGTTAGGGTTAGGGTAGGGGTTAGGGTTAGGGTACGCGTTAGTGTTAGGGTAGTTATTAAAGCTATCCCACTCTCTAGATACCCCTTAGTACGTAAAGGAATATTATTTGGAGGTCCAGCCATGGAGAAGAATTTAGACACTAGGATAAGATAAGGAACACACCCATTATAAAGAAATCACATTAGGATTCTCTTTTTAAGCTGTTCCTTAAAACACTACTGCTTAGGAAATCTATTGGAGGCAGAAGCATTCAAGGGTAGCCTACGTTTAGGCTTAGGCTTAGGGTACGGCTTAGGGTACGGGTTCGGGGAGGGCTTCTGGTACGGCGTAGGGTATGTGTTAGGGTTAGGGTTAGGGTTAGTGTTAGGGTTAGGGCTCGGTTTAGGGTATTGGTTAGGATTAGGGTACGTGTTAGCGATAGGGTAGGGGTTAGGGTTAGGGTACGCATTAGTGTTAGGGTAGTTATTAAACCTATCCCACTCTCTAGATACCCCTTAGCACATAAAGGAATATTATTTGGAGGTCCAGCCATGGAGAAGAGTTTAGACACTAGGATAAGATAAGGAACACACCCATTATAAAGAAATCACAATAAGATTCTCTTTTTAAGCTGTTCCTTAAAACACTAGTGCTTAGGAAATCTATTGGAGGCAGAAGCAGTCAAGGGTAGCCTAGGGTTAGGGTTAGGCTTAGGGTACGGCTTAGGGTACGGCTTAGGGTACGGGTTCGGGGAGGGCTTCTGGTACGGCGTAGGGTATGGGTTAGGGTTAGGGTTAGGGTTAGTGTTAGGGTTAGGGCTCGGTATAGGGTATTGGTTAGGATTAGGGTACGTGTTAGGGTTAGGGTAGGGTTTAGGGTTAGGGTACGCGTTAGTGTTAGGGTAGTTATTAAACCTAACCCACTCTCTAGATACCCCTTAGCACGTAAAGGAATATTATTTGGAGGTTCAGCAATGGAGAAGAGTTTAGACACTAGGATAAGATAAGGAACACACCCATTATAAAGAAATCACATTAGGATTCTCTTTTTAAGCTGTTCCTTAAAACACTAGTGCTTAGGAAATCTATTGGAGGCAGAAGCAGTCAAGGGTAGCCTAGGGTTAGGGTTAGGCTTAGGGTACGGCTTAGGGTACGGCTTAGGGTACGGGTTCGGGGAGGGCTTCGGGTATGGCGTAGGGTATGGGTTAGGGTTAGGGTTAGGGTTAGTGTTAGGGTTAGGGCTCGGTTTAGGGTACGGGTTAGGATTAGGGTACGGGTTAGGGTTAGGGTAGGGGATAGGGTTAGGGTACGCGTTAGGGTTAGGGTAGTTATTAAACCTATCCCACTCTCTAGATACCCCTTAGCACGTAAAGGAATATTATTTGGGGGTCCAGCCATGGAGAAGAGTTTAGACACTAGGATAAGATAAGGAACACACCCATTATAAAGAAATCACATTAGGATTCTCTTTTTAAGCTGTTCCTTAAAACACTAGTGCTTAGGAAATCTATTGGAGGCAGAAGCAGTCAAGGGTAGCCTAGGGTTAGGGTTAGGCTTAGGGTACGGCTTAGGGTACGTCTTAGGGTACGGGTTTGGGGAGGGCTTCGGGTACGGCTTAGGGTATGGGTTAGGGTTAGGGTTAGGGTTAGTGTTAGGGTTAGGGCTCGGCTTAGGGTATTGGTTAGGATTAGGGTACGTGTTAGGGTTAGGGTAGGGGTTAGGGTTAGGGTACGCGTTAGTGTTAGGGTAGTTATTAAACCTATCCCAATCTCTAGATACCCCTTAGCACGTAAAGGAATATTATTTGGAGGTCCAGCCATGGAGAAGAGTTTAGACACTAGGATAAGATAAGGAACACACCCATTATAAAGAAATCACAATAAGATTCTCTTTTTAAGCTGTTCCTTAAAACACTAGTGCTTAGGAAATCTATTGGAGGCAGAAGCAGTCAAGGGTAGCCTAGGGTTAGGGTTAGGCTTAGGGTTAGGCTTAGGGTACGGCTTAGGGTACGGGTTCGGGGAGGGCTTCTGGTATGGCGTGGGGTATGGGTTAGGGTTAGAGTTAGGGTTAGTGTTAGGGTTAGGGCTCGGTTTAGGGTATTGGTTAGGATTAGGGTACGTGTTAGCGATAGGGTAGGGGTTAGGGTTAGGGTACGCGTTAGTGCTGGGTAGTTATTAAACCTAACCCACTCTCTAGATACCCCTTAGCACGTAAAGGAATATTATTTGGAGGTCCAGCCATGGAGAAGAGTTTAGACACTAGGATAAGATAAGGAACACACCCATTATAAAGAAATCACATTAGTATTCTCTTTTTAAGCTGTTCCTTAAAACACTAGTGCTTAGGAAATCTATTGGAGGCAGAAGCAGTCAAGGGTAGCCTAGGGTTAGGGTTAGGCTTAGGGTTAGGCTTAGGGTATGGCTTAGGGTACGGGTTCGGGGAGGGCTTCTGGTACGGCGTAGGGTATGGTTTAGGGTTAGGGTTAGGGTTAGTGTTAGGGTTAGGGCTCGGTATAGGGTATTGGTTAGGATTAGGGTACGTGTTAGGGTTAGGGTAGGGTTTAGGGTTAGGGTACGCGTTAGTGTTAGGGTAGTTATTAAACCTAACCCACTCTCTAGATACCCCTTAGCACGTAAAGGAATATTATTTGGAGGTCCAGCCATGGAGAAGAGTTTAGACACTAGGATAAGATAAGGAACACACCCATTATAAAGAAATCACATTAGGATTCTCTTTTTAAGCTGTTCCTTAAAACACTAGTGCTTAGAAAATCTATTGGAGGCAGAAGCAGTCAAGGGTAGCCTAGGGTTAGGGTTAGGCTTAGGGTACGGCTTAGGGTACGGCTTAGGGTACGGGTTCGGGGATGGCTTCGTGTACGGCGTAGGGTATGGGTTAGGGTTAGGGTTAGGGTTAGTGTTAGGGTTAGGGCTCGGTTTAGGGTATTTTTTAGGATTAGGGTACGTGTTAGGGTTAGGGTAGGGGTTAGGGTTAGGGTACGCGTTAGTGTTAGGGTAGTTATTAAAGCTATCCCACTCTCTAGATACCCCTTAGTACGTAAAGGAATATTATTTGGAGGTCCAGCCATGGAGAAGAATTTAGACACTAGGATAAGATAAGGAACACACCCATTATAAAGAAATCACATTAGGATTCTCTTTTTAAGCTGTTCCTTAAAACACTACTGCTTAGGAAATCTATTGGAGGCAGAAGCATTCAAGGGTAGCCTACGTTTAGGGTTAGGCTTAGGGTACGGCTTAGGGTACGGGTTCGGGGAGGGCTTCTGGTACGGCGTAGGGTATGTGTTAGGGTTAGGGTTAGGGTTAGTGTTAGGGTTAGGGCTCGGTTTAGGGTATTGGTTAGGATTAGGGTACGTGTTAGCGATAGGGTAGGGGTTAGGGTTAGGGTACGCATTAGTGTTAGGGTAGTTATTAAACCTATCCCACTCTCTAGATACCCCTTAGCACATAAAGGAATATTATTTAGAGGTCCAGCCATGGAGAAGAGTTTAGACACTAGGATAAGATAAGGAACACACCCATTATAAAGAAATCACAATAAGATTCTCTTTTTAAGCTGTTCCTTAAAACACTAGTGCTTAGGAAATCTATTGGAGGCAGAAGCAGTCAAGGGTAGCCTAGGGTTAGGGTTAGGCTTAGGGTACGGCTTAGGGTACGGCTTAGGGTACGGGTTCGGGGATGGCTTCGGGTACGGTGTAGGGTATGGGTTAGGGTTAGGGTTAGGGTTAGTGTTAGGGTTAGGGCTCGGTTTAGGGTATTGGTTAGGATTAGGGTACGTGTTAGGGTTAGGGTAGGGGTTAGGGTTAGAGTACGCGTTAGTGTTAGGGTAGTTATTAAAGCTATCCCACTCTCTAGATACCCCTTAGCACGTAAAGGAATATTATTTGGAGGTCCAGCCATGGAGAAGAATTTAGACACTAGGATAAGATAAGGAACACACCCATTATAAAGAAATCACATTAGGATTCTCTTTTTAAGCTGTTCCTTAAAACACTACTGCTTAGGAAATCTATTGGAGGCAGAAGCATTCAAGGGTAGCCTACGTTTAGGGTTAGGCTTAGGTTTAGGCTTAGGGTACGGCTTAGGTTACGGGTTCGGGGAGGGCTTCTGGTACGGCGTAGGGTATGTGTTAGGGTTAGGGTTAGGGTTAGTGTTAGGGTTAGGGCTCGGTTTAGGGTATTGGTTAGGATTAGGGTACGTGTTAGCGATAGGGTAGGGGTTAGGGTTAGGGTACGCATTAGTGTTAGGGTAGTTATTAAACCTATCCCACTCTCTAGATACCCCTTAGCACGTAAAGGAATATTATTTGGAGGTCCAGCCATGGAGAAGAGTTTAGACACTAGGATAAGATAAGGAACACACCCATTATAAAGAAATCACATTAGGATTCTCTTTTTAAGCTGTTCCTTAAAACACTAGTGCTTAGGAAATCTATTGGAGGCAGAAGCAGTCAAGGGTAGCCTAGGGTTAGGGTTAGGCTTAGGGTACGGCTTAGGGTACGGCTTAGGGTACGGGTTTGGGGAGGGCTTCGGGTACGGCTTAGGGTATGGGTTAGGGTTAGGGTTAGGGTTAGTGTTAGGGTTAGGGCTCGGCTTAGGGTATTGGTTAGGATTAGGGTACGTGTTAGGGTTAGGGTAGGGGTTAGGGTTAGGGTACGCGTTAGTGTTTGGGTAGTTATTAAACCTAACCCACTCTCTAGATACCCCTTAGCACGTAAAGGAATATTATTTGGAGGTCCAGCCATGGAGAAGAGTTTAGACACTAGGATAAGATAAGGAACACACCCATTATAAAGAAATCACATTAGGATTCTCTTTTTAAGCTGTTCCTTAAAACACTAGTGCTTAGGAAATCTATTGGAGGCAGAAGCAGTCAAGGGTAGCCTAGGGTTAGGGTTAGGCTTAGGGTTAGGCTTAGGGTACGGCTTAGGGTACGGGTTCGGGGAGGGCTTCTGGTATGGCGTGGGTTATGGGTTAGGGTTAGGGTTAGGGTTAGTGTTAGGGTTAGGGCTCGGTTTAGGGTATTGGTTAGGATTAGGGTACGTGTTAGCGATAGGGTAGGGGTTAGGGTTAGGGTGCGCGTTAGTGTTAGGGTAGTTATTAAACCTAACCCACTCTCTAGATACCCCTTAGCACGTAAAGGAATATTATTTGGAGGTCCAGCCATGGAGAAGAGTTTAGACACTAGGATAAGATAAGGAACACACCCATTATAAAGAAATCACATTAGGATTCTCTTTTTAAGCTGTTCCTTAAAACACTAGTGCTTAGGAAATCTATTGGAGGCAGAAGCAGTCAAGGGTAGCCTAGGGTTAGGGTTAGGCTTAGGGTTAGGCTTAGGGTATGGCTTAGGGTACGGGTTCGGGGAGGGCTTCTGGTACGGCGTAGGGTATGGGTTAGGGTTAGGGTTAGGGTTAGTGTTAGGGTTAGGGCTCGGTATAGGGTATTGGTTAGGATTAGGGTACGTGTTAGGGTTAGGGTAGGGTTTAGGGTTAGGGTACGCGTTAGTGTTAGGGTAGTTATTAAACCTAACCCACTCTCTAGATACCCCTTAGCACGTAAAGGAATATTATTTGGAGGTCCAGCCATGGAGAACAGTTTAGACACTAGGATAAGATAAGGAACACACCCATTATAAAGAAATCACATTAGGATTCTCTTTTTAAGCTGTTCCTTAAAACACTAGTGCTTAGAAAATCTATTGGAGGCAGAAGCAGTCAAGGGTAGCCTAGGGTTAGGGTTAGGCTTAGGGTACGGCTTAGGGTACGGCTTAGGGTACGGGTTCGGGGATGGCTTCGTGTACGGCGTAGGGTATGGGTTAGGGTTAGGGTTAGGGTTAGTGTTAGGGTTAGGGCTCGGTTTAGGGTATTGTTTAGGATTAGGGTACGTGTTAGGGTTAGGGTAGGGGTTAGGGTTAGGGTACGCGTTAGTGTTAGGGTAGTTATTAAAGCTATCCCACTCTCTAGATACCCCTTAGCACGTAAAGGAATATTATTTGGAGGTCCAGCCATGGAGAAGAATTTAGACACTAGGATAAGATAAAGAACACACCCATTATAAAGAAATCACATTAGGATTCTCTTTTTAAGCTGTTCCTTAAAACACTACTGCTTAGGAAATCTATTGGAGGCAGAAGCATTCAAGGGTAGCCTACGTTTAGGGTTAGGCTTAGGGTACGGCTTAGGGTACGGGTTCGGGGAGGGCTTCTGGTACGGCGTAGGGTATGTGTTAGGGTTAGGGTTAGGGTTAGTGTTAGGGTTAGGGCTCGGTTTAGGGTATTGGTTAGGATTAGGGTACGTGTTAGCGATAGGGTAGGGGTTAGGGTTAGGGTACGCATTAGTGTTAGGGTACTTATTAAACCTATCCCACTCTCTAGATACCCCTTAGCACATAAAGGAATATTATTTGGAGGTCCAGCCATGGAGAAGAGTTTAGACACTAGGATAAGATAAGGAACACACCCATTATAAAGAAATCACAATAAGATTCTCTTTTTAAGCTGTTCCTTAAAACACTAGTGCTTAGGAAATCTATTGGAGGCAGAAGCAGTCAAGGGTAGCCTAGGGTTAGGGTTAGGCTTAGGGTACGGCTTAGGGTACGGCTTAGGGTACGGGTTCGGGGATGGCTTCGGGTACGGCGTAGGGTATGGGTTAGGGTTAGGGTTAGGGTTAGTGTTAGGGTTAGGGCTCGGTTTAGGGTATTGGTTAGGATTAGGGTACGTGTTAGGGTTAGGGTAGGGGTTAGGGTTAGGGTACGCGTTAGTGTTAGGGTAGTTATTAAAGCTATCCCACTCTCTAGATACCCCTTAGCACGTAAAGGAATATTATTTGGAGGTCCAGCCATGGAGAAGAATTTAGACACTAGGATAAGATAAGGAACACACCCATTATAAAGAAATCACATTAGGATTCTCTTTTTAAGCTGTTCCTTAAAACACTAGTGCTTAGGAAATCTATTGGAGGCAGAAGCAGTCAAGGGTAGCCTAGGGTTAGGGTTAGGCTTAGGGTACGGCTTAGGGTACGGCTTAGGGTACGGGTTCGGGGAGGGCTTCGGGTATGGCGTAGGGTATGGGTTAGGGTTAGGGTTAGGGTTAGTGTTAGGGTTAGGGCTCGGTTTAGGGTACGGGTTAGGATTAGGGTACGGGTTAGGGTTAGGGTAGGGGATAGGGTTAGGGTACGCGTTAGGGTTAGGGTAGTTATTAAACCTATCCCACTCTCTAGATACCCCTTAGCACGTAAAGGAATATTATTTGGGGGTCCAGCCATGGAGAAGAGTTTAGACACTAGGATAAGATAAGGAACACACCCATTATAAAGAAATCACATTAGGATTCTCTTTTTAAGCTGTTCCTTAAAACACTAGTGCTTAGGAAATCTATTGGAGGCAGAAGCAGTCAAGGGTAGCCTAGGGTTAGGGTTAGGCTTAGGGTACGGCTTAGGGTACGGCTTAGGGTACGGGTTTGGGGAGGGCTTCGGGTACGGCTTAGGGTATGGGTTAGGGTTAGGGTTAGGGTTAGTGTTAGGGTTAGGGCTCGGCTTAGGGTATTGGTTAGGATTAGGGTACGTGTTAGGGTTAGGGTAGGGGTTAGGGTTAGGGTACGCGTTAGTGTTAGGGTAGTTATTAAACCTATCCCAATCTCTAGATACCCCTTAGCACGTAAAGGAATATTATTTGGAGGTCCAGCCATGGAGAAGAGTTTAGACACTAGGATAAGATAAGGAACACACCCATTATAAAGAAATCACAATAAGATTCTCTTTTTAAGCTGTTCCTTAAAACACTAGTGCTTAGGAAATCTATTGGAGGCAGAAGCAGTCAAGGGTAGCCTAGGGTTAGGGTTAGGCTTAGGGTTAGGCTTAGGGTACGGCTTAGGGTACGGGTTCGGGGAGGGCTTCTGGTATGGCGTGGGGTATGGGTTAGGGTTAGAGTTAGGGTTAGTGTTAGGGTTAGGGCTCGGTTTAGGGTATTGGTTAGGATTAGGGTACGTGTTAGCGATAGGGTAGGGGTTAGGGTTAGGGTACACGTTAGTGCTGGGTAGTTATTAAACCTAACCCACTCTCTAGATACCCCTTAGCACGTAAAGGAATATTATTTGGAGGTCCAGCCATGGAGAAGAGTTTAGACACTAGGATAAGATAAGGAACACACCCATTATAAAGAAATCACATTAGGATTCTCTTTTTAAGCTGTTCCTTAAAACACTAGTGCTTAGGAAATCTATTGGAGGCAGAAGCATCCAAGGGTAGCCTAGGGTTAGGGTTAGGCTTAGGGTACGGATTAGGGTACGGGTTCGGGGAGGGCTTCTGGTACGGCGTAGGGTATGGGTTAGGGTTAGGGTTAGGGTTAGTGTTAGGGTTAGGGCTCGGTATAGGGTATTGGTTAGGATTAGGGTACGTGTTAGGGTTAGGGTAGGGTTTAGGGTTAGGGTACGCGTTAGTGTTAGGGTAGTTTTTAAACCTAACCCACTCTCTAGATACCCTTTAGCACGTAAAGGAATATTATTTGGAGGTTCAGCCATGGAGAAGAGTTTAGACACTAGGATAAGATAAGGAACACACCCATTATAAAGAAATCACATTAGGATTCTCTTTTTAAGCTGTTCCTTAAAACACTAGTGCTTAGAAAATCTATTGGAGGCAGAAGCAGTCAAGGGTAGCCTAGGGTTAGGTTTAGGCTTAGGGTACGGCTTAGGTTACCGGTTCGGGGAGGGCTTCGGGTACGGCGTAGGGTATGGGTTAGGGTTACGGTTAGGGTTCGTGTTAGGGTTAGGGCTCGGTTTAGGTTATTGGTTAGGATTAGGGTACGTGTTAGGGTTAGGGTAGGGGTTAGGGTTAGGGTACGCGTTAGTGTTAGGGTAGTTATTAAACCTATCCCAGTCTCTAGATACCCCTTAGCACGTAAAGGAATATTATTTGGAGTTCCAGCCATGGAGAAGAGTTTAGACACTAGGATAAGAAAAGGAACACACCCATTGTAAAGAAATCACATTAGGATTCTCTTTTTAAGCTGTTCCTTAAAACACTAGTGCTTAGGAAATCTATTGGAGGCAGAAGCAGTCAAGGGTAGCCTAGGGTTAGGGTTAGGCTTAGGGTACGGCTTAGGGTACGGCTTAGGGTACGGGTTCGGGGAGGGCTTCGGGTATGGCGTAGGGTATGGGTTAGGGTTAGGGTTAGGGTTAGTGTTAGGGTTAGGGCTCGGTTTAGGGTACGGGTTAGGATTAGGGTACGTGTTAGGGTTAGGGTAGGGGATAGGGTTAGGGTACGCGTTAGGGTTAGGGTAGTTATTAAACCTATCCCACTCTCTAGATACCCCTTAGCACGTAAAGGAATATTATTTGGGGGTCCAGCCATGGAGAAGAGTTTAGACACTAGGATAAGATAAGGAACACACCCATTATAAAGAAATCACATTAGGATTCTCTTTTTAAGCTGTTCCTTAAAACACTAGTGCTTAGGAAATCTATTGGAGGCAGAAGCAGTCAAGGGTAGCCTAGGGTTAGGGTTAGGCTTAGGCTACGGCTTAGGGTACGGCTTAGGGTACGGGTTCGGGGAGGGCTTCTGGTATGGCGTAGGGTATGGGTTAGGGTTAGGGTTAGGGTTAGTGTTAGGGTTAGGGCTCGGTTTAGGGTATTGGTTAGGATTAGGGTACGTGTTAGCGATAGGGTAGGGGATAGGGTTAGGGTACGCGTTAGTGTTAGGGTAGTTATTAAACCTAACACACTCTCTAGATACCCCTTAGCACGTAAAGGAATATTATTTGGAGGTCCAGCCATGGAGAAGAGTTTAGACACTAGGATAAGATAAGGAACACACCCATTATAAAGAAATCACATTAGGATTCTCTTTTTAAGCTGTTCCTTAAAACACTAGTGCTTAGGAAATCTATTGGAGGCAGAAGCAGTCAAGGGTAGCCTAGGGTTAGGGTTAGGCTTAGGGTTAGGCTTAGGGTACGGCTTAGGGTACGGGTTCGGGGAGGGCTTCTGGTACGGCGTAGGGTATGGGTTAGGGTTAGGGTTAGGGTTAGTGTTAGGGTTAGGGCTCGGTATAGGGTATTGGTTAGGATTAGGGTACGTGTTAGGGTTAGGGTAGGGTTTAGGGTTCGGGTACGCGTTAGTGTTAGGGTAGTTATTAAACCTAACCCACTCTCTAGATACCCCTTAGCACGTAAAGGAATATTATTTGGAGGTCCAGCCATGGAGAAGAGTTTAGACACTAGGATAAGATAAGGAACACACCCATTATAAAGAAATCACATTAGGATTCTCTTTTTAAGCTGTTCCTTAAAACACTAGTGCTTAGAAAATCTATTGGAGGCAGAAGCAGTCAAGGGTAGCCTAGGGTTAGGTTTAGGCTTAGGGTACGGCTTAGGGTACGGCTTAGGGTACCGGTTCGGGGAGGGCTTCGGGTACGGCGTAGGGTATGTGTTAGGGTTACGGTTAGGGTTAGTGTTAGGGTTAGGGCTCGGTTTAGGGTATTGGTTAGGATTAGGGTACGAGTTAGGGTTAGGGTAGGGGTTAGGGTTAGGGTACGCGTTAGTGTTAGGGTAGTTATTAAACCTATCCCAGTCTCTAGATACCCCTTAGCACGTAAAGGAATATTATTTGGAGGTCCAGCCATGGAGAAGAGTTTAGACACTAGGATAAGATAAGGAACACACCCATTGTAAAGAAATCACATTAGGATTCTCTTTTTAAGCTGTTCCTTAAAACACTAGTGCTTAGGAAATCTATTGGAGGCAGAAGCAGTCAAGGGTAGCCTAGGGTTAGGGTTAGGCTTAGGGTACGGCTTAGGGTACGGCTTAGGGTACGGGTTCGGGGAGGGCTTCGGGTATGGCGTAGGGTATGGGTTAGTGTTAGGGTTAGGGTTAGTGTTAGGGTTAGGGCTCGGTTTAGGGTACGGGTTAGGATTAGGGTACGTGTTAGGGTTAGGGTAGGGGATAGGGTTAGGGTACGCGTTAGGGTTAGGGTAGTTATTAAACCTATCCCACTCTCTAGATACCCCTTAGCACGTAAAGGAATATTATTTGGGGGTCCAGCCATGGAGAAGAGTTTAGACACTAGGATAAGATAAGGAACACACCCATTATAAAGAAATCACATTAAGATTCTCTTTTTAAGCTGTTCCTTAAAACACTAGTGCTTAGGAAATCTATTGGAGGCAGAAGCAGTCAAGGGTAGCCTAGGGTTAGGGTTAGGCTTAGGGTACGGCTTAGGGTACGGCTTAGGGTACGGGTTTGGGGAGGGCTTCGGGTACGGCTTAGGGTATGGGTTAGGGTTAGGGTTAGGGTTAGTGTTAGGGTTAGGGCTCGGCTTAGGGTATTGGTTAGGATTAGGGTACGTGTTAGGGTTAGGGTAGGGGTTAGGGTTAGGGTACGCGTTAGTGTTAGGGTAGTTATTAAACCTATCCCAATCTCTAGATACCCCTTAGCACGTAAAGGAATATTATTCGGAGGTCCAGCCATGGAGAAGAGTTTAGACACTAGGATAAGATAAGGAACACACCCATTATAAAGAAATCACATTAGGATTCTCTTTTTAAGCTGTTCCTTAAAACACTAGTGCTTAGGAAATCTATTGGAGGCAGAAGCAGTCAAGGGTAGCCTAGGGTTAGGGTTAGGCTTAGGGTTAGGCTTAGGGTACGGCTTAGGGTACGGGTTCGGGGAGGGCTTCTGGTATGGCGTGGGGTATGGGTTAGGGTTAGGGTTAGGGTTAGTGTTAGGGTTAGGGCTCGGTTTAGGGTATTGGTTAGGATTAGGGTACGTGTTAGCGATAGGGTAGGGGTTAGGGTTAGGGTACGCGTTAGTGTTAGGGTAGTTATTAAACCTAACCCACTCTCTAGATACCCCTTAGCACGTAAAGGAATATTATTTGGAGGTCCAGCCATGGAGAAGAGTTTAGACACTAGGATAAGATAAGGAACACACCCATTATAAAGAAATCACATTAGGATTCTCTTTTTAAGCTGTTCCTTAAAACACTAGTGCTTAGGAAATCTATTGGAGGCAGAAGCAGTCAAGGGTAGCCTAGGGTTAGGGTTAGGCTTAGGGTACGGCTTAGGGTACGGCTTAGGGTACGGGTTCGGGGATGGCTTCGGGTACGGCGTAGGGTATGGGTTAGGGTTAGGGTTAGGGTTAGTGTTAGGGTTAGGGCTCGGTTTAGGGTATTGGTTAGGATTAGGGTACGTGTTAGGGTTAGGGTAGGGGTTAGGGTTAGGGTACGCGTTAGTGTTAGGGTAGTTATTAAAGCTATCCCACTCTCTAGATACCCCTTAGCACGTAAAGGAATATTATTTGGAGGTCCAGCCATGGAGAAGAATTTAGACACTAGGATAAGATAAGGAACACACCCATTATAAAGAAATCACATTAGGATTCTCTTTTTAAGCTGTTCCTTAAAACACTAGTGCTTAGGAAATCTATTGGAGGCAGAAGCAGTCAAGGGTAGCCTAGGGTTAGGGTTAGGCTTAGGGTACGGCTTAGGGTACGGCTTAGGGTACGGGTTCGGGGAGGGCTTCGGGTATGGCGTAGGGTATGGGTTAGGGTTAGGGTTAGGGTTAGTGTTAGGGTTAGGGCTCGGTTTAGGGTACGGGTTAGGATTAGGGTACGGGTTAGGGTTAGAGTAGGGGATAGGGTTAGGGTACGCGTTAGGGTTAGGGTAGTTATTAAACCTATCCCACTCTCTAGATACCCCTTAGCACGTAAAGGAATATTATTTGGGGGTCCAGCCATGGAGAAGAGTTTAGACACTAGGATAAGATAAGGAACACACCCATTATAAAGAAATCACATTAGGATTCTCTTTTTAAGCTGTTCCTTAAAACACTAGTGCTTAGGAAATCTATTGGAGGCAGAAGCAGTCAAGGGTAGCCTAGGGTTAGGGTTAGGCTTAGGGTACGGCTTAGGGTACGGCTTAGGGTACGGGTTTGGGGAGGGCTTCGGGTACGGCTTAGGGTATGGGTTAGGGTTAGGGTTAGGGTTAGTGTTAGGGTTAGGGCTCGGCTTAGGGTATTGGTTAGGATTAGGGTACGTGTTAGGGTTAGGGTAGGGGTTAGGGTTAGGGTACGCGTTAGTGTTAGGGTAGTTATTAAACCTATCCCAATCTCTAGATACCCCTTAGCACGTAAAGGAATATTATTTGGAGGTCCAGCCATGGAGAAGAGTTTAGACACTAGGATAAGATAAGGAACACACCCATTATAAAGAAATCACAATAAGATTCTCTTTTTAAGCTGTTCCTTAAAACACTAGTGCTTAGGAAATCTATTGGAGGCAGAAGCAGTCAAGGGTAGCCTAGGGTTAGGGTTAGGCTTAGGGTTAGGCTTAGGGTACGGCTTAGGGTACGGGTTCGGGGAGGGCTTCTGGTATGGCGTGGGGTATGGGTTAGGGTTAGAGTTAGGGTTAGTGTTAGGGTTAGGGCTCGGTTTAGGGTATTGGTTAGGATTAGGGTACGTGTTAGCGATAGGGTAGGGGTTAGGGTTAGGGTACGCGTTAGTGCTGGGTAGTTATTAAACCTAACCCACTCTCTAGATACCCCTTAGCACGTAAAGGAATATTATTTGGAGGTCCAGCCATGGAGAAGAGTTTAGACACTAGGATAAGATAAGGAACACACCCATTATAAAGAAATCACATTAGTATTCTCTTTTTAAGCTGTTCCTTAAAACACTAGTGCTTAGGAAATCTATTGGAGGCAGAAGCAGTCAAGGGTAGCCTAGGGTTAGGGTTAGGCTTAGGGTTAGGCGTAGGGTATGGCTTAGGGTACGGGTTCGGGGAGGGCTTCTGGTACGGCGTAGGGTATGGGTTAGGGTTAGGGTTAGGGTTAGTGTTAGGGTTAGGGCTCGGTATAGGGTATTGGTTAGGATTAGGGTACGTGTTAGGGTTAGGGTAGGGTTTAGGGTTAGGGTACGCGTTAGTGTTAGGGTAGTTATTAAACCTAACCCACTCTCTAGATACCCCTTAGCACGTAAAGGAATATTATTTGGAGGTCCAGCCATGGAGAAGAGTTTAGACACTAGGATAAGATAAGGAACACACCCATTGTAAAGAAATCACATTAGGATTCTCTTTTTAAGCTGTTCCTTAAAACACTAGTGCTTAGGAAATCTATTGGAGGCAGAAGCAGTCAAGGGTAGCCTAGGGTTAGGGTTAGGCTTAGGGTACGGCTTAGGGTACGGCTTAGGGTACGGGTTCGGGGAGGGCTTCGGGTATGGCGTAGGGTATGGGTTAGTGTTAGGGTTAGGGTTAGTGTTAGGGTTAGGGCTCGGTTTAGGGTACGGGTTAGGATTAGGGTACGTGTTAGGGTTAGGGTAGGGGATAGGGTTAGGGTACGCGTTAGGGTTAGGGTAGTTATTAAACCTATCCCACTCTCTAGATACCCCTTAGCACGTAAAGGAATATTATTTGGGGGTCCAGCCATGGAGAAGAGTTTAGACACTAGGATAAGATAAGGAACACACCCATTATAAAGAAATCACATTAAGATTCTCTTTTTAAGCTGTTCCTTAAAACACTAGTGCTTAGGAAATCTATTGGAGGCAGAAGCAGTCAAGGGTAGCCTAGGGTTAGGGTTAGGCTTAGGGTACGGCTTAGGGTACGGCTTAGGGTACGGGTTTGGGGAGGGCTTCGGGTACGGCTTAGGGTATGGGTTAGGGTTAGGGTTAGGGTTAGTGTTAGGGTTAGGGCTCGGCTTAGGGTATTGGTTAGGATTAGGGTACGTGTTAGGGTTAGGGTAGGGGTTAGGGTTAGGGTACGCGTTAGTGTTAGGGTAGTTATTAAACCTATCCCAATCTCTAGATACCCCTTAGCACGTAAAGGAATATTATTCGGAGGTCCAGCCATGGAGAAGAGTTTAGACACTAGGATAAGATAAGGAACACACCCATTATAAAGAAATCACATTAGGATTCTCTTTTTAAGCTGTTCCTTAAAACACTAGTGCTTAGGAAATCTATTGGAGGCAGAAGCAGTCAAGGGTAGCCTAGGGTTAGGGTTAGGCTTAGGGTTAGGCTTAGGGTACGGCTTAGGGTACGGGTTCGGGGAGGGCTTCTGGTATGGCGTGGGGTATGGGTTAGGGTTAGGGTTAGGGTTAGTGTTAGGGTTAGGGCTCGGTTTAGGGTATTGGTTAGGATTAGGGTACGTGTTAGCGATAGGGTAGGGGTTAGGGTTAGGGTACGCGTTAGTGTTAGGGTAGTTATTAAACCTAACCCACTCTCTAGATACCCCTTAGCACGTAAAGGAATATTATTTGGAGGTCCAGCCATGGAGAAGAGTTTAGACACTAGGATAAGATAAGGAACACACCCATTATAAAGAAATCACATTAGGATTCTCTTTTTAAGCTGTTCCTTAAAACACTAGTGCTTAGGAAATCTATTGGAGGCAGAAGCAGTCAAGGGTAGCCTAGGGTTAGGGTTAGGCTTAGGGTACGGCTTAGGGTACGGCTTAGGGTACGGGTTCGGGGATGGCTTCGGGTACGGCGTAGGGTATGGGTTAGGGTTAGGGTTAGGGTTAGTGTTAGGGTTAGGGCTCGGTTTAGGGTATTGGTTAGGATTAGGGTACGTGTTAGGGTTAGGGTAGGGGTTAGGGTTAGGGTACGCGTTAGTGTTAGGGTAGTTATTAAAGCTATCCCACTCTCTAGATACCCCTTAGCACGTAAAGGAATATTATTTGGAGGTCCAGCCATGGAGAAGAATTTAGACACTAGGATAAGATAAGGAACACACCCATTATAAAGAAATCACATTAGGATTCTCTTTTTAAGCTGTTCCTTAAAACACTAGTGCTTAGGAAATCTATTGGAGGCAGAAGCAGTCAAGGGTAGCCTAGGGTTAGGGTTAGGCTTAGGGTACGGCTTAGGGTACGGCTTAGGGTACGGGTTCGGGGAGGGCTTCGGGTATGGCGTAGGGTATGGGTTAGGGTTAGGGTTAGGGTTAGTGTTAGGGTTAGGGCTCGGTTTAGGGTACGGGTTAGGATTAGGGTACGGGTTAGGGTTAGGGTAGGGGATAGGGTTAGGGTACGCGTTAGGGTTAGGGTAGTTATTAAACCTATCCCACTCTCTAGATACCCCTTAGCACGTAAAGGAATATTATTTGGAGGTCCAGCCATGGAGAAGAGTTTAGACACTAGGATAAGATAAGGAACACACCCATTATAAAGAAATCACAATAAGATTCTCTTTTTAAGCTGTTCCTTAAAACACTAGTGCTTAGGAAATCTATTGGAGGCAGAAGCAGTCAAGGGTAGCCTAGGGTTAGGGTTAGGCTTAGGGTTAGGCTTAGGGTACGGCTTAGGGTACGGGTTCGGGGAGGGCTTCTGGTATGGCGTGGGGTATGGGTTAGGGTTAGAGTTAGGGTTAGTGTTAGGGTTAGGGCTCGGTTTAGGGTATTGGTTAGGATTAGGGTACGTGTTAGCGATAGGGTAGGGGTTAGGGTTAGGGTACGCGTTAGTGCTGGGTAGTTATTAAACCTAACCCACTCTCTAGATACCCCTTAGCACGTAAAGGAATATTATTTGGAGGTCCAGCCATGGAGAAGAGTTTAGACACTAGGATAAGATAAGGAACACACCCATTATAAAGAAATCACATTAGTATTCTCTTTTTAAGCTGTTCCTTAAAACACTAGTGCTTAGGAAATCTATTGGAGGCAGAAGCAGTCAAGGGTAGCCTAGGGTTAGGGTTAGGCTTAGGGTTAGGCTTAGGGTATGGCTTAGGGTACGGGTTTGGGGAGGGCTTCTGGTACGGCGTAGGGTATGGGTTAGGGTTAGGGTTAGGGTTAGTGTTAGGGTTAGGGTTCGGTATAGGGTATTGGTTAGGATTAGGGTACGTGTTAGGGTTAGGGTAGGGTTTAGGGTTAGGGTACGCGTTAGTGTTAGGGTAGTTATTAAACCTAACCCACTCTCTAGATACCCCTTAGCACGTAAAGGAATATTATTTGGAGGTCCAGCCATGGAGAAGAGTTTAGACACTAGGATAAGATAAGGAACACACCCATTATAAAGAAATCACATTAGGATTCTCTTTTTAAGCTGTTCCTTAAAACACTAGTGCTTAGAAAATCTATTGGAGGCAGAAGCAGTCAAGGGTAGCCTAGGGTTAGGGTTAGGCTTAGGGTACGGCTTAGGGTACGGCTTAGGGTACGGGTTCGGGGATGGCTTCGGGTACGGCGTAGGGTATGGGTTAGGGTTAGGGTTAGGGTTAGTGTTAGGGTTAGGGCTCGGTTTAGGGTATTGGTTAGGATTAGGGTACGTGTTAGGGTTAGGGTAGGGGTTAGGGTTAGGGTACGCGTTAGTGTTAGGGTAGTTATTAAAGCTATCCCACTCTCTAGATACCCCTTAGCACGTAAAGGAATATTATTTGGAGGTCCAGCCATGGAGAAGAATTTAGACACTAGGATAAGATAAGGAACACACCCATTATAAAGAAATCACATTAGGATTCTCTTTTTAAGCTGTTCCTTAAAACACTAGTGCTTAGGAAATCTATTGGAGGCAGAAGCAGTCAAGGGTAGCCTAGGGTTAGGGTTAGGCTTAGGGTACGGCTTAGGGTACGGCTTAGGGTACGGGTTCGGGGAGGGCTTCGGGTATGGCGTAGGGTATGGGTTAGGGTTAGGGTTAGGGTTAGTGTTAGGGTTAGGGCTCGGTTTAGGGTACGGGTTAGGATTAGGGTACGGGTTAGGGTTAGGGTAGGGGATAGGGTTAGGGTACGCGTTAGGGTTAGGGTAGTTATTAAACCTATCCCACTCTCTAGATACCCCTTAGCACGTAAAGGAATATTATTTGGGGGTCCAGCCATGGAGAAGAGTTTAGACACTAGGATAAGATAAGGAACACACCCATTATAAAGAAATCACATTAGGATTCTCTTTTTAAGCTGTTCCTTAAAACACTAGTGCTTAGGAAATCTATTGGAGGCAGAAGCAGTCAAGGGTAGCCTAGGGTTAGGGTTAGGCTTAGGGTACGGCTTAGGGTACGGCTTAGGGTACGGGTTTGGGGAGGGCTTCGGGTACGGCTTAGGGTATGGGTTAGGGTTAGGGTTAGGGTTAGTGTTAGGGTTAGGGCTCGGCTTAGGGTATTGGTTAGGATTAGGGTACGTGTTAGGGTTAGGGTAGGGGTTAGGGTTAGGGTACGCGTTAGTGTTAGGGTAGTTATTAAACCTATCCCAATCTCTAGATACCCCTTAGCACGTAAAGGAATATTATTTGGAGGTCCAGCCATGGAGAAGAGTTTAGACACTAGGATAAGATAAGGAACACACCCATTATAAAGAAATCACAATAAGATTCTCTTTTTAAGCTGTTCCTTAAAACACTAGTGCTTAGGAAATCTATTGGAGGCAGAAGCAGTCAAGGGTAGCCTAGGGTTAGGGTTAGGCTTAGGGTTAGGCTTAGGGTACGGCTTAGGGTACGGGTTCGGGGAGGGCTTCTGGTATGGCGTGGGGTATGGGTTAGGGTTAGAGTTAGGGTTAGTGTTAGGGTTAGGGCTCGGTTTAGGGTATTGGTTAGGATTAGGGTACGTGTTAGCGATAGGGTAGGGGTTAGGGTTAGGGTACGCGTTAGTGCTGGGTAGTTATTAAACCTAACCCACTCTCTAGATACCCCTTAGCACGTAAAGGAATATTATTTGGAGGTCCAGCCATGGAGAAGAGTTTAGACACTAGGATAAGATAAGGAACACACCCATTATAAAGAAATCACATTAGTATTCTCTTTTTAAGCTGTTCCTTAAAACACTAGTGCTTAGGAAATCTATTGGAGGCAGAAGCAGTCAAGGGTAGCCTAGGGTTAGGGTTAGGCTTAGGGTTAGGCTTAGGGTATGGCTTAGGGTACGGGTTCGGGGAGGGCTTCTGGTACGGCGTAGGGTATGGGTTAGGGTTAGGGTTAGGGTTAGTGTTAGGGTTAGGGCTCGGTATAGGGTATTGGTTAGGATTAGGGTACGTGTTAGGGTTAGGGTAGGGTTTAGGGTTAGGGTACGCGTTAGTGTTAGGGTAGTTATTAAACCTAACCCACTCTCTAGATACCCCTTAGCACGTAAAGGAATATTATTTGGAGGTCCAGCCATGGAGAAGAGTTTAGACACTAGGATAAGATAAGGAACACACCCATTGTAAAGAAATCACATTAGGATTCTCTTTTTAAGCTGTTCCTTAAAACACTAGTGCTTAGGAAATCTATTGGAGGCAGAAGCAGTCAAGGGTAGCCTAGGGTTAGGGTTAGGCTTAGGGTACGGCTTAGGGTACGGCTTAGGGTACGGGTTCGGGGAGGGCTTCGGGTATGGCGTAGGGTATGGGTTAGTGTTAGGGTTAGGGTTAGTGTTAGGGTTAGGGCTCGGTTTAGGGTACGGGTTAGGATTAGGGTACGTGTTAGGGTTAGGGTAGGGGATAGGGTTAGGGTACGCGTTAGGGTTAGGGTAGTTATTAAACCTATCCCACTCTCTAGATACCCCTTAGCACGTAAAGGAATATTATTTGGGGGTCCAGCCATGGAGAAGAGTTTAGACACTAGGATAAGATAAGGAACACACCCATTATAAAGAAATCACATTAAGATTCTCTTTTTAAGCTGTTCCTTAAAACACTAGTGCTTAGGAAATCTATTGGAGGCAGAAGCAGTCAAGGGTAGCCTAGGGTTAGGGTTAGGCTTAGGGTACGGCTTAGGGTACGGCTTAGGGTACGGGTTTGGGGAGGGCTTCGGGTACGGCTTAGGGTATGGGTTAGGGTTAGGGTTAGGGTTAGTGTTAGGGTTAGGGCTCGGCTTAGGGTATTGGTTAGGATTAGGGTACGTGTTAGGGTTAGGGTAGGGGTTAGGGTTAGGGTACGCGTTAGTGTTAGGGTAGTTATTAAACCTATCCCAATCTCTAGATACCCCTTAGCACGTAAAGGAATATTATTCGGAGGTCCAGCCATGGAGAAGAGTTTAGACACTAGGATAAGATAAGGAACACACCCATTATAAAGAAATCACATTAGGATTCTCTTTTTAAGCTGTTCCTTAAAACACTAGTGCTTAGGAAATCTATTGGAGGCAGAAGCAGTCAAGGGTAGCCTAGGGTTAGGGTTAGGCTTAGGGTTAGGCTTAGGGTACGGCTTAGGGTACGGGTTCGGGGAGGGCTTCTGGTATGGCGTGGGGTATGGGTTAGGGTTAGGGTTAGGGTTAGTGTTAGGGTTAGGGCTCGGTTTAGGGTATTGGTTAGGATTAGGGTACGTGTTAGCGATAGGGTAGGGGTTAGGGTTAGGGTACGCGTTAGTGTTAGGGTAGTTATTAAACCTAACCCACTCTCTAGATACCCCTTAGCACGTAAAGGAATATTATTTGGAGGTCCAGCCATGGAGAAGAGTTTAGACACTAGGATAAGATAAGGAACACACCCATTATAAAGAAATCACATTAGGATTCTCT
Organism: Balaenoptera physalus; assembly: GCF_965194825.1. Classification (NCBI taxonomy): domain Eukaryota; kingdom Metazoa; phylum Chordata; class Mammalia; order Artiodactyla; family Balaenopteridae; genus Balaenoptera; species Balaenoptera physalus. The sequence continues at coordinate 150,472,506 of NC_138903.1, forward strand.
TTTTAAGCTGTTCCTTAAAACACTAGTGCTTAGGAAATCTATTGGAGGCAGAAGCAGTCAAGGGTAGCCTAGGGTTAGGGTTAGGCTTAGGGTACGGCTTAGGGTACGGCTTAGGGTACGGGTTCGGGGATGGCTTCGGGTACGGCGTAGGGTATGGGTTAGGGTTAGGGTTAGGGTTAGTGTTAGGGTTAGGGCTCGGTTTAGGGTATTGGTTAGGATTAGGGTACGTGTTAGGGTTAGGGTAGGGGTTAGGGTTAGGGTACGCGTTAGTGTTAGGGTAGTTATTAAAGCTATCCCACTCTCTAGATACCCCTTAGCACGTAAAGGAATATTATTTGGAGGTCCAGCCATGGAGAAGAATTGAGACCTAGGATAAGATAAGGAACACACCCATTATAAAGAAATCACATTAGGATTCTCTTTTTAAGCTGTTCCTTAAAACACTACTGCTTAGGAAATCTATTGGAGGCAGAAGCATTCAAGGGTAGCCTACGTTTAGGGTTAGGCTTAGGGTTAGGCTTAGGGTACGGCTTAGGGTACGGGTTCGGGGAGGGCTTCTGGTACGGCGTAGGGTATGGGTTAGTGTTATGGTTAGGGTTAGTGTTAGGGTTAGGGCTCGGTTTAGGGTATTGGTTAGGATTAGGGTACGTGTTAGCGATAGGGTAGGGGTAAGGGTTAGGGTACGCATTAGTGTTAGGGTAGTTATTAAAACTATCCCACTCTCTAGATACCCCTTAGCACATAAAGGAATATTATTTGGAGGTCCAGCCATGGAGAAGAGTTTAGACACTAGGATAAGATAAGGAACACACCCATTATAAAGAAATCACATTAGGATTCTCTTTTTAAGCTGTTCCTTAAAACACTAGTGCTTAGGAAATCTATTGGAGGCAGAAGCATCCAAGGGTAGCCTAGGGTTAGGGTTAGGCTTAGGGTACGGCTTAGGGTACGGGTTCGGGGAGGGCTTCTGGTACGGCGTAGGGTATGGGTTAGGGTTAGGGTTAGGGTTAGTGTTAGGGTTAGGGCTCGGTATAGGGTATTGGTTAGGATTAGGGTACGTGTTAGGGTTAGGGTAGGGTTTAGGGTTAGGGTACGCGTTAGTGTTAGGGTAGTTTTTAAACCTAACCCACTCTCTAGATACCCTTTAGCACGTAAAGGAATATTATTTGGAGGTTCAGCCATGGAGAAGAGTTTAGACACTAGGATAAGATAAGGAACACACCCATTATAAAGAAATCACATTAGGATTCTCTTTTTAAGCTGTTCCTTAAAACACTAGTGCTTAGAAAATCTATTGGAGGCAGAAGCAGTCAAGGGTAGCCTAGGGTTAGGTTTAGGCTTAGGGTACGGCTTAGGGTACCGGTTCGGGGAGGGCTTCGGGTACGGCGTAGGGTATGGGTTAGGGTTACGGTTAGGGTTCGTGTTAGGGTTAGGGCTCGGTTTAGGTTATTGGTTAGGATTAGGGTACGTGTTAGGGTTAGGGTAGGGGTTAGGGTTAGGGTACGCGTTAGTGTTAGGGTAGTTATTAAACCTATCCCAGTCTCTAGATACCCCTTAGCACGTAAAGGAATATTATTTGGAGTTCCAGCCATGAAGAAGAGTTTAGACACTAGGATAAGATAAGGAACACACCCATTGTAAAGAAATCACATTAGGATTCTCTTTTTAAGCTGTTCCTTAAAACACTAGTGCTTAGGAAATCTATTGGAGGCAGAAGCACTCAAGGGTAGCCTAGGGTTAGGGTTAGGCTTAGGGTACGGCTTAGGGTACGGCTTAGGGTACGGGTTCGGGGAGGGCTTCGGGTATGGCGTAGGGTATGGGTTAGGGTTAGGGTTAGGGTTAGTGTTAGGGTTAGGGCTCGGTTTAGGGTACGGGTTAGGATTAGGGTACGTGTTAGGGTTAGGGTAGGGGATAGGGTTAGGGTACGCGTTAGGGTTAGGGTAGTTATTAAACCTATCCCACTCTCTAGATACCCCTTAGCACGTAAAGGAATATTATTTGGGGGTCCAGCCATGGAGAAGAGTTTAGACACTAGGATAAGATAAGGAACACACCCATTATAAAGAAATCACATTAGGATTCTCTTTTTAAGCTGTTCCTTAAAACACTAGTGCTTAGGAAATCTATTGGAGGCAGAAGCAGTCAAGGGTAGCCTAGGGTTAGGGTTAGGCTTAGGGTACGGCTTAGGGTACGGCTTAGGGTACGGGTTCGGGGAGGGCTTCTGGTATGGCGTAGGGTATGGGTTAGGGTTAGGGTTAGGGTTAGTGTTAGGGTTAGGGCTCGGTTTAGGGTATTGGTTAGGATTAGGGTACGTGTTAGCGATAGGGTAGGGGTTAGGGTTAGGGTACGCGTTAGTGTTAGGGTAGTTATTAAACCTAACACACTCTCTAGATACCCCTTAGCACGTAAAGGAATATTATTTGGAGGTCCAGCCATGGAGAAGAGTTTAGACACTAGGATAAGATAAGGAACACACCCATTATAAAGAAATCACATTAGGATTCTCTTTTTAAGCTGTTCCTTAAAACACTAGTGCTTAGGAAATCTATTGGAGGCAGAAGCAGTCAAGGGTAGCCTAGGGTTAGGGTTAGGCTTAGGGTTAGGCTTAGGGTACGGCTTAGGGTACGGGTTCGGGGAGGGCTTCTGGTACGGCGTAGGGTATGGGTTAGGGTTAGGGTTAGGGTTAGTGTTAGGGTTAGGGCTCGGTATAGGGTATTGGTTAGGATTAGGGTACGTGTTAGGGTTAGGGTAGGGTTTAGGGTTCGGGTACGCGTTAGTGTTAGGGTAGTTATTAAACCTAACCCACTCTCTAGATACCCCTTAGCACGTAAAGGAATATTATTTGGAGGTCCAGCCATGGAGAAGAGTTTAGACACTAGGATAAGATAAGGAACACACCCATTATAAAGAAATCACATTAGGATTCTCTTTTTAAGCTGTTCCTTAAAACACTAGTGCTTAGAAAATCTATTGGAGGCAGAAGCAGTCAAGGGTAGCCTAGGGTTAGGTTTAGGCTTAGGGTACGGCTTAGGGTACGGCTTAGGGTACCGGTTCGGGGAGGGCTTCGGGTACGGCGTAGGGTATGGGTTAGGGTTACGGTTAGGGTTAGTGTTAGGGTTAGGGCTCGGTTTAGGGTATTGGTTAGGATTAGGGTACGAGTTAGGGTTAGGGTAGGGGTTAGGGTTAGGGTACGCGTTAGTGTTAGGGTAGTTATTAAACCTATCCCAGTCTCTAGATACCCCTTAGCACGTAAAGGAATATTATTTGGAGGTCCAGCCATGGAGAAGAGTTTAGACAGTAGGATAAGATAAGGAACACACCCATTGTAAAGAAATCACATTAGGATTCTCTTTTTAAGCTGTTCCTTAAAACACTAGTGCTTAGGAAATCTATTGGAGGCAGAAGCAGTCAAGGGTAGCCTAGGGTTAGGGTTAGGCTTAGGGTACGACTTAGGGTACGGCTTAGGGTACGGGTTCGGGGAGGGCTTCGGGTATGGCGTAGGGTATGGGTTAGGGTTAGGGTTAGGGTTAGTGTTAGGGTTAGGGCTCGGTTTAGGGTACGGGATAGGATTAGGGTACGTGTTAGGGTTAGGGTAGGGGATAGGGTTAGGGTACGCGTTAGGGTTAGGGTAGTTATTAAACCTATCCCACTCTCTAGATACCCCTTAGCACGTAAAGGAATATTATTTGGGGGTCCAGCCATGGAGAAGAGTTTAGACACTAGGATAAGATAAGGAACACACCCATTATAAAGAAATCACATTAAGATTCTCTTTTTAAGCTGTTCCTTAAAACACTAGTGCTTAGGAAATCTATTGGAGGCAGAAGCAGTCAAGGGTAACCTAGGGTTAGGGTTAGGCTTAGGGTACGGCTTAGGGTACGGCTTAGGGTACGGGTTTGGGGAGGGCTTCGGGTACGGCTTAGGGTATGGGTTAGGGTTAGGGTTAGGGTTAGTGTTAGGGTTAGGGCTCGGCTTAGGGTATTGGTTAGGATTAGGGTACGTGTTAGGGTTAGGGTAGGGGTTAGGGTTAGGGTACGCGTTAGTGTTAGGGTAGTTATTAAACCTATCCCAATCTCTAGATACCCCTTAGCACGTAAAGGAATATTATTCGGAGGTCCAGCCATGGAGAAGAGTTTAGACACTAGGATAAGATAAGGAACACACCCATTATAAAGAAATCACATTAGGATTCTCTTTTTAAGCTGTTCCTTAAAACACTAGTGCTTAGGAAATCTATTGGAGGCAGAAGCAGTCAAGGGTAGCCTAGGGTTAGGGTTAGGCTTAGGGTTAGGCTTAGGGTACGGCTTAGGGTACGGGTTCGGGGAGGGCTTCTGGTATGGCGTGGGGTATGGGTTAGGGTTAGGGTTAGGGTTAGTGTTAGGGTTAGGGCTCGGTTTAGGGTATTGGTTAGGATTAGGGTACGTGTTAGCGATAGGGTAGGGGTTAGGGTTAGGGTACGCGTTAGTGTTAGGGTAGTTATTAAACCTAACCCACTCTCTAGATACCCCTTAGCACGTAAAGGAATATTATTTGGAGGTCCAGCCATGGAGAAGAGTTTAGACACTAGGATAAGATAAGGAACACACCCATTATAAAGAAATCACATTAGGATTCTCTTTTTAAGCTGTTCCTTAAAACACTAGTGCTTAGGAAATCTATTGGAGGCAGAAGCAGTCAAGGGTAGCCTAGGGTTAGGGTTAGGCTTAGGGTTAGGCTTAGGGTACGGCTTAGGGTACGGGTTCGGGGAGGGCTTCTGGTATGGCGTGGGGTATGGGTTAGGGTTAGGGTTAGGGTTAGTGTTAGGGTTAGGGCTCGGTTTAGGGTATTGGTTAGGATTAGGGTACGTGTTAGCGATAGGGTAGGGGTTAGGGTTAGGGTACGCGTTAGTGTTAGGGTAGTTATTAAACCTAACCCACTCTCTAGATACCCCTTAGCACGTAAAGGAATATTATTTGGAGGTCCAGCCATGGAGAAGAGTTTAGACACTAGGATAAGATAAGGAACACACCCATTATAAAGAAATCACATTAGGATTCTCTTTTTAAGCTGTTCCTTAAAACACTAGTGCTTAGGAAATCTATTGGAGGCAGAAGCAGTCAAGGGTAGCCTAGGGTTAGGGTTAGGCTTAGGGTTAGGCTTAGGGTATGGCTTAGGGTACGGTTTCGGGGAGGGCTTCTGGTACGGCGTAGGGTATGGGTTAGGCTTAGGGTTAGGGTTAGTGTTAGGGTTAGGGCTCGGTATAGGGTATTGGTTAGGATTAGGGTACGTGTTAGGGTTAGGGTAGGGTTTAGGGTTAGGGTACGCGTTAGTGTTAGGGTAGTTATTAAACCTAACCCACTCTCTAGATACCCCTTAGCACGTAAAGGAATATTATTTGGAGGTCCAGCCATGGAGAACAGTTTAGACACTAGGATAAGATAAGGAACACACCCATTATAAAGAAATCACATTAGGATTCTCTTTTTAAGCTGTTCCTTAAAACACTAGTGCTTAGAAAATCTATTGGAGGCAGAAGCAGTCAAGGGTAGCCTAGGGTTAGGGTTAGGCTTAGGGTACGGCTTAGGGTACGGCTTAGGGTACGGGTTAGGGGATGGCTTCGGGTACGGCGTAGGGTATGGGTTAGGGTTAGGGTTAGTGTTAGGGTTAGGGCTCGGTTTAGGGTATTGGTTAGGATTAGGGTACGTGTTAGGGTAGGGGTTAGGGTTAGGGTACGCGTTAGTGTTAGGGTAGTTATTAAAGCTATCCCACTCTCTAGATACCCCTTAGCACGTAAAGGAATATTATTTGGAGGTCCAGCCATGGAGAAGAATTTAGACACTAGGATAAGATAAGGAACACACCCATTATAAAGAAATCACATTAGGATTCTCTTTTTAAGCTGTTCCTTAAAACACTACTGCTTAGGAAATCTATTGGAGGCAGAAGCATTCAAGGGTAGCCTACGTTTAGGGTTAGGCTTAGGGTTAGGCTTAGGGTACGGCTTAGGGTACGGGTTCGGGGAGGGCTTCTGGTACGGCGTAGGGTATGGGTTAGTGTTATGGTTAGGGTTAGTGTTAGGATTAGGGCTCGGTTTAGGGTATTGGTTAGGATTAGGGTACGTGTTAGCGATAGGGTAGGGGTAAGGGTTAGGGTACGCATTAGTGTTAGGGTAGTTATTAAACCTATCCCACTCTCTAGATACCCCTTAGCACATAAAGGAATATTATTTGGAGGTCCAGCCATGGAGAAGAGTTTAGACACTAGGATAAGATAAGGAACACACCCATTATAAAGAAATCACATTAGGATTCTCTTTTTAAGCTGTTCCTTAAAACACTAGTGCTTAGGAAATCTATTGGATGCAGAAGCATCCAAGGGTAGCCTAGGGTTAGGGTTAGGCTTAGGGTACGGCATAGGGTACGGGTTCGGGGAGGGCTTCTGGTACGGCGTAGGGTATGGGTTAGGGTTAGGGTTAGGGTTAGTGTTAGGGTTAGGGCTCGGTATAGGGTATTGGTTAGGATTAGGGTACGTGTTAGGGTTAGGGTAGGGTTTAGGGTTAGGGTACGCGTTAGTGTTAGGGTAGTTTTTAAACCTAACCCACTCTCTAGATACCCCTTAGCACGTAAAGGAATATTATTTGGAGGTTCAGCCATGGAGAAGAGTTTAGACACTAGGATAAGATAAGGAACACACCCATTATAAAGAAATCACATTAGGATTCTCTTTTTAAGCTGTTCCTTAAAACACTAGTGCTTAGAAAATCTATTGGAGGCAGAAGCAGTCAAGGGTAGCCTAGGGTTAGGTTTAGGCTTAGGGTACGGCTTAGGGTACCGGTTCGGGGAGGGCTTCGGGTACGGCGTAGGGTATGGGTTAGGGTTACGGTTAGGGTTAGTGTTAGGGTTAGGGCTCGGTTTAGGTTATTGGTTAGGATAAGGGTACGTGTTAGGGTTAGGGTAGGGGTTAGGGTTAGGGTACGCGTTAGTGTTAGGGTAGTTATTAAACCTATCCCAGTCTCTAGATACCCCTTAGCACGTAAAGGAATATTATTTGGAGGTCCAGCCATGGAGAAGAGTTTAGACACTAGGATAAGATAAGGAACACACCCATTGTAAAGAAATCACATTAGGATTCTCTTTTTAAGCTGTTCCTTAAAACACTAGTGCTTAGGAAATCTATTGGAGGCAGAAGCAGTCAAGGGTAGCCTAGGGTTAGGGTTAGGCTTAGGGTACGGCTTAGGGTACGGCTTAGGGTACGGGTTCGGGGAGGGCTTCGGGTATGGCGTAGGGTATGGGTTAGGGTTAGGGTTAGGGTTAGTGTTAGGGTTAGGGCTCGGTTTAGGGTACGGGTTAGGATTAGGGTACGTGTTAGGGTTAGGGTAGGGGATAGGGTTAGGGTACGCGTTAGGGTTAGGGTAGTTATTAAACCTATCCCACTCTCTAGATACCCCTTAGCACGTAAAGGAATATTATTTGGGGGTCCAGCCATGGAGAAGAGTTTAGACACTAGGATAAGATAAGGAACACACCCATTATAAAGAAATCACATTAGGATTCTCTTTTTAAGCTGTTCCTTAAAACACTAGTGCTTAGGAAATCTATTGGAGGCAGAAGCAGTCAAGGGTAGCCTAGCGTTAGGGTTAGGCTTAGGGTACGGCTTAGGGTACGGCTTAGGGTACGGGTTTGGGGAGGGCTTCGGGTACGGCTTAGGGTATGGGTTAGGGTTAGGGTTAGGGTTAGTGTTAGGGTTAGGCTCGGCTTAGGGTATTGGTTAGGATTAGGGTACGTGTTAGGGTTAGGGTAGGGGATAGGGTTAGGGTACGCGTTAGGGTTAGGGTAGTTATTAAACCTATCCCACTCTCTAGATACCCCTTAGCACGTAAAGGAATATTATTTGGGGGTCCAGCCATGGAGAAGAGTTTAGACACTAGGATAAGATAAGGAACACACCCATTATAAAGAAATCACATTAGGATTCTCTTTTTAAGCTGTTCCTTAAAACACTAGTGCTTAGGAAATCTATTGGAGGCAGAAGCAGTCAAGGGTAGCCTAGCGTTAGGGTTAGGCTTAGGGTACGGCTTAGGGTACGGCTTAGGGTACGGGTTTGGGGAGGGCTTCGGGTACGGCTTAGGGTATGGGTTAGGGTTAGGGTTAGGGTTAGTGTTAGGGTTAGGCTCGGCTTAGGGTATTGGTTAGGATTAGGGTACGTGTTAGGGTTAGGGTAGGGGTTAGGGTTAGGGTACGCGTTAGTGTTAGGGTAGTTATTAAACCTATCCCAATCTCTAGATACCCCTTAGCACGTAAAGGAATATTATTTGGAGGTCCAGCCATGGAGAAGAGTTTAGACACTAGGATAAGATAAGGAACACACCCATTATAAAGAAATCACATTAGGATTCTCTTTTTAAGCTGTTCCTTAAAACACTAGAGCTTAGGAAATCTATTGGAGGCAGAAGCAGTCAAGGGTAGCCTAGGGTTAGGGTTAGGCTTAGGGTTAGGCTTAGGGTACGGCTTAGGGTACGGGTTCGGGGAGGGCTTCTGGTATGGCGTGGGGTATGGGTTAGGGTTAGGGTTAGGGTTAGTGTTAGGGTTAGGGCTCGGTTTAGGGTATTGGTTAGGATTAGGGTACGTGTTAGCGATAGGTTAGGGGTTAGGGTTAGGGTACGCGTTAGTGTTAGGGTAGTTATTAAACCAAACCCACTCTCTAGATACCCCTTAGCACGTAAAGGAATATTATTTGGAGGTCCAGCCATGGAGAAGAGTTTAGACACTAGGATAAGATAAGGAACACACCCATTATAAAGAAATCACATTAGGATTCTCGTTTTAAGCTGTTCCTTAAAACACTAGTGTTTAGGAAATCTATTGGAGGCAGAAGCAGTCAAGGGTAGCCTAGGGTTAGGGTTAGGCTTAGGGTTAGGCTTAGGGTACGGCTTAGGGTACGGGTTCGGGGAGGGCTTCTGGTACGGCGTAGGGTATGTGTTAGGGTTAGGGTTAGGGTTAGTGTTAGGGTTAGGGCTCGGTATAGGGTATTGGTTAGGATTAGGGTACGTGTTAGGGTTAGGGTAGGGTTTAGGGTTAGGGTACGCGTTAGTGTTAGGGTAGTTATTAAACCTAACCCACTCTCTAGATACCCCTTAGCACGTAAAGGAATATTATTTGGAGGTCCAGCCATGGAGAAGAATTTAGACACTAGGATAAGATAAGGAACACACCCATTATAAAGAAATCACATTAGGATTCTCTTTTTAAGCTGTTCCTTAAAACACTACTGCTTAGGAAATCTATTGGAGGCAGAAGCATTCAAGGGTAGCCTACGTTTAGGGTTAGGCTTAGGGTTAGGCTTAGGGTACGGCTTAGGGTACGGGTTCGGGGAGGGCTTCTGGTACGGCGTAGGGTATGTGTTAGGGTTAGGGTTAGGGTTAGTGTTAGGGTTAGGGCTCGGTTTAGGGTATTGGTTAGGATTAGGGTACGTGTTAGCGATAGGGTAGGGGTTAGGGTTAGGGTACGCATTAGTGTTAGGGTAGTTATTAAAACTATCCCACTCTCTAGATACCCCTTAGCACATAAAGGAATATTATTTGGAGGTCCAGCCATGGAGAAGAGTTTAGACACTAGGATAAGATAAGGAACACACCCATTATAAAGAAATCACATTAAGATTCTCTTTTTAAGCTGTTCCTTAAAACACTAGTGCTTAGGAAATCTATTGGAGGCAGAAGCATCCAAGGGTAGCCTAGGGTTAGGGTTAGGCTTAGGGTACGGCTTAGGGTACGGGTTCGGGGAGGGCTTCTGGTACGGCGTAGGGTATGGGTTAGGGTTAGGGTTAGGGTTAGTGTTAGGGTTAGGGCTCGGTATAGGGTATTGGTTAGGATTAGGGTACGTGTTAGGGTTAGGGTAGGGTTTAGGGTTAGGGTACGCGTTAGTGTTAGGGTAGTTATTAAACCTAACCCACTCTCTAGATACCCCTTAGCACGTAAAGGAATATTATTTGGAGGTTCAGCCATGGAGAAGAGTTTAGACACTAGGATAAGATAAGGAACACACCCATTATAAAGAAATCACATTAGGATTCTTTTTTAAGCTGTTCCTTAAAACACTAGTGCTTAGAAAACCTATTGGAGGCAGAAGCAGTCAAGGGTAGCCTAGGGTTAGGTTTAGGCTTAGGGTTAGGCTTAGGGTACGGCTTAGGGTACCGGTTCGGGGAGGGCTTCGGGTACGGCGTAGGGTATGGGTTAGGGTTACGGTTAGGGTTAGTGTTAGGGTTAGGGCTCGGTTTAGGGTATTGGTTAGGATTAGGGTACGTGTTAGGGTTAGGGTAGGGGTTAGGGTTAGGGTACGCGTTAGTGTTAGGGTAGTTATTAAACCTATCCCAGTCTCTAGATACCCCTTAGCACGTAAAGGAATATTATTTGGAGGTCCAGCCATGGAGAAGAGTTTAGACACTAGGATAAGATAAGGAACACACCCATTGTAAAGAAATCACATTAGGATTCTCTTTTTAAGCTGTTCCTTAAAACACTAGTGCTTAGGAAATCTATTGGAGGCAGAAGCAGTCAAGGGTAGCCTAGGGTTAGGGATAGGCTTAGGGTACGGCTTAGGGTACGGCTTAGGGAACGGGTTCGGGGAGGGCTTCGGGTATGGCGTAGGGTATGGGTTAGGGTTAGGGTTAGGGTTAGTGTTAGGGTTAGGGCTCGGTTTAGGGTACGGGTTAGGATTAGGGTACGTGTTAGGGTTAGGGTAGGGGATAGGGTTAGGGTACGCGTTAGGATTAGGGTAGTTATTAAACCTATCCCACTCTCTAGATACCCCTTAGCACGTAAAGGAATATTATTTGGGGGTCCAGCCATGGAGAAGAGTTTAGACACTAGGATAAGATAAGGAACACACCCATTATAAAGAAATCACATTAGGATTCTCTTTTTAAGCTGTTCCTTAAAACACTAGTGCTTAGGAAATCTATTGGAGGCAGAAGCAGTCAAGGGTATCCTAGGGTTAGGGTTAGGCTTAGGGTACGGCTTAGGGTACGGCTTAGGGTACGGGTTTGGGGAGGGCTTCGGGTACGGCGTAGGGTATGGGTTAGGGTTAGGGTTAGGGTTAGTGTTAGGGTTAGGGCTCGGTTTAGGGTATTGGTTAGGATTAGGGTACGTGTTAGCGATAGGGTAGGGGTTAGGGTTAGGGTACACATTAGTGTTAGGGTAGTTATTAAACCTATCCCACTCTCTAGATACCCCTTAGCACATAAAGGAATATTATTTGGAGGTCCAGCCATGGAGAAGAGTTTAGACACTAGGATAAGATAAGGAACACACCCATTATAAAGAAATCACATTAGGATTCTCTTTTTAAGCTGTTCCTTAAAACACTAGTGCTTAGGAAATCTATTGGAGGCAGAAGCATCCAAGGGTAGCCTAGGGTTAGGGTTAGGCTTAGGGTACGGCTTAGGGTACGAGTTCGGGGAGGGCTTCTGGTACGGCGTAGGGTATGGGTTAGGGTTAGGGTTAGGGTTAGTGTTAGGGTTAGGGCTCGGTATAGGGTATTGGTTAGGATTAGGGTACGTGTTAGGGTTAGGGTAGGGTTTAGGGTTAGGGTACGCGTTAGTGTTAGGGTAGTTATTAAACCTAACCCACTCTCTAGATACCCCTTAGCACGTAAAGGAATATTATTTGGAGGTTCAGCCATGGAGAAGAGTTTAGACACTAGGATAAGATAAGGAACACACCCATTATAAAGAAATCACATTAGGATTCTCTTTTTAAGCTGTTCCTTAAAACACTAGTGCTTAGGAAATCTATTGGAGGCAGAAGCAGTCAAGGGTAGCCTAGGGTTAGGGTTAGGCTTAGGGTTAGGCTTAGGGTACGGCTTAGGGTACGGGTTTGGGGAGGGCTTCGGGTACGGCTTAGGGTATGGGTTAGGGTTAGGGTTAGGGTTAGTGTTAGGGTTAGGGCTCGGCTTAGGGTATTGGTTAGGATTAGGGTACGTGTTAGGGTTAGGGTAGGGGTTAGGGTTAGGGTACGCGTTAGTGTTAGGGTAGTTATTAAACCAATCCCAATCTCTAGATACCCCTTAGCACGTAAAGGAATATTATTTGGAGGTCCAGCCATGGAGAAGAGTTTAGACACTAGGATAAGATAAGGAACACACCCATTATAAAGAAATCACATTAGGATTCTCTTTTTAAGCTGTTCCTTAAAACACTAGTGCTTAGGAAATCTATTGGAGGCAGAAGCAGTCAAGGGTAGCCTAGGGTTAGGGTTAGGCTTAGGGTTAGGCTTAGGATACGGCTTAGGGTAGGGGTTCGGGGAGGGCTTCTGGTATGGCGTGGGGTATGGGTTAGGGTTAGGGTTAGGGTTAGTGTTAGGGTTAGGGCTCGGTTTAGGGTATTGGTTAGGATTAGGGTACGTGTTAGCGATAGGGTAGGGGTTAGGGTTAGGGTACGCGTTAGTGTTAGGGTAGTTATTAAACCTAACCCACTCTCTAGATACCCCTTAGCACGTAAAGGAATATTATTTGGAGGTCCAGCCATGGAGAAGAGTTTAGACACTAGGATAAGATAAGGAACACACCCATTATAAAGAAATCACATTAGGATTCTCTTTTTAAGCTGTTCCTTAAAACACTAGTGCTTAGGAAATCTATTGGAGGCAGAAGCAGTCAAGGGTAGCCTAGGGTTAGGGTTAGGCTTAGGGTTAGGCTTAGGGTACGGCTTAGGGTACGGGTTCGGGGAGGGCTTCTGGTACGCCGTAGGGAATGGGTTAGGGTTAGGGTTAGGGTTAGTGTTAGGGTTAGGGCTCGGTATAGGGTATTGGTTAGGATTAGGGTACGTGTTAGGGTTAGGGTAGGGTTTAGGGTTAGGGTACGCGTTAGTGTTAGGGTAGTTATTAAACCTAACCCACTCTCTAGATACCCCTTAGCACGTAAAGGAATATTATTTGGAGTTCCAGCCATGGAGAAGAGTTTAGACACTAGGATAAGATAAGGAACACACCCCTTATAAAGAAATCACATTAGGATTCTCTTTTTAAGCTGTTCCTTAAAACACTAGTGCTTAGAAAATCTATTGGAGGCAGAAGCAGTCATGGGTAGCCTAGGGTTAGGGTTAGGCTTAGGGTACGGCTTAGGGTACGGCTTAGGGTACGGGTTCGGGGATGGCTTCGTGTACGGCGTAGGGTATGGGTTAGGGTTAGGGTTAGGGTTAGTGTTAGGGTTAGGGCTCGGTTTAGGGTATTGTTTAGGATTAGGGTACGTGTTAGGGTTAGGGTAGCGGTTAGGGTTAGGGTACGCGTTAGTGTTAGGGTAGTTATTAAAGCTATCCCACTCTCTAGATACCCCTTAGCACGTAAAGGAATATTATTTGGAGGTCCAGCCATGGAGAAGAATTTAGACACTAGGATAAGATAAGGAACACACCCATTATAAAGAAATCACATTAGGATTCTCTTTTTAAGCTGTTCCTTAAAACACTACTGCTTAGGAAATCTATTGGAGGCAGAAGCATTCAAGGGTAGCCTACGTTTAGGGTTAGGCTTAGGGTTAGGCTTAGGGTACGGCTTAGGGTACGGGTTCGGGGAGGGCTTCTGGTACGGCGTAGGGTATGTGTTAGGGTTAGGGTTAGGGTTAGTGTTAGGGTTAGGGCTCGGTTTAGGGTATTGGTTAGGATTAGGGTACGTGTTAGCGATAGGGTAGGGGTTAGGGTTAGGGTACGCATTAGTGTTAGGGTAGTTATTAAACCTATCCCACTGTCTAGATACCCCTTAGCACATAAAGGAATATTATTTGGAGGTCCAGCCATGGAGAAGAGATTAGACACTAGGATAAGATAAGGAACACACCCATTATAAAGAAATCACATTAGGATTCTCTTTTAAAGCTGTTCCTTAAAACACTAGTGCTTAGGAAATCTATTGGAGGCAGAAGCAGTCAAGGGTAGCCTAGGGTTAGGGTTAGGCTTAGGGTTAGGCTTAGGGTACGGCTTAGGGTACGGGTTCGGGGAGGGCTTCTGGTACGCCGTAGGGTATGGGTTAGGGTTAGGGTTAGGGTTAGTGTTAGGGTTAGGGCTCGGTATAGGGTATTGGTTAGGATTAGGGTACGTGTTAGGGTTAGGGTAGGGTTTAGGGTTAGGGTACGCGTTAGTGTTAGGGTAGTTATTAAACCTAACCCACTCTCTAGATACCCCTTAGCACGTAAAGGAATATTATTTGGAGTTCCAGCCATGGAGAAGAGTTTAGACACTAGGATAAGATAAGGAACACACCCCTTATAAAGAAATCACATTAGGATTCTCTTTTTAAGCTGTTCCTTAAAACACTAGTGCTTAGAAAATCTATTGGAGGCAGAAGCAGTCATGGGTAGCCTAGGGTTAGGGTTAGGCTTAGGGTACGGCTTAGGGTACGGCTTAGGGTACGGGTTCGGGGATGGCTTCGTGTACGGCGTAGGGTATGGGTTAGGGTTAGTGTTAGGGTTAGTGTTAGGGTTAGGGCTCGGTTTAGGGTATTGTTTAGGATTAGGGTACGTGTTAGGGTTAGGGTAGGGGTTAGGGTTAGGGTACGCGTTAGTGTTAGGGTAGTTATTAAAGCTATCCCACTCTCTAGATACCCCTTAGCACGTAAAGGAATATTATTTGGAGGTCCAGCCATGGAGAAGAATTTAGACACTAGGATAAGATAAGGAACACACCCATTATAAAGAAATCACATTAGGATTCTCTTTTTAAGCTGTTCCTTAAAACACTACTGCTTAGGAAATCTATTGGAGGCAGAAGCATTCAAGGGTAGCCTACGTTTAGGGTTAGGCTTAGGGTTAGGCTTAGGGTACGGCTTAGGGTACGGGTTCGGGGAGGGCTTCTGGTACGGCGTAGGGTATGTGTTAGGGTTAGGGTTAGGGTTAGTGTTAGGGTTAGGGCTCGGTTTAGGGTATTGGTTAGGATTAGGGTACGTGTTAGCGATAGGGTAGGGGTTAGGGTTAGGGTACGCATTAGTGTTAGGGTAGTTATTAAACCTATCCCACTGTCTAGATACCCCTTAGCACATAAAGGAATATTATTTGGAGGTCCAGCCATGGAGAAGAGATTAGACACTAGGATAAGATAAGGAACACACCCATTATAAAGAAATCACATTAGGATTCTCTTTTAAAGCTGTTCCTTAAAACACTAGTGCTTAGGAAATCTATTGGAGGCAGAAGCATCCAAGGGTAGCCTAGGGTTAGGGTTAGGCTTAGGGTACGGCTTAGGGTACGGGTTCGGGGAGGGCTTCTGGTACGGCGTAGGGTATGGGTTAGGGTTAGGGTTAGGGTTAGTGTTAGGGTTAGGGCTCGGTATAGGGTATTGGTTAGGATTAGGGTACGTGTTAGGGTTAGGGTAGGGTTTAGGGTTAGGGTACGCGTTAGTGTTAGGGTAGTTATTAAACCTAACCCACTCTCTAGATACCCCTTAGCACGTAAAGGAATATTATTTGGAGGTTCAGCCATGGAGAAGAGTTTAGACACTAGGATAAGATAAGGAACACACCCATTATAAAGAAATCACATTAGGATTCTTTTTTAAGCTGTTCCTTAAAACACTAGTGCTTAGAAAACCTATTGGAGGCAGAAGCTGTCAAGGGTAGCCTAGGGTTAGGTTTAGGCTTAGGGTTAGTCTTAGGGTACGGCTTAAGGTACGGGTTCGGGGAGGGCTTCGGGTATGGCGTAGGGTATGGGTTAGGGTTAGGGTTAGGGTTAGTGTTAGGGTTAGGGCTCGGTTTAGGGTACGGGTTAGGATTAGGGTACGTGTTAGTGTTAGGGTAGGGGATAGGGTTAGGGTACGCGTTAGGGTTAGGGTAGTTATTAAACCTATCCCACTCTCTAGATACCCCTTAGCACGTAAAGGAATATTATTTGGGGGTCCAGCCATGGAGAAGAGTTTAGACACTAGGATAAGATAAGGAACACACCCATTATAAAGAAATCACATTAGGATTCTCTTTTTAAGCTGTTCCTTAAAACACTAGTGCTTAGGAAATCTATTGGAGGCAGAAGCAGTCAAGGGTATCCTAGGGTTAGGGTTAGGCTTAGGGTACGGCTTAGGGTACGGCTTAGGGTACGGGTTTGGGGAGGGCTTCGGGTACGGCGTAGGGTATGGGTTAGGGTTAGGGTTAGGGTTAGTGTTAGGGTTAGGGCTCGGCTTAGGGTATTGGTTAGGATTAGGGTACGTGTTAGGGTTAGGGTAGGGGTTAGGGTTAGGGTACGCGTTAGTGTTAGGGTAGTTATTAAAGCTATCCCACTCTCTAGATACCCCTTAGCACGTAAAGGAATATTATTTGGAGGTCCAGCCATGGAGAAGGATTTAGACACTAGGATAAGATAAGGAACACACCCATTATAAAGAAATCACATTAGGATTCTCTTTTTAAGCTGTTCCTTAAAACACTACTGCTTAGGAAATCTATTGGAGGCAGAAGCATTCAAGGGTAGCCTACGTTTAGGGTTAGGCTTAGGGTTAGGCTTAGGGTACGGCTTAGGGTACGGGTTCGGGGAGGGCTTCTGGTACGGCGTAGGGTATGTGTTAAGGTTAGGGTTAGGGTTAGTGTTAGGGTTAGGGCTCGGTTTAGGGTATTGGTTAGGATTAGGGTACGTGTTAGGGTTAGGGTAGGGTTTAGGGTTAGGGTACGCGTTAGTGTTAGGGTAGTTATTAAACCTAAAACACTCTCTAGATACCCCTTAGCACGTAAAGGAATATTATTTGGAGGTTCAGCCATGGAGAAGAGTTTAGACACTAGGATAAGATAAGGAACACACCCATTATAAAGAAATCACATTAGGATTCTTTTTTAAGCTGTTCCTTAAAACACTAGTGCTTAGAAAACCTATTGGAGGCAGAAGCAATCAAGGGTAGCCTAGGGTTAGGTTTAGGCTTAGGGTTAGGCTTAGGGTACGGCTTAGGGTACCGGTTCGGGGAGGGCTTCGGGTACGGCGTAGGGTATGGGTTAGGGTTACGGTTAGGGTTAGTGTTAGGGTTAGGGCTCGGTTTAGGGTATTGGTTAGGATTAGGGTACGTGTTAGGGTTAGGGTAGGGGTTAGGGTTAGGGTACGCGTTAGTGTTAGGGTAGTTATTAAACCTATCCCAGTCTCTAGATACCCCTTAGCACGTAATGGAATATTATTTGGAGGTCCAGCCATGGAGAAGAGTTTAGACACTAGGATAAGATAAGGAACACACCCATTGTAAAGAAATCACGTTAGGATTCTCTTTTTAAGCTGTTCCTTAAAACACTAGTGCTTAGGAAATCTATTGGAGGCAGAAGCAGTCAAGGGTAGCCTAGGGTTAGGGTTAGGCTTAGGGTACGGCTTAGGGTACGGCTTAGGGTACGGGTTCGGGGAGGGCTTCGGGTATGGCGTAGGGTATGGGTTAGGGTTAGGGTTAGGGTTAGTGTTAGGGTTAGGGCTCGGTTTAGGGTACGGGTTAGGATTAGGGTACGTGTTAGGGTTAGGGTAGGGGATAGGGTTAGGGTACGCGTTAGGGTTAGGGTAGTTATTAAACCTATCCCACACTCTAGATACCCCTTAGCACGTAAAGGAATATTATTTGGGGGTCCAGCCATGGAGAAGAGTTTAGACACTAGGATAAGATAAGGAACACACCCATTATAAAGAAATCACATTAGGATTCTCTTTTTAAGCTGTTCCTTAAAACACTAGTGCTTAGGAAATCTATTGGAGGCAGAAGCAGTCAAGGGTAGCCTAGGGTTAGGGTTAGGCTTAGGGTACGGCTTAGGGTACGGCTTAGGGTACGGGTTTGGGGAGGGCTTCGGGTACGGCGTAGGGTATGGGTTAGGGTTAGGGTTAGGGTTAGTGTTAGGGTTAGGGCTCGGCTTAGGGTATTGGTTAGGATTAGGGTACGTGTTAGGGTTAGGGTAGGGGTTAGGGTTAGGGTACGCGTTAGTGTTAGGGTAGTTATTAAACCTATCCCAATCTCTAGATACCCCTTAGCACGTAAAGGAATATTATTTGGAGGTCCAGCCATGGAGAAGAGTTTAGACACTAGGATAAGATAAGGAACACACCCATTATAAAGAAATCACATTAGGATTCTCTTTATAAGCTGTTCCTTAAAACACTAGTGCTTAGGAAATCTATTGGAGGCAGAAGCAGTCAAGGGTAGCCTAGGGTTAGGGTTAGGCTTAGGGTTAGGCTTAGGGTACGGCTTAGGGTACGGGTTCGGGGAGGGCTTCTGGTATGGCGTGGGGTATGGGTTAGGGTTAGGGTTAGGGTTAGTGTTAGGGTTAGGGCTCGGTTTAGGGTATTGGTTAGGATTAGGGTACGTGTTAGCGATAGGGTAGGGGTTAGGGTTAGGGTACGCGTTAGTGTTAGGGTAGTTATTAAACCTAACCCACTCTCTAGATACCCCTTAGCACGTAAAGGAATATTATTTGGAGGTCCAGCCATGGAGAAGAGTTTAGACACTAGGATAAGATAAGGAACACACCCATTATAAAGAAATCACATTAGGATTCTCTTTTTAAGCTGTTCCTTAAAACACTAGTGCTTAGGAAATCTATTGGAGGCAGAAGCAGTCAAGGGTAGCCTAGGGTTAGGGTTAGGCTTAGGGTTAGGCTTAGGGTACGGCTTAGGGTACGGGTTCGGGGAGGGCTTCTGGTACGCCGTAGGGTATGGGTTAGGGTTAGGGTTAGGGTTAGTGTTAGGGTTAGGGCTCGGTATAGGGTATTGGTTAGGATTAGGGTACGTGTTAGGGTTAGGGTAGGGTTTAGGGTTAGGGTACGCGTTAGTGTTAGGGTAGTTATTAAACCTAACCCACTCTCTAGATACCCCTTAGCACGTAAAGGAATATTATTTGGAGTTCCAGCCATGGAGAAGAGTTTAGACACTAGGATAAGATAAGGAACACACCCCTTATAAAGAAATCACATTAGGATTCTCTTTTTAAGCTGTTCCTTAAAACACTAGTGCTTAGAAAATCTATTGGAGGCAGAAGCAGTCATGGGTAGCCTAGGGTTAGGGTTAGGCTTAGGGTACGGCTTAGGGTACGGCTTAGGGTACGGGTTCGGGGATGGCTTCGTGTACGGCGTAGGGTATGGGTTAGGGTTAGGGTTAGGGTTAGTGTTAGGGTTAGGGCTCGGTTTAGGGTATTGTTTAGGATTAGGGTACGTGTTAGGGTTAGGGTAGGGGTTAGGGTTAGGGTACGCGTTAGTGTTAGGGTAGTTATTAAAGCTATCCCACTCTCTAGATACCCCTTAGCACATAAAGGAATATTATTTGGAGGTCCAGCCATGGAGAAGAGATTAGACACTAGGATAAGATAAGGAACACACCCATTATAAAGAAATCACATTAGGATTCTCTTTTTAAGCTGTTCCTTAAAACACTACTGCTTAGGAAATCTATTGGAGGCAGAAGCATTCAAGGGTAGCCTACGTTTAGGGTTAGGCTTAGGGTTAGGCTTAGGGTACGGCTTAGGGTACGGGTTCGGGGAGGGCTTCTGGTACGGCGTAGGGTATGGGTTAGGGTTAGGGTTAGGGTTAGTGTTAGGGTTAGGGCTCGGTTTAGGGTATTGGTTAGGATTAGGGTACGTGTTAGCGATAGGGTAGGGGTTAGGGTTAGGGTACGCATTAGTGTTAGGGTAGTTATTAAACCTATCCCACTCTCTAGATACCCCTTAGCACATAAAGGAATATTATTTGGAGGTCCAGCCATGGAGAAGAGATTAGACACTAGGATAAGATAAGGAACACACCCATTATAAAGAAATCACATTAGGATTCTCTTTTAAAGCTGTTCCTTAAAACACTAGTGCTTAGGAAATCTATTGGAGGCAGAAGCATCCAAGGGTAGCCTAGGGTTAGGGTTAGGCATAGGGTTAGGCTTAGGGTACGGCTTAGGGTACCGGTTCGGGGAGGGCTTCGGGTACGGCGTAGGGTATGGGTTAGGGTTACGGTTAGGGTTAGTGTTAGGGTTAGGGCTCGGTTTAGGGTATTGGTTAGGATTAGGGTACGTGTTAGGGTTAGGGTAGGGGTTAGGGTTAGGGTACGCGTTAGTGTTAGGGTAGTTATTAAACCTATCCCAGTCTCTAGATACCCCTTAGCACGTAAAGGAATATTATTTGGAGGTCCAGCCATGGAGAAGAGTTTAGACACTAGGATAAGATAAGGAACACACCCATTGTAAAGAAATCACATTAGGATTCTCTTTTTAAGCTGTTCCTTAAAACACTAGTGCTTAGGAAATCTATTGGAGGCAGAAGCAGTCAAGGGTAGCCTAGGGTTAGGGATAGGCTTAGGGTACGGCTTAGGGTACGGCTTAAGGTACGGGTTCGGGGAGGGCTTCGGGTATGGCGTAGGGTATGGGTTAGGGTTAGGGTTAGGGTTAGTGTTAGGGTTAGGGCTCGGTTTAGGGTACGGGTTAGGATTAGGGTACGTGTTAGTGTTAGGGTAGGGGATAGGGTTAGGGTACGCGTTAGGGTTAGGGTAGTTATTAAACCTATCCCACTCTCTAGATACCCCTTAGCACGTAAAGGAATATTATTTGGGGGTCCAGCCATGGAGAAGAGTTTAGACACTAGGATAAGATAAGGAACACACCCATTATAAAGAAATCACATTAGGATTCTCTTTTTAAGCTGTTCCTTAAAACACTAGTGCTTAGGAAATCTATTGGAGGCAGAAGCAGTCAAGGGTATCCTAGGGTTAGGTTTAGGCTTAGGGTTAGGCTTAGGGTATGGCTTAGGGTACGGGTTTGGGGAGGGCTTCGGGTACGGCGTAGGGTATGGGTTAGGGTTAGGGTTAGGGTTAGTGTTAGGGTTAGGGCTCGGCTTAGGGTATTGGTTAGGATTAGGGTACGTGTTAGGGTTAGGGTAGGGGTTAGGGTTAGGGTACGCGTTAGTGTTAGGGTAGTTATTAAAGCTATCCCACTCTCTAGATACCCCTTAGCACGTAAAGGAATATTATTTGGAGGTCCAGCCATGGAGAAGAATTTAGACACTAGGATAAGATAAGGAACACACCCATTATAAAGAAATCACATTAGGATTCTCTTTTTAAGCTGTTCCTTAAAACACTACTGCTTAGGAAATCTATTGGAGGCAGAAGCATTCAAGGGTAGCCTACGTTTAGGGTTAGGCTTAGGGTTAGGCTTAGGGTACGGCTTAGGGTACGGGTTCGGGGAGGGCTTCTGGTACGGCGTAGGGTATGTGTTAGGGTTAGGGTTAGGGTTAGTGTTAGGGTTAGGGCTCGGTTTAGGGTATTGGTTAGGATTAGGGTACGTGTTAGGGTTAGGGTAGGGTTTAGGGTTAGGGTACGCGTTAGTGTTAGGGTAGTTATTAAACCTAACCCACTCTCTAGATACCCCTTAGCACGTAAAGGAATATTATTTGGAGGTTCAGCCATGGAGAAGAGTTTAGACACTAGGATAAGATAAGGAACACACCCATTATAAAGAAATCACATTAGGATTCTTTTTTAAGCTGTTCCTTAAAACACTAGTGCTTAGAAAACCTATTGGAGGCAGAAGCAGTCAAGGGTAGCCTAGGGTTAGGTTTAGGCTTAGGGTTAGGCTTAGGGTACGGCTTAGGGTACCGGTTCGGGGAGGGCTTCGGGTACGGCGTAGGGTATGGGTTAGGGTTACGGTTAGGGTTAGTGTTAGGGTTAGGGCTCGGTTTAGGGTATTGGTTAGGATTAGGGTACGTGTTAGGGTTAGGGTAGGGGTTAGGGTTAGGGTACGCGTTAGTGTTAGGGTAGTTATTAAACCTATCCCAGTCTCTAGATACCCCTTAGCACGTAAAGGAATATTATTTGGAGGTCCAGCCATGGAGAAGAGTTTAGACACTAGGATAAGATAAGGAACACACCCATTGTAAAGAAATCACGTTAGGATTCTCTTTTTAAGCTGTTCCTTAAAACACTAGTGCTTAGGAAATCTATTGGAGGCAGAAGCAGTCAAGGGTAGCCTAGGGTTAGGGTTAGGCTTAGGGTACGGCTTAGGGTACGGCTTAGGGTACGGGTTCGGGGAGGGCTTCGGGTATGGCGTAGGGTATGGGTTAGGGTTAGGGTTAGGGTTAGTGTTAGGGTTAGGGCTCGGTTTAGGGTACGGGTTAGGATTAGGGTACGTGTTAGGGTTAGGGTAGGGGATAGGGTTAGGGTACGCGTTAGGGTTAGGGTAGTTATTAAACCTATCCCACACTCTAGATACCCCTTAGCACGTAAAGGAATATTATTTGGAGGTCCAGCCATGGAGAAGAGTTTAGACACTAGGATAAGATAAGGAACACACCCATTATAAAGAAATCACATTAGGATTCTCTTTATAAGCTGTTCCTTAAAACACTAGTGCTTAGGAAATCTATTGGAGGCAGAAGCAGTCAAGGGTAGCCTAGGGTTAGGGTTAGGCTTAGGGTTAGGCTTAGGGTACGGCTTAGGGTACGGGTTCGGTGAGGGCTTCTGGTATGGCGTAGGGTATGGGTTAGGGTTAGGGTTAGGGTTAGTGTTAGGGTTAGGGCTCGGTTTAGGGTATTGGTTAGGATTAGGGTACGTGTTAGCGATAGGGTAGGGGTTAGGGTTAGGGTACGCGTTAGTGTTAGGGTAGTTATTAAACCTAACCCACTCTCTAGATACCCCTTAGCACGTAAAGGAATATTATTTGGAGGTCCAGCAATGGAGAAGAGTTTAGACACTAGGATAAGATAAGGAACACACCCATTATAAAGAAATCACATTAGGATTCTCTTTTTAAGCTGTTCCTTAAAACACTAGTGCTTAGGAAATCTATTGGAGGCAGAAGCAGTCAAGGGTAGCCTAGGGTTAGGGTTAGGCTTAGGGTTAGGCTTAGGGTACGGCTTAGGGTCCGGGTTCGGGGAGGGCTTCTGGTACGGCGTAGGGTATGGGTTAGGGTTAGGGTTAAGGTTAGTGTTAGGGTTAGGGCTCGGTTTAGGGTATTGGTTAGGATTAGGGTACGTGTTAGCGATAGGGTAGGGGTTAGGGTTAGGGTACGCATTAGTGTTAGAGTAGTTATTAAACCTATCCCACTCTCTAGATACCCCTTAGCACATAAAGGAATATTATTTGGAGGTCCAGCCATGGAGAAGAGTTTAGACACTAGGATAAGATAAGGAACACACCCATTATAAAAAATCACATTAGGATTCTCTTTTTAAGCTGTTCCTTAAAACACTAGTGCTTAGGAAATCTATTGGAGGCAGAAGCATCCAAGGGTAGCCTAGGGTTAGGGTTAGGCTTAGGGTTAGGCTTAGGGTACGGCTTAGGGTACGGGTTCAGGGAGGGCTTCTGGTACGGCGTAGGGTATGGGTTAGGGTTAGGGTTAGGGTTAGTGTTAGGGTTAGGGCTCGGTATAGGGTATTGGTTAGGATTAGGGTACCTGTTAGGGTTAGGGTAGGGTTTAGGGTTAGGGTACGCGTTAGTGTTAGGGTAGTTATTAAACCTAACCCACTCTCTAGATACCCCTTAGCACGTAAAGGAATATTATTTGGAGGTTCAGCCATGGAGAAGAGTTTAGACACTAGGATAAGATAAGGAACACACCCATTATAAAGAAATCACATTAGGATTCTCTTTTTAAGCTGTTCCTTAAAACACTAGTGCTTAGAAAATCTATTGGAGGCAGAAGCAGTCAAGGGTAGCCTAGGGTTAGGTTTAGGCTTAGGGTACGGCTTAGGGTACGGCTTAGGGTACCGGTTCGGGGAGGGCTTCGGGTACGGCGTAGGGTATGGGTTAGGGTTACGGTTAGGGTTAGTGTTAGGGTTAGGGCTCGGTTTAGGGTATTGGTTAGGATTAGGGTACGTGTTAGGGTTAGGGTAAGGGTTAGGGTTAGGGTACGCGTTAGTGTTAGGGTAGTTATTAAACCTATCCCAGTCTCTAGATACCCCTTAGCACGTAAAGTAATATTATTTGGAGGTCCAGCCATGGAGAAGAGTTTAGACACTAGGATAAGATAAGGAACACACCCATTGTAAAGAAATCACATTAGGATTCTCTTTTTAAGCTGTTCCTTAAAACACTAGTGCTTAGGAAATCTATTGGAGGCAGAAGCAGTCAAGGGTAGCCTAGGGTTAGGTTTAGGCTTAGGGTACGGCTTAGGGTACGGCTTAGGGTACCGGTTCGGGGAGGGCTTCGGGTATGGCGTAGGGTATGGGTTAGGGTTAGGGTTAGGGTTAGGGTTAGGGTTAGGGCTCGGTTTAGGGTACGGGTTAGGATTAGGGTACGTGTTAGGGTTAGGGTAGGGGATAGGGTTAGGGTACGCGTTAGGGTTAGGGTAGTTATTAAACCTATCCCACTCTCTAGATACCCCTTAGCACGTAAAGGAATATTATTTGGGGGTCCAGCCATGGAGAAGAGTTTAGACACTAGGATAAGATAAGGAACACACCCATTATAAAGAAATCACATTAGGATTCTCTTTTTAAGCTGTTCCTTAAAACACTAGTGCTCAGGAAATCTATTGGAGGCAGAAGCAGTCAAGGGTAGCCTAGGGTTAGGGTTAGGCTTAGGGTACGGCTTAGGGTACGGCTTAGGGTACGGGTTTGGGGAGGGCTTCGGGTACGGCTTAGGGTATGGGTTAGGGTTAGGGTTAGGGTTAGTGTTAGGGTTAGGGCTCGGCTTAGGGTATTGGTTAGGATTAGGGTACGTGTTAGGGTTAGGGTAGGGGTTAGGGTTAGGGTACGCGTTAGTGTTAGGGTAGTTATTAAACCTATCCCAATCTCTAGATACCCCTTAGCACGTAAAGGAATATTATTTGGAGGTCCAGCCATGGAGAAGAGTTTAGACACTAGGATAAGATAAGGAACACACCCATTATAAAGAAATCACATTAGGATTCTCTTTTTAAGCTGTTCCTTAAAACACTAGTGCTTAGGAAATCTATTGGAGGCAGAAGCAGTCAAGGGTAGCCTAGGGTTAGGGTTAGGCTTAGGGTACGGCTTAGGGTACGGGTTCGGGGATGGCTTCGGGTACGGCGTAGGGTATGGGTTAGGGTTAGGGTTAGGGTTAGTGTTAGGGTTAGGGCTCGGTTTAGGGTATTGGTTAGGATTAGGGTACGTGTTAGGGTTAGGGTAGGGGTTAGGGTTAGGGTACGCGTTAGTGTTAGGGTAGTTATTAAAGCTATCCCACTCTCTAGATACCCCTTAGCACGTAAAGGAATATTATTTGGAGGTCCAGCCATGGAGAAGAATTTAGACACTAGGATAAGATAAGGAACACACCCATCATAAACAAATCACATTAGGATTCTCTTTTTAAGCTGTTCCTTAAAACACTAGTGCTTAGGAAATCTATTGGAGGCAGAAGCATTCAAGGGTAGCCTAGGGTTAGGGTTAGGCTTAGGGTACGGCTTAGGGTACGGCTTAGGGTACCGGTTCGGGGAGGGCTTCGGGTACGGCGTAGGGTATGGGTTAGGGTTAGGGTTAGGGTTAGTGTTCGGGTTAGGGCTCGGCTTAGGGTATTGGTTAGGATTTGGGTACGTGTTAGTGTTAGGGTAGGGGTTAGGGTTAGGGTACGCGTTAGTGTTAGGGTAGTTATTAAACCTATCCCAATCTCTAGATACCCCTTAGCACGTAAAGGAATATTATTTGGAGGTCCAGCCATGGAGAAGAGTTTAGACACTAGGATAAGATAAGGAACACAACCATTATAAAGAAATCACATTAGGATTCTCTTTTTAAGCTGTTCCTTAAAACACTAGTGCTTAGAAAATCTATTGGAGGCAGAAGCAGTCAAGGGTAGCCTAGGGTTAGGGTTAGGCTTAGGGTACGGCTTAGGGTACGGCTTAGGGTACCGGTTCGGGGAGGGCTTCGGGTACGGCGTAGGGTATGGGTTAGGGTTAGGGTTAGGGTTAGTGTTAGGGTTAGGGCTCGGCTTAGGGTATTGGTTAGGATTTGGGTACGTGTTAGTGTTAGGGTAGGGGTTAGGGTTAGGGTACGCGTTAGTGTTAGGGTAGTTATTAAACCTATCCCAATCTCTAGATACCCCTTAGCACGTAAAGGAATATTATTTGGAGGTCCAGCCATGGAGAAGAGTTTAGACACTAGGATAAGATAAGGAACACACCCATTATAAAGAAATCACATTAGGATTCTCTTTTTAAGCTGTTCCTTAAAACACTAGTGCTTAGGAAATCTATTGGAGGCAGAAGCAGTCAAGGGTAGCCTAGGGTTAGGGTTAGGCTTAGGGTACAGCTTAGGGTATGGCTTAGGGTACGGGTTTGGGGAGGGCTTCGGGTACGGCTTAGGGTATGGGTTAGGGTTAGGGTTAGGGTTAGTGTTAGGGTTAGGGCTCGGCTTAGGGTATTGGTTAGGATTAGGGTACGTGTTAGGGTTAGGGTAGGGGTTAGGGTTAGGGTACGCGTTAGTGTTAGGGTAGTTATTAAACCTATCCCAATCTCTAGATACCCCTTAGCACGTAAAGGAATATTATTTGGAGGTCCAGCAATGGAGAAGTGTTTAGACACTAGGATAAGATAAGGAACACACCCATTATAAAGAAATCACATTAGGATTCTCTTTTTAAGCTGTTCCTTAAAACACTAGTGCTTAGGAAATCTATTGGAGGCAGAAGCAGTCAAGGGTAGCCTAGGGTTAGGGTTAGGCTTAGGGTACGGCTTAGGGTACGGGTTTGGGGAGGGCTTCGGGTACGGCTTAGGGTATGGGTTAGGGTTAGGGTTAGGGTTAGTGTTAGGGTTAGGGCTCGGCTTAGGGTATTGGTTAGGATTAGGGTACGTGTTAGGGTTAGGGTAGGGGTTAGGGTTAGGGTACGCGTTAGTGTTAGGGTAGTTATTAAACCTATCCCAATCTCTAGATACCCCTTAGCACGTAAAGGAATATTATTTGGAGGTCCAGCCATGGAGAAGAGTTTAGACACTAGGATAAGATAAGGAACACACCCATTATAAAGAAATCACATTAGGATTCTCTTTTTAAGCTGTTCCTTAAAACACTAGTGCTTAGGAAATCTATTGGAGGCAGAAGCAGTCAAGGGTAGCCTAGGGTTAGGGTTAGGCTTAGGGTACGGCTTAGGGTACGGGTTCGGGGATGGCTTCGGGTACGGCGTAGGGTATGGGTTAGGGTTAGGGTTAGGGTTAGTGTTAGGGTTAGGGCTCGGTTTAGGGTATTGGTTAGGATTAGGGTACGTGTTAGGGTTAGGGTAGGGGTTAGGGTTAGGGTACGCGTTAGTGTTAGGGTAGTTATTAAAGCTATCCCACTCTCTAGATACCCCTTAGCACGTAAAGGAATATTATTTGGAGGTCCAGCCATGGAGAAGAATTTAGACACTAGGATAAGATAAGGAACACACCCATCATAAACAAATCACATTAGGATTCTCTTTTTAAGCTGTTCCTTAAAACACTAGTGCTTAGGAAATCTATTGGAGGCAGAAGCATTCAAGGGTAGCCTAGGGTTAGGGTTAGGCTTAGGGTACGGCTTAGGGTACGGCTTAGGGTACCGGTTCGGGGAGGGCTTCGGGTACGGCGTAGGGTATGGGTTAGGGTTAGGGTTAGGGTTAGTGTTAGGGTTAGGGCTCGGCTTAGGGTATTGGTTAGGATTTGGGTACGTGTTAGTGTTAGGGTAGGGGTTAGGGTTAGGGTACGCGTTAGTGTTAGGGTAGTTATTAAACCTATCCCAATCTCTAGATACCCCTTAGCACGTAAAGGAATATTATTTGGAGGTCCAGCCATGGAGAAGAGTTTAGACACTAGGATAAGATAAGGAACACACCCATTATAAATAAATCACATTAGGATTCTCTTTTTAAGCTGTTCCTTAAAACACTAGTGCTTAGAAAATCTATTGGAGGCAGAAGCAGTCAAGGGTAGCCTAGGGTTAGGGTTAGGCTTAGGGTACGGCTTAGGGTACGGCTTAGGGTACCGGTTCGGGGAGGGCTTTGGGTACGGCGTAGGGTATGGGTTAGGGTTAGGGTTAGGGTTAGTGTTAGGGTTAGGGCTCGGCTTAGGGTATTGGTTAGGATTTGGGTACGTGTTAGTGTTAGGGTAGGGGTTAGGGTTAGGGTACGCGTTAGTGTTAGGGTAGTTATTAAACCTATCCCAATCTCTAGATACCCCTTAGCACGTAAAGGAATATTATTTGGAGGTCCAGCCATGGAGAAGAGTTTAGACACTAGGATAAGATAAGGAACACACCCATTATAAAGAAATCACATTAGGATTCTCTTTTTAAGCTGTTCCTTAAAACACTAGTGCTTAGGAAATCTATTGGAGGCAGAAGCAGTCAAGGGTAGCCTAGGGTTAGGGTTAGGCTTAGGGTACGGCTTAGGGTACGGCTTAGGGTACGGGTTTGGGGAGGGCTTCGGGTACGGCTTAGGGTATGGGTTAGGGTTAGGGTTAGGGTTAGTGTTAGGGTTAGGGCTCGGCTTAGGGTATTGGTTAGGATTAGGGTACGTGTTAGGGTTAGGGTAGGGGTTAGGGTTAGGGTACGCGTTAGTGTTAGGGTAGTTATTAAACCTATCCCAATCTCTAGATACCCCTTAGCACGTAAAGGAATATTATTTGGAGGTCCAGCCATGGAGAAGAGTTTAGACACTAGGATAAGATAAGGAACACACCCATTATAAAGAAATCACATTAGGATTCTCTTTTTAAGCTGTTCCTTAAAACACTAGTGCTTAGGAAATCTATTGGAGGCAGAAGCAGTCAAGGGTAGCCTAGGGTTAGGGTTAGGCTTAGGGTACGGCTTAGGGTACGGGTTCGGGGATGGCTTCGGGTACGGCGTAGGGTATGGGTTAGGGTTAGGGTTAGGGTTAGTGTTAGGGTTAGGGCTCGGTTTAGGGTATTGGTTAGGATTAGGGTACGTGTTAGGGTTAGGGTAGGGGTTAGGGTTAGGGTACGCGTTAGTGTTAGGGTAGTTATTAAAGCTATCCCACTCTCTAGATACCCCTTAGCACGTAAAGGAATATTATTTGGAGGTCCAGCCATGGAGAAGAATTTAGACACTAGGATAAGATAAGGAACACACCCATCATAAACAAATCACATTAGGATTCTCTTTTTAAGCTGTTCCTTAAAACACTAGTGCTTAGGAAATCTATTGGAGGCAGAAGCATTCAAGGGTAGCCTAGGGTTAGGGTTAGGCTTAGGGTACGGCTTAGGGTACGGCTTAGGGTACCGGTTCGGGGAGGGCTTCGGGTACGGCGTAGGGTATGGGTTAGGGTTAGGGTTAGGGTTAGTGTTAGGGTTAGGGCTCGGCTTAGGGTATTGGTTAGGATTTGGGTACGTGTTAGTGTTAGGGTAGGGGTTAGGGTTAGGGTACGCGTTAGTGTTAGGGTAGTTATTAAACCTATCCCAATCTCTAGATACCCCTTAGCACGTAAAGGAATATTATTTGGAGGTCCAGCCATGGAGAAGAGTTTAGACACTAGGATAAGATAAGGAACACACCCATTATAAAGAAATCACATTAGGATTCTCTTTTTAAGCTGTTCCTTAAAACACTAGTGCTTAGGAAATCTATTGGAGGCAGAAGCAGTCAAGGGTAGCCTAGGGTTAGGGTTAGGCTTAGGGTACGGCTTAGGGTACGGCTTAGGGTACGGGTTTGGGGAGGGCTTCGGGTACGGCTTAGGGTATGGGTTAGGGTTAGGGTTAGGGTTAGTGTTAGGGTTAGGGCTCGGCTTAGGGTATTGGTTAGGATTAGGGTACGTGTTAGGGTTAGGGTAGGGGTTAGGGTTAGGGTACGCGTTAGTGTTAGGGTAGTTATTAAACCTATCCCAATCTCTAGATACCCCTTAGCACGTAAAGGAATATTATTTGGAGGTCCAGCCATGGAGAAGAGTTTAGACACTAGGATAAGATAAGGAACACACCCATTATAAAGAAATCACATTAGGATTCTCTTTTTAAGCTGTTCCTTAAAACACTAGTGCTTAGGAAATCTATTGGAGGCAGAAGCAGTCAAGGGTAGCCTAGGGTTAGGGTTAGGCTTAGGGTACGGCTTAGGGTACGGGTTTGGGGAGGGCTTCGGGTACGGCTTAGGGTATGGGTTAGGGTTAGGGTTAGGGTTAGTGTTAGGGTTAGGGCTCGGCTTAGGGTATTGGTTAGGATTAGGGTACGTGTTAGGGTTAGGGTAGGGGTTAGGGTTAGGGTACGCGTTAGTGTTAGGGTAGTTATTAAACCTATCCCAATCTCTAGATACCCCTTAGCACGTAAAGGAATATTATTTGGAGGTCCAGCCATGGAGAAGAGTTTAGACACTAGGATAAGATAAGGAACACACCCATTATAAAGAAATCACATTAGGATTCTCTTTTTAAGCTGTTCCTTAAAACACTAGTGCTTAGGAAATCTATTGGAGGCAGAAGCAGTCAAGGGTAGCCTAGGGTTAGGGTTAGGCTTAGGGTACGGCTTAGGGTACGGGTTCGGGGATGGCTTCGGGTACGGCGTAGGGTATGGGTTAGGGTTAGGGTTAGGGTTAGTGTTAGGGTTAGGGCTCGGTTTAGGGTATTGGTTAGGATTAGGGTACGTGTTAGGGTTAGGGTAGGGGTTAGGTTTAGGGTACGCATTAGTGTTAGGGTAGTTATTAAAGCTATCCCACTCTCTAGATACCCCTTAGCACGTAAAGGAATATTATTTGGAGGTCCAGCCATGGAGAAGAATTTAGACACTAGGATAAGATAAGGAACACACCCATCATAAACAAATCACATTAGGATTCTCTTTTTAAGCTGTTCCTTAAAACACTAGTGCTTAGGAAATCTATTGGAGGCAGAAGCATTCAAGGGTAGCCTAGGTTTAGGGTTAGGCTTAGGGTTAGGCTTAGGGTACGGCTTAGGGTATGGGTTCGGGGAGGGCTTCTGGTACGGCGTAGGGTATGGGTTAGGGTTAGGGTTAGGGTTAGTGTTAGGGTTAGGGCGCGGTTTAGGGTATTGGTTAGGATTAGGGTACGTGTTAGCGATAGGCAAGGGGTTAGGGTTAGGGTACGCGTTAGTGATAGGGTAATTATTAAACCTAACCCACTCTCTAGATACCCCTTAGCACATAAAGGAATATTATTTGGAGGTCCAGCCATGGAGAAGAGTTTAGACACTAGGATAAGATAAGGAACACACCCATTATAAAGAAATCACATTAGGATTCTCTTTTTAAGCTGTTCCTTAAAACACTAGTGCTTAGGAAATCTATTGGAGGCAGAAGCAGTCAAGGGTAGCCTAGGGTTAGGGTTAGGCTTAGGGTTAGGCTTAGGGTACGGCTTAGGGTACGGGTTCGGTGAGGACTTCTGGTATGGCGTAGGGTATGGGTTAGGGTTAGGGTTAGGGTTAGTGTTAGGGTTAGGGCTCGGTTTAGGGTATTGGTTAGGATTAGGGTACGTGTTAGCGATAGGGTAGGGGTTAGGGTTAGGGTACGCGTTAGTGTTAGGGTAGTTATTAAACCTAACCCACTCTCTAGATACCCCTTAGCACGTAAAGGAATATTATTTGGAGGTCCAGCCATGGAGAAGAGTTTAGACACTAGGATAAGATAAGGAACACACCCATTATAAAGAAATCATATTAGGATTCTCTTTTTAAGCTGTTCCTTAAAACACTAGTGCTTAGGAAATCTATTGGAGGCAGAAGCAGTCAAGGGTAGCCTAGGGTTAGGGTTAGGCTTAGGGTTAGGCTTAGGGTACGGCTTAGGGTACGGGTTCGGGGAGGGCTTCTGGTACGCCGTAGGGTATGGGTTAGGGTTAGGGTTAGGGTTAGTGTTAGGGTTAGGGCTCGGTATAGGGTATTGGTTAGGATTAGGGTACGTGTTAGGGTTAGGGTAGGGTTTAGGGTTAGGGTACGCGTTAGTGTTAGGGTAGTTATTAAACCTAACCCACTCTCTAGATACCCCTTAGCACGTAAAGGAATATTATTTGGAGGTCCAGCCATGGAGAAGAGTTTAGACACTAGGATAAGATAAGGAACACACCCCTTATAAAGAAATCACATTAGGATTCTCTTTTTAAGCTGTTCCTTAAAACACTAGTGCTTAGAAAATCTATTGGAGGCAGAAGCAGTCATGGGTAGCCTAGGGTTAGGGTTAGGCTTAGGGTACGGCTTAGGGTACGGCTTAGGGTACGGGTTCGGGGATGGCTTCGTGTACGGCGTAGGGTATGGGTTAGGGTTAGGGTTAGGGTTAGTGTTAGGGTTAGGGCTCGGTTTAGGGTATTGTTTAGGATTAGGGTACGTGTTAGGGTTAGGGTAGGGGTTAGGGTTAGGGTACGCGTTAGTGTTAGGGTAGTTATTAAAGCTATCCCACTCTCTAGATACCCCTTAGCACGTAAAGGAATATTATTTGGAGGTCCAGCCATGGAGAAGAATTTAGACACTAGGATAAGATAAGGAACACACCCATTATAAAGAAATCACATTAGGATTCTCTTTTTAAGCTGTTCCTTAAAACACTACTGCTTAGGAAATCTATTGGAGGCAGAAGCATTCAAGGGTAGCCTACGTTTAGTGTTAGGCTTAGGGTTAGGCTTAGGGTACGGCTTAGGGTACGGGTTCGGGGAGGGCTTCTGGTACGGCATAGGGTATGTGTTAGGGTTAGGGTTAGGGTTAGTGTTAGGGTTAGGGCTCGGTTTAGGGTATTGGTTAGGATTAGGGTACGTGTTAGCGATAGGGTAGGGGTTAGGGTTAGGGTACGCATTAGTGTTAGGGTAGTTATTAAACCTATCCCACTCTCTAGATACCCCTTAGCACATAAAGGAATATTATTTGGAGGTCCAGCCATGGAGAAGAGATTAGACACTAGGATAAGATAAGGAACACACCCATTATAAAGAAATCACATTAGGATTCTCTTTTAAAGCTGTTCCTTAAAACACTAGTGCTTAGGAAATCTATTGGAGGCAGAAGCATCCAAGGGTAGCCTAGGGTTAGGGTTAGGCTTAGGGTACGGCTTAGGGTACGGGTTCGGGGAGGGCTTCTGGTACGGCGTAGGGTATGGGTTAGGGTTAGGGTTAGGGTTATTGTTAGGGTTAGGGCTCGGTATAGGGTATTGGTTAGGATTAGGGTACGTGTTAGGGTTAGGGTAGGGTTTAGGGTTAGGGTACGCGTTAGTGTTAGGGTAGTTATTAAACCTAACCCACTCTCTAGATACCCCTTAGCACGTAAAGGAATATTATTTGGAGGTTCAGCCATGGAGAAGAGTTTAGACACTAGGATAAGATAAGGAACACACCCATTATAAAGAAATCACATTAGGATTCTCTTTTTAAGCTGTTCCTTAAAACACTAGTGCTTAGGAAATCTATTGGAGGCAGAAGCAGTCAAGGGTAGCCTAGGGTTAGGGTTAGGCTTAGGGTACGGCTTAGGGTACGGCTTAGGGTACGGGTTTGGGGAGGGCTTCGGGTACGGCTTAGGGTATGGGTTAGGGTTAGGGTTAGGGTTAGTGTTAGGGTTAGGGCTCGGCTTAGGGTATTGGTTAGGATTAGGGTACGTGTTAGGGTTAGGGTAGGGGTTAGGGTTAGGGTACGCGTTAGTGTTAGGGTAGTTATTAAACCTATCCCAATCTCTAGATACCCCTTAGCACGTAAAGGAATATTATTTGGAGGTCCAGCCATGGAGAAGAGTTTAGACACTAGGATAAGATAAGGAACACACACATTATAAAGAAATCACATTAGGATTCTCTTTTTAAGCTGTTCCTTAAAACACTAGTGCTTAGGAAATCTATTGGAGGCAGAAGCAGTCAAGGGTAGCCTAGGGTTAGGGTTAGGCTTAGGGTACGGCTTAGGGTACGGGTTCGGGGATGGCTTCGGGTACGGCGTAGGGTATGGGTTAGGGTTAGGGTTAGGGTTAGTGTTAGGGTTAGGGCTCGGTTTAGGGTATTGGTTAGGATTAGGGTACGTGTTAGGGTTAGGGTAGGGGTTAGGGTTAGGGTACGCGTTAGTGTTAGGGTAGTTATTAAAGCTATCCCACTCTCTAGATACCCCTTAGCACGTAAAGGAATATTATTTGGAGGTCCAGCCATGGAGAAGAATTTAGACACTAGGATAAGATAAGGAACACACCCATCATAAACAAATCACATTAGGATTCTCTTTTTAAGCTGTCCCTTAAAACACTAGTGCTTAGGAAATCTATTGGAGGCAGAAGCATTCAAGGGTAGCCTAGGGTTAGGGTTAGGCTTAGGGTACGGCTTAGGGTACGGCTTAGGGTACCGGTTCGGGGAGGGCTTCGGGTACGGCGTAGGGTATGGGTTAGGGTTAGGGTTAGGGTTAGTGTTAGGGTTAGGGCTCGGCTTAGGGTATTGGTTAGGATTTGGGTACGTGTTAGTGTTAGGGTAGGGGTTAGGGTTAGGGTACGCGTTAGTGTTAGGGTAGTTATTAAACCTATCCCAATCTCTAGATACCCCTTAGCACGTAAAGGAATATTATTTGGAGGTCCAGCCATGGAGAAGAGTTTAGACACTAGGATAAGATAAGGAACACACCCATTATAAAGAAATCACATTAGGATTCTCTTTTTAAGCTGTTCCTTAAAACACTAGTGCTTAGGAAATCTATTGGAGGCAGAAGCAGTCAAGGGTAGCCTAGGGTTAGGGTTAGGCTTAGGGTACGGCTTAGGGTACGGCTTAGGGTACGGGTTTGGGGAGGGCTTCGGGTACGGCTTAGGGTATGGGTTAGGGTTAGGGTTAGGGTTAGTGTTAGGGTTAGGGCTCGGCTTAGGGTATTGGTTAGGATTAGGGTACGTGTTAGGGTTAGGGTAGGGGTTAGGGTTAGGGTACGCGTTAGTGTTAGGGTAGTTATTAAACCTATCCCAATCTCTAGATACCCCTTAGCACGTAAAGGAATATTATTTGGAGGTCCAGCCATGGAGAAGAGTTTAGACACTAGGATAAGATAAGGAACACACCCATTATAAAGAAATCACATTAGGATTCTCTTTTTAAGCTGTTCCTTAAAACACTAGTGCTTAGGAAATCTATTGGAGGCAGAAGCAGTCAAGGGTAGCCTAGGGTTAGGGTTAGGCTTAGGGTACGGCTTAGGGTACGGGTTTGGGGAGGGCTTCGGGTACGGCTTAGGGTATGGGTTAGGGTTAGGGTTAGGGTTAGTGTTAGGGTTAGGGCTCGGCTTAGGGTATTGGTTAGGAGTAGGGTACGTGTTAGGGTTAGGGTAGGGGTTAGGGTTAGGGTACGCGTTAGTGTTAGGGTAGTTATTAAACCTATCCCAATCTCTAGATACCCCTTAGCACGTAAAGGAATATTATTTGGAGGTCCAGCCATGGAGAAGAGTTTAGACACTAGGATAAGATAAGGAACACACCCATTATAAAGAAATCACATTAGGATTCTCTTTTTAAGCTGTTCCTTAAAACACTAGTGCTTAGGAAATCTATTGGAGGCAGAAGCAGTCAAGGGTAGCCTAGGGTTAGGGTTAGGCTTAGGGTACGGCTTAGGGTACGGGTTCGGGGATGGCTTCGGGTACGGCGTAGGGTATGGGTTAGGGTTAGGGTTAGGGTTAGTGTTAGGGTTAGGGCTCGGTTTAGGGTATTGGTTAGGATTAGGGTACGTGTTAGGGTTAGGGTAGGGGTTAGGTTTAGGGTACGCGTTAGTGTTAGGGTAGTTATTAAAGCTATCCCACTCTCTAGATACCCCTTAGCTCGTAAAGGAATATTATTTGGAGGTCCAGCCATGGAGAAGAATTTAGACACTAGGATAAGATAAGGAACACACCCATCATAAACAAATCACATTAGGATTCTCTTTTTAAGCTGTTCCTTAAAACACTAGTGCTTAGGAAATCTATTGGAGGCAGAAGCATTCAAGGGTAGCCTAGGTTTAGGGTTAGGCTTAGGGTTAGGCTTAGGGTACGGCTTAGGGTACGGGTTCGGGGAGGGCTTCTGGTACGGCGTAGGGTATGGGTTAGGGTTAGGGTTAGGGTTAGTGTTAGGGTTAGGGCGCGGTTTAGGGTATTGGTTAGGATTAGGGTACGTGTTAGCGATAGGCAAGGGGTTAGGGTTAGGGTACGCGTTAGTGATAGGGTAATTATTAAACCTAACCCACTCTCTAGATACCCCTTAGCACATAAAGGAATATTATTTGGAGGTCCAGCCATGGAGAAGAGTTTAGACACTAGGATAAGATAAGGAACACAACCATTATAAAGAAATCACATTAGGATTCTCTTTTTAAGCTGTTCCTTAAAACACTAGTGCTTAGGAAATCTATTGGAGGCAGAAGCAGTCAAGGGTAGCCTAGGGTTAGGGTTAGGCTTAGGGTTAGGCTTAGGGTACGGCTTAGGGTACGGGTTCGGTGAGGACTTCTGGTATGGCGTAGGGTATGGGTTAGGGTTAGGGTTAGGGTTAGTGTTAGGGTTAGGGCTCGGTTTAGGGTATTGGTTAGGATTAGGGTACGTGTTAGCGATAGGGTAGGGGTTAGGGTTAGGGTACGCGTTAGTGTTAGGGTAGTTATTATACCTAACCCACTCTCTAGATACCCCTTAGCACGTAAAGGAATATTATTTGGAGGTCCAGCCATGGAGAAGAGTTTAGACACTAGGATAAGATAAGGAACACACCCATTATAAAGAAATCACATTAGGATTCTCTTTTTAAGCTGTTCCTTAAAACACTAGTGCTTAGGAAATCTATTGGAGGCAGAAGCAGTCAAGGGTAGCCTAGGGTTAGGGTTAGGCTTAGGGTTAGGCTTAGGGTACGGCTTAGGGTACGGGTTCGGGGAGGGCTTCTGGTACGCCGTAGGGTATGGGTTAGGGTTAGGGTTAGGGTTAGTGTTAGGGTTAGGGCTCGGTATAGGGTATTGGTTAGGATTAGGGTACGTGTTAGGGTTAGGGTAGGGTTTAGGGTTAGGGTACGCGTTAGTGTTAGGGTAGTTATTAAACCTAACCCACTCTCTAGATACCCCTTAGCACGTAAAGGAATATTATTTGGAGGTCCAGCCATGGAGAAGAGTTTAGACACTAGGATAAGATAAGGAACACACCCCTTATAAAGAAATCACATTAGGATTCTCTTTTTAAGCTGTTCCTTAAAACACTAGTGCTTAGAAAATCTATTGGAGGCAGAAGCAGTCATGGGTAGCCTAGGGTTAGGGTTAGGCTTAGGGTACGGCTTAGGGTACGGCTTAGGGTACGGGTTCGGGGATGGCTTCGTGTACGGCGTAGGGTATGGGTTAGGGTTAGGGTTAGGGTTAGTGTTAGGGTTAGGGCTCGGTTTAGGGTATTGTTTAGGATTAGGGTACGTGTTAGGGTTAGGGTAGGGGTTAGGGTTAGGGTACGCGTTAGTGTTAGGGTAGTTATTAAAGCTATCCCACTCTCTAGATACCCCTTAGCACGTAAAGGAATATTATTTGGAGGTCCAGCCATGGAGAAGAATTTAGACACTAGGATAAGATAAGGAACACACCCATTATAAAGAAATCACATTAGGATTCTCTTTTTAAGCTGTTCCTTAAAACACTACTGCTTAGGAAATCTATTGGAGGCAGAAGCATTCAAGGGTAGCCTACGTTTAGTGTTAGGCTTAGGGTTAGGCTTAGGGTACGGCTTAGGGTACGGGTTCGGGGAGGGCTTCTGGTACGGCATAGGGTATGTGTTAGGGTTAGGGTTAGGGTTAGTGTTAGGGTTAGGGCTCGGTTTAGGGTATTGGTTAGGATTAGGGTACGTGTTAGCGATAGGGTAGGGGTTAGGGTTAGGGTACGCATTAGTGTTAGGGTAGTTATTAAACCTATCCCACTCTCTAGATTCCCCTTAGCACATAAAGGAATATTATTTGGAGGTCCAGCCATGGAGAAGAGATTAGACACTAGGATAAGATAAGGAACACACCCATTATAAAGAAATCACATTAGGATTCTCTTTTAAAGCTGTTCCTTAAAACACTAGTGCTTAGGAAATCTATTGGAGGCAGAAGCATCCAAGGGTAGCCTAGGGTTAGGGTTAGGCTTAGGGTACGGCTTAGGGTACGGGTTCGGGGAGGGCTTCTGGTACGGCGTAGGGTATGGGTTAGGGTTAGGGTTAGGGTTAGTGTTAGGGTTAGGGCTCGGTATAGGGTATTGGTTAGGATTAGGGTACGTGTTAGGGTTAGGGTAGGGTTTAGGGTTAGGGTACGCGTTAGTGTTAGGGTAGTTATTAAACCTAACCCACTCTCTAGATACCCCTTAGCACGTAAAGGAATATTATTTGGAGGTTCAGCCATGGAGAAGAGTTTAGACACTAGGATAAGATAAGGAACACACCCATTATAAAGAAATCACATTAGGATTCTTTTTTAAGCTGTTCCTTAAAACACTAGTGCTTAGAAAACCTATTGGAGGCAGAAGCAGTCAAGGGTAGCCTAGGGTTAGGTTTAGGCTTAGGGTTAGGCTTAGGGTACGGCTTAGGGTACCGGTTCGGGGAGGGCTTCGGGTACGGCGTAGGGTATGGGTTAGGGTTAGGGTTAGGGTTAGTGTTAGGGTTAGGGCTCGGTTTAGGGTATTGGTTAGGATTAGGGTACGTGTTAGGGTTAGGGTAGGGGTTAGGGTTAGGGTACGCGTTAGTGTTAGGGTAGTTATTAAACCTATCCCAGTCTCTAGATACCCCTTAGCACGTAAAGGAATATTATTTGGAGGTCCAGCCATGGAGAAGAGTTTAGACACTAGGATAAGATAAGGAACACACCCATTGTAAAGAAATCACATTAGGATTCTCTTTTTAAGCTGTTCCTTAAAACACTAGTGCTTAGGAAATCTATTGGAGGCAGAAGCAGTCAAGGGTAGCCTAGGGTTAGGGATAGGCTTAGGGTACGGCTTAGGGTACGGCTTAAGGTACGGGTTCGGGGAGGGCTTCGGGTATGGCGTAGGGTATGGGTTAGGGTTAGGGTTAGGGTTAGTGTTAGGGTTAGGGCTCGGTTTAGGGTACGGGTTAGGATTAGGGTACGGGTTAGTGTTAGGGTAGGGGATAGGGTTAGGGTACGCGTTAGGGTTAGGGTAGTTATTAAACCTATCCCACTCTCTAGATACCCCTTAGCACGTAAAGGAATATTATTTGGGGGTCCAGCCATGGAGAAGAGTTTAGACACTAGGATAAGATAAGGAACACACCCATTATAAAGAAATCACATTAGGATTCTCTTTTTAAGCTGTTCCTTAAAACACTAGTGCTTAGGAAATCTATTGGAGGCAGAAGCAGTCAAGGGTAGCCTAGGGTTAGGGTTAGGCTTAGGGTTAGGCTTAGGGTACGGCTTAGGGTACGGGTTCGGTGAGGGCTTCTGGTATGGCGTAGGGTATGGGTTAGGGTTAGGGTTAGGGTTAGTGTTTGGGTTAGGGCTCGGTTTAGGGTATTGGTTAGGATTAGGGTACGTGTTAGCGATAGGGTAGGGGTTAGGGTTAGGGTACGCGTTAGTGTTAGGGTAGTTATTAAACCTAACCCACTCTCTAGATACCCCTTAGCACGTAAAGGAATATTATTTGGAGGTCCAGCCATGGAGAAGAGTTTAGACACTAGGATAAGATAAGGAACACACCCATTATAAAGAAATCACATTAGGATTCTCTTTTTAAGCTGTTCCTTAAAACACTAGTGCTTAGGAAATCTATTGGAGGCAGAAGCAGTCAAGGGTAGCCTAGGGTTAGGGTTAGGCTTAGGGTACGGCTTAGGGTACGGCTTAGGGTACGGGTTTGGGGAGGGCTTCGGGTACGGCTTAGGGTATGGGTTAGGGTTAGGGTTAGGGTTAGTGTTAGGGTTAGGGCTCGGCTTAGGGTATTGGTTAGGATTAGGGTACGTGTTAGGGTTAGGGTAGGGGTTAGGGTTAGGGTACGCGTTAGTGTTAGGGTAGTTATTAAACCTATCCCAATCTCTAGATACCCCTTAGCACGTAAAGGAATATTATTTGGAGGTCCAGCCATGGAGAAGAGTTTAGACACTAGTATAAGATAAGGAACACACCCATTATAAAGAAATCACATTAGGATTCTCTTTTTAAGCTGTTCCTTAAAACACTAGTGCTTAGGAAATCTATTGGAGGCAGAAGCAGTCAAGGGTAGCCTAGGGTTAGGGTTAGGCTTAGGGTTAGGCTTAGGGTACGGCTTAGGGTACGGGTTCGGGGAGGGCTTCTGGTATGGCGTAGGGTATGGGTTAGGGTTAGGGTTAGGGTTAGTGTTAGGGTTAGGGCTCGGTTTAGGGTATTGGTTAGGATTAGGGTACGTGTTAGCGATAGGGTAGGGGTTAGGGTTAGGGTACGCGTTAGTGTTAGGGTAGTTATTAAACCTAACCCACTCTCTAGATACCCCTTAGCACGTAAAGGAATATTATTTGGAGGTCCAGCCATGGAGAAGAGTTTAGACACTAGGATAAGATAAGGAACACACCCATTATAAAGAAATCACATTAGGATTCTCTTTTTAAGCTGTTCCTTAAAACACTAGTGCTTAGGAAATCTATTGGAGGCAGAAGCAGTCAAGGGTAGCCTAGGGTTAGGGTTAGGCTTAGGGTTAGGCTTAGGGTACGGCTTAGGGTACGGGTTCGGGGAGGGCTTCTGGTACGGCGTAGGGTATGGGTTAGGGTTAGGGTTAGTGTTAGGGTTAGGGCTCGGTATAGGGTATTGGTTAGGATTAGGGTACGTGTTAGGGTTAGGGTAGGGTTTAGGGTTAGGGTACGCATTAGTGTTAGGGTAGTTATTAAACCTAACCCACTCTCTAGATACCCCTTAGCACGTTAAGGAATATTATTTGGAGGTCCAGCCATGGAGAAGAGTTTAGACACTAGGATAAGATAAGGAACACACCCATTATAAATAAATCACATTAGGATTCTCTTTTTAAGCTGTTCCTTAAAACACTAGTGCTTAGAAAATCTATTGGAGGCAGAAGCAGTCAAGGGTAGCCTAGGGTTAGGGTTAGGCTTAGGGTACGGCTTAGGGTACGGCTTAGGGTACCGGTTCGGGGAGGGCTTCGGGTACGGCGTAGGGTATGGGTTAGGGTTAGGGTTAGGGTTAGTGTTAGGGTTAGGGCTCGGCTTAGGGTATTGGTTAGGATTAGGGTACGTGTTAGGGATAGGGTAGGGGTTAGGGTTAGGGTACGCGTTAGTGTTAGGGTAGTTATTAAACCTATCCCAATCTCTAGATACCCCTTAGCACGTAAAGGAATATTATTTGGAGGTCCAGCCATGGAGAAGAATTTAGACACTAGGATAAGATAAGGAACACACCCATTATAAAGAAATCACATTAGGATTCTCTTTTTAAGCTGTTCCTTAAAACACTACTGCTTAGGAAATCTATTGGAGGCAGAAGCATTCAAGGGTAGCCTACGTTTAGGGTTAGGCTTAGGGTTAGGCGTAGGGTACGGCTTAGGGTACGGGTTCGGGGAGGGCTTCTGGTACGGCGTAGGGTATGTGTTAGGGTTAGGGTTAGGGTTAGTGTTAGGGTTAGGGCTCGGTTTAGGGTATTGGTTAGGATTAGGGTACGTGTTAGGGTTAGGGTAGGGTTTAGGGTTAGGGTACGCGTTAGTGTTAGGGTAGTTATTAAACCTAACCCACTCTCTAGATACCCCTTAGCACGTAAAGGAATATTATTTGGAGGTTCAGCCATGGAGAAGAGTTTAGACACTAGGATAAGATAAGGAACACACCCATTATAAAGAAATCACATTAGGATTCTTTTTTAAGCTGTTCCTTAAAACACTAGTGCTTAGAAAACCTATTGGAGGCAGAAGCAGTCAAGGGTAGCCTAGGGTTAGGTTTAGGCTTAGGGTTAGGCTTAGGGTACGGCTTAGGGTACCGGTTCGGGGAGGGCTTCTGGTACGGCGTAGGGTATGGGTTAGGGTTACGGTTAGGGTTAGTGTTAGGGTTAGGGCTCGGTTTAGGGTATTGGTTAGGATTAGGGTACGTGTTAGGGTTAGGGTAGGGGTTAGGGTTAGGGTACGCGTTAGTGTTAGGGTAGTTATTAAACCTATCCCAGTCTCTAGATACCCCTTAGCACGTAAAGGAATATTATTTGGAGGTCCAGCCATGGAGAAGAGTTTAGACACTAGGATAAGATAAGGAACACACCCATTGTAAAGAAATCACATTAGGATTCTCTTTTTAAGCTGTTCCTTAAAACACTAGTGCTTAGGAAATCTATTGGAGGCAGAAGCAGTCAAGGGTAGCCTAGGGTTAGGGTTAGGCTTAGGGTACGGCTTAGGGTACGGCTTAGGGTACGGGTTCGGGGAGGGCTTCGGGTATGGCGTAGGGTATGGGTTAGGGTTAGGGTTAGGTTTAGTGTTAGGGTTAGGGCTCGGTTTAGGGTACGGGTTAGGATTAGGGTACGTGTTAGGGTTAGGGTAGGGGATAGGGTTAGGGTACGCGTTAGGGTTAGGGTAGTTATTAAACCTATCCCACACTCTAGATACCCCTTAGCACGTAAAGGAATATTATTTGGGGGTCCAGCCATGGAGAAGAGTTTAGACACTAGGATAAGATAAGGAACACACCCATTATAAAGAAATCACATTAGGATTCTCTTTTTAAGCTGTTCCTTAAAACACTAGTGCTTAGGAAATCTATTGGAGGCAGAAGCAGTCAAGGGTAGCCTAGGGTTAGGGTTAGGCTTAGGGTACGGCTTAGGGTACGGGTTCGGGCATGGCTTCGGGTACGGCGTAGGGTATGGGTTAGGGTTAGTGTTAGGGTTAGGGCTCGGTTTAGGGTATTGGTTAGGATTAGGGTACGTGTTAGGGTTAGGGTAGGGGTTAGGGTTAGGTTACGCGTTAGTGTTAGGGTAGTTATTAAAGCTATCCCACTCTCTAGATACCCCTTAGCACGTAAAGGAATATTATTTGGAGGTCCAGCCATGGAGAAGAATTTAGACACTAGGATAAGATAAGGAACACACCCATCATAAACAAATGACATTAGGATTCTCTTTTTAAGCTGTTCCTTAAAACACTAGTGCTTAGGAAATCTATTGGAGGCAGAAGCATTCAAGGGTAGCCTAGGTTTAGGGTTAGGCTTAGGGTTAGGCTTAGGGTACGGCTTAGGGTACGGGTTCGGGG
The DNA here is from genome assembly GCF_965194825.1 of Balaenoptera physalus. Taxonomy (NCBI): domain Eukaryota; kingdom Metazoa; phylum Chordata; class Mammalia; order Artiodactyla; family Balaenopteridae; genus Balaenoptera; species Balaenoptera physalus. Next base: position 150,515,411 of record NC_138903.1, read on the forward strand.
AGGGCTTCTGGTACGGCGTAGGGTATGGGTTAGGGTTAGGGTTAGGGTTAGTGTTAGGGTTAGGGCTCGGTTTAGGGTATTGGTTAGGATTAGGGTACGTGTTAGCGATAGGGTAGGGGTTAGGTTTAGGGTACGCGTTAGTGTTAGGGTAGTTATTAAACCTAACCCACTCTCTAGATACCCCTTAGCACGTAAAGGAATATTATTTGGAGGTCCAGCCATGGAAAAGAGTTTAGACACTAGGATAAGATAAGGAACACAACCATTATAAAGAAATCTCATTAGGATTCTCTTTTTAAGCTGTTCCTTAAAACACTAGTGCTTAGGAAATCTATTGGAGGCAGAAGCAGTCAAGGGTAGCCTAGGGTTAGGGTTAGGCTTAGGGTTAGGCTTAGGGTACGGCTTAGGGTACGGGTTCGGTGAGGGCTTCTGGTACGGCGTAGGGTATGGGTTAGGGTTAGGGTTAGTGTTAGGGTTAGGGCTCGGTATAGGGTATTGGTTAGGATTAGGGTACGTGTTAGGGTTCGGGTAGGGTTTAGGGTTAGGGTACGCATTAGTGTTAGGGTAGTTATTAAACCTAACCCACTCTCTAGATACCCCTTAGCACGTTAAGGAATATTATTTGGAGGTCCAGCCATGGAGAAGAGTTTAGACACTAGGATAAGATAAGGAACACACCCATTATAAATAAATCACATTAGGATTCTCTTTTTAAGCTGTTCCTTAAAACACTAGTGCTTAGAAAATCTATTGGAGGCAGAAGCAGTCAAGGGTAGCCTAGGGTTAGGGTTAGGCTTAGGGTACGGCTTAGGGTACGGCTTAGGGTACCGGTTCGGGGAGGGCTTCGGGTACGGCGTAGGGTATGGGTTAGGGTTAGGGTTAGGGTTAGTGTTAGGGTTAGGGCTCGGCTTAGGGTATTGGTTAGGATTAGGGTACGTGTTAGTGTTAGGGTAGGGGTTAGGGTTAGGGTACGCGTTAGTGTTAGGGTAGTTATTAAACCTATCCCAATCTCTAGATACCCCTTAGCACGTAAAGGAATATTATTTGGAGGTCCAGCCATGGAGAAGAGTTTAGACACTAGGATAAGATAAGGAACACACCCATTATAAAGAAATCACATTAGGATTCTCTTTTTAAGCTGTTCCTTAAAACACTAGTGCTTAGGAAATCTATTGGAGGCAGAAGCAGTCAAGGGTAGCCTAGGGTTAGGGTTAGGCTTAGGGTACGGCTTAGGGTACGGCTTAGGGTACGGGTTTGGGGAGGGCTTCGGGTACGGCTTAGGGTATGGGTTAGGGTTAGGGTTAGGGTTAGTGTTAGGGTTAGGGCTCGACTTAGGGTATTGGTTAGGATTAGGGTACGTGTTAGGGTTAGGGTAGGGGTTAGGGTTAGGGTACGCGTTAGTGTTAGGGTAGTTATTAAACCTATCCCAATCTCTAGATACCCCTTAGCACGTAAAGGAATATTATTTGGAGGTCCAGCCATGGAGAAGAGTTTAGACACTAGGATAAGATAAGGAACACACCCATTATAAAGAAATCACATTAGGATTCTCTTTTTAAGCTGTTCCTTAAAACACTAGTGCTTAGGAAATCTATTGGAGGCAGAAGCAGTCAAGGGTAGCCTAGGGTTAGGGTTAGGCTTAGGGTTAGGCTTAGGGTACGGCTTAGGGTACGGGTTCGGGGAGGGCTTCTGGTACGGCGTAGGGTATGGGTTAGGGTTAGGGTTAGGGTTAGTGTTAGGGTTAGGGCTCGGCTTAGGGTATTGGTTAGGATTAGGGTACGTGTTAGGGTTAGGGTAGGGGTTAGGGTTAGGGTACGCGTTAGTGTTAGGGTAGTTATTAAAGCTATCCCACTCTCTAGATACCCCTTAGCACGTAAAGGAATATTATTTGGAGGTCCAGCCATGGAGAAGAATTTAGACACTAGGATAAGATAAGGAACACACCCATTATAAAGAAATCACATTAGGATTCTCTTTTTAAGCTGTTCCTTAAAACACTACTGCTTAGGAAATCTATTGGAGGCAGAAGCATTCAAGGGTAGCCTACGTTTAGGGTTAGGCTTAGGGTTAGGCTTAGGGTACGGCTTAGGGTACGGGTTCGGGGAGGGCTTCTGGTACGGCGTAGGGTATGTGTTAGGGTTAGGGTAAGGGTTAGTGTTAGGGTTAGGGTTCGGTTTAGGGTATTGGTTAGGATTAGGGTACGTGTTAGCGATAGGGTAGGGGTTAGGGTTAGGGTACGCATTAGTGTTAGGGTAGTTATTAAACCTATCCCACTCTCTAGATACCCCTTAGCACATAAAGGAATATTATTTGGAGGTCCAGCCATGGAGAAGAGTTTAGACACTAGGATAAGATAAGGAACACACCCATTATAAAGAAATCACATTAGGATTCTCTTTTTAAGCTGTTCCTTAAAACACTAGTGCTTAGGAAATCTATTGGAGGCAGAAGCATCCAAGGGTAGCCTAGGGTTAGGGTTAGGCTTAGGGTACGGCTTAGGGTACGAGTTCGGGGAGGGCTTCTGGTACGGCGTAGGGTATGGGTTAGGGTTAGGGTTAGGGTTAGTGTTAGGGTTAGGGCTCGGTATAGGGTATTGGTTAGGATTAGGGTACGTGTTAGGGTTAGGGTAGGGTTTAGGGTTAGGGTACGCGTTAGTGTTAGGGTAGTTATTAAACCTAACCCACTCTCTAGATACCCCTTAGCACGTAAAGGAATATTATTTGGAGGTTCAGCCATGGAGAAGAGTTTAGACACTAGGATAAGATAAGGAACACACCCATTATAAAGAAATCACATTAGGATTCTTTTTTAAGCTGTTCCTTAAAACACTAGTGCTTAGAAAACCTATTGGAGGCAGAAGCAGTCAAGGGTAGCCTAGGGTTAGGTTTAGGCTTAGGGTTAGGCTTAGGGTACGGCTTAGGGTACCGGTTCGGGGAGGGCTTCGGGTACAGCGTAGGGTATGGGTTAGGGTTACGGTTAGGGTTAGTGTTAGGGTTAGGGCTCGGTTTAGGGTATTGGTTAGGATTAGGGTACGTGTTAGGGTTAGGGTAGGGGTTAGGGTTAGGGTACGCGTTAGTGTTAAGGTAGTTATTAAACCTATCCCAGTCTCTAGATACCCCTTAGCACGTAAAGGAATATTATTTGGAGGTCCAGCCATGGAGAAGAGTTTAGACACAAGGATAAGATAAGGAACACACCCATTGTAAAGAAATCACATTAGGATTCTCTTTTTAAGCTGTTCCTTAAAACACTAGTGCTTAGGAAATCTATTGGAGGCAGAAGCAGTCAAGGGTAGCCTAGGGTTAGGGTTAGGCTTAGGGTACGGCTTAGGGTATGGCTTAGGGTACGGGTTCGGGGAGGGCTTCGGGTATGGCGTAGGGTATGGTTTAGGGTTAGGGTTAGGGTTAGTGTTAGGTTTAGGGCTCGGATTAGGGTACGGGTTAGGATTAGGGTACGTGTTAGGGTTAGGGTAGGGGATAGGGTTAGGGTACGCGTTAGGGTTAGGGTAGTTATTAAACCTATCCCACACTCTAGATACCCCTTAGCACGTAAAGGAATATTATTTGGGGGTCCAGCTATGGAGAAGAGTTTAGACACTAGGATAAGATAAGGAACACACCCATTATAAAGAAATCACATTAGGATTCTCTTTTTAAGCTGTTCCTTAAAACACTAGTGCTTAGGAAATCTATTGGAGGCAGAAGCAGTCAAGGGTAGCCTAGGGTTAGGGTTAGGCTTAGGGTACGGCTTAGGGTACGGCTTAGGGTACGGGTTTGGGGAGGGCTTCGGGTACGGCGTAGGGTATGGGTTAGGGTTAGGGTTAGGGTTAGTGTTAGGGTTAGGGCTCGGCTTAGGGTATTGGTTAGGATTAGGGTACGTGTTAGGGTTAGGGTAGGGGTTAGGGTTAGGGTACGCGTTAGTGTTAGGGTAGTTATTAAACCTATCCCAATCTCTAGATACCCCTTAGCACGTAAAGGAATATTATTTGGAGGTCCAGCCATGGAGAAGAGTTTAGACACTAGGATAAGATAAGGAACACACCCATTATAAAGAAATCACATTAGGATTCTCTTTTTAAGCTGTTCCTTAAAACACTAGTGCTTAGGAAATCTATTGGAGGCAGAAGCAGTCAAGGGTAGCCTAGGGTTAGGGTTAGGCTTAGGGTTAGGCTTAGGGTACGGCTTAGGGTACGGGTTCGGGGAGGGCTTCTGGTATGGCGTAGGGTATGGGTTAGGGTTAGGGTTAGGGTTAGTGTTAGGGTTAGGGCTCGGTTTAGGGTATTGGTTAGGATTAGGGTACGTGTTAGCGATAGGGTAGGGGTTAGGGTTAGGGTAGGCGTTAGTGTTAGGGTAGTTATTAAACCTAACCCACTCTCTAGATACCCCTTAGCACGTAAAGGAATATTATTTGGAGGTCCAGCCATGGAGAAGAGTTTAGACACTAGGATAAGATAAGGAACACACCCATTATAAAGAAATCACATTAGGATTCTCTTTTTAAGCTGTTCCTTAAAACACTAGTGCTTAGGAAATCTATTGGAGGCAGAAGCAGTCAAGGGTAGCCTAGGGTTAGGGTTAGGCTTAGGGTTAGGCTTAGGGTACGGCTTAGGGTCCGGGTTCGGGGAGGGCTTCTGGTACGGCGTAGGGTATGGGTTAGGGTTAGGGTTAAGGTTAGTGTTAGGGTTAGGGCTCGGTATAGGGTATTGGTTAGGATTAGGGTACGTGTTAGGGTTAGGGTAGGGTTTAGGGTTAGGGTACGCGTTAGTGTTAGGGTAGTTATTAAACCTAACCCACTCTCTAGATACCACTTAGCACGTAAAGGAATATTATTTGGAGGTCCAGCCATGGAGAAGAGTTTAGACACTAGGATAAGATAAGGAACACACCCATTATAAAGAAATCACATTAGGATTCTCTTTTTAAGCTGTTCCTTAAAACACTAGTGCTTAGAAAATCTATTGGAGGCAGAAGCAGTCAAGGGTAGCCTAGGGTTAGGGTTAGGCTTAGGGTATGGCTTAGGGTACGGCTTAGAGTACCGGTTCGGGGAGGGCTTCGGGTACGGCGTAGGGTATGGGTTAGGGTTGGGTTAGGGTTAGTGTTAGGGTTAGGGCTCGGCTTAGGGTATTGTTTAGGATTAGGGTACGTGTTAGGGTTAGGGTAGGGGTTAGGTTTAGGGTACGCGTTAGTGTTAGGGTAGTTATTAAACCTATCCCAGTCTCTAGATACCCCTTAGCACGTAAAGGAATATTATTTGGAGGTCCAGCCATGGAGAAGAGTTTAGACACTAGGATAAGATAAGGAACACACCCATTATAAAGAAATCACATTAGGATTCTCTTTTTAAGCTGTTCCTTAAAACACTAGTGCTTAGGAAATCTATTGGAGGCAGAAGCAGTCAAGGGTAGCCTAGGGTTAGGGTTAGGCTTAGGGTACGGCTTAGGGTACGGGTTCGGGGATGGCTTCGGGTACGGCGTAGGGTATGGGTTAGGGTTAGTGTTAGGGTTAGGGCTCGGTTTAGGGTATTGGTTAGGATTAGGGTACGTGTTAGGGTTAGGGTAGGGGTTAGGGTTAGTGTACGCATTAGTGTTAGGTTAGTTATTAAAGCTATCCCACTCTCTAGATACCCCTTAGCACGTAAAGGAATATTATTTGGAGGTCCAGCCATGGAGAAGAATTTAGACACTAGGATAAGATAAGGAACACACCCATCATAAACAAATCACATTAGGATTCTCTTTTTAAGCTGTTCCTTAAAACACTAGTGCTTAGGAAATCTATTGGAGGCAGAAGCATTCAAGGGTAGCCTAGGTTTAGGGTTAGGCTTAGGGTTAGGCTTAGGGTACGGCTTAGGGTACGGGTTCGGGGAGGGCTTCTGGTACGGCGTAGGGTATGGGTTAGGGTTAGGGTTAGGGTTAGTGTTAGGGTTAGGGCTCGGTTTAGGGTATTGGTTAGGATTAGGGTACGTGATAGCGATAGGGTAGGGGTTAGGTTTAGGGTACGCGTTAGTGTTAGGGTAGTTATTAAACCTAACCCACTCTCTAGATACCCCTTAGCACGTAAAGGAATATTATTTGGAGGTCCAGCCATGGAGAAGAGTTTAGACACTAGGATAAGATAAGGAACACACCCATTATAAAGAAATCACATTAGGATTCTCTTTTTAAGCTCTTCCTTAAAACACTAGTGCTTAGGAAATCTATTGGAGGCAGAAGCAGTCAAGGGTAGCCTAGGTTTAGGGTTAGGCTTAGGGTTAGGCTTAGGGTACGGCTTAGGGTACGGTTTCGGGGAGGGCTTCTGGTACGGCGTAGGGTATGGGTTAGGGTTAGGGTTAGTGTTAGGGTTAGGGCTCGGTATAGGGTATTGGTTAGGATTAGGGTACGTGTTAGGGTTAGGGTAGGGTTTAGGGTTAGGGTACGCGTTAGTGTTAGGGTAGTTATTAAACCTAACCCACTCTCTAGATACCCCTTAGCACGTAAAGGAATATTATTTGGAGGTCCAGCCATGGAGAAGAGTTTAGACACTAGGATAAGATAAGGAACACACCCATTATAAATAAATCACATTAGGATTCTCTTTTTAAGCTGTTCCTTAAAACACTAGTGCTTAGAAAATCTATTGGAGGCAGAAGCAGTCAAGGGTAGCCTAGGGTTAGGGTTAGGCTTAGGGTACGGCTTAGGGTACGGCTTAGGGTACCGGTTCGGGGAGGGCTTCGGGTACGGCGTAGGGTATGGGTTAGGGTTAGGGTTAGGGTTAGTGTTAGGGTTAGGGCTCGGTTTAGGGTATTGGTTAGGATTAGGGTACGTGTTAGGGTTAGGGTAGTGGTTAGGGTTAGGGTACGCGTTAGTGTTAGGGTAGTTATTAAACCTATCCCAGTCTCTAGATACCCCTTAGCACGTAAAGGAATATTATTTGGAGGTCCAGCCATGGAGAAGAGTTTAGACACTAGGATAAGATAAGGAACACACCCATTATAAAGAAATCACATTAGGATTCTCTTTTAAAGCTGTTCCTTAAAACACTAGTGCTTAGGAAATCTATTGGAGGCAGAAGCAGTCAAGGGTAGCCTAGGGTTAGGGTTAGGCTTAGGGTACGGCTTAGGGTATGGCTTAGGGTACGGGTTCGGGGAGGGCTTCGGGTATGGCGTAGGGTATGGGTTAGGGTTAGGGTTAGGGTTAGTGTTAGGGTTAGGGCTCGGTTTAGGGTACGGGTTAGGATTAGGGTACGTGTTAGGGTTAGGGTAGGGGATAGGGTTAGGGTACGCGTTAGTGTTAGGGTAGTTATTAAACCTATCCCACACTCTAGATACCCTTTAGCACGTAAAGGAATATTATTTGGGGGTCCAGCCATGGAGAAGAGTTTAGACACTAGGATAAGATAAGGAACACACCCATTATAAAGAAATCACATTAGGATTCTCTTTTTAAGCTGTTCCTTAAAACACTAGTGCTTAGGAAATCTATTGGAGGCAGAAGCAGTCAAGGGTAGCCTAGGGTTAGGGTTAGGCTTAGGGTACGGCTTAGGGTACGGCTTAGGGTACGGGTTTGGGGAGGGCTTCGGGTACGGCGTAGGGTATGGGTTAGGGTTAGGGTTAGGGTTAGTGTTAGGGTTAGGGCTCGGCTTAGGGTATTGGTTAGGATTAGGGTACGTGTTAGGGTTAGGGTAGGGGTTAGGGTTAGGGTACGCGTTCGTGTTAGGGTAGTTATTAAACCTATCACAATCTCTAGATACCCCTTAGCACGTAAAGGAATATTATTTGGAGGTCCAGCCATGGAGAAGAGTTTAGACACTAGGATAAGATAAGGAACACACCCATTATAAAGAAATCACATTAGGATTCTCTTTTTAAGCTGTTCCTTAAAACACTAGTGCTTAGGAAATCTATTGGAGGCAGAAGCAGTCAAGGGTAGCCTAGGGTTAGGGTTAGGCTTAGGGTTAGGCTTAGGGTACGGCTTAGGGTACGGGTTCGGGGAGGGCTTCTGGTATGGCGTAGGGTATGGGTTAGGGTTAGGGTTAGGGTTAGTGTTAGGGTTAGGGCTCGGTTTAGGGTATTGGTTAGGATTAGGGTACGTGTTAGCGATAGGGTAGGGGTTAGGGTTAGGGTAGGCGTTAGTGTTAGGGTAGTTATTAAACCTAACCCACTCTCTAGATACCCCTTAGCACGTAAAGGAATATTATTTGGAGGTCCAGCCATGGAGAAGAGTTTAGACACTAGGATAAGATAAGGAACACACCCATTATAAAGAAATCACATTAGGATTCTCTTTTTAAGCTGTTCCTTAAAACACTAGTGCTTAGGAAATCTATTGGAGGCAGAAGCAGTCAAGGGTAGCCTAGGGTTAGGGTTAGGCTTAGGGTTAGGCTTAGGGTACGGCTTAGGGTCCGGGTTCGGGGAGGGCTTCTGGTACGGCGTAGGGTATGGGTTAGGGTTAGGGTTAAGGTTAGTGTTAGGGTTAGGGCTCGGTATAGGGTATTGGTTAGGATTAGGGTACGTGTTAGGGTTAGGGTAGGGTTTAGGGTTAGGGTACGCGTTAGTGTTAGGGTAGTTATTAAACCTAACCCACTCTCTAGATACCACTTAGCACGTAAAGGAATATTATTTGGAGGTCCAACCATGGAGAAGAGTTTAGACACTAGGATAAGATAAGGAACACACCCATTATAAAGAAATCACATTAGGATTCTCTTTTTAAGCTCTTCCTTAAAACACTAGTGCTTAGAAAATCTATTGGAGGCAGAAGCAGTCAAGGGTAGCCTAGGGTTAGGGTTAGGCTTAGGGTACGGCTTAGGGTACGGCTTAGGGTACCGGTTCGGGGAGGGCTTCGGGTACGGCGTAGGGTATGGGTTAGGGTTGGGTTAGGGTTAGTGTTAGGGTTAGGGCTCGGCTTAGGGTATTGTTTAGGATTAGGGTACGTGTTAGGGTTAGGGTAGGGGTTAGGTTTAGGGTACGCGTTAGTGTTAGGGTAGTTATTAAACCTATCCCAGTCTCTAGATACCCCTTAGCACGTAAAGGAATATTATTTGGAGGTCCAGCCATGGAGAAGAGTTTAGACACTAGGATAAGATAAGGAACACACCCATTATAAAGAAATCACATTAGGATTCTCTTTTTAAGCTGTTCCTTAAAACACTAGTGCTTAGGAAATCTATTGGAGGCAGAAGCAGTCAAGGGTAGCCTAGGGTTAGGGTTAGGCTTAGGGTACGGCTTAGGGTACGGGTTCGGGGATGGCTTCGGGTACGTCGTAGGGTATGGGTTAGGGTTAGTGTTAGGGTTAGGGCTCGGATTAGGGTATTGGTTAGGATTAGGGTACGTGTTAGGGTTAGGGTAGGGGTTAGGGTTAGGGTACGCATTAGTGTTAGGGTAGTTATTAAAGCTATCCCACTCTCTAGATACCCCTTAGCACGTAAAGGAATATTATTTGGAGGTCCAGCCATGGAGAAGAATTTAGACACTAGGATAAGATAAGGAACACACCCATCATAAACAAATCACATTAGGATTCTCTTTTTAAGCTGTTCCTTAAAACACTAGTGCTTAGGAAATCTATTGGAGGCAGAAGCATTCAAGGGTAGCCTAGGTTTAGGGTTAGGCTTAGGGTTAGGCTTAGGGTACGGCTTAGGGTACGGGTTCGGGGAGGGCTTCTGGTACGGCGTAGGGTATGGGTTAGGTTTAGGGTTAGGGTTAGTGTTAGGGTTAGGGCTCGGTTTAGGGTATTGGTTAGGATTAGGGTACGTGTTAGGGTTAGGGTAGTGGTTAGGGTTAGGGTACGCGTTAGTGTTAGGGTAGTTATTAAACCTATCCCAGTCTCTAGATACCCATTAGCACGTAAAGGAATATTATTTGGAGGTCCAGCCATGGAGAAGAGTTTAGACACTAGGATAAGATAAGGAACACACCCATTATAAAGAAATCACATTAGGATTCTCTTTTTAAGCTGTTCCTTAAAACACTAGTGCGTAGGAAATCTATTGGAGGCAGAAGCAGTCAAGGGTAGCCTAGGGTTAGGGTTAGGCTTAGGGTATGGCTTAGGGTACGGCTTAGGGTACGGGTTTGGGGAGGGCTTCGGGTACGGCTTAGGGTATGGGTTAGGGTTAGTGTTAGGGTTAGTGTTAGGGTTAGGGCTCGGCTTAGGGTATTGGTTAGGATTAGGGTACGTGTTAGGGTTAGGGTAGGGGTTAGGGTTAGTGTACGCGTTAGTGTTAGGGTAGTTATTAAACCTATCCCAATCTCTAGATACCCCTTAGCACGTAAAGGAATATTATTTGGAGGTCCAGCCATGGAGAAGAGTTTAGACACTAGGATAAGATAAGGAACACACCCATTATAAAGAAATCACATTAGGATTCTCTTTTTAAGCTGTTCCTTAAAACACTAGTGCTTAGGAAATCTATTGGAGGCAGAAGCAGTCAAGGGTAGCCTAGGGATAGGGTTAGGCTTAGGGTACGGCTTAGGGTACGGCTTAGGGTACGGGTTTGGGGAGGGCTTCGGGTACGGCTTAGGGTATGGGTTAGGGTTAGGGTTAGGGTTAGTGTTAGGGTTAGGGCTCGGCTTAGGGTATTGGTTAGGATTAGGGTACGTGTTAGGGTTAGGGTAGGGGTTAGGGTTAGGGTACGCGTTAGTGTTAGGGTAGTTATTAAACCTATCCCAATCTCTAGATACCCCTTAGCACGTAAAGGAATATTATTTGGAGGTCCAGCCATGGAGAAGAGTTTAGACACTAGGATAAGATAAGGAACACACCCATTATAAAGAAATCACATTAGGATTCTCTTTTTAAGCTGTTCCTTAAAACACTAGTGCTTAGGAAATCTATTGGAGGCAGAAGCAGTCAAGGGTAGCCTAGGGTTAGGGTTAGGCTTAGGGTACGGCATAGGGTACGGGTTCGGGGATGGCTTCGGGTACGGCGTAGGGTATGGGTTAGGGTTAGGGTTAGGGTTAGTGTTAGGGTTAGGGCTCGGTTTAGGGTATTGGTTAGGATTAGGGTACGTGTTAGGGTTAGGGTAGGGGTTAGGGTTAGGGTACGCGTTAGTGTTAGGGTAGTTATTAAAGCTATCCCACTCTCTAGATACCCCTTAGCACGTAAAGGAATATTATTTGGAGGTCCAGCCATGGAGAAGAGTTTACACACTAGGATAAGATAAGGAACACACCCATTATAAAGAAATCACATTAGGATTCTCTTTTTAAGCTGTTCCTTAAAACACTAGTGCATAGGAAATCTATTGGAGGCAGAAGAAGTCAAGGGTAGCCTAGGGTTAGGGTTAGGCTTAGGGTACGGCTTAGGGTAAGGCTTAGGGTACGGGTTCGGTGAGGGCTTCGGGTACGGCATAGGGTATGGGTTAGGGTTAGGGTTAGGGTTAGTGTTAGGGTTAGGGCTCGGTTTAGGGTACGGGTTAGGATTAGGGTAGGGAATAGGGTTATGGTACGCGTTAGGGTTAGGGTAGTTATTAAACCTATCCCACTCTCTAGATACCCCTTAGCACGTAAAGGAATATTATTTGGGGGTCCAGCCATGGAGAAGAGTTTAGACACTAGGATAAGATAAGGAACACACCCATCATAAACAAATCACATTAGAATTCTCTTTTTAAGCTGTTCCTTAAAACACTAGTGCTTAGGAAATCTATTGGAGGCAGAAGCATTCAAGGGTAGCCTAGGTTTAGGGTTAGGCTTAGGGTTAGGCTTAGGGTACGGCTTAGGGTACGGGTTCGGGGAGGGCTTCTGGTACGGCGTAGGGTATGGGTTAGGGTTAGGGTTAGGGTTAGTGTTAGGGTTAGGGCTCGGTTTAGGGTATTGGTTAGGATTAGGGTACGTGTTAGCGATAGGGTAGGGGTTAGGTTTAGGGTACGCGTTAGTGTTAGGGTAGTTATTAAACCTAACCCACTCTCTAGATACCCCTTAGCACGTAAAGGAATATTATTTGGAGGTCCAGCCATGGAGAAGAGTTTAGACACTAGGATAAGATAAGGAACACACCCATTATAAAGAAATCACATTAGGATTCTCTTTTTAAGCTGTTCCTTAAAACACTAGTGCTTAGGAAATCTATTGGAGGCAGAAGCAGTCAAGGGTAGCCTAGGGTTAGGGTTAGGCTTAGGGTTAGGCTTAGGGTACGGCTTAGGGTACGGGTTCGGGGAGGGCTTCTGGTACGGCGTAGGGTATGGGTTAGGGTTAGGGTTAGTGTTAGGGTTAGGGCTCGGTATAGGGTATTGGTTAGGATTAGGGTACGTGTTAGGGTTAGGGTAGGGTTTAGGGTTAGGGTACGCGTTAGTGTTAGGGTAGTTATTAAACCTAACCCACTCTCTAGATACCCCTTAGCACGTAAAGGAATTTTATTTGGAGGTCCAGCCATGGAGAAGAGTTTAGACACTAGGATAAGATAAGGAACACACCCATTATAAATAAATCACATTAGGATTCTCTTTTTAAGCTGTTCCTTAAAACATTAGTGCTTAGAAAATCTATTGGAGGCAGAAGCAGTCAAGGGTAGCCTAGGGTTAGGGTTAGGCTTAGGGTACGGCTTAGGGTAAGGCTTAGGGTACGGGTTCGGTGAGGGCTTCGGGTACGGCGTAGGGTATGGGTTAGGGTTAGGGTTAGGGTTAGTGTTAGGGTTAGGGCTCGGTTTAGGGTACGGGTTAGGATTAGGGTAGGGGATAGGGTTAGGGTACGCGTTAGGGTTAGGGTAGTTATTAAACCTATCCCACTCTCTAGATACCCCTTAGCACGTAAAGGAATATTATTTGGGGGTCCAGCCATGGAGAAGAGTTTAGACACTAGGATAAGATAAGGAACACACCCATTATAAATGAATCACATTAGGATTCTCTTTTTAAGCTGTTCCTTAAAACACTAGTGCTTAGAAAATCTATTGGAGGCAGAAGCAGTCAAGGGTAGCCTAGGGTTAGGGTTAGGCTTAGGGTACGGCTTAGGGTACGGCTTAGGGTACCGGTTCGGGGAGGGCTTCGGGTACGGCGTAGGGTATGGGTTAGGTTTAGGGTTAGGGTTAGTGTTAGGGTTAGGGCTCGGTTTAGGGTATTGGTTAGGATTAGGGTACGTGTTAGGGTTAGGGTAGTGGTTAGGGTTAGGGTACGCGTTAGTGTTAGGGTAGTTATTAAACCTATCCCAGTCTCTAGATACCCCTTAGCACGTAAAGGAATATTATTTGGAGGTCCAGCCATGGAGAAGAGTTTAGACACTAGGATAAGATAAGGAACACACCCATTATAAAGAAATCACATTAGGATTCTCTTTTTAAGCTGTTCCTTAAAACACTAGTGCGTAGGAAATCTATTGGAGGCAGAAGCAGTCAAGGGTAGCCTAGGGTTAGGGTTAGGCTTAGGGTATGGCTTAGGGTACGGCTTAGGGTACGGGTTTGGGGAGGGCTTCGGGTACGGCTTAGGGTATGGGTTAGGGTTAGGGTTAGGGTTAGTGTTAGGGTTAGGGCTCGGCTTAGGGTATTGGTTAGGATTAGGGTACGTGTTAGGGTTAGGGTAGGGGTTAGGGTTAGTGTACGCGTTAGTGTTAGGGTAGTTATTAAACCTATCCCAATCTCTAGATACCCCTTAGCACGTAAAGGAATATTATTTGGAGGTCCAGCCATGGAGAAGAGTTTAGACACTAGGATAAGATAAGGAACACACCCATTATAAAGAAATCACATTAGGATTCTCTTTTTAAGCTGTTCCTTAAAACACTAGTGCTTAGGAAATCTATTGGAGGCAGAAGCAGTCAAGGGTAGCCTAGGGATAGGGTTAGGCTTAGGGTACGGCTTAGGGTACGGCTTAGGGTACGGGTTTGGGGAGGGCTTCGGGTACGGCTTAGGGTATGGGTTAGGGTTAGGGTTAGGGTTAGTGTTAGGGTTAGGGCTCGGCTTAGGGTATTGGTTAGGATTAGGGTACGTGTTAGGGTTAGGGTAGGGGTTAGGGTTAGGGTACGCGTTAGTGTTAGGGTAGTTATTAAACCTATCCCAATCTCTAGATACCCCTTAGCACGTAAAGGAATATTATTTGGAGGTCCAGCCATGGAGAAGAGTTTAGACACTAGGATAAGATAAGGAACACACCCATTATAAAGAAATCACATTAGGATTCTCTTTTTAAGCTGTTCCTTAAAACACTAGTGCTTAGGAAATCTATTGGAGGCAGAAGCAGTCAAGGGTAGCCTAGGGTTAGGGTTAGGCTTAGGGTACGGCATAGGGTACGGGTTCGGGGATGGCTTCGGGTACGGCGTAGGGTATGGGTTAGGGTTAGGGTTAGGGTTAGTGTTAGGGTTAGGGCTCGGTTTAGGGTATTGGTTAGGATTAGGGTACGTGTTAGGGTTAGGGTAGGGGTTAGGGTTAGGGTACGCGTTAGTGTTAGGGTAGTTATTAAAGCTATCCCACTCTCTAGATACCCCTTAGCACGTAAAGGAATATTATTTGGAGGTCCAGCCATGGAGAAGAGTTTACACACTAGGATAAGATAAGGAACACACCCATTATAAAGAAATCACATTAGGATTCTCTTTTTAAGCTGTTCCTTAAAACACTAGTGCATAGGAAATCTATTGGAGGCAGAAGAAGTCAAGGGTAGCCTAGGGTTAGGGTTAGGCTTAGGGTACGGCTTAGGGTAAGGCTTAGGGTACGGGTTCGGTGAGGGCTTCGGGTACGGCATAGGGTATGGGTTAGGGTTAGGGTTAGGGTTAGTGTTAGGGTTAGGGCTCGGTTTAGGGTACGGGTTAGGATTAGGGTAGGGAATAGGGTTATGGTACGCGTTAGGGTTAGGGTAGTTATTAAACCTATCCCACTCTCTAGATACCCCTTAGCACGTAAAGGAATATTATTTGGGGGTCCAGCCATGGAGAAGAGTTTAGACACTAGGATAAGATAAGGAACACACCCATCATAAACAAATCACATTAGAATTCTCTTTTTAAGCTGTTCCTTAAAACACTAGTGCTTAGGAAATCTATTGGAGGCAGAAGCATTCAAGGGTAGCCTAGGTTTAGGGTTAGGCTTAGGGTTAGGCTTAGGGTACGGCTTAGGGTACGGGTTCGGGGAGGGCTTCTGGTACGGCGTAGGGTATGGGTTAGGGTTAGGGTTAGGGTTAGTGTTAGGGTTAGGGCTCGGTTTAGGGTATTGGTTAGGATTAGGGTACGTGTTAGCGATAGGGTAGGGGTTAGGTTTAGGGTACGCATTAGTGTTAGGGTAGTTATTAAACCTAACCCACTCTCTAGATACCCCTTAGCACGTAAAGGAATATTATTTGGAGGTCCAGCCATGGAGAAGAGTTTAGACACTAGGATAAGATAAGGAACACACCCATTATAAAGAAATCACATTAGGATTCTCTTTTTAAGCTGTTCCTTAAAACACTAGTGCTTAGGAAATCTATTGGAGGCAGAAGCAGTCAAGGGTAGCCTAGGGTTAGGGTTAGGCTTAGGGTACGGCTTAGGGTACGGCTTAGAGTACGGGTTCGGGGATGGCTTCGGGTACGGCGTAGGGTATGGGTTAGGGTTAGGGTTGGGTTAGTGTTAGGGTTAGGGCTCGGTTTAGGGTATTGGTTAGGATTAGGGTACGTGTTAGGTTTAGGGTAGGGGTTAGGGTTAGGGTACGCGTTAGTGTTAGGGTAGTTATTAAAGCTATCCCACTCTCTAGATACCCCTTAGCACGTAAAGGAATATTATTTGGAAGTCCAGCCATGGAGAAGAATTTAGACACTAGGATAAGATAAGGAACACACCCATTATAAAGAAATCACATTAGGATTCTCTTTTTAAGCTGTTCCTTAAAACATTAGTGCTTAGGAAATCTATTGGAGGCAGAAGCATTCAAGGGTAGCCTAGGTTTAGGGTTAGGCTTAGGGTTAGGCTTAGGGTACGGCTTAGGGTACGGGTTCGGGGAGGGCTTCTGGTACGGCGTAGGGTATGGGTTAGGGTTAGGGTTAGGGTTAGTGTTAGGGTTAGGGCTCGGTTTAGGGTATTGGTTAGGATTAGGGTACGTGTTAGCGATAGGGTAGGGGTTAGGGTTAGGGTACGCGTTAGTGTTAGGGTAGTTATTAAACCTAACCCACTCTCTAGATACCCCTTAGCACGTAAAGGAATATTATTTGGAGGTCCAGCCATGGAGAAGAGTTTACACACTAGGATAAGATAAGGAACACACCCATTATAAAGAAATCACATTAGGATTCTCTTTTTAAGCTGTTCCTTAAAACACTAGTGCTTAGGAAATCTATTGGAGGCAGAAGCAGTCAAGGGTAGCCTAGGGTTAGGGTTAGGCTTAGGGTACGGCTTAGGGTACGGCTTAGGGTACGGGTTTGGGGAGGGCTTCGGGTACGGCTTAGGGTATGGGTTAGGGTTAGGGTTAGGGTTAGTGTTAGGGTTAGGGCTCGGCTTAGGGTATTGGTTAGGATTAGGGTACGTGTTAGGGTTAGGGTAGGGGTTAGGGTTAGGGTACGCGTTAGTGTTAGGGTAGTTATTAAACCTATCCCAATCTCTAGATACCCATTAGCACGTAAAGGAATATTATTTGGAGGTCCAGCCATGGAGAAGAGTTTAGACACTAGGATAAGATAAGGAACACACCCATTATAAAGAAATCACATTAGGATTCTCTTTTTAAGCTGTTCCTTAAAACATTAGTGCTTAGGAAATCTATTGGAGGCAGAAGCATTCAAGGGTAGCCTAGGTTTAGGGTTAGGCTTAGGGTTAGCCTTAGGGTACGGCTTAGGGTACGGGTTCGGGGAGGGCTTCTGGTACGGCGTAGGTTATGGGTTAGGGTTAGGGTTAGGGTTAGTGTTGTTAGGGTTAGGGCTCGGCTTAGGGTATTGGTTAGGATTAGGGTACGTGTTAGGGTTAGGGTAGGGGTTAGGGTTAGTGTACGCGTTAGTGTTAGGGTAGTTATTAAACCTATCCCAATCTCTAGATACCCCTTAGCACGTAAAGGAATATTATTTGGAGGTCCAGCCATGGAGAAGAGTTTAGACACTAGGATAAGATAAGGAACACACCCATTATAAAGAAATCACATTAGGATTCTCTTTTTAAGCTGTTCCTTAAAACACTAGTGCTTAGGAAATCTATTGGAGGCAGAAGCAGTCAAGGGTAGCCTAGGGATAGGGTTAGGCTTAGGGTACGGCTTAGGGTACGGCTTAGGGTACGGGTTTGGGGAGGGCTTCGGGTACGGCTTAGGGTATGGGTTAGGGTTAGGGTTAGGGTTAGTGTTAGGGTTAGGGCTCGGCTTAGGGTATTGGTTAGGATTAGGGTACGTGTTAGGGTTAGGGTAGGGGTTAGGGTTAGGGTACGCGTTAGTGTTAGGGTAGTTATTAAACCTATCCCAATCTCTAGATACCCCTTAGCACGTAAAGGAATATTATTTGGAGGTCCAGCCATGGAGAAGAGTTTAGACACTAGGATAAGATAAGGAACACACCCATTATAAAGAAATCACATTAGGATTCTCTTTTTAAGCTGTTCCTTAAAACACTAGTGCTTAGGAAATCTATTGGAGGCAGAAGCAGTCAAGGGTAGCCTAGGGTTAGGGTTAGGCTTAGGGTACGGCATAGGGTACGGGTTCGGGGATGGCTTCGGGTACGGCGTAGGGTATGGGTTAGGGTTAGGGTTAGGGTTAGTGTTAGGGTTAGGGCTCGGTTTAGGGTATTGGTTAGGATTAGGGTACGTGTTAGGGTTAGGGTAGGGGTTAGGGTTAGGGTACGCGTTAGTGTTAGGGTAGTTATTAAAGCTATCCCACTCTCTAGATACCCCTTAGCACGTAAAGGAATATTATTTGGAGGTCCAGCCATGGAGAAGAGTTTACACACTAGGATAAGATAAGGAACACACCCATTATAAAGAAATCACATTAGGATTCTCTTTTTAAGCTGTTCCTTAAAACACTAGTGCATAGGAAATCTATTGGAGGCAGAAGAAGTCAAGGGTAGCCTAGGGTTAGGGTTAGGCTTAGGGTACGGCTTAGGGTAAGGCTTAGGGTACGGGTTCGGTGAGGGCTTCGGGTACGGCATAGGGTATGGGTTAGGGTTAGGGTTAGGGTTAGTGTTAGGGTTAGGGCTCGGTTTAGGGTACGGGTTAGGATTAGGGTAGGGAATAGGGTTATGGTACGCGTTAGGGTTAGGGTAGTTATTAAACCTATCCCACTCTCTAGATACCCCTTAGCACGTAAAGGAATATTATTTGGAGGTCCAGCCATGGAGAAGAGTTTAGACACTAGGATAAGATAAGGAACACACCCATTATAAAGAAATCACATTAGGATTCTCTTTTTAAGCTGTTCCTTAAAACACTAGTGCTTAGGAAATCTATTGGAGGCAGAAGCAGTCAAGGGTAGCCTAGGGTTAGGGTTAGGCTTAGGGTTAGGCTTAGGGTACGGCTTAGGGTACGGGTTCGGGGAGGGCTTCTGGTATGGCGTAGGGTATGGGTTAGGGTTAGGGTTAGGGTTAGTGTTAGGGTTAGGGCTCGGTTTAGGGTATTGGTTAGGATTAGGGTACGTGTTAGCGATAGGGTAGGGGTTAGGGTTAGGGTAGGCGTTAGTGTTAGGGTAGTTATTAAACCTAACCCACTCTCTAGATACCCCTTAGCACGTAAAGGAATATTATTTGGAGGTCCAGCCATGGAGAAGAGTTTAGACACTAGGATAAGATAAGGAACACACCCATTATAAAGAAATCACATTAGGATTCTCTTTTTAAGCTGTTCCTTAAAACACTAGTGCTTAGGAAATCTATTGGAGGCAGAAGCAGTCAAGGGTAGCCTAGGGTTAGGGTTAGGCTTAGGGTTAGGCTTAGGGTACGGCTTAGGGTCCGGGTTCGGGGAGGGCTTCTGGTACGGCGTAGGGTATGGGTTAGGGTTAGGGTTAAGGTTAGTGTTAGGGTTAGGGCTCGGTATAGGGTATTGGTTAGGATTAGGGTACGTGTTAGGGTTAGGGTAGGGTTTAGGGTTAGGGTACGCGTTAGTGTTAGGGTAGTTATTAAACCTAACCCACTCTCTAGATACCACTTAGCACGTAAAGGAATGTTATTTGGAGGTCCAACCATGGAGAAGAGTTTAGACACTAGGATAAGATAAGGAACACACCCATTATAAAGAAATCACATTAGGATTCTCTTTTTAAGCTCTTCCTTAAAACACTAGTGCTTAGAAAATCTATTGGAGGCAGAAGCAGTCAAGGGTAGCCTAGGGTTAGGGTTAGGCTTAGGGTACGGCTTAGGGTACGGCTTAGGGTACCGGTTCGGGGAGGGCTTCGGGTACGGCGTAGGGTATGGGTTAGGGTTGGGTTAGGGTTAGTGTTAGGGTTAGGGCTCGGCTTAGGGTATTGTTTAGGATTAGGGTACGTGTTAGGGTTAGGGTAGGGGTTAGGTTTAGGGTACGCGTTAGTGTTAGGGTAGTTATTAAACCTATCCCAGTCTCTAGATACCCCTTAGCACGTAAAGGAATATTATTTGGAGGTCCAGCCATGGAGAAGAGTTTAGACACTAGGATAAGATAAGGAACACACCCATTATAAAGAAATCACATTAGGATTCTCTTTTTAAGCTGTTCCTTAAAACACTAGTGCTTAGGAAATCTATTGGAGGCAGAAGCAGTCAAGGGTAGCCTAGGGTTAGGGTTAGGCTTAGGGTACGGCTTAGGGTACGGGTTCGGGGATGGCTTCGGGTACGTCGTAGGGTATGGGTTAGGGTTAGTGTTAGGGTTAGGGCTCGGATTAGGGTATTGGTTAGGATTAGGGTACGTGTTAGGGTTAGGGTAGGGGTTAGGGTTAGGGTACGCATTAGTGTTAGGGTAGTTATTAAAGCTATCCCACTCTCTAGATACCCCTTAGCACGTAAAGGAATATTATTTGGAGGTCCAGCCATGGAGAAGAATTTAGACACTAGGATAAGATAAGGAACACACCCATCATAAACAAATCACATTAGGATTCTCTTTTTAAGCTGTTCCTTAAAACACTAGTGCTTAGGAAATCTATTGGAGGCAGAAGCATTCAAGGGTAGCCTAGGTTTAGGGTTAGGCTTAGGGTTAGGCTTAGGGTACGGCTTAGGGTACGGGTTCGGGGAGGGCTTCTGGTACGGCGTAGGGTATGGGTTAGGGTTAGGGTTAGGGTTAGTGTTAGGGTTAGGGCTCGGTTTAGGGTATTGGTTAGGATTAGGGTACGTGATAGCGATAGGGTAGGGGTTAGGTTTAGGGTACGCGTTAGTGTTAGGGTAGTTATTAAACCTAACCCACTCTCTAGATACCCCTTAGCACGTAAAGGAATATTATTTGGAGGTCCAGCCATGGAGAAGAGTTTAGACACTAGGATAAGATAAGGAACACACCCATTATAAAGAAATCACATTAGGATTCTCTTTTTAAGCTGTTCCTTAAAACACTAGTGCTTAGGAAATCTATTGGAGGCAGAAGCAGTGAAGGGTAGCCTAGGTTTAGGGTTAGGCTTAGGGTTAGGCTTAGGGTACGGCTTAGGGTACGGGTTCGGGGAGGGCTTCTGGTACGGCGTAGGGTATGGGTTAGGGTTAGGGTTAGTGTTAGGGTTAGGGCTCGGTATAGGGTATTGGTTAGGATTAGGGTACGTGTTAGGGTTAGGGTAGGGTTTAGGGTTAGGGTACGCGTTAGTGTTAGGGTAGTTATTAAACCTAACCCACTCTCTAGATACCCCTTAGCACGTAAAGGAATATTATTTGGAGGTCCAGCCATGGAGAAGAGTTTAGACACTAGGATAAGATAAGGAACACACCCATTATAAATGAATCACATTAGGATTCTCTTTTTAAGCTGTTCCTTAAAACACTAGTGCTTAGAAAATCTATTGGAGGCAGAAGCAGTCAAGGGTAGCCTAGGGTTAGGGTTAGGCTTAGGGTACGGCTTAGGGTACGGCTTAGGGTACCGGTTCGGGGAGGGCTTCGGGTACGGCGTAGGGTATGGGTTAGGTTTAGGGTTAGGGTTAGTGTTAGGGTTAGGGCTCGGTTTAGGGTATTGGTTAGGATTAGGGTACGTGTTAGGGTTAGGGTAGTGGTTAGGGTTAGGGTACGCGTTAGTGTTAGGGTAGTTATTAAACCTATCCCAGTCTCTAGATACCCCTTAGCACGTAAAGGAATATTATTTGGAGGTCCAGCCATGGAGAAGAGTTTAGACACTAGGATAAGATAAGGAACACACCCATTATAAAGAAATCACATTAGGATTCTCTTTTTAAGCTGTTCCTTAAAACACTAGTGCGTAGGAAATCTATTGGAGGCAGAAGCAGTCAAGGGTAGCCTAGGGTTAGGGTTAGGCTTAGGGTATGGCTTAGGGTACGGCTTAGGGTACGGGTTTGGGGAGGGCTTCGGGTACGGCTTAGGGTATGGGTTAGGGTTAGTGTTAGGGTTAGTGTTAGGGTTAGGGCTCGGCTTAGGGTATTGGTTAGGATTAGGGTACGTGTTAGGGTTAGGGTAGGGGTTAGGGTTAGTGTACGCGTTAGTGTTAGGGTAGTTATTAAACCTATCCCAATCTCTAGATACCCCTTAGCACGTAAAGGAATATTATTTGGAGGTCCAGCCATGGAGAAGAGTTTAGACACTAGGATAAGATAAGGAACACACCCATTATAAAGAAATCACATTAGGATTCTCTTTTTAAGCTGTTCCTTAAAACACTAGTGCTTAGGAAATCTATTGGAGGCAGAAGCAGTCAAGGGTAGCCTAGGGATAGGGTTAGGCTTAGGGTACGGCTTAGGGTACGGCTTAGGGTACGGGTTTGGGGAGGGCTTCGGGTACGGCTTAGGGTATGGGTTAGGGTTAGGGTTAGGGTTAGTGTTAGGGTTAGGGCTCGGCTTAGGGTATTGGTTAGGATTAGGGTACGTGTTAGGGTTAGGGTAGGGGTTAGGGTTAGGGTACGCGTTAGTGTTAGGGTAGTTATTAAACCTATCCCAATCTCTAGATACCCCTTAGCACGTAAAGGAATATTATTTGGAGGTCCAGCCATGGAGAAGAGTTTAGACACTAGGATAAGATAAGGAACACACCCATTATAAAGAAATCACATTAGGATTCTCTTTTTAAGCTGTTCCTTAAAACACTAGTGCTTAGGAAATCTATTGGAGGCAGAAGCAGTCAAGGGTAGCCTAGGGTTAGGGTTAGGCTTAGGGTACGGCATAGGGTACGGGTTCGGGGATGGCTTCGGGTACGGCGTAGGGTATGGGTTAGGGTTAGGGTTAGGGTTAGTGTTAGGGTTAGGGCTCGGTTTAGGGTATTGGTTAGGATTAGGGTACGTGTTAGGGTTAGGGTAGGGGTTAGGGTTAGGGTACGCGTTAGTGTTAGGGTAGTTATTAAAGCTATCCCACTCTCTAGATACCCCTTAGCACGTAAAGGAATATTATTTGGAGGTCCAGCCATGGAGAAGAGTTTACACACTAGGATAAGATAAGGAACACACCCATTATAAAGAAATCACATTAGGATTCTCTTTTTAAGCTGTTCCTTAAAACACTAGTGCATAGGAAATCTATTGGAGGCAGAAGAAGTCAAGGGTAGCCTAGGGTTAGGGTTAGGCTTAGGGTACGGCTTAGGGTAAGGCTTAGGGTACGGGTTCGGTGAGGGCTTCGGGTACGGCATAGGGTATGGGTTAGGGTTAGGGTTAGGGTTAGTGTTAGGGTTAGGGCTCGGTTTAGGGTACGGGTTAGGATTAGGGTAGGGAATAGGGTTATGGTACGCGTTAGGGTTAGGGTAGTTATTAAACCTATCCCACTCTCTAGATACCCCTTAGCACGTAAAGGAATATTATTTGGGGGTCCAGCCATGGAGAAGAGTTTAGACACTAGGATAAGATAAGGAACACACCCATCATAAACAAATCACATTAGAATTCTCTTTTTAAGCTGTTCCTTAAAACACTAGTGCTTAGGAAATCTATTGGAGGCAGAAGCATTCAAGGGTAGCCTAGGTTTAGGGTTAGGCTTAGGGTTAGGCTTAGGGTACGGCTTAGGGTACGGGTTCGGGGAGGGCTTCTGGTACGGCGTAGGGTATGGGTTAGGGTTAGGGTTAGGGTTAGTGTTAGGGTTAGGGCTCGGTTTAGGGTATTGGTTAGGATTAGGGTACGTGTTAGCGATAGGGTAGGGGTTAGGTTTAGGGTACGCGTTAGTGTTAGGGTAGTTATTAAACCTAACCCACTCTCTAGATACCCCTTAGCACGTAAAGGAATATTATTTGGAGGTCCAGCCATGGAGAAGAGTTTAGACACTAGGATAAGATAAGGAACACACCCATTATAAAGAAATCACATTAGGATTCTCTTTTTAAGCTGTTCCTTAAAACACTAGTGCTTAGGAAATCTATTGGAGGCAGAAGCAGTCAAGGGTAGCCTAGGGTTAGGGTTAGGCTTAGGGTTAGGCTTAGGGTACGGCTTAGGGTACGGGTTCGGGGAGGGCTTCTGGTACGGCGTAGGGTATGGGTTAGGGTTAGGGTTAGTGTTAGGGTTAGGGCTCGGTATAGGGTATTGGTTAGGATTAGGGTACGTGTTAGGGTTAGGGTAGGGTTTAGGGTTAGGGTACGCGTTAGTGTTAGGGTAGTTATTAAACCTAACCCACTCTCTAGATACCCCTTAGCACGTAAAGGAATTTTATTTGGAGGTCCAGCCATGGAGAAGAGTTTAGACACTAGGATAAGATAAGGAACACACCCATTATAAAGAAATCACATTAGGATTCTCTTTTTAAGCTGTTCCTTAAAACATTAGTGCTTAGAAAATCTATTGGAGGCAGAAGCAGTCAAGGGTAGCCTAGGGTTAGGGTTAGGCTTAGGGTATGGCTTAGGGTACGGCTTAGGGTACGGGTTTGGGGAGGGCTTCGGGTACGGCTTAGGGTATGGGTTAGGGTTAGTGTTAGGGTTAGTGTTAGGGTTAGGGCTCGGCTTAGGGTATTGGTTAGGATTAGGGTACGTGTTAGGGTTAGGGTAGGGGTTAGGGTTAGTGTACGCGTTAGTGTTAGGGTAGTTATTAAACCTATCCCAATCTCTAGATACCCCTTAGCACGTAAAGGAATATTATTTGGAGGTCCAGCCATGGAGAAGAGTTTAGACACTAGGATAAGATAAGGAACACACCCATTATAAAGAAATCACATTAGGATTCTCTTTTTAAGCTGTTCCTTAAAACACTAGTGCTTAGGAAATCTATTGGAGGCAGAAGCAGTCAAGGGTAGCCTAGGGATAGGGTTAGGCTTAGGGTACGGCTTAGGGTACGGCTTAGGGTACGGGTTTGGGGAGGGCTTCGGGTACGGCTTAGGGTATGGGTTAGGGTTAGGGTTAGGGTTAGTGTTAGGGTTAGGGCTCGGCTTAGGGTATTGGTTAGGATTAGGGTACGTGTTAGGGTTAGGGTAGGGGTTAGGGTTAGGGTACGCGTTAGTGTTAGGGTAGTTATTAAACCTATCCCAATCTCTAGATACCCCTTAGCACGTAAAGGAATATTATTTGGAGGTCCAGCCATGGAGAAGAGTTTAGACACTAGGATAAGATAAGGAACACACCCATTATAAAGAAATCACATTAGGATTCTCTTTTTAAGCTGTTCCTTAAAACACTAGTGCTTAGGAAATCTATTGGAGGCAGAAGCAGTCAAGGGTAGCCTAGGGTTAGGGTTAGGCTTAGGGTACGGCATAGGGTACGGGTTCGGGGATGGCTTCGGGTACGGCGTAGGGTATGGGTTAGGGTTAGGGTTAGGGTTAGTGTTAGGGTTAGGGCTCGGTTTAGGGTATTGGTTAGGATTAGGGTACGTGTTAGGGTTAGGGTAGGGGTTAGGGTTAGGGTACGCGTTAGTGTTAGGGTAGTTATTAAAGCTATCCCACTCTCTAGATACCCCTTAGCACGTAAAGGAATATTATTTGGAGGTCCAGCCATGGAGAAGAGTTTACACACTAGGATAAGATAAGGAACACACCCATTATAAAGAAATCACATTAGGATTCTCTTTTTAAGCTGTTCCTTAAAACACTAGTGCATAGGAAATCTATTGGAGGCAGAAGAAGTCAAGGGTAGCCTAGGGTTAGGGTTAGGCTTAGGGTACGGCTTAGGGTAAGGCTTAGGGTACGGGTTCGGTGAGGGCTTCGGGTACGGCATAGGGTATGGGTTAGGGTTAGGGTTAGGGTTAGTGTTAGGGTTAGGGCTCGGTTTAGGGTACGGGTTAGGATTAGGGTAGGGAATAGGGTTATGGTACGCGTTAGGGTTAGGGTAGTTATTAAACCTATCCCACTCTCTAGATACCCCTTAGCACGTAAAGGAATATTATTTGGGGGTCCAGCCATGGAGAAGAGTTTAGACACTAGGATAAGATAAGGAACACACCCATCATAAACAAATCACATTAGAATTCTCTTTTTAAGCTGTTCCTTAAAACACTAGTGCTTAGGAAATCTATTGGAGGCAGAAGCATTCAAGGGTAGCCTAGGTTTAGGGTTAGGCTTAGGGTTAGGCTTAGGGTACGGCTTAGGGTACGGGTTCGGGGAGGGCTTCTGGTACGGCGTAGGGTATGGGTTAGGGTTAGGGTTAGGGTTAGTGTTAGGGTTAGGGCTCGGTTTAGGGTATTGGTTAGGATTAGGGTACGTGTTAGCGATAGGGTAGGGGTTAGGTTTAGGGTACGCGTTAGTGTTAGGGTAGTTATTAAACCTAACCCACTCTCTAGATACCCCTTAGCACGTAAAGGAATATTATTTGGAGGTCCAGCCATGGAGAAGAGTTTAGACACTAGGATAAGATAAGGAACACACCCATTATAAAGAAATCACATTAGGATTCTCTTTTTAAGCTGTTCCTTAAAACACTAGTGCTTAGGAAATCTATTGGAGGCAGAAGCAGTCAAGGGTAGCCTAGGGTTAGGGTTAGGCTTAGGGTTAGGCTTAGGGTACGGCTTAGGGTACGGGTTCGGGGAGGGCTTCTGGTACGGCGTAGGGTATGGGTTAGGGTTAGGGTTAGTGTTAGGGTTAGGGCTCGGTATAGGGTATTGGTTAGGATTAGGGTACGTGTTAGGGTTAGGGTAGGGTTTAGGGTTAGGGTACGCGTTAGTGTTAGGGTAGTTATTAAACCTAACCCACTCTCTAGATACCCCTTAGCACGTAAAGGAATTTTATTTGGAGGTCCAGCCATGGAGAAGAGTTTAGACACTAGGATAAGATAAGGAACACACCCATTATAAATAAATCACATTAGGATTCTCTTTTTAAGCTGTTCCTTAAAACATTAGTGCTTAGAAAATCTATTGGAGGCAGAAGCAGTCAAGGGTAGCCTAGGGTTAGGGTTAGGCTTAGGGTACGGCTTAGGGTAAGGCTTAGGGTACGGGTTCGGTGAGGGCTTCGGGTACGGCGTAGGGTATGGGTTAGGGTTAGGGTTAGGGTTAGTGTTAGGGTTAGGGCTCGGTTTAGGGTACGGGTTAGGATTAGGGTAGGGGATAGGGTTAGGGTACGCGTTAGGGTTAGGGTAGTTATTAAACCTATCCCACTCTCTAGATACCCCTTAGCACGTAAAGGAATATTATTTGGGGGTCCAGCCATGGAGAAGAGTTTAGACACTAGGATAAGATAAGGAACACACCCATTATAAATGAATCACATTAGGATTCTCTTTTTAAGCTGTTCCTTAAAACACTAGTGCTTAGAAAATCTATTGGAGGCAGAAGCAGTCAAGGGTAGCCTAGGGTTAGGGTTAGGCTTAGGGTACGGCTTAGGGTACGGCTTAGGGTACCGGTTCGGGGAGGGCTTCGGGTACGGCGTAGGGTATGGGTTAGGTTTAGGGTTAGGGTTAGTGTTAGGGTTAGGGCTCGGTTTAGGGTATTGGTTAGGATTAGGGTACGTGTTAGGGTTAGGGTAGTGGTTAGGGTTAGGGTACGCGTTAGTGTTAGGGTAGTTATTAAACCTATCCCAGTCTCTAGATACCCCTTAGCACGTAAAGGAATATTATTTGGAGGTCCAGCCATGGAGAAGAGTTTAGACACTAGGATAAGATAAGGAACACACCCATTATAAAGAAATCACATTAGGATTCTCTTTTTAAGCTGTTCCTTAAAACACTAGTGCGTAGGAAATCTATTGGAGGCAGAAGCAGTCAAGGGTAGCCTAGGGTTAGGGTTAGGCTTAGGGTATGGCTTAGGGTACGGCTTAGGGTACGGGTTTGGGGAGGGCTTCGGGTACGGCTTAGGGTATGGGTTAGGGTTAGGGTTAGGGTTAGTGTTAGGGTTAGGGCTCGGCTTAGGGTATTGGTTAGGATTAGGGTACGTGTTAGGGTTAGGGTAGGGGTTAGGGTTAGTGTACGCGTTAGTGTTAGGGTAGTTATTAAACCTATCCCAATCTCTAGATACCCCTTAGCACGTAAAGGAATATTATTTGGAGGTCCAGCCATGGAGAAGAGTTTAGACACTAGGATAAGATAAGGAACACACCCATTATAAAGAAATCACATTAGGATTCTCTTTTTAAGCTGTTCCTTAAAACACTAGTGCTTAGGAAATCTATTGGAGGCAGAAGCAGTCAAGGGTAGCCTAGGGATAGGGTTAGGCTTAGGGTACGGCTTAGGGTACGGCTTAGGGTACGGGTTTGGGGAGGGCTTCGGGTACGGCTTAGGGTATGGGTTAGGGTTAGGGTTTGGGTTAGTGTTAGGGTTAGGGCTCGGCTTAGGGTATTGGTTAGGATTAGGGTACGTGTTAGGGTTAGGGTAGGGGTTAGGGTTAGGGTACGCGTTAGTGTTAGGGTAGTTATTAAACCTATCCCAATCTCTAGATACCCCTTAGCACGTAAAGGAATATTATTTGGAGGTCCAGCCATGGAGAAGAGTTTAGACACTAGGATAAGATAAGGAACACACCCATTATAAAGAAATCACATTAGGATTCTCTTTTTAAGCTGTTCCTTAAAACACTAGTGCTTAGGAAATCTATTGGAGGCAGAAGCAGTCAAGGGTAGCCTAGGGTTAGGGTTAGGCTTAGGGTACGGCATAGGGTACGGGTTCGGGGATGGCTTCGGGTACGGCGTAGGGTATGGGTTAGGGTTAGGGTTAGGGTTAGTGTTAGGGTTAGGGCTCGGTTTAGGGTATTGGTTAGGATTAGGGTACGTGTTAGGGTTAGGGTAGGGGTTAGGGTTAGGGTACGCGTTAGTGTTAGGGTAGTTATTAAAGCTATCCCACTCTCTAGATACCCCTTAGCACGTAAAGGAATATTATTTGGAGGTCCAGCCATGGAGAAGAGTTTACACACTAGGATAAGATAAGGAACACACCCATTATAAAGAAATCACATTAGGATTCTCTTTTTAAGCTGTTCCTTAAAACACTAGTGCATAGGAAATCTATTGGAGGCAGAAGAAGTCAAGGGTAGCCTAGGGTTAGGGTTAGGCTTAGGGTACGGCTTAGGGTAAGGCTTAGGGTACGGGTTCGGTGAGGGCTTCGGGTACGGCATAGGGTATGGGTTAGGGTTAGGGTTAGGGTTAGTGTTAGGGTTAGGGCTCGGTTTAGGGTACGGGTTAGGATTAGGGTAGGGAATAGGGTTATGGTACGCGTTAGGGTTAGGGTAGTTATTAAACCTATCCCACTCTCTAGATACCCCTTAGCACGTAAAGGAATATTATTTGGGGGTCCAGCCATGGAGAAGAGTTTAGACACTAGGATAAGATAAGGAACACACCCATCATAAACAAATCACATTAGAATTCTCTTTTTAAGCTGTTCCTTAAAACACTAGTGCTTAGGAAATCTATTGGAGGCAGAAGCATTCAAGGGTAGCCTAGGTTTAGGGTTAGGCTTAGGGTTAGGCTTAGGGTACGGCTTAGGGTACGGGTTCGGGGAGGGCTTCTGGTACGGCGTAGGGTATGGGTTAGGGTTAGGGTTAGGGTTAGTGTTAGGGTTAGGGCTCGGTTTAGGGTATTGGTTAGGATTAGGGTACGTGTTAGCGATAGGGTAGGGGTTAGGTTTAGGGTACGCATTAGTGTTAGGGTAGTTATTAAACCTAACCCACTCTCTAGATACCCCTTAGCACGTAAAGGAATATTATTTGGAGGTCCAGCCATGGAGAAGAGTTTAGACACTAGGATAAGATAAGGAACACACCCATTATAAAGAAATCACATTAGGATTCTCTTTTTAAGCTGTTCCTTAAAACACTAGTGCTTAGGAAATCTATTGGAGGCAGAAGCAGTCAAGGGTAGCCTAGCGTTAGGGTTAGGCTTAGGGTTAGGCTTAGGGTACGGCTTAGGGTACGGGTTCGGGGAGGGCTTCTGGTACGGCGTAGGGTATGGGTTAGGGTTAGGGTTAGTGTTAGGGTTAGGGCTCGGTATAGGGTATTGGTTAGGATTAGGGTACGTGTTAGGGTTAGGGTAGGGTTTAGGGTTAGGGTACGCGTTAGTGTTAGGGTAGTTATTAAACCTAACCCACTCTCTAGATACCCCTTAGCACGTAAAGGAATTTTATTTGGAGGTCCAGCCATGGAGAAGAGTTTAGACACTAGGATAAGATAAGGAACACACCCATTATAAATAAATCACATTAGGATTCTCTTTTTAAGCTGTTCCTTAAAACATTAGTGCTTAGAAAATCTATTGGAGGCAGAAGCAGTCAAGGGTAGCCTAGGGTTAGGGTTAGGCTTAGGGTACGGCTTAGGGTAAGGCTTAGGGTACGGGTTCGGTGAGGGCTTCGGGTACGGCGTAGGGTATGGGTTAGGGTTAGGGTTAGGGTTAGTGTTAGGGTTAGGGCTCGGTTTAGGGTACGGGTTAGGATTAGGGTAGGGGATAGGGTTAGGGTACGCGTTAGGGTTAGGGTAGTTATTAAACCTATCCCACTCTCTAGATACCCCTTAGCACGTAAAGGAATATTATTTGGGGGTCCAGCCATGGAGAAGAGTTTAGACACTAGGATAAGATAAGGAACACACCCATTATAAAGAAATCACAATAAGATTCTCTTTTTAAGCTGTTCCTTAAAACACCATGCTTAGGAAATCTATTGGAGGCAGAAGCAGTCAAGGGTAGCCTAGGGTTAGGGTTAGGCTTAGGCTACGGCTTAGGGTACGGCTTAGGGTACGGGTTCGGGGAGGACTTCGGGTACGGCGTAGGGTATGGGTTAGGGTTAGGGTTAGGGTTAGTGTTAGGGTTAGGGCTCGGTTTAGGGTATTGGTTAGGATTAGGGTACGTGTTAGGGTTAGGGTAGGGTTTAGGGTTAGGGTACGCGTTAGTGTTAGGGTAGTTATTAAACCTAACCCACTCTCTAGATACCCCTTAGCACGTAAAGGAATATTATTTGGAGGTCCAGCCATAGAGAAGAGTTTAGACACTAGGATAAGATAAGGAACACACCCATTATAAAGAAATCACATTAGGATTCTCTTTTTAAGCTGTTCCTTAAAACACTAGTGCTTAGAATATATATTGGAGGCAGAAGCATTCAAGGGTAGCCTAGGGTTAGGGTTAGGCTTAGGGTACGGCTTAGGGTACGGCTTAGGGTACGGGTTCGGGGAGGGCTTCGGGTACGGCGTAGGGTATGGGTTAGGGTTAGGGTTAGGGTTAGTGTTAGGGTTAGGGCTCGGTTTAGGGTATTGGTTAGGATTAGGGTACGTGTTAGGGTTAGGGTAGGGGTTAGGGTTAGGGTACGCGTTAGTGTTAGGGTAGTTATTAAACCTATTCCAGTCTCTAGATACCCCTAAGCACGTAAAGGAATATTATTTGGAGGTCCAGCCATGGAGAAGAGTTTAGACACTAGGATAAGATAAGGAACACACCCATTATAAAGAAATCACATTAGGATTCTCTTTTTAAGCTGTTCCTTAAAACACTAGTGCTTAGGAAATCTATTGGAGGCAGAAGCAGTCAAGGGTAGCCTAGGGTTAGGGTTAGGCTTAGGGTACGGCTTAGGGTACGGCTTAGAGTACGGGTTCGGGGATGGCTTCGGGTACGGCGTAGGGTATGGGTTAGGGTTAGGGTTGGGTTAGTGTTAGGGTTAGGGCTCGGTTTAGGGTATTGGTTAGGATTAGGGTACGTGTTAGGTTTAGGGTAGGGGTTAGGGTTAGGGTACGCGTTAGTGTTAGGGTAGTTATTAAAGCTATCCCACTCTCTAGATACCCCTTAGCACGTAAAGGAATATTATTTGGAAGTCCAGCCATGGAGAAGAATTTAGACACTAGGATAAGATAAGGAACACACCCATTATAAAGAAATCACATTAGGATTCTCTTTTTAAGCTGTTCCTTAAAACATTAGTGCTTAGGAAATCTATTGGAGGCAGAAGCATTCAAGGGTAGCCTAGGTTTAGGGTTAGGCTTAGGGTTAGGCTTAGGGTACGGCTTAGGGTACGGGTTCGGGGAGGGCTTCTGGTACGGCGTAGGGTATGGGTTAGGGTTAGGGTTAGGGTTAGTGTTAGGGTTAGGGCTCGGTTTAGGGTATTGGTTAGGATTAGGGTACGTGTTAGCGATAGGGTAGGGGTTAGGGTTAGGGTACGCGTTAGTGTTAGGGTAGTTATTAAACCTAACCCACTCTCTAGATACCCCTTAGCACGTAAAGGAATATTATTTGGAGGTCCAGCCATGGAGAAGAGTTTACACACTAGGATAAGATAAGGAACACACCCATTATAAAGAAATCACATTAGGATTCTCTTTTTAAGCTGTTCCTTAAAACACTAGTGCTTAGGAAATCTATTGGAGGCAGAAGCAGTCAAGGGTAGCCTAGGGTTAGGGTTAGGCTTAGGGTACGGCTTAGGGTACGGCTTAGGGTACGGGTTTGGGGAGGGCTTCGGGTACGGCTTAGGGTATGGGTTAGGGTTAGGGTTAGGGTTAGTGTTAGGGTTAGGGCTCGGCTTAGGGTATTGGTTAGGATTAGGGTACGTGTTAGGGTTAGGGTAGGGGTTAGGGTTAGGGTACGCGTTAGTGTTAGGGTAGTTATTAAACCTATCCCAATCTCTAGATACCCATTAGCACGTAAAGGAATATTATTTGGAGGTCCAGCCATGGAGAAGAGTTTAGACACTAGGATAAGATAAGGAACACACCCATTATAAAGAAATCACATTAGGATTCTCTTTTTAAGCTGTTCCTTAAAACATTAGTGCTTAGGAAATCTATTGGAGGCAGAAGCATTCAAGGGTAGCCTAGGTTTAGGGTTAGGCTTAGGGTTAGCCTTAGGGTACGGCTTAGGGTACGGGTTCGGGGAGGGCTTCTGGTACGGCGTAGGTTATGGGTTAGG
Organism: Balaenoptera physalus; assembly: GCF_965194825.1. NCBI lineage: Eukaryota > Metazoa > Chordata > Mammalia > Artiodactyla > Balaenopteridae > Balaenoptera > Balaenoptera physalus. The sequence continues at coordinate 150,547,575 of NC_138903.1, forward strand.
GTTAGGGTTAGGGTTAGTGTTGTTAGGGTTAGGGCTCGGCTTAGGGTATTGGTTAGGATTAGGGTACGTGTTAGGGTTAGGGTAGGGGTTAGGGTTAGTGTACGCGTTAGTGTTAGGGTAGTTATTAAACCTATCCCAATCTCTAGATACCCCTTAGCACGTAAAGGAATATTATTTGGAGGTCCAGCCATGGAGAAGAGTTTAGACACTAGGATAAGATAAGGAACACACCCATTATAAAGAAATCACATTAGGATTCTCTTTTTAAGCTGTTCCTTAAAACACTAGTGCTTAGGAAATCTATTGGAGGCAGAAGCAGTCAAGGGTAGCCTAGGGATAGGGTTAGGCTTAGGGTACGGCTTAGGGTACGGCTTAGGGTACGGGTTTGGGGAGGGCTTCGGGTACGGCTTAGGGTATGGGTTAGGGTTAGGGTTAGGGTTAGTGTTAGGGTTAGGGCTCGGCTTAGGGTATTGGTTAGGATTAGGGTACGTGTTAGGGTTAGGGTAGGGGTTAGGGTTAGGGTACGCGTTAGTGTTAGGGTAGTTATTAAACCTATCCCAATCTCTAGATACCCCTTAGCACGTAAAGGAATATTATTTGGAGGTCCAGCCATGGAGAAGAGTTTAGACACTAGGATAAGATAAGGAACACACCCATTATAAAGAAATCACATTAGGATTCTCTTTTTAAGCTGTTCCTTAAAACACTAGTGCTTAGGAAATCTATTGGAGGCAGAAGCAGTCAAGGGTAGCCTAGGGTTAGGGTTAGGCTTAGGGTACGGCATAGGGTACGGGTTCGGGGATGGCTTCGGGTACGGCGTAGGGTATGGGTTAGGGTTAGGGTTAGGGTTAGTGTTAGGGTTAGGGCTCGGTTTAGGGTATTGGTTAGGATTAGGGTACGTGTTAGGGTTAGGGTAGGGGTTAGGGTTAGGGTACGCGTTAGTGTTAGGGTAGTTATTAAAGCTATCCCACTCTCTAGATACCCCTTAGCACGTAAAGGAATATTATTTGGAGGTCCAGCCATGGAGAAGAGTTTACACACTAGGATAAGATAAGGAACACACCCATTATAAAGAAATCACATTAGGATTCTCTTTTTAAGCTGTTCCTTAAAACACTAGTGCATAGGAAATCTATTGGAGGCAGAAGAAGTCAAGGGTAGCCTAGGGTTAGGGTTAGGCTTAGGGTACGGCTTAGGGTAAGGCTTAGGGTACGGGTTCGGTGAGGGCTTCGGGTACGGCATAGGGTATGGGTTAGGGTTAGGGTTAGGGTTAGTGTTAGGGTTAGGGCTCGGTTTAGGGTACGGGTTAGGATTAGGGTAGGGAATAGGGTTATGGTACGCGTTAGGGTTAGGGTAGTTATTAAACCTATCCCACTCTCTAGATACCCCTTAGCACGTAAAGGAATATTATTTGGGGGTCCAGCCATGGAGAAGAGTTTAGACACTAGGATAAGATAAGGAACACACCCATCATAAACAAATCACATTAGAATTCTCTTTTTAAGCTGTTCCTTAAAACACTAGTGCTTAGGAAATCTATTGGAGGCAGAAGCATTCAAGGGTAGCCTAGGTTTAGGGTTAGGCTTAGGGTTAGGCTTAGGGTACGGCTTAGGGTACGGGTTCGGGGAGGGCTTCTGGTACGGCGTAGGGTATGGGTTAGGGTTAGGGTTAGGGTTAGTGTTAGGGTTAGGGCTCGGTTTAGGGTATTGGTTAGGATTAGGGTACGTGTTAGCGATAGGGTAGGGGTTAGGTTTAGGGTACGCGTTAGTGTTAGGGTAGTTATTAAACCTAACCCACTCTCTAGATACCCCTTAGCACGTAAAGGAATATTATTTGGAGGTCCAGCCATGGAGAAGAGTTTAGACACTAGGATAAGATAAGGAACACACCCATTATAAAGAAATCACATTAGGATTCTCTTTTTAAGCTGTTCCTTAAAACACTAGTGCTTAGGAAATCTATTGGAGGCAGAAGCAGTCAAGGGTAGCCTAGGGTTAGGGTTAGGCTTAGGGTTAGGCTTAGGGTACGGCTTAGGGTACGGGTTCGGGGAGGGCTTCTGGTACGGCGTAGGGTATGGGTTAGGGTTAGGGTTAGTGTTAGGGTTAGGGCTCGGTATAGGGTATTGGTTAGGATTAGGGTACGTGTTAGGGTTAGGGTAGGGTTTAGGGTTAGGGTACGCGTTAGTGTTAGGGTAGTTATTAAACCTAACCCACTCTCTAGATACCCCTTAGCACGTAAAGGAATTTTATTTGGAGGTCCAGCCATGGAGAAGAGTTTAGACACTAGGATAAGATAAGGAACACACCCATTATAAATAAATCACATTAGGATTCTCTTTTTAAGCTGTTCCTTAAAACATTAGTGCTTAGAAAATCTATTGGAGGCAGAAGCAGTCAAGGGTAGCCTAGGGTTAGGGTTAGGCTTAGGGTACGGCTTAGGGTAAGGCTTAGGGTACGGGTTCGGTGAGGGCTTCGGGTACGGCGTAGGGTATGGGTTAGGGTTAGGGTTAGGGTTAGTGTTAGGGTTAGGGCTCGGTTTAGGGTACGGGTTAGGATTAGGGTAGGGGATAGGGTTAGGGTACGCGTTAGGGTTAGGGTAGTTATTAAACCTATCCCACTCTCTAGATACCCCTTAGCACGTAAAGGAATATTATTTGGGGGTCCAGCCATGGAGAAGAGTTTAGACACTAGGATAAGATAAGGAACACACCCATTATAAAGAAATCACAATAAGATTCTCTTTTTAAGGTGTTCCTTAAAACACTATGCTTAGGAAATCTATTGGAGGCAGAAGCAGTGAAGGGTAGCCTAGGGTTAGGGTTAGGCTTAGGCTACGGCTTAGGGTACGGCTTAGGGTACGGGTTCGGGGAGGGCTTCGGGTACGGCGTAGGGTATGGGTTAGGGTTAGGGTTAGGGTTAGTGTTAGGGTTAGGGCTCGGTTTAGGGTATTGGTTAGGATTAGGGTACGTGTTAGGGTTAGGGTAGGGTTTAGGGTTAGGGTACGCGTTAGTGTTAGGGTAGTTATTAAACCTAACCCACTCTCTAGATACCCCTTAGCACGTAAAGGAATATTATTTGGAGGTCCAGCCATAGAGAAGAGTTTAGACACTAGGATAAGATAAGGAACACACCCATTATAAAGAAATCACATTAGGATTCTCTTTTTAAGCTGTTCCTTAAAACACTAGTGCTTAGAATATATATTGGAGGCAGAAGCATTCAAGGGTAGCCTAGGGTTAGGGTTAGGCTTAGGGTACGGCTTAGGGTACGGCTTAGGGTACCGGTTCGGGGAGGGCTTCGGGTACGGCGTAGGGTATGGGTTAGGGTTAGGGTTAGGGTTAGTGTTAGGGTTAGGGCTCGGTTTAGGGTATTGGTTAGGATTAGGGTACGTGTTAGGATTAGGGTAGGGGTTAGGGTTAGGGTACGCGTTAGTGTTAGGGTAGTTATTAAACCTATTCCAGTCTCTAGATACCCCTAAGCACGTAAAGGAATATTATTTGGAGGTCCAGCCATGGAGAAGAGTTTAGACACTAGGATAAGATAAGGAACACACCCATTATAAAGAAATCACATTAGGATTCTCTTTTTAAGCTGTTCCTTAAAACACTAGTGCTTAGGAAATCTATTGGAGGCAGAAGCAGTCAAGGGTAGCCTAGGGTTAGGGTTAGGCTTAGGGTACGGCTTAGGGTACGGCTTAGAGTACGGGTTCGGGGATGGCTTCGGGTACGGCGTAGGGTATGGGTTAGGGTTAGGGTTAGGGTTAGTGTTAGGGTTAGGGCTCGGTTTAGGGTATTGGTTAGGATTAGGGTACGTGTTAGGGTTAGGGTAGGGGTTAGGGTTAGGGTACGCGTTAGTGTTAGGGTAGTTATTAAAGCTATCCCACTCTCTAGATACCCCTTAGCACGTAAAGGAATATTATTTGGAAGTCCAGCCATGGAGAAGAATTTAGACACTAGGATAAGATAAGGAACACACCCATTATAAAGAAATCACATTAGGATTCTCTTTTTAAGCTGTTCCTTAAAACATTAGTGCTTAGGAAATCTATTGGAGGCAGAAGCATTCAAGGGTAGCCTAGGTTTAGGGTTAGGCTTAGGGTTAGGCTTAGGGTACGGCTTAGGGTACGGGTTCGGGGAGGGCTTCTGGTACGGCGTAGGGTATGGGTTAGGGTTAGGGTTAGGGTTAGTGTTAGGGTTAGGGCTCGGTTTAGGGTATTGGTTAGGATTAGGGTACGTGTTAGCGATAGGGTAGGGGTTAGGGTTAGGGTACGCGTTAGTGTTAGGGTAGTTATTAAACCTAACCCACTCTCTAGATACCCCTTAGCACGTAAAGGAATATTATTTGGAGGTCCAGCCATGGAGAAGAGTTTACACACTAGGATAAGATAAGGAACACACCCATTATAAAGAAATCACATTAGGATTCTCTTTTTAAGCTGTTCCTTAAAACACTAGTGCTTAGGAAATCTATTGGAGGCAGAAGCAGTCAAGGGTAGCCTAGGGTTAGGGTTAGGCTTAGGGTACGGCTTAGGGTACGGCTTAGGGTACGGGTTTGGGGAGGGCTTCGGGTACGGCTTAGGGTATGGGTTAGGGTTAGGGTTAGGGTTAGTGTTAGGGTTAGGGCTCGGCTTAGGGTATTGGTTAGGATTAGGGTACGTGTTAGGGTTAGGGTAGGGGTTAGGGTTAGGGTACGCGTTAGTGTTAGGGTAGTTATTAAACCTATCCCAATCTCTAGATACCCATTAGCACGTAAAGGAATATTATTTGGAGGTCCAGCCATGGAGAAGAGTTTAGACACTAGGATAAGATAAGGAACACACCCATTATAAAGAAATCACATTAGGATTCTCTTTTTAAGCTGTTCCTTAAAACATTAGTGCTTAGGAAATCTATTGGAGGCAGAAGCATTCAAGGGTAGCCTAGGTTTAGGGTTAGGCTTAGGGTTAGCCTTAGGGTACGGCTTAGGGTACGGGTTCGGGGAGGGCTTCTGGTACGGCGTAGGTTATGGGTTAGGGTTAGGGTTAGGGTTAGTGTTGTTAGGGTTAGGGCTCGGCTTAGGGTATTGGTTAGGATTAGGGTACGTGTTAGGGTTAGGGTAGGGGTTAGGGTTAGGGTACGCGTTAGTGTTAGGGTAGTTATTAAAGCTATCCCACTCTCTAGATACCCCTTAGCACGTAAAGGAATATTATTTGGAGGTCCAGCCATGGAGAAGAATTTAGACACTAGGATAAGATAAGGAACACACCCATTATAAAGAAATCACATTAGGATTCTCTTTTTAAGCTGTTCCTTAAAACACTACTGCTTAGGAAATCTATTGGAGGCAGAAGCATTCAAGGGTAGCCTACGTTTAGGGTTAGGCTTAGGGTTAGGCTTAGGGTACGGCTTAGGGTACGGGTTCGGGGAGGGCTTCTGGTACGGCGTAGGGTATGTGTTAGGGTTAGGGTTAGGGTTAGTGTTAGGGTTAGGGCTCGGTTTAGGGTTTTGGTTAGGATTAGGGTACGTGTTAGCGATAGGGTAGGGGTTAGGGTTAGGGTACGCATTAGTGTTAGGGTAGTTATTAAACCTATCCCACTCTCTAGATACCCCTTAGCACATAAAGGAATATTATTTGGAGGTCCAGCCATGGAGAAGAGTTTAGACACTAGGATAAGATAAGGAACACACCCATTATAAAGAAATCACATTAGGATTCTCTTTTTAAGCTGTTCCTTAAAACACTAGTGCTTAGGAAATCTATTGGAGGCAGAAGCATCCAAGGGTAGCCTAGGGTTAGGGTTAGGCTTAGGGTACGGCTTAGGGTACGGGTTCGGGGAGGGCTTCTGGTACGGCGTAGGGTATGGGTTAGGGTTAGGGTTAGGGTTAGTGTTAGGGTTAGGGCTCGGTATAGGGTATTGGTTAGGATTAGGGTACGTGTTAGGGTTAGGGTAGGGTTTAGGGTTAGGGTACGCGTTAGTGTTAGGGTAGTTATTAAACCTAACCCACTCTCTAGATACCCCTTAGCACGTAAAGGAATATTATTTGGAGGTTCAGCCATGGAGAAGAGTTTAGACACTAGGATAATATAAGGAACAAACCCATTATAAAGAAATCACATTAGGATTCTTTTTTAAGCTGTTCCTTAAAACACTAGTGCTTAGAAAACCTATTGGAGGCAGAAGCACTCAAGGGTAGCCTAGGGTTAGGTTTAGGCTTAGGGTTAGGCTTAGGGTACGGCTTAGGGTACCGGTTCGGGGAGGGCTTCGGGTACGGCGTAGGGTATGGGTTAGGGTTACGGTTAGGGTTAGTGTTAGGGTTAGGGCTCGGTTTAGGGTATTGGTTAGGATTAGGGTACGTGTTAGGGTTAGGGTAGGGGTTAGGGTTAGGGTACGCGTTAGTGTTAGGGTAGTTATTAAACCTATCCCAGTCTCTAGATACCCCTTAGCACGTAAAGGAATATTATTTGGAGGTCCAGCCATGGAGAAGAGTTTAGACACTTGGATAAGATAAGGAACACACCCATTGTAAAGAAATCACATTAGGATTCTCTTTTTAAGCTGTTCCTTAAAACACTAGTGCTTAGGAAATCTATTGGAGGCAGAAGCAGTCAAGGGTAGCCTAGGGTTAGGGTTAGGCTTAGGGTACGGCTTAGGGTACGGCTTAGGGTACGGGTTCGGGGAGGGCTTCGGGTATGGCGTAGGGTATGGGTTAGGGTTAGGGTTAGGGTTAGTGTTAGGGTTAGGGCTCGGTTTAGGGTACGGGTTAGGATTAGGGTACGTGTTAGGGTTAGGGTAGGGGATAGGGTTAGGGTACGCGTTAGGGTTAGGGTAGTTATTAAACCTATCCCACTCTCTAGATACCCCTTAGCACGTAAAGGAATATTATTTGGAGGTCCAGCCATGGAGAAGAGTTTAGACACTAGGATAAGATAAGGAACACACCCATTATAAAGAAATCACATTAGGATTCTCTTTTTAAGCTGTTCCTTAAAACACTAGTGCTTAGGAAATCTATTGGAGGCAGAAGCAGTCAAGTGTAGCCTAGGGTTAGGGTTAGGCTTAGGGTTACGCTTAGGGTACGGCTTAGGGTACGGGTTCCGGGAGGGCTTCTGGTATGGCGTAGGGTATGGGTTAGGGTTAGGGTTAGGGTTAGTGTTAGGGTTAGGGCTCGGTTTAGGGTATTGGTTAGGATTAGGGTACGTGTTAGCGATAGGGTAGGGGTTAGGGTTAGGGTACGCGTTAGTGTTAGGGTAGTTATTAAACCTAACCCACTCTCTAGATACCCCTTAGCACGTAAAGGAATATTATTTGGAGGTCCAGCCATGGAGAAGAGTTTAGACAATAGGATAAGATAAGGAACACACCCATTATAAAGAAATCACATTAGGATTCTCTTTTTAAGCTGTTCCTTAAAACACTAGTGCTTAGGAAATCTATTGGAGGCAGAAGCAGTCAAGGGTAGCCTAGGTTTAGGGTTAGGCTTAGGGTTAGGCTTAGGGTACGGCTTAGGGTACGGGTTCGGGGAGGGCTTCTGGTACGGCGTAGGGTATGGGTTAGGGTTAGGGTTAGGGTTAGTGTTAGGGTTAGGGCTCGGTATAGGGTATTGGTTAGGATTAGGGTACGTGTTAGGGTTAGGGTAGGGTTTAGGGTTAGGGTACGCGTTAGTGTTAGGGTAGTTATTAAACCTAACCCACTCTCTAGATACCCCTTAGCACGTAAAGGAATATTATTTGGAGGTCCAGCCATGGAGAAGAGTTTAGACACTAGGATAAGATAAGGAACACACCCATTATAAATAAATCACATTAGGATTCTCTTTTTAAGCTGTTCCTTAAAACACTAGTGCTTAGAAAATCTATTGGAGGCAGAAGCAGTCAAGGGTAGCCTAGGGTTAGGGTTAGGCTTAGGGTACGGCTTAGGGTACGGCTTAGGGTACCGGTTCGGGGAGGGCTTCGGGTACGGCGTAGGGTATGGGTTAGGGTTAGGGTTAGGGTTAGTGTTAGGGTTAGGGCTCGGTTTACGGTATTGGTTAGGATTAGGGTACGTGTTAGGGTTAGGGTAGTGGTTAGGGTTAGGGTACGCGTTAGTGTTAGGGTAGTTATTAAACCTATCCCAGTCTCTAGATACCCCTTAGCACGTAAAGGAATATTATTTGGAGGTCCAGCCATGGAGAAGAGTTTAGACACTAGGATAAGATAAGGAACACACCCATTATAAAGAAATCACATTAGGATTCTCTTTTTAAGCTGTTCCTTAAAACACTAGTGCGTAGGAAATCTATTGGAGGCAGAAGCAGTCAAGGGTAGCCTAGGGTTAGGGTTAGGCTTAGGGTACAGCTTAGGGTACAGCTTAGGGTACGGGTTTGGGGAGGGCTTCGGGTACGGCTTAGGGTATGGGTTAGGGTTAGGGTTAGGGTTAGTGTTAGTGTTAGGGCTCGGCTTAGGGTATTGGTTAGGATTAGGGTACGTGTTAGGGTTAGGGTAGGGGTTAGGGTTAGGGTACGCGTTAGTGTTAGGGTAGTTATTAAACCTATCCCAATCTCTAGATACCCCTTAGCACGTAAAGGAATATTATTTGGAGGTCCAGCCATGGAGAAGAGTTTAGACACTAGGATAAGATAAGGAACACACCCATTATAAAGAAATCACATTAGGATTCTCTTTTTAAGCTGTTCCTTAAAACACTAGTGCTTAGGAAATCTATTGGAGGCAGAAGCAGTCAAGGGTAGCCTAGGGTTAGGGTTAGGCTTAGGGTACGGCTTAGGGTACGGCTTAGAGTACGGGTTCGGGGATGGCTTCGGGTACGGCGTAGGGTATGGGTTAGGGTTAGGGTTAGGGTTAGTGTTAGGGTTAGGGCTCGGTTTAGGGTATAGGTTAGGATTAGGGTACGTGTTAGGGTTAGGGTAGGGGTTAGGGTTAGGGTACGCGTTAGTGTTAGGGTAGTTATTAAAGCTATCCCACTCTCTAGATACCCCTTAGCACGTAAAGGAATATTATTTGGAAGTCCAGCCATGGAGAAGAATTTAGACACTAGGATAAGATAAGGAACACACCCATTATAAAGAAATCACATTAGGATTCTCTTTTTAAGCTGTTCCTTAAAACATTAGTGCTTAGGAAATCTATTGGAGGCAGAAGCATTCAAGGGTAGCCTAGGTTTAGGGTTAGGCTTAGGGTTAGGCTTAGGGTACGGCTTAGGGTACGGGTTCGGGGAGGGCTTCTGGTACGGCGTAGGGTATGGGTTAGGGTTAGGGTTAGGGTTAGTGTTAGGGTTAGGGCTCGGTTTAGGGTATTGGTTAGGATTAGGGTACGTGTTAGCGATAGGGTAGGGGTTAGGGTTAGGGTACGCGTTAGTGTTAGGGTAGTTATTAAACCTAACCCACTCTCTAGATACCCCTTAGCACGTAAAGGAATATTATTTGGAGGTCCAGCCATGGAGAAGAGTTTACACACTAGGATAAGATAAGGAACACACCCATTATAAAGAAATCACATTAGGATTCTCTTTTTAAGCTGTTCCTTAAAACACTAGTGCTTAGGAAATCTATTGGAGGCAGAAGCAGTCAAGGGTAGCCTAGGGTTAGGGTTAGGCTTAGGGTACGGCTTAGGGTACGGCTTAGGGTACGGGTTTGGGGAGGGCTTCGGGTACGGCTTAGGGTATGGGTTAGGGTTAGGGTTAGGGTTAGTGTTAGGGTTAGGGCTCGGCTTAGGGTATTGGTTAGGATTAGGGTACGTGTTAGGGTTAGGGTAGGGGTTAGGGTTAGGGTACGCGTTAGTGTTAGGGTAGTTATTAAACCTATCCCAATCTCTACATACCCATTAGCACGTAAAGGAATATTATTTGGAGGTCCAGCCATGGAGAAGAGTTTAGACACTAGGATAAGATAAGGAACACACCCATTATAAAGAAATCACATTAGGATTCTCTTTTTAAGCTGTTCCTTAAAACACTAGTGCTTAGGAAATCTATTGGAGGCAGAAGCAGTCAAGGGTAGCCTAGGGATAGGGTTAGGCTTAGGGTACGGCTTAGGGTACGGCTTAGGGTACGGGTTTGGGGAGGGCTTCGGGTACGGCTTAGGGTATGGGTTAGGGTTAGGGTTAGGGTTAGTGTTAGGGTTAGGGCTCGGCTTAGGGTATTGGTTAGGATTAGGGTACGTGTTAGGGTTAGGGTAGGGGTTAGGGTTAGGGTACGCGTTAGTGTTAGGGTAGTTATTAAACCTATCCCAATCTCTAGATACCCCTTAGCACGTAAAGGAATATTATTTGGAGGTCCAGCCATGGAGAAGAGTTTAGACACTAGGATAAGATAAGGAACACACCCATTATAAAGAAATCACATTAGGATTCTCTTTTTAAGCTGTTCCTTAAAACACTAGTGCTTAGGAAATCTATTGGAGGCAGAAGCAGTCAAGGGTAGCCTAGGGTTAGGGTTAGGCTTAGGGTACGGCATAGGGTACGGGTTCGGGGATGGCTTCGGGTACGGCATAGGGTATGGGTTAGGGTTAGGGTTAGGGTTAGGGTTAGGGTACGCGTTAGTGTTAGGGTAGTTATTAAAGCTATCCCACTCTCTAGATACCCCTTAGCACGTAAAGGAATATTATTTGGAGGTCCAGCCATGGAGAAGAGTTTACACACTAGGATAAGATAAGGAACACACCCATTATAAAGAAATCACATTAGGATTCTCTTTTTAAGCTGTTCCTTAAAACACTAGTGCATAGGAAATCTATTGGAGGCAGAAGAAGTCAAGGGTAGCCTAGGGTTAGGGTTAGGCTTAGGGTACGGCTTAGGGTAAGGCTTAGGGTACGGGTTCGGTGAGGGCTTCGGGTACGGCATAGGGTATGGGTTAGGGTTAGGGTTAGGGTTAGTGTTAGGGTTAGGGCTCGGTTTAGGGTACGGGTTAGGATTAGGGTAGGGAATAGGGTTATGGTACGCGTTAGGGTTAGGGTAGTTATTAAACCTATCCCACTCTCTAGATACCCCTTAGCACGTAAAGGAATATTATTTGGGGGTCCAGCCATGGAGAAGAGTTTAGACACTAGGATAAGATAAGGAACACACCCATCATAAACAAATCACATTAGAATTCTCTTTTTAAGCTGTTCCTTAAAACACTAGTGCTTAGGAAATCTATTGGAGGCAGAAGCATTCAAGGGTAGCCTAGGTTTAGGGTTAGGCTTAGGGTTAGGCTTAGGGTACGGCTTAGGGTACGGGTTCGGGGAGGGCTTCTGGTACGGCGTAGGGTATGGGTTAGGGTTAGGGTTAGGGTTAGTGTTAGGGTTAGGGCTCGGTTTAGGGTATTGGTTAGGATTAGGGTACGTGTTAGCGATAGGGTAGGGGTTAGGTTTAGGGTACGCGTTAGTGTTAGGGTAGTTATTAAACCTAACCCACTCTCTAGATACCCCTTAGCACGTAAAGGAATATTATTTGGAGGTCCAGCCATGGAGAAGAGTTTAGACACTAGGATAAGATAAGGAACACACCCATTATAAAGAAATCACATTAGGATTCTCTTTTTAAGCTGTTCCTTAAAACACTAGTGCTTAGGAAATCTATTGGAGGCAGAAGCAGTCAAGGGTAGCCTAGGGTTAGGGTTAGGCTTAGGGTTAGGCTTAGGGTACGGCTTAGGGTACGGGTTCGGGGAGGGCTTCTGGTACGGCGTAGGGTATGGGTTAGGGTTAGGGTTAGTGTTAGGGTTAGGGCTCGGTATAGGGTATTGGTTAGGATTAGGGTACGTGTTAGGGTTAGGGTAGGGTTTAGGGTTAGGGTACGCGTTAGTGTTAGGGTAGTTATTAAACCTAACCCACTCTCTAGATACCCCTTAGCACGTAAAGGAATTTTATTTGGAGGTCCAGCCATGGAGAAGAGTTTAGACACTAGGATAAGATAAGGAACACACCCATTATAAATAAATCACATTAGGATTCTCTTTTTAAGCTGTTCCTTAAAACATTAGTGCTTAGAAAATCTATTGGAGGCAGAAGCAGTCAAGGGTAGCCTAGGGTTAGGGTTAGGCTTAGGGTACGGCTTAGGGTAAGGCTTAGGGTACGGGTTCGGTGAGGGCTTCGGGTACGGCGTAGGGTATGGGTTAGGGTTAGGGTTAGGGTTAGTGTTAGGGTTAGGGCTCGGTTTAGGGTACGGGTTAGGATTAGGGTAGGGGATAGGGTTAGGGTACGCGTTAGGGTTAGGGTAGTTATTAAACCTATCCCACTCTCTAGATACCCCTTAGCACGTAAAGGAATATTATTTGGGGGTCCAGCCATGGAGAAGAGTTTAGACACTAGGATAAGATAAGGAACACACCCATTATAAATGAATCACATTAGGATTCTCTTTTTAAGCTGTTCCTTAAAACACTAGTGCTTAGAAAATCTATTGGAGGCAGAAGCAGTCAAGGGTAGCCTAGGGTTAGGGTTAGGCTTAGGGTACGGCTTAGGGTACGGCTTAGGGTACCGGTTCGGGGAGGGCTTCGGGTACGGCGTAGGGTATGGGTTAGGTTTAGGGTTAGGGTTAGTGTTAGGGTTAGGGCTCGGTTTAGGGTATTGGTTAGGATTAGGGTACGTGTTAGGGTTAGGGTAGTGGTTAGGGTTAGGGTACGCGTTAGTGTTAGGGTAGTTATTAAACCTATCCCAGTCTCTAGATACCCCTTAGCACGTAAAGGAATATTATTTGGAGGTCCAGCCATGGAGAAGAGTTTAGACACTAGGATAAGATAAGGAACACACCCATTATAAAGAAATCACATTAGGATTCTCTTTTTAAGCTGTTCCTTAAAACACTAGTGCGTAGGAAATCTATTGGAGGCAGAAGCAGTCAAGGGTAGCCTAGGGTTAGGGTTAGGCTTAGGGTATGGCTTAGGGTACGGCTTAGGGTACGGGTTTGGGGAGGGCTTCGGGTACGGCTTAGGGTATGGGTTAGGGTTAGGGTTAGGGTTAGTGTTAGGGTTAGGGCTCGGCTTAGGGTATTGGTTAGGATTAGGGTACGTGTTAGGGTTAGGGTAGGGGTTAGGGTTAGTGTACGCGTTAGTGTTAGGGTAGTTATTAAACCTATCCCAATCTCTAGATACCCCTTAGCACGTAAAGGAATATTATTTGGAGGTCCAGCCATGGAGAAGAGTTTAGACACTAGGATAAGATAAGGAACACACCCATTATAAAGAAATCACATTAGGATTCTCTTTTTAAGCTGTTCCTTAAAACACTAGTGCTTAGGAAATCTATTGGAGGCAGAAGCAGTCAAGGGTAGCCTAGGGATAGGGTTAGGCTTAGGGTACGGCTTAGGGTACGGCTTAGGGTACGGGTTTGGGGAGGGCTTCGGGTACGGCTTAGGGTATGGGTTAGGGTTAGGGTTAGGGTTAGTGTTAGGGTTAGGGCTCGGCTTAGGGTATTGGTTAGGATTAGGGTACGTGTTAGGGTTAGGGTAGGGGTTAGGGTTAGGGTACGCGTTAGTGTTAGGGTAGTTATTAAACCTATCCCAATCTCTAGATACCCCTTAGCACGTAAAGGAATATTATTTGGAGGTCCAGCCATGGAGAAGAGTTTAGACACTAGGATAAGATAAGGAACACACCCATTATAAAGAAATCACATTAGGATTCTCTTTTTAAGCTGTTCCTTAAAACACTAGTGCTTAGGAAATCTATTGGAGGCAGAAGCAGTCAAGGGTAGCCTAGGGTTAGGGTTAGGCTTAGGGTACGGCATAGGGTACGGGTTCGGGGATGGCTTCGGGTACGGCGTAGGGTATGGGTTAGGGTTAGGGTTAGGGTTAGTGTTAGGGTTAGGGCTCGGTTTAGGGTATTGGTTAGGATTAGGGTACGTGTTAGGGTTAGGGTAGGGGTTAGGGTTAGGGTACGCGTTAGTGTTAGGGTAGTTATTAAAGCTATCCCACTCTCTAGATACCCCTTAGCACGTAAAGGAATATTATTTGGAGGTCCAGCCATGGAGAAGAGTTTACACACTAGGTTAAGATAAGGAACACACCCATTATAAAGAAATCACATTAGGATTCTCTTTTTAAGCTGTTCCTTAAAACACTAGTGCATAGGAAATCTATTGGAGGCAGAAGAAGTCAAGGGTAGCCTAGGGTTAGGGTTAGGCTTAGGGTACGGCTTAGGGTAAGGCTTAGGGTACGGGTTCGGTGAGGGCTTCGGGTACGGCATAGGGTATGGGTTAGGGTTAGGGTTAGGGTTAGTGTTAGGGTTAGGGCTCGGTTTAGGGTACGGGTTAGGATTAGGGTAGGGAATAGGGTTATGGTACGCGTTAGGGTTAGGGTAGTTATTAAACCTATCCCACTCTCTAGATACCCCTTAGCACGTAAAGGAATATTATTTGGGGGTCCAGCCATGGAGAAGAGTTTAGACACTAGGATAAGATAAGGAACACACCCATTATAAAGAAATCACAATAAGATTCTCTTTTTAAGCTGTTCCTTAAAACACCATGCTTAGGAAATCTATTGGAGGCAGAAGCAGTCAAGGGTAGCCTAGGGTTAGGGTTAGGCTTAGGCTACGGCTTAGGGTACGGCTTAGGGTACGGGTTCGGGGAGGACTTCGGGTACGGCGTAGGGTATGGGTTAGGGTTAGGGTTAGGGTTAGTGTTAGGGTTAGGGCTCGGTTTAGGGTATTGGTTAGGATTAGGGTACGTGTTAGGGTTAGGGTAGGGTTTAGGGTTAGGGTACGCGTTAGTGTTAGGGTAGTTATTAAACCTAACCCACTCTCTAGATACCCCTTAGCACGTAAAGGAATATTATTTGGAGGTCCAGCCATAGAGAAGAGTTTAGACACTAGGATAAGATAAGGAACACACCCATTATAAAGAAATCACATTAGGATTCTCTTTTTAAGCTGTTCCTTAAAACACTAGTGCTTAGAATATATATTGGAGGCAGAAGCATTCAAGGGTAGCCTAGGGTTAGGGTTAGGCTTAGGGTACGGCTTAGGGTACGGCTTAGGGTACGGGTTCGGGGAGGGCTTCGGGTACGGCGTAGGGTATGGGTTAGGGTTAGGGTTAGGGTTAGTGTTAGGGTTAGGGCTCGGTTTAGGGTATTGGTTAGGATTAGGGTACGTGTTAGGGTTAGGGTAGGGGTTAGGGTTAGGGTACGCGTTAGTGTTAGGGTAGTTATTAAACCTATTCCAGTCTCTAGATACCCCTAAGCACGTAAAGGAATATTATTTGGAGGTCCAGCCATGGAGAAGAGTTTAGACACTAGGATAAGATAAGGAACACACCCATTATAAAGAAATCACATTAGGATTCTCTTTTTAAGCTGTTCCTTAAAACACTAGTGCTTAGGAAATCTATTGGAGGCAGAAGCAGTCAAGGGTAGCCTAGGGTTAGGGTTAGGCTTAGGGTACGGCTTAGGGTACGGCTTAGAGTACGGGTTCGGGGATGGCTTCGGGTACGGCGTAGGGTATGGGTTAGGGTTAGGGTTGGGTTAGTGTTAGGGTTAGGGCTCGGTTTAGGGTATTGGTTAGGATTAGGGTACGTGTTAGGGTTAGGGTAGGGGTTAGGGTTAGGGTACGCGTTAGTGTTAGGGTAGTTATTAAAGCTATCCCACTCTCTAGATACCCCTTAGCACGTAAAGGAATATTATTTGGAAGTCCAGCCATGGAGAAGAATTTAGACACTAGGATAAGATAAGGAACACACCCATTATAAAGAAATCACATTAGGATTCTCTTTTTAAGCTGTTCCTTAAAACATTAGTGCTTAGGAAATCTATTGGAGGCAGAAGCATTCAAGGGTAGCCTAGGTTTAGGGTTAGGCTTAGGGTTAGGCTTAGGGTACGGCTTAGGGTACGGGTTCGGGGAGGGCTTCTGGTACGGCGTAGGGTATGGGTTAGGGTTAGGGTTAGGGTTAGTGTTAGGGTTAGGGCTCGGTTTAGGGTATTGGTTAGGATTAGGGTACGTGTTAGCGATAGGGTAGGGGTTAGGGTTAGGGTACGCGTTAGTGTTAGGGTAGTTATTAAACCTAACCCACTCTCTAGATACCCCTTAGCACGTAAAGGAATATTATTTGGAGGTCCAGCCATGGAGAAGAGTTTACACACTAGGATAAGATAAGGAACACACCCATTATAAAGAAATCACATTAGGATTCTCTTTTTAAGCTGTTCCTTAAAACACTAGTGCTTAGGAAATCTATTGGAGGCAGAAGCAGTCAAGGGTAGCCTAGGGTTAGGGTTAGGCTTAGGGTACGGCTTAGGGTACGGCTTAGGGTACGGGTTTGGGGAGGGCTTCGGGTACGGCTTAGGGTATGGGTTAGGGTTAGGGTTAGGGTTAGTGTTAGGGTTAGGGCTCGGCTTAGGGTATTGGTTAGGATTAGGGTACGTGTTAGGGTTAGGGTAGGGGTTAGGGTTAGGGTACGCGTTAGTGTTAGGGTAGTTATTAAACCTATCCCAATCTCTAGATACCCATTAGCACGTAAAGGAATATTATTTGGAGGTCCAGCCATGGAGAAGAGTTTAGACACTAGGATAAGATAAGGAACACACCCATTATAAAGAAATCACATTAGGATTCTCTTTTTAAGCTGTTCCTTAAAACATTAGTGCTTAGGAAATCTATTGGAGGCAGAAGCATTCAAGGGTAGCCTAGGTTTAGGGTTAGGCTTAGGGTTAGCCTTAGGGTACGGCTTAGGGTACGGGTTCGGGGAGGGCTTCTGGTACGGCGTAGGTTATGGGTTAGGGTTAGGGTTAGGGTTAGTGTTGTTAGGGTTAGGGCTCGGCTTAGGGTATTGGTTAGGATTAGGGTACGTGTTAGGGTTAGGGTAGGGGTTAGGGTTAGTGTACGCGTTAGTGTTAGGGTAGTTATTAAACCTATCCCAATCTCTAGATACCCCTTAGCACGTAAAGGAATATTATTTGGAGGTCCAGCCATGGAGAAGAGTTTAGACACTAGGATAAGATAAGGAACACACCCATTATAAAGAAATCACATTAGGATTCTCTTTTTAAGCTGTTCCTTAAAACACTAGTGCTTAGGAAATCTATTGGAGGCAGAAGCAGTCAAGGGTAGCCTAGGGATAGGGTTAGGCTTAGGGTACGGCTTAGGGTACGGCTTAGGGTACGGGTTTGGGGAGGGCTTCGGGTACGGCTTAGGGTATGGGTTAGGGTTAGGGTTAGGGTTAGTGTTAGGGTTAGGGCTCGGCTTAGGGAATTGGTTAGGATTAGGGTACGTGTTAGGGTTAGGGTAGGGGTTAGGGTTAGGGTACGCGTTAGTGTTAGGGTAGTTATTAAACCTATCCCAATCTCTAGATACCCCTTAGCACGTAAAGGAATATTATTTGGAGGTCCAGCCATGGAGAAGAGTTTAGACACTAGGATAAGATAAGGAACACACCCATTATAAAGAAATCACATTAGGATTCTCTTTTTAAGCTGTTCCTTAAAACACTAGTGCTTAGGAAATCTATTGGAGGCAGAAGCAGTCAAGGGTAGCCTAGGG
This sequence comes from Balaenoptera physalus, assembly GCF_965194825.1. Classification (NCBI taxonomy): domain Eukaryota; kingdom Metazoa; phylum Chordata; class Mammalia; order Artiodactyla; family Balaenopteridae; genus Balaenoptera; species Balaenoptera physalus. The sequence goes on from NC_138903.1 coordinate 150,564,993, forward strand.
TTAGGGTTAGGCTTAGGGTACGGCATAGGGTACGGGTTCGGGGATGGCTTCGGGTACGGCGTAGGGTATGGGTTAGGGTTAGGGTTAGGGTTAGTGTTAGGGTTAGGGCTCGGTTTAGGGTATTGGTTAGGATTAGGGTACGTGTTAGGGTTAGGGTAGGGGTTAGGGTTAGGGTACGCGTTAGTGTTAGGGTAGTTATTAAAGCTATCCCACTCTCTAGATACCCCTTAGCACGTAAAGGAATATTATTTGGAGGTCCAGCCATGGAGAAGAGTTTACACACTAGGATAAGATAAGGAACACACCCATTATAAAGAAATCACATTAGGATTCTCTTTTTAAGCTGTTCCTTAAAACACTAGTGCATAGGAAATCTATTGGAGGCAGAAGAAGTCAAGGGTAGCCTAGGGTTAGGGTTAGGCTTAGGGTACGGCTTAGGGTAAGGCTTAGGGTACGGGTTCGGTGAGGGCTTCGGGTACGGCATAGGGTATGGGTTAGGGTTAGGGTTAGGGTTAGTGTTAGGGTTAGGGCTCGGTTTAGGGTACGGGTTAGGATTAGGGTACGTGTTAGGGTTAGGGTAGGGGATAGGGTTAGGGTACGCGTTAGGGTTAGGGTAGTTATTAAACCTATCCCACTCTCTAGATACCCCTTAGCACGTAAAGGAATATTATTTGGAGGTCCAGCCATGGAGAAGAGTTTAGACACTAGGATAAGATAAGGAACACACCCATTATAAAGAAATCACATTAGGATTCTCTTTTTAAGCTGTTCCTTAAAACACTAGTGCTTAGGAAATCTATTGGAGGCAGAAGCAGTCAAGGGTAGCCTAGGGTTAGGGTTAGGCTTAGGGTTACGCTTAGGGTACGGCTTAGGGTACGGGTTCCGGGAGGGCTTCTGGTATGGCGTAGGGTATGGGTTAGGGTTAGGGTTAGGGTTAGTGTTAGGGTTAGGGCTCGGTTTAGGGTATTGGTTAGGATTAGGGTACGTGTTAGCGATAGGGTAGGGGTTAGGTTTAGGGTACGCGTTAGTGTTAGGGTAGTTATTAAACCTAACCCACTCTCTAGATACCCCTTAGCACGTAAAGGAATATTATTTGGAGGTCCAGCCATGGAGAAGAGTTTAGACACTAGGATAAGATAAGGAACACACCCATTATAAAGAAATCACATTAGGATTCTCTTTTTAAGCTGTTCCTTAAAACACTAGTGCTTAGGAAATCTATTGGAGGCAGAAGCAGTCAAGGGTAGCCTAGGGTTAGGGTTAGGCTTAGGGTTAGGCTTAGGGTACGGCTTAGGGTACGGGTTCGGGGAGGGCTTCTGGTACGGCGTAGGGTATGGGTTAGGGTTAGGGTTAGTGTTAGGGTTAGGGCTCGGTATAGGGTATTGGTTAGGATTAGGGTACGTGTTAGGGTTAGGGTAGGGTTTAGGGTTAGGGTACGCGTTAGTGTTAGGGTAGTTATTAAACCTAACCCACTCTCTAGATACCCCTTAGCACGTAAAGGAATTTTATTTGGAGGTCCAGCCATGGAGAAGAGTTTAGACACTAGGATAAGATAAGGAACACACCCATTATAAATAAATCACATTAGGATTCTCTTTTTAAGCTGTTCCTTAAAACATTAGTGCTTAGAAAATCTATTGGAGGCAGAAGCAGTCAAGGGTAGCCTAGGGTTAGGGTTAGGCTTAGGGTACGGCTTAGGGTAAGGCTTAGGGTACGGGTTCGGTGAGGGCTTCGGGTACGGCGTAGGGTATGGGTTAGGGTTAGGGTTAGGGTTAGTGTTAGGGTTAGGGCTCGGTTTAGGGTACGGGTTAGGATTAGGGTAGGGGATAGGGTTAGGGTACGCGTTAGGGTTAGGGTAGTTATTAAACCTATCCCACTCTCTAGATACCCCTTAGCACGTAAAGGAATATTATTTGGGGGTCCAGCCATGGAGAAGAGTTTAGACACTAGGATAAGATAAGGAACACACCCATTATAAAGAAATCACAATAAGATTCTCTTTTTAAGGTGTTCCTTAAAACACTATGCTTAGGAAATCTATTGGAGGCAGAAGCAGTGAAGGGTAGCCTAGGGTTAGGGTTAGGCTTAGGCTACGGCTTAGGGTACGGCTTAGGGTACGGGTTCGGGGAGGGCTTCGGGTACGGCGTAGGGTATGGGTTAGGGTTAGGGTTAGGGTTAGTGTTAGGGTTAGGGCTCGGTTTAGGGTATTGGTTAGGATTAGGGTACGTGTTAGGGTTAGGGTAGGGTTTAGGGTTAGGGTACGCGTTAGTGTTAGGGTAGTTATTAAACCTAACCCACTCTCTAGATACCCCTTAGCACGTAAAGGAATATTATTTGGAGGTCCAGCCATAGAGAAGAGTTTAGACACTAGGATAAGATAAGGAACACACCCATTATAAAGAAATCACATTAGGATTCTCTTTTTAAGCTGTTCCTTAAAACACTAGTGCTTAGAATATATATTGGAGGCAGAAGCATTCAAGGGTAGCCTAGGGTTAGGGTTAGGCTTAGGGTACGGCTTAGGGTACGGCTTAGGGTACCGGTTCGGGGAGGGCTTCGGGTACGGCGTAGGGTATGGGTTAGGGTTAGGGTTAGGGTTAGTGTTAGGGTTAGGGCTCGGTTTAGGGTATTGGTTAGGATTAGGGTACGTGTTAGGATTAGGGTAGGGGTTAGGGTTAGGGTACGCGTTAGTGTTAGGGTAGTTATTAAACCTATTCCAGTCTCTAGATACCCCTAAGCACGTAAAGGAATATTATTTGGAGGTCCAGCCATGGAGAAGAGTTTAGACACTAGGATAAGATAAGGAACACACCCATTATAAAGAAATCACATTAGGATTCTCTTTTTAAGCTGTTCCTTAAAACACTAGTGCTTAGGAAATCTATTGGAGGCAGAAGCAGTCAAGGGTAGCCTAGGGTTAGGGTTAGGCTTAGGGTACGGCTTAGGGTACGGCTTAGAGTACGGGTTCGGGGATGGCTTCGGGTACGGCGTAGGGTATGGGTTAGGGTTAGGGTTAGGGTTAGTGTTAGGGTTAGGGCTCGGTTTAGGGTATTGGTTAGGATTAGGGTACGTGTTAGGGTTAGGGTAGGGGTTAGGGTTAGGGTACGCGTTAGTGTTAGGGTAGTTATTAAAGCTATCCCACTCTCTAGATACCCCTTAGCACGTAAAGGAATATTATTTGGAAGTCCAGCCATGGAGAAGAATTTAGACACTAGGATAAGATAAGGAACACACCCATTATAAAGAAATCACATTAGGATTCTCTTTTTAAGCTGTTCCTTAAAACATTAGTGCTTAGGAAATCTATTGGAGGCAGAAGCATTCAAGGGTAGCCTAGGTTTAGGGTTAGGCTTAGGGTTAGGCTTAGGGTACGGCTTAGGGTACGGGTTCGGGGAGGGCTTCTGGTACGGCGTAGGGTATGGGTTAGGGTTAGGGTTAGGGTTAGTGTTAGGGTTAGGGCTCGGTTTAGGGTATTGGTTAGGATTAGGGTACGTGTTAGCGATAGGGTAGGGGTTAGGGTTAGGGTACGCGTTAGTGTTAGGGTAGTTATTAAACCTAACCCACTCTCTAGATACCCCTTAGCACGTAAAGGAATATTATTTGGAGGTCCAGCCATGGAGAAGAGTTTACACACTAGGATAAGATAAGGAACACACCCATTATAAAGAAATCACATTAGGATTCTCTTTTTAAGCTGTTCCTTAAAACACTAGTGCTTAGGAAATCTATTGGAGGCAGAAGCAGTCAAGGGTAGCCTAGGGTTAGGGTTAGGCTTAGGGTACGGCTTAGGGTACGGCTTAGGGTACGGGTTTGGGGAGGGCTTCGGGTACGGCTTAGGGTATGGGTTAGGGTTAGGGTTAGGGTTAGTGTTAGGGTTAGGGCTCGGCTTAGGGTATTGGTTAGGATTAGGGTACGTGTTAGGGTTAGGGTAGGGGTTAGGGTTAGGGTACGCGTTAGTGTTAGGGTAGTTATTAAACCTATCCCAATCTCTAGATACCCATTAGCACGTAAAGGAATATTATTTGGAGGTCCAGCCATGGAGAAGAGTTTAGACACTAGGATAAGATAAGGAACACACCCATTATAAAGAAATCACATTAGGATTCTCTTTTTAAGCTGTTCCTTAAAACATTAGTGCTTAGGAAATCTATTGGAGGCAGAAGCATTCAAGGGTAGCCTAGGTTTAGGTTTAGGCTTAGGGTTAGCCTTAGGGTACGGCTTAGGGTACGGGTTCGGGGAGGGCTTCTGGTACGGCGTAGGTTATGGGTTAGGGTTAGGGTTAGGGTTAGTGTTGTTAGGGTTAGGGCTCGGCTTAGGGTATTGGTTAGGATTAGGGTACGTGTTAGGGTTAGGGTAGGGGTTAGGGTTAGGGTACGCGTTAGTGTTAGGGTAGTTATTAAAGCTATCCCACTCTCTAGATACCCCTTAGCACGTAAAGGAATATTATTTGGAGGTCCAGCCATGGAGAAGAATTTAGACACTAGGATAAGATAAGGAACACACCCATTATAAAGAAATCACATTAGGATTCTCTTTTTAAGCTGTTCCTTAAAACACTACTGCTTAGGAAATCTATTGGAGGCAGAAGCATTCAAGGGTAGCCTACGTTTAGGGTTAGGCTTAGGGTTAGGCTTAGGGTACGGCTTAGGGTACGGGTTCGGGGAGGGCTTCTGGTACGGCGTAGGGTATGTGTTAGGGTTAGGGTTAGGGTTAGTGTTAGGGTTAGGGCTCGGTTTAGGGTTTTGGTTAGGATTAGGGTACGTGTTAGCGATAGGGTAGGGGTTAGGGTTAGGGTACGCATTAGTGTTAGGGTAGTTATTAAACCTATCCCACTCTCTAGATACCCCTTAGCACATAAAGGAATATTATTTGGAGGTCCAGCCATGGAGAAGAGTTTAGACACTAGGATAAGATAAGGAACACACCCATTATAAAGAAATCACATTAGGATTCTCTTTTTAAGCTGTTCCTTAAAACACTAGTGCTTAGGAAATCTATTGGAGGCAGAAGCATCCAAGGGTAGCCTAGGGTTAGGGTTAGGCTTAGGGTACGGCTTAGGGTACGGGTTCGGGGAGGGCTTCTGGTACGGCGTAGGGTATGGGTTAGGGTTAGGGTTAGGGTTAGTGTTAGGGTTAGGGCTCGGTATAGGGTATTGGTTAGGATTAGGGTACGTGTTAGGGTTAGGGTAGGGTTTAGGGTTAGGGTACGCGTTAGTGTTAGGGTAGTTATTAAACCTAACCCACTCTCTAGATACCCCTTAGCACGTAAAGGAATATTATTTGGAGGTTCAGCCATGGAGAAGAGTTTAGACACTAGGATAATATAAGGAACACACCCATTATAAAGAAATCACATTAGGATTCTTTTTTAAGCTGTTCCTTAAAACACTAGTGCTTAGAAAACCTATTGGAGGCAGAAGCACTCAAGGGTAGCCTAGGGTTAGGTTTAGGCTTAGGGTTAGGCTTAGGGTACGGCTTAGGGTACCGGTTCGGGGAGGGCTTCGGGTACGGCGTAGGGTATGGGTTAGGGTTACGGTTAGGGTTAGTGTTAGGGTTAGGGCTCGGTTTAGGGTATTGGTTAGGATTAGGGTACGTGTTAGGGTTAGGGTAGGGGTTAGGGTTAGGGTACGCGTTAGTGTTAGGGTAGTTATTAAACCTATCCCAGTCTCTAGATACCCCTTAGCACGTAAAGGAATATTATTTGGAGGTCCAGCCATGGAGAAGAGTTTAGACACTTGGATAAGATAAGGAACACACCCATTGTAAAGAAATCACATTAGGATTCTCTTTTTAAGCTGTTCCTTAAAACACTAGTGCTTAGGAAATCTATTGGAGGCAGAAGCAGTCAAGGGTAGCCTAGGGTTAGGGTTAGGCTTAGGGTACGGCTTAGGGTACGGCTTAGGGTACGGGTTCGGGGAGGGCTTCGGGTATGGCGTAGGGTATGGGTTAGGGTTAGGGTTAGGGTTAGTGTTAGGGTTAGGGCTCGGTTTAGGGTACGGGTTAGGATTAGGGTACGTGTTAGGGTTAGGGTAGGGGATAGGGTTAGGGTACGCGTTAGGGTTAGGGTAGTTATTAAACCTATCCCACTCTCTAGATACCCCTTAGCACGTAAAGGAATATTATTTGGAGGTCCAGCCATGGAGAAGAGTTTAGACACTAGGATAAGATAAGGAACACACCCATTATAAAGAAATCACATTAGGATTCTCTTTTTAAGCTGTTCCTTAAAACACTAGTGCTTAGGAAATCTATTGGAGGCAGAAGCAGTCAAGGGTAGCCTAGGGTTAGGGTTAGGCTTAGGGTTACGCTTAGGGTACGGCTTAGGGTACGGGTTCCGGGAGGGCTTCTGGTATGGCGTAGGGTATGGGTTAGGGTTAGGGTTAGGGTTAGTGTTAGGGTTAGGGCTCGGTTTAGGGTATTGGTTAGGATTAGGGTACGTGTTAGCGATAGGGTAGGGGTTAGGGTTAGGGTACGCGTTAGTGTTAGGGTAGTTATTAAACCTAACCCACTCTCTAGATACCCCTTAGCACGTAAAGGAATATTATTTGGAGGTCCAGCCATGGAGAAGAGTTTAGACACTAGGATAAGATAAGGAACACACCCATTATAAAGAAATCACATTAGGATTCTCTTTTTAAGCTGTTCCTTAAAACACTAGTGCTTAGGAAATCTATTGGAGGCAGAAGCAGTCAAGGGTAGCCTAGGGTTACGGTTAGGCTTAGGGTACGGCTTAGGGTACGGCTTAGAGTACGGGTTCGGGGATGGCTTCGGGTACGGCGTAGGGTATGGGTTAGGGTTAGGGTTAGGGTTAGTGTTAGGGTTAGGGCTCGGTTTAGGGTATAGGTTAGGATTAGGGTACGTGTTAGGGTTAGGGTAGGGGTTAGGGTTAGGGTACGCGTTAGTGTTAGGGTAGTTATTAAAGCTATCCCACTCTCTAGATACCCCTTAGCACGTAAAGGAATATTATTTGGAAGTCCAGCCATGGAGAAGAATTTAGACACTAGGATAAGATAAGGAACACACCCATTATAAAGAAATCACATTAGGATTCTCTTTTTAAGCTGTTCCTTAAAACATTAGTGCTTAGGAAATCTATTGGAGGCAGAAGCATTCAAGGGTAGCCTAGGTTTAGGGTTAGGCTTAGGGTTAGGCTTAGGGTACGGCTTAGGGTACGGGTTCGGGGAGGGCTTCTGGTACGGCGTAGGGTATGGGTTAGGGTTAGGGTTAGGGTTAGTGTTAGGGTTAGGGCTCGGTTTAGGGTATTGGTTAGGATTAGGGTACGTGTTAGCGATAGGGTAGGGGTTAGGGTTAGGGTACGCGTTAGTGTTAGGGTAGTTATTAAACCTAACCCACTCTCTAGATACCCCTTAGCAGGTAAAGGAATATTATTTGGAGGTCCAGCCATGGAGAAGAGTTTACACACTAGGATAAGATAAGGAACACACCCATTATAAAGAAATCACATTAGGATTCTCTTTTTAAGCTGTTCCTTAAAACACTAGTGCTTAGGAAATCTATTGGAGGCAGAAGCAGTCAAGGGTAGCCTAGGGTTAGGGTTAGGCTTAGGGTACGGCTTAGGGTACGGCTTAGGGTACGGGTTTGGGGAGGGCTTCGGGTACGGCTTAGGGTATGGGTTAGGGTTAGGGTTAGGGTTAGTGTTAGGGTTAGGGCTCGGCTTAGGGTATTGGTTAGGATTAGGGTACGTGTTAGGGTTAGGGTAGGGGTTAGGGTTAGGGTACGCGTTAGTGTTAGGGTAGTTATTAAACCTATCCCAATCTCTACATACCCATTAGCACGTAAAGGAATATTATTTGGAGGTCCAGCCATGGAGAAGAGTTTAGACACTAGGATAAGATAAGGAACACACCCATTATAAAGAAATCACATTAGGATTCTCTTTTTAAGCTGTTCCTTAAAACACTAGTGATTAGAAAATCTATTGGAGGCAGAAGCAGTCAAGGGTAGCCTAGGGTTAGGGTTAGGCTTAGGGTACGGCTTAGGGTACGGCTTAGGGTACCGGTTCGGGGAGGGCTTCGGGTACGGCGTAGGGTATGGGATAGGGTTAGGGTTAGGGTTAGTGTTAGGGTTAGGGCTCGGCTTAGGGTATTGGTTAGGATTAGGGTACGTGTTAGGGTTAGGGTAGGGGATAGGGTTAGGGTACGCGTTAGTGTTAGGGTAGTTATTAAAGCTATCCCACTCTCTAGATACCCCTTAGCACGTAAAGGAATATTATTTGGAGGTCCAGCCATGGAGAAGAATTTAGACACTAGGATAAGATAAGGAACACACCCATCATAAACAAATCACATTAGGATTCTCTTTTTAAGCTGTTCCTTAAAACACTAGTGCTTAGGAAATCTATTGGAGGCAGAAGCATTCAAGGGTAGCCTAGGTTTAGGGTTAGGCTTAGGGTTAGGCTTAGGGTACGGCTTAGGGTACGGGTTCGGGGAGGGCTTCTGGTACGGCGTAGGGTATGGGTTAGGGTTAGGGTTAGGGTTAGTGTTAGGGTTAGGGCTCGGTTTAGGGTATTGGTTAGGATTAGGGTACGTGTTAGCGATAGGGTAGGGGTTAGGGTTAGGGTACGAGTTAGTGTTAGGGTAGTTATTAAACCTAACCCACTCTCTAGATACCCCTTAGCACGTAAAGGAATATTATTTGGAGGTCCAGCCATGGAGAAGAGTTTAGACACTAGGATAAGATAAGGAACACACCCATTATAAAGAAATCACATTAGGATTCTCTTTTTAAGCTGTTCCTTAAAACACTAGTGCTTAGGAAATCTATTGGAGGCAGAAGCAGTCAAGGGTAGCCTAGGGTTAGGGTTAGGCTTAGGGTTAGGCTTAGGGTACGGCTTAGGGTACGGGTTCGGGGAGGGCTTCTGGTACGGCGTAGGGTATGGGTTAGGGTTAGGGTTAGTGTTAGGGATAGGGCTCGGTATAGGGTATTGCTTAGGATTAGGGTACGTGTTAGGGTTAGGGTAGGGTTTAGGGTTAGGGTACGCGTTAGTGTTAGGGTAGTTATTAAACCTAACCCACTCTCTAGATACCCCTTAGCACGTAAAGGAATATTATTTGGAGGTCCAGCCATGGAGAAGAGTTTAGACACTAGGATAAGATAAGGAACACACCCATTATAAATAAATCACATTAGGATTCTCTTTTTAAGCTGTTCCTTAAAACACTAGTGCTTAGAAAATCTATTGGAGGCAGAAGCAGTCAAGGGTAGCCTAGGGTTAGGGTTAGGCTTAGGGTACGGCTTAGGGTACGGCTTAGGGTACCGGTTCGGGGAGGGCTTCGGGTACGGCGTAGGGTATGGGTTAGGGTTAGGGTTAGGGTTAGTGTTAGGGTTAGGGCTCGGCTTAGGGTATTGGTTAGGATTAGGGTACGTGTTAGCGATAGGGTAGGGGTTAGGGTTAGGGTACGCGTTAGTGTTAGGGTAGTTATTAAACCTATTCCAGTCTCTAGATACCCCTAAGCACGTAAAGGAATATTATTTGGAGGTCCAGCCATGGAGAAGAGTTTAGACACTAGGATAAGATAAGGAACACACCCATTATAAAGAAATCACATTAGGATTCTCTTTTTAAGCTGTTCCTTAAAACACTAGTGCTTAGGAAATCTATTGGAGGCAGAAGCAGTCAAGGGTAGCCTAGGGTTAGGGTTAGGCTTAGGGTACGGCTTAGGGTACGGCTTAGAGTACGGGTTCGGGGATGGCTTCGGGTACGGCGTAGGGTATGGGTTAGGGTTAGGGTTAGGGTTAGTGTTAGGGTTAGGGCTCGGTTTAGGGTATTGGTTAGGATTAGGGTACGTGTTAGGGTTAGGGTAGGGGTTAGGGTTAGGGTACGCGTTAGTGTTAGGGTAGTTATTAAAGCTATCCCACTCTCTAGATACCCCTTAGCACGTAAAGGAATATTATTTGGAAGTCCAGCCATGGAGAAGAATTTAGACACTAGGATAAGATAAGGAACACACCCATTATAAAGAAATCACATTAGGATTCTCTTTTTAAGCTGTTCCTTAAAACATTAGTGCTTAGGAAATCTATTGGAGGCAGAAGCATTCAAGGGTAGCCTAGGTTTAGGGTTAGGCTTAGGGTTAGGCTTAGGGTACGGCTTAGGGTACGGGTTCGGGGAGGGCTTCTGGTACGGCGTAGGGTATGGGTTAGGGTTAGGGTTAGGGTTAGTGTTAGGGTTAGGGCTCGGTTTAGGGTATTGGTTAGGATTAGGGTACGTGTTAGCGATAGGGTAGGGGTTAGGGTTAGGGTACGCGTTAGTGTTAGGGTAGTTATTAAACCTAACCCACTCTCTAGATACCCCTTAGCACGTAAAGGAATATTATTTGGAGGTCCAGCCATGGAGAAGAGTTTACACACTAGGATAAGATAAGGAACACACCCATTATAAAGAAATCACATTAGGATTCTCTTTTTAAGCTGTTCCTTAAAACACTAGTGCTTAGGAAATCTATTGGAGGCAGAAGCAGTCAAGGGTAGCCTAGGGTTAGGGTTAGGCTTAGGGTACGGCTTAGGGTACGGCTTAGGGTACGGGTTTGGGGAGGGCTTCGGGTACGGCTTAGGGTATGGGTTAGGGTTAGGGTTAGGGTTAGTGTTAGGGTTAGGGCTCGGCTTAGGGTATTGGTTAGGATTAGGGTACGTGTTAGGGTTAGGGTAGGGGTTAGGGTTAGGGTACGCGTTAGTGTTAGGGTAGTTATTAAACCTATCCCAATCTCTAGATACCCATTAGCACGTAAAGGAATATTATTTGGAGGTCCAGCCATGGAGAAGAGTTTAGACACTAGGATAAGATAAGGAAAACACCCATTATAAAGAAATCACATTAGGATTCTCTTTTTAAGCTGTTCCTTAAAACATTAGTGCTTAGGAAATCTATTGGAGGCAGAAGCATTCAAGGGTAGCCTAGGTTTAGGTTTAGGCTTAGGGTTAGCCTTAGGGTACGGCTTAGGGTACGGGTTCGGGGAGGGCTTCTGGTACGGCGTAGGTTATGGGTTAGGGTTAGGGTTAGGGTTAGTGTTGTTAGGGTTAGGGCTCGGCTTAGGGTATTGGTTAGGATTAGGGTACGTGTTAGGGTTAGGGTAGGGGTTAGGGTTAGGGTACGCGTTAGTGTTAGGGTAGTTATTAAAGCTATCCCACTCTCTAGATACCCCTTAGCACGTAAAGGAATATTATTTGGAGGTCCAGCCATGGAGAAGAATTTAGACACTAGGATAAGATAAGGAACACACCCATTATAAAGAAATCACATTAGGATTCTCTTTTTAAGCTGTTCCTTAAAACACTACTGCTTAGGAAATCTATTGGAGGCAGAAGCATTCAAGGGTAGCCTACGTTTAGGGTTAGGCTTAGGGTTAGGCTTAGGGTACGGCTTAGGGTACGGGTTCGGGGAGGGCTTCTGGTACGGCGTAGGGTATGTGTTAGGGTTAGGGTTAGGGTTAGTGTTAGGGTTAGGGCTCGGTTTAGGGTTTTGGTTAGGATTAGGGTACGTGTTAGCGATAGGGTAGGGGTTAGGGTTAGGGTACGCATTAGTGTTAGGGTAGTTATTAAACCTATCCCACTCTCTAGATACCCCTTAGCACATAAAGGAATATTATTTGGAGGTCCAGCCATGGAGAAGAGTTTAGACACTAGGATAAGATAAGGAACACACCCATTATAAAGAAATCACATTAGGATTCTCTTTTTAAGCTGTTCCTTAAAACACTAGTGCTTAGGAAATCTATTGGAGGCAGAAGCATCCAAGGGTAGCCTAGGGTTAGGGTTAGGCTTAGGGTACGGCTTAGGGTACGGGTTCGGGGAGGGCTTCTGGTACGGCGTAGGGTATGGGTTAGGGTTAGGGTTAGGGTTAGTGTTAGGGTTAGGGCTCGGTATAGGGTATTGGTTAGGATTAGGGTACGTGTTAGGGTTAGGGTAGGGTTTAGGGTTAGGGTACGCGTTAGTGTTAGGGTAGTTATTAAACCTAACCCACTCTCTAGATACCCCTTAGCACGTAAAGGAATATTATTTGGAGGTTCAGCCATGGAGAAGAGTTTAGACACTAGGATAATATAAGGAACACACCCATTATAAAGAAATCACATTAGGATTCTTTTTTAAGCTGTTCCTTAAAACACTAGTGCTTAGAAAACCTATTGGAGGCAGAAGCACTCAAGGGTAGCCTAGGGTTAGGTTTAGGCTTAGGGTTAGGCTTAGGGTACGGCTTAGGGTACCGGTTCGGGGAGGGCTTCGCGTACGGCGTAGGGTATGGGTTAGGGTTACGGTTAGGGTTAGTGTTAGGGTTAGGGCTCGGTTTAGGGTATTGGTTAGGATTAGGGTACGTGTTAGGGTTAGGGTAGGGGTTAGGGTTAGGGTACGCGTTAGTGTTAGGGTAGTTATTAAACCTATCCCAGTCTCTAGATACCCCTTAGCACGTAAAGGAATATTATTTGGAGGTCCAGCCATGGAGAAGAGTTTAGACACTTGGATAAGATAAGGAACACACCCATTGTAAAGAAATCACATTAGGATTCTCTTTTTAAGCTGTTCCTTAAAACACTAGTGCTTAGGAAATCTATTGGAGGCAGAAGCAGTCAAGGGTAGCCTAGGGTTAGGGTTAGGCTTAGGGTACGGCTTAGGGTACGGCTTAGGGTACGGGTTCGGGGAGGGCTTCGGGTATGGCGTAGGGTATGGGTTAGGGTTAGGGTTAGGGTTAGTGTTAGGGTTAGGGCTCGGTTTAGGGTACGGGTTAGGATTAGGGTACGTGTTAGGGTTAGGGTAGGGGATAGGGTTAGGGTACGCGTTAGGGTTAGGGTAGTTATTAAACCTATCCCACTCTCTAGATACCCCTTAGCACGTAAAGGAATATTATTTGGAGGTCCAGCCATGGAGAAGAGTTTAGACACTAGGATAAGATAAGGAACACACCCATTATAAAGAAATCACATTAGGATTCTCTTTTTAAGCTGTTCCTTAAAACACTAGTGCTTAGGAAATCTATTGGAGGCAGAAGCAGTCAAGGGTAGCCTAGGGTTAGGGTTAGGCTTAGGGTTACGCTTAGGGTACGGCTTAGGGTACGGGTTCCGGGAGGGCTTCTGGTATGGCGTAGGGTATGGGTTAGGGTTAGGGTTAGGGTTAGTGTTAGGGTTAGGGCTCGGTTTAGGGTATTGGTTAGGATTAGGGTACGTGTTAGCGATAGGGTAGGGGTTAGGGTTAGGGTACGCGTTAGTGTTAGGGTAGTTATTAAACCTAACCCACTCTCTAGATACCCCTTAGCACGTAAAGGAATATTATTTGGAGGTCCAGCCATGGAGAAGAGTTTAGACAATAGGATAAGATAAGGAACACACCCATTATAAAGAAATCACATTAGGATTCTCTTTTTAAGCTGTTCCTTAAAACACTAGTGCTTAGGAAATCTATTGGAGGCAGAAGCAGTCAAGGGTAGCCTAGGTTTAGGGTTAGGCTTAGGGTTAGGCTTAGGGTACGGCTTAGGGTACGGGTTCGGGGAGGGCTTCTGGTACGGCGTAGGGTATGGGTTAGGGTTAGGGTTAGGGTTAGTGTTAGGGTTAGGGCTCGGTATAGGGTATTGGTTAGGATTAGGGTACGTGTTAGGGTTAGGGTAGGGTTTAGGGTTAGGGTACGCGTTAGTGTTAGGGTAGTTATTAAACCTAACCCACTCTCTAGATACCCCTTAGCACGTAAAGGAATATTATTTGGAGGTCCAGCCATGGAGAAGAGTTTAGACACTAGGATAAGATAAGGAACACACCCATTATAAATAAATCACATTAGGATTCTCTTTTTAAGCTGTTCCTTAAAACACTAGTGCTTAGAAAATCTATTGGAGGCAGAAGCAGTCAAGGGTAGCCTAGGGTTAGGGTTAGGCTTAGGGTACGGCTTAGGGTACGGCTTAGGGTACCGGTTCGGGGAGGGCTTCGGGTACGGCGTAGGGTATGGGTTAGGGTTAGGGTTAGGGTTAGTGTTAGGGTTAGGGCTCGGTTTAGGGTATTGGTTAGGATTAGGGTACGTGTTAGGGTTAGGGTAGTGGTTAGGGTTAGGGTACGCGTTAGTGTTAGGGTAGTTATTAAACCTATCCCAGTCTCTAGATACCCCTTAGCACGTAAAGGAATATTATTTGGAGGTCCAGCCATGGAGAAGAGTTTAGACACTAGGATAAGATAAGGAACACACCCATTATAAAGAAATCACATTAGGATTCTCTTTTTAAGCTGTTCCTTAAAACACTAGTGCGTAGGAAATCTATTGGAGGCAGAAGCAGTCAAGGGTAGCCTAGGGTTAGGGTTAGGCTTAGGGTACAGCTTAGGGTACAGCTTAGGGTACGGGTTTGGGGAGGGCTTCGGGTACGGCTTAGGGTATGGGTTAGGGTTAGGGTTAGGGTTAGTGTTAGTGTTAGGGCTCGGCTTAGAGTATTGGTTAGGATTAGGGTACGTGTTAGGGTTAGGGTAGGGGTTAGGGTTAGGGTACGCGTTAGTGTTAGGGTAGTTATTAAACCTATCCCAATCTCTAGATACCCCTTAGCACGTAAAGGAATATTATTTGGAGGTCCAGCCATGGAGAAGAGTTTAGACACTAGGATAAGATAAGGAACACACCCATTATAAAGAAATCACATTAGGATTCTCTTTTTAAGCTGTTCCTTAAAACACTAGTGCTTAGGAAATCTATTGGAGGCAGAAGCAGTCAAGGGTAGCCTAGGGTTAGGGTTAGGCTTAGGGTACGGCTTAGGGTACGGCTTAGAGTACGGGTTCGGGGATGGCTTCGGGTACGGCGTAGGGTATGGGTTAGGGTTAGGGTTAGGGTTAGTGTTAGGGTTAGGGCTCGGTTTAGGGTATAGGTTAGGATTAGGGTACGTGTTAGGGTTAGGGTAGGGGTTAGGGTTAGGGTACGCGTTAGTGTTAGGGTAGTTATTAAAGCTATCCCACTCTCTAGATACCCCTTAGCACGTAAAGGAATATTATTTGGAAGTCCAGCCATGGAGAAGAATTTAGACACTAGGATAAGATAAGGAACACACCCATTATAAAGAAATCACATTAGGATTCTCTTTTTAAGCTGTTCCTTAAAACATTAGTGCTTAGGAAATCTATTGGAGGCAGAAGCATTCAAGGGTAGCCTAGGTTTAGGGTTAGGCTTAGGGTTAGGCTTAGGGTACGGCTTAGGGTACGGGTTCGGGGAGGGCTTCTGGTACGGCGTAGGGTATGGGTTAGGGTTAGGGTTAGGGTTAGTGTTAGGGTTAGGGCTCGGTTTAGGGTATTGGTTAGGATTAGGGTACGTGTTAGCGATAGGGTAGGGGTTAGGGTTAGGGTACGCGTTAGTGTTAGGGTAGTTATTAAACCTAACCCACTCTCTAGATACCCCTTAGCAGGTAAAGGAATATTATTTGGAGGTCCAGCCATGGAGAAGAGTTTACACACTAGGATAAGATAAGGAACACACCCATTATAAAGAAATCACATTAGGATTCTCTTTTTAAGCTGTTCCTTAAAACACTAGTGCTTAGGAAATCTATTGGAGGCAGAAGCAGTCAAGGGTAGCCTAGGGTTAGGGTTAGGCTTAGGGTACGGCTTAGGGTACGGCTTAGGGTACGGGTTTGGGGAGGGCTTCGGGTACGGCTTAGGGTATGGGTTAGGGTTAGGGTTAGGGTTAGTGTTAGGGTTAGGGCTCGGCTTAGGGTATTGGTTAGGATTAGGGTACGTGTTAGGGTTAGGGTAGGGGTTAGGGTTAGGGTACGCGTTAGTGTTAGGGTAGTTATTAAACCTATCCCAATCTCTACATACCCATTAGCACGTAAAGGAATATTATTTGGAGGTCCAGCCATGGAGAAGAGTTTAGACACTAGGATAAGATAAGGAACACACCCATTATAAAGAAATCACATTAGGATTCTCTTTTTAAGCTGTTCCTTAAAACACTAGTGATTAGAAAATCTATTGGAGGCAGAAGCAGTCAAGGGTAGCCTAGGGTTAGGGTTAGGCTTAGGGTACGGCTTAGGGTACGGCTTAGGGTACCGGTTCGGGGAGGGCTTCGGGTACGGCGTAGGGTATGGGATAGGGTTAGGGTTAGGGTTAGTGTTAGGGTTAGGGCTCGGCTTAGGGTATTGGTTAGGATTAGGGTACGTGTTAGGGTTAGGGTAGGGGATAGGGTTAGGGTACGCGTTAGTGTTAGGGTAGTTATTAAAGCTATCCCACTCTCTAGATACCCCTTAGCACGTAAAGGAATATTATTTGGAGGTCCAGCCATGGAGAAGAATTTAGACACTAGGATAAGATAAGGAACACACCCATCATAAACAAATCACATTAGGATTCTCTTTTTAAGCTGTTCCTTAAAACACTAGTGCTTAGGAAATCTATTGGAGGCAGAAGCATTCAAGGGTAGCCTAGGTTTAGGGTTAGGCTTAGGGTTAGGCTTAGGGTACGGCTTAGGGTACGGGTTCGGGGAGGGCTTCTGGTACGGCGTAGGGTATGGGTTAGGGTTAGGGTTAGGGTTAGTGTTAGGGTTAGGGCTCGGTTTAGGGTATTGGTTAGGATTAGGGTACGTGTTAGCGATAGGGTAGGGGTTAGGGTTAGGGTACGAGTTAGTGTTAGGGTAGTTATTAAACCTAACCCACTCTCTAGATACCCCTTAGCACGTAAAGGAATATTATTTGGAGGTCCAGCCATGGAGAAGAGTTTAGACACTAGGATAAGATAAGGAACACACCCATTATAAAGAAATCACATTAGGATTCTCTTTTTAAGCTGTTCCTTAAAACACTAGTGCTTAGGAAATCTATTGGAGGCAGAAGCAGTCAAGGGTAGCCTAGGGTTAGGGTTAGGCTTAGGGTTAGGCTTAGGGTACGGCTTAGGGTACGGGTTCGGGGAGGGCTTCTGGTACGGCGTAGGGTATGGGTTAGGGTTAGGGTTAGTGTTAGGGATAGGGCTCGGTATAGGGTATTGCTTAGGATTAGGGTACGTGTTAGGGTTAGGGTAGGGTTTAGGGTTAGGGTACGCGTTAGTGTTAGGGTAGTTATTAAACCTAACCCACTCTCTAGATACCCCTTAGCACGTAAAGGAATATTATTTGGAGGTCCAGCCATGGAGAAGAGTTTAGACACTAGGATAAGATAAGGAACACACCCATTATAAATAAATCACATTAGGATTCTCTTTTTAAGCTGTTCCTTAAAACACTAGTGCTTAGAAAATCTATTGGAGGCAGAAGCAGTCAAGGGTAGCCTAGGGTTAGGGTTAGGCTTAGGGTACGGCTTAGGGTACGGCTTAGGGTACCGGTTCGGGGAGGGCTTCGGGTACGGCGTAGGGTATGGGTTAGGGTTAGGGTTAGGGTTAGTGTTAGGGTTAGGGCTCGGCTTAGGGTATTGGTTAGGATTAGGGTACGTGTTAGGGTTAGGGTAGGGGTTAGGGTTAGGGTACGCGTTAGTGTTAGGGTAGTTATTAAACCTATCCCAATCTCTAGATACCCCTTAGCACGTAAAGGAATATTATTTGGAGGTCCAGCCATGGAGAAGAGTTTAGACACTAGGATAAGATAAGGAACACACCCATTATAAAGAAATCACATTAGGATTCTCTTTTTAAGCTGTTCCTTAAAACACTAGTGCTTAGGAAATCTATTGGAGGCAGAAGCAGTCAAGGGTAGCCTAGGGTTAGGGTTAGGCTTAGGGTACGGCTTAGGGTACGGCTTAGGGTACGGGTTTGGGGAGGGCTTCGGGTACGGCTTAGGGTATGGGTTAGGGTTAGGGTTAGGGTTAGTGTTAGGGTTAGGGCTCGGCTTAGGGTATTGGTTAGGATTAGGGTACGTGTTAGGGTTAGGGTAGGGGTTAGGGTTAGGGTACGCGTTAGTGTTAGGGTAGTTATTAAACCTATCCCAATCTCTAGATACCCCTTAGCACGTAAAGGAATATTATTTGGAGGTCCAGCCATGGAGAAGAGTTTAGACACTAGGATAAGATAAGGAACACACCCATTATAAAGAAATCACATTAGGATTCTCTTTTTAAGCTGTTCCTTAAAACACTAGTGCTTAGGAAATCTATTGGAGGCAGAAGCAGTCAAGGGTAGCCTAGGGTTAGGGTTAGGCTTAGGGTTAGGCTTAGGGTACGGCTTAGGGTACGGGTTCGGGGAGGGCTTCTGGTACGGCGTAGGGTATGGGTTAGGGTTAGGGTTAGTGTTAGGGTTAGGGCTCGGTATAGGGTATTGCTTAGGATTAGGGTACGTGTTAGGGTTAGGGTAGGGTTTAGGGTTAGGGTACGCGTTAGTGTTAGGGTAGTTATTAAACCTAACCCACTCTCTAGATACCCCTTAGCACGTAAAGGAATATTATTTGGAGGTCCAGCCATGGAGAAGAGTTTAGACACTAGGATAAGATAAGGAACACACCCATTATAAATAAATCACATTAGGATTCTCTTTTTAAGCTGTTCCTTAAAACACTAGTGCTTAGAAAATCTATTGGAGGCAGAAGCAGTCAAGGGTAGCCTAGGGTTAGGGTTAGGCTTAGGGTACGGCTTAGGGTACGGCTTAGGGTACCGGTTCGGGGAGGGCTTCGGGTACGGCGTAGGGTATGGGTTAGGGTTAGGGTTAGGGTTAGTGTTAGGGTTAGGGCTCGGTTTAGGGTATTGGTTAGGATTAGGGTACGTGTTAGGGTTAGGGTAGTGGTTAGGGTTAGGGTACGCGTTAGTGTTAGGGTAGTTATTAAACCTATCCCAGTCTCTAGATACCCCTTAGCACGTAAAGGAATATTATTTGGAGGTCCAGCCATGGAGAAGAGTTTAGACACTAGGATAAGATAAGGAACACACCCATTATAAAGAAATCACAATAGGATTCTCTTTTTAAGCTGTTCCTTAAAACACTAGTGCGTAGGAAATCTATTGGAGGTAGAAGCAGTCAAGGGTAGCCTAGGGTTAGGGTTAGGCTTAGGGTACAGCTTAGGGTACAGCTTAGGGTACGGGTTTGGGGAGGGCTTCGGGTACGGCTTAGGGTATGGGTTAGGGTTAGGGTTAGGGTTAGTGTTAGGGTTAGGGCTCGGCTTAGGGTATTGGTTAGGATTAGGGTACGTGTTAGGGTTAGGGTAGGGGTTAGGGTTAGGGTACGCGTTAGTGTTAGGGTAGTTATTAAACCTATCCCAATCTCTAGATACCCCTTAGCACGTAAAGGAATATTATTTGGAGGTCCAGCCATGGAGAAGAGTTTAGACACTAGGATAAGATAAGGAACACAACCATTATAAAGAAATCACATTAGGATTCTCTTTTTAAGCTGTTCCTTAAAACACTAGTGCTTAGGAAATCTATTGGAGGCAGAAGCAGTCAAGGGTAGCCTAGGGTTAGGGTTAGGCTTAGGGTACGGCTTAGGGTACGGGTTTGGGGAGGGCTTCGGGTACGGCTTAGGGTATGGGTTAGGGTTAGGGTTAGGGTTAGTGTTAGGGTTAGGGCTCGGCTTAGGGTATTGGTTAGGATTAGGGTACGTGTTAGGGTTAGGGTAGGGGTTAGGGTTAGGGTACGCGTTAGTGTTAGGGTAGTTATTAAACCTATCCCAATCTCTAGATACCCCTTAGCACGTAAAGGAATATTATTTGGAGGTCCAGCCATGGAGAAGAGTTTAGACACTAGGATAAGATAAGGAACACACCCATTATAAAGAAATCACATTAGGATTCTCTTTTTAAGCTGTTCCTTAAAACACTAGTGCTTAGGAAATCTATTGGAGGCAGAAGCAGTCAAGGGTAGCCTAGGGTTAGGGTTAGGCTTAGGGTACGGCTTAGGGTACGGGTTCGGTGATGGCTTCGTGTACGGCGTAGGGTATGGGTTAGGGTTAGGGTTAGG
Source organism: Balaenoptera physalus (assembly GCF_965194825.1). NCBI lineage: Eukaryota > Metazoa > Chordata > Mammalia > Artiodactyla > Balaenopteridae > Balaenoptera > Balaenoptera physalus. Next base: position 150,584,829 of record NC_138903.1, read on the forward strand.
GTTAGTGTTAGGGTTAGGGCTCGGTTTAGGGTATTGGTTAGGATTAGGGTACGTGTTAGGGTTAGGGTAGGGGTTAGGGTTAGGGTACGCGTTAGTGTTAGGGTAGTTATTAAAGCTATCCCACTCTCTAGATACCCCTTAGCACGTAAAGGAATATTATTTGGAGGTCCAGCCATGGAGAAGAATTTAGACACTAGGATAAGATAAGGAACACACCCATCATAAACAAATCACATTAGGATTCTCTTTTTAAGCTGTTCCTTAAAACACTAGTGCTTAGGAAATCTATTGGAGGCAGAAGCATTCAAGGGTAGCCTAGGTTTAGGGTTAGGCTTAGGGTTAGGCTTAGGGTACGGCTTAGGGTACGGGTTCGGGGAGGGCTTCTGGTACGGCGTAGGGTATGGGTTAGGGTTAGGGTTAGTGTTAGGGTTAGGGCTCGGTATAGGGTATTGCTTAGGATTAGGGTACGTGTTAGGGTTAGGGTAGGGTTTAGGGTTAGGGTACGCGTTAGTGTTAGGGTAGTTATTAAACCTAACCCACTCTCTAGATACCCCTTAGCACGTAAAGGAATATTATTTGGAGGTCCAGCCATGGAGAAGAGTTTAGACACTAGGATAAGATAAGGAACACACCCATTATAAATAAATCACATTAGGATTCTCTTTTTAAGCTGTTCCTTAAAACACTAGTGCTTAGAAAATCTATTGGAGGCAGAAGCAGTCAAGGGTAGCCTAGGGTTAGGGTTAGGCTTAGGGTACGGCTTAGGGTACGGCTTAGGGTACCGGTTCGGGGAGGGCTTCGGGTACGGCGTAGGGTATGGGTTAGGGTTAGGGTTAGGGTTAGTGTTAGGGTTAGGGCTCGGTTTAGGGTATTGGTTAGGATTAGGGTACGTGTTAGGGTTAGGGTAGTGGTTAGGGTTAGGGTACGCGTTAGTGTTAGGGTAGTTATTAAACCTATCCCAGTCTCTAGATACCCCTTAGCACGTAAAGGAATATTATTTGGAGGTCCAGCCATGGAGAAGAGTTTAGACACTAAGATAAGATAAGGAACACACCCATTATAAAGAAATCACAATAGGATTCTCTTTTTAAGCTGTTCCTTAAAACACTAGTGCGTAGGAAATCTATTGGAGGTAGAAGCAGTCAAGGGTAGCCTAGGGTTAGGGTTAGGCTTAGGGTACAGCTTAGGGTACAGCTTAGGGTACGGGTTTGGGGAGGGCTTCGGGTACGGCTTAGGGTATGGGTTAGGGTTAGGGTTAGGGTTAGTGTTAGGGTTAGGGCTCGGCTTAGGGTATTGGTTAGGATTAGGGTACGTGTTAGGGTTAGGGTAGGGGTTAGGGTTAGGGTACGCGTTAGTGTTAGGGTAGTTATTAAACCTATCCCAATCTCTAGATACCCCTTAGCACGTAAAGGAATATTATTTGGAGGTCCAGCCATGGAGAAGAGTTTAGACACTAGGATAAGATAAGGAACACACCCATTATAAAGAAATCACATTAGGATTCTCTTTTTAAGCTGTTCCTTAAAACACTAGTGCTTAGGAAATCTATTGGAGGCAGAAGCAGTCAAGGGTAGCCTAGGGTTAGGGTTAGGCTTAGGGTACGGCTTAGGGTACGGGTTTGGGGAGGGCTTCGGGTACGGCTTAGGGTATGGGTTAGGGTTAGGGTTAGGGTTAGTGTTAGGGTTAGGGCTCGGCTTAGGGTATTGGTTAGGATTAGGGTACGTGTTAGGGTTAGGGTAGGGGTTAGGGTTAGGGTACGCGTTAGTGTTAGGGTAGTTATTAAACCTATCCCAATCTCTAGATACCCCTTAGCACGTAAAGGAATATTATTTGGAGGTCCAGCCATGGAGAAGAGTTTAGACACTAGGATAAGATAAGGAAAACACCCATTATAAAGAAATCACATTAGGATTCTCTTTTTAAGCTGTTCCTTAAAACACTAGTGCTTAGGAAATCTATTGGAGGCAGAAGCAGTCAAGGGTAGCCTAGGGTTAGGGTTAGGCTTAGGGTACGGCTTAGGGTACGGGTTCGGTGATGGCTTCGGGTACGGCGTAGGGTATGGGTTAGGGTTAGGGTTAGGGTTAGTGTTAGGGTTAGGGCTCGGTTTAGGGTATTGGTTAGGATTAGGGTACGTGTTAGGGTTAGGGTAGGGGTTAGGGTTAGGGTACGCGTTAGTGTTAGGGTAGTTATTAAAGCTATCCCACTCTCTAGATACCCCTTAGCACGTAAAGGAATATTATTTGGAGGTCCAGCCATGGAGAAGAATTTAGACACTAGGATAAGATAAGGAACACACCCATCATAAACAAATCACATTAGGATTCTCTTTTTAAGCTGTTCCTTAAAACACTAGTGCTTAGGAAATCTATTGGAGGCAGAAGCATTCAAGGGTAGCCTAGGTTTAGGTTTAGGCTTAGGGTTAGGCTTAGGGTACGGCTTAGGGTACGGGTTCGGGGAGGGCTTCTGGTACGGCGTAGGGTATGGGTTAGGGTTAGGGTTAGGATTAGTGTTAGGGTTAGGGCTCGGTTTACGGTATTGGTTAGGATTAGGGTACGTGTTAGCGATAGGGTAGGGGTTAGGGTTAGGGTACGCGTTAGTGATAGGGTAGTTATTAAACCTAACCCACTCTCTAGATACCCCTTAGCACGTAAAGGAATATTATTTGGAGGTCCAGCCATGGAGAAGAGTTTACACACTAGGATAAGATAAGGAACACACCCATTATAAAGAAATCACATTAGGATTCTCTTTTTAAGCTGTTCCTTAAAACACTAGTGCTTAGGAAATCTATTGGAGGCAGAAGCATCCAAGGGTAGCCTAGGGTTAGGGTTAGGCTTAGGGTACGGCTTAGGGTACGGGTTCGGGGAGGGCTTCTGGTATGGCGTAGGGTATGGGTTAGGGTTAGGTTTAGGGTTAGTGTTAGGGTTAGGGCTCGGTATAGGGTATTGGTTAGGATTAGGGTACGTGTTAGGGTTAGGGTAGGGTTTAGGGTTAGGGTACGCGTTAGTGTTAGGGTAGTTATTAAACCTAACCCACTCTCTAGATACCCCTTAGCACGTAAAGGAATATTATTTGGAGGTCCAGCCATGGAGAAGAGTTTAGACACTAGGATAAGATAAGGAACACACCCATTATAAAGAAATCACATTAGGATTCTCTTTTTAAGCTGTTCCTTAAAACACTAGTGATTAGAAAATCTATTGGAGGCAGAAGCAGTCAAGGGTAGCCTAGGGTTAGGGTTAGGCTTAGGGTACGGCTTAGGGTACGGCTTAGGGTACCGGTTCGGGGAGGGCTTCGGGTACGGCGTAGGGTATGGGATAGGGTTAGGGTTAGGGTTAGTGTTAGGGTTAGGGCTCGGCTTAGGGTATTGGTTAGGATTAGGGTACGTGTTAGGGTTAGGGTAGGGGTTAGGGTTAGGGTACGCGTTAGTGTTAGGGTAGTTATTAAAGCTATCCCACTCTCTAGATACCCCTTAGCACGTAAAGGAATATTATTTGGAGGTCCAGCCATGGAGAAGAATTTAGACACTAGGATAAGATAAGGAACACACCCATCATAAACAAATCACATTAGGATTCTCTTTTTAAGCTGTTCCTTAAAACACTAGTGCGTAGGAAATCTATTGGAGGTAGAAGCAGTCAAGGGTAGCCTAGGGTTAGGGTTAGGCTTAGGGTACAGCTTAGGGTACAGCTTAGGGTACGGGTTTGGGGAGGGCTTCGGGTACGGCTTAGGGTATGGGTTAGGGTTAGGGTTAGGGTTAGTGTTAGGGTTAGGGCTCGGCTTAGGGTATTGGTTAGGATTAGGGTACGTGTTAGGGTTAGGGTAGGGGTTAGGGTTAGGGTACGCGTTAGTGTTAGGGTAGTTATTAAACCTATCCCAATCTCTAGATACCCCTTAGCACGTAAAGGAATATTATTTGGAGGTCCAGCCATGGAGAAGAGTTTAGACACTAGGATAAGATAAGGAACACACCCATTATAAAGAAATCACATTAGGATTCTCTTTTTAAGCTGTTCCTTAAAACACTAGTGCTTAGGAAATCTATTGGAGGCAGAAGCAGTCAAGGGTAGCCTAGGGTTAGGGTTAGGCTTAGGGTAAGGCTTAGGGTACGGGTTCGGTGATGGCTTCGGGTACGGCGTAGGGTATGGGTTAGGGTTAGGGTTAGGGTTAGTGTTAGGGTTAGGGCTCGGTTTAGGGTATTGGTTAGGATTAGGGTACGTGTTAGGGTTAGGGTAGGGGTTAGGGTTAGGGTACGCGTTAGTGTTAGGGTAGTTATTAAAGCTATCCCACTCTCTAGATACCCCTTAGCACGTAAAGGAATATTATTTGGAGGTCCAGCCATGGAGAAGAATTTAGACACTAGGATAAGATAAGGAACACACCCATCATAAACAAATCACATTAGGATTCTCTTTTTAAGCTGTTCCTTAAAACACTAGTGCTTAGGAAATCTATTGGAGGCAGAAGCATTCAAGGGTAGCCTAGGTTTAGGGTTAGGCTTAGGGTTAGGCTTAGGGTACGGCTTAGGGTACGGGTTCGGGGAGGGCTTCTGGTACGGCGTAGGGTATGGGTTAGGGTTAGGGTTAGTGTTAGGGTTAGGGCTCGGTATAGGGTATTGCTTAGGATTAGGGTACGTGTTAGGGTTAGGGTAGGGTTTAGGGTTAGGGTACGCGTTAGTGTTAGGGTAGTTATTAAACCTAACCCACTCTCTAGATACCCCTTAGCACGTAAAGGAATATTATTTGGAGGTCCAGCCATGGAGAAGAGTTTAGACACTAGGATAAGATAAGGAACACACCCATTATAAAGAAATCACATTAGGATTCTCTTTTTAAGCTGTTCCTTAAAACACTAGTGCTTAGGAAATCTATTGGAGGCAGAAGCAGTCAAGGGTAGCCTAGGGTTAGGGTTAGGCTTAGGGTACGGCTTAGGGTACGGGTTTGGGGAGGGCTTCGGGTACGGCTTAGGGTATGGGTTAGGGTTAGGGTTAGGGTTAGTGTTAGGGTTAGGGCTCGGCTTAGGGTATTGGTTAGGATTAGGGTACGTGTTAGGGTTAGGGTAGGGGTTAGGGTTAGGGTACGCGTTAGTGTTAGGGTAGTTATTAAACCTATCCCAATCTCTAGATACCCCTTAGCACGTAAAGGAATATTATTTGGAGGTCCAGCCATGGAGAAGAGTTTAGACACTAGGATAAGATAAGGAACACACCCATTATAAAGAAATCACATTAGGATTCTCTTTTTAAGCTGTTCCTTAAAACACTAGTGCTTAGGAAATCTATTGGAGGCAGAAGCAGTCAAGGGTAGCCTAGGGTTAGGGTTAGGCTTAGGGTACGGCTTAGGGTACGGGTTTGGGGAGGGCTTCGGGTACGGCTTAGGGTATGGGTTAGGGTTAGGGTTAGGGTTAGTGTTAGGGTTAGGGCTCGGCTTAGGGTATTGGTTAGGATTAGGGTACGTGTTAGGGTTAGGGTAGGGGTTAGGGTTAGGGTACGCGTTAGTGTTAGGGTAGTTATTAAACCTATCCCAATCTCTAGATACCCCTTAGCACGTAAAGGAATATTATTTGGAGGTCCAGCCATGGAGAAGAGTTTAGACACTAGGATAAGATAAGGAAAACACCCATTATAAAGAAATCACATTAGGATTCTCTTTTTAAGCTGTTCCTTAAAACACTAGTGCTTAGGAAATCTATTGGAGGCAGAAGCAGTCAAGGGTAGCCTAGGGTTAGGGTTAGGCTTAGGGTACGGCTTAGGGTACGGGTTCGGTGATGGCTTCGGGTACGGCGTAGGGTATGGGTTAGGGTTAGGGTTAGGGTTAGTGTTAGGGTTAGGGCTCGGTTTAGGGTATTGGTTAGGATTAGGGTACGTGTTAGGGTTAGGGTAGGGGTTAGGGTTAGGGTACGCGTTAGTGTTAGGGTAGTTATTAAAGCTATCCCACTCTCTAGATACCCCTTAGCACGTAAAGGAATATTATTTGGAGGTCCAGCCATGGAGAAGAATTTAGACACTAGGATAAGATAAGGAACACACCCATCATAAACAAATCACATTAGGATTCTCTTTTTAAGCTGTTCCTTAAAACACTAGTGCTTAGGAAATCTATTGGAGGCAGAAGCATTCAAGGGTAGCCTAGGTTTAGGTTTAGGCTTAGGGTTAGGCTTAGGGTACGGCTTAGGGTACGGGTTCGGGGAGGGCTTCTGGTACGGCGTAGGGTATGGGTTAGGGTTAGGGTTAGGATTAGTGTTAGGGTTAGGGCTCGGTTTACGGTATTGGTTAGGATTAGGGTACGTGTTAGCGATAGGGTAGGGGTTAGGGTTAGGGTACGCGTTAGTGATAGGGTAGTTATTAAACCTAACCCACTCTCTAGATACCCCTTAGCACGTAAAGGAATATTATTTGGAGGTCCAGCCATGGAGAAGAGTTTACACACTAGGATAAGATAAGGAACACACCCATTATAAAGAAATCACATTAGGATTCTCTTTTTAAGCTGTTCCTTAAAACACTAGTGCTTAGGAAATCTATTGGAGGCAGAAGCATCCAAGGGTAGCCTAGGGTTAGGGTTAGGCTTAGGGTACGGCTTAGGGTACGGGTTCGGGGAGGGCTTCTGGTATGGCGTAGGGTATGGGTTAGGGTTAGGTTTAGGGTTAGTGTTAGGGTTAGGGCTCGGTATAGGGTATTGGTTAGGATTAGGGTACGTGTTAGGGTTAGGGTAGGGTTTAGGGTTAGGGTACGCGTTAGTGTTAGGGTAGTTATTAAACCTAACCCACTCTCTAGATACCCCTTAGCACGTAAAGGAATATTATTTGGAGGTCCAGCCATGGAGAAGAGTTTAGACACTAGGATAAGATAAGGAACACACCCATTATAAAGAAATCACATTAGGATTCTCTTTTTAAGCTGTTCCTTAAAACACTAGTGATTAGAAAATCTATTGGAGGCAGAAGCAGTCAAGGGTAGCCTAGGGTTAGGGTTAGGCTTAGGGTACGGCTTAGGGTACGGCTTAGGGTACCGGTTCGGGGAGGGCTTCGGGTACGGCGTAGGGTATGGGATAGGGTTAGGGTTAGGGTTAGTGTTAGGGTTAGGGCTCGGCTTAGGGTATTGGTTAGGATTAGGGTACGTGTTAGGGTTAGGGTAGGGGTTAGGGTTAGGGTACGCGTTAGTGTTAGGGTAGTTATTAAAGCTATCCCACTCTCTAGATACCCCTTAGCACGTAAAGGAATATTATTTGGAGGTCCAGCCATGGAGAAGAATTTAGACACTAGGATAAGATAAGGAACACACCCATCATAAACAAATCACATTAGGATTCTCTTTTTAAGCTGTTCCTTAAAACACTAGTGCGTAGGAAATCTATTGGAGGTAGAAGCAGTCAAGGGTAGCCTAGGGTTAGGGTTAGGCTTAGGGTACAGCTTAGGGTACAGCTTAGGGTACGGGTTTGGGGAGGGCTTCGGGTACGGCTTAGGGTATGGGTTAGGGTTAGGGTTAGGGTTAGTGTTAGGGTTAGGGCTCGGCTTAGGGTATTGGTTAGGATTAGGGTACGTGTTAGGGTTAGGGTAGGGGTTAGGGTTAGGGTACGCGTTAGTGTTAGGGTAGTTATTAAACCTATCCCAATCTCTAGATACCCCTTAGCACGTAAAGGAATATTATTTGGAGGTCCAGCCATGGAGAAGAGTTTAGACACTAGGATAAGATAAGGAACACACCCATTATAAAGAAATCACATTAGGATTCTCTTTTTAAGCTGTTCCTTAAAACACTAGTGCTTAGGAAATCTATTGGAGGCAGAAGCAGTCAAGGGTAGCCTAGGGTTAGGGTTAGGCTTAGGGTACGGCTTAGGGTACGGGTTTGGGGAGGGCTTCGGGTACGGCTTAGGGTATGGGTTAGGGTTAGGGTTAGGGTTAGTGTTAGGGTTAGGGCTCGGCTTAGGGTATTGGTTAGGATTAGGGTACGTGTTAGGGTTAGGGTAGGGGTTAGGGTTAGGGTACGCGTTAGTGTTAGGGTAGTTATTAAACCTATCCCAATCTCTAGATACCCCTTAGCACGTAAAGGAATATTATTTGGAGGTCCAGCCATGGAGAAGAGTTTAGACACTAGGATAAGATAAGGAAAACACCCATTATAAAGAAATCACATTAGGATTCTCTTTTTAAGCTGTTCCTTAAAACACTAGTGCTTAGGAAATCTATTGGAGGCAGAAGCAGTCAAGGGTAGCCTAGGGTTAGGGTTAGGCTTAGGGTACGGCTTAGGGTACGGGTTCGGTGATGGCTTCGGGTACGGCGTAGGGTATGGGTTAGGGTTAGGGTTAGGGTTAGTGTTAGGGTTAGGGCTCGGTTTAGGGTATTGGTTAGGATTAGGGTACGTGTTAGGGTTAGGGTAGGGGTTAGGGTTAGGGTACGCGTTAGTGTTAGGGTAGTTATTAAAGCTATCCCACTCTCTAGATACCCCTTAGCACGTAAAGGAATATTATTTGGAGGTCCAGCCATGGAGAAGAATTTAGACACTAGGATAAGATAAGGAACACACCCATCATAAACAAATCACATTAGGATTCTCTTTTTAAGCTGTTCCTTAAAACACTAGTGCTTAGGAAATCTATTGGAGGCAGAAGCATTCAAGGGTAGCCTAGGTTTAGGGTTAGGCTTAGGGTTAGGCTTAGGGTACGGCTTAGGGTACGGGTTCGGGGAGGGCTTCTGGTACGGCGTAGGGTATGGGTTAGGGTTAGGGTTAGTGTTAGGGTTAGGGCTCGGTATAGGGTATTGCTTAGGATTAGGGTACGTGTTAGGGTTAGGGTAGGGTTTAGGGTTAGGGTACGCGTTAGTGTTAGGGTAGTTATTAAACCTAACCCACTCTCTAGATACCCCTTAGCACGTAAAGGAATATTATTTGGAGGTCCAGCCATGGAGAAGAGTTTAGACACTAGGATAAGATAAGGAACACACCCATTATAAATAAATCACATTAGGATTCTCTTTTTAAGCTGTTCCTTAAAACACTAGTGCTTAGAAAATCTATTGGAGGCAGAAGCAGTCAAGGGTAGCCTAGGGTTAGGGTTAGGCTTAGGGTACGGCTTAGGGTACGGCTTAGGGTACCGGTTCGGGGAGGGCTTCGGGTACGGCGTAGGGTATGGGTTAGGGTTAGGGTTAGGGTTAGTGTTAGGGTTAGGGCTCGGTTTAGGGTATTGGTTAGGATTAGGGTACGTGTTAGGGTTAGGGTAGTGGTTAGGGTTAGGGTACGCGTTAGTGTTAGGGTAGTTATTAAACCTATCCCAGTCTCTAGATACCCCTTAGCACGTAAAGGAATATTATTTGGAGGTCCAGCCATGGAGAAGAGTTTAGACACTAGGATAAGATAAGGAACACACCCATTATAAAGAAATCACAATAGGATTCTCTTTTTAAGCTGTTCCTTAAAACACTAGTGCGTAGGAAATCTATTGGAGGTAGAAGCAGTCAAGGGTAGCCTAGGGTTAGGGTTAGGCTTAGGGTACAGCTTAGGGTACAGCTTAGGGTACGGGTTTGGGGAGGGCTTCGGGTACGGCTTAGGGTATGGGTTAGGGTTAGGGTTAGGGTTAGTGTTAGGGTTAGGGCTCGGCTTAGGGTATTGGTTAGGATTAGGGTACGTGTTAGGGTTAGGGTAGGGGTTAGGGTTAGGGTACGCGTTAGTGTTAGGGTAGTTATTAAACCTATCCCAATCTCTAGATACCCCTTAGCACGTAAAGGAATATTATTTGGAGGTCCAGCCATGGAGAAGAGTTTAGACACTAGGATAAGATAAGGAACACACCCATTATAAAGAAATCACATTAGGATTCTCTTTTTAAGCTGTTCCTTAAAACACTAGTGCTTAGGAAATCTATTGGAGGCAGAAGCAGTCAAGGGTAGCCTAGGGTTAGGGTTAGGCTTAGGGTACGGCTTAGGGTACGGGTTTGGGGAGGGCTTCGGGTACGGCTTAGGGTATGGGTTAGGGTTAGGGTTAGGGTTAGTGTTAGGGTTAGGGCTCGGCTTAGGGTATTGGTTAGGATTAGGGTACGTGTTAGGGTTAGGGTAGGGGTTAGGGTTAGGGTACGCGTTAGTGTTAGGGTAGTTATTAAACCTATCCCAATCTCTAGATACCCCTTAGCACGTAAAGGAATATTATTTGGAGGTCCAGCCATGGAGAAGAGTTTAGACACTAGGATAAGATAAGGAAAACACCCATTATAAAGAAATCACATTAGGATTCTCTTTTTAAGCTGTTCCTTAAAACACTAGTGCTTAGGAAATCTATTGGAGGCAGAAGCAGTCAAGGGTAGCCTAGGGTTAGGGTTAGGCTTAGGGTACGGCTTAGGGTACGGGTTCGGTGATGGCTTCGGGTACGGCGTAGGGTATGGGTTAGGGTTAGGGTTAGGGTTAGTGTTAGGGTTAGGGCTCGGTTTAGGGTATTGGTTAGGATTAGGGTACGTGTTAGGGTTAGGGTAGGGGTTAGGGTTAGGGTACGCGTTAGTGTTAGGGTAGTTATTAAAGCTATCCCACTCTCTAGATACCCCTTAGCACGTAAAGGAATATTATTTGGAGGTCCAGCCATGGAGAAGAATTTAGACACTAGGATAAGATAAGGAACACACCCATCATAAACAAATCACATTAGGATTCTCTTTTTAAGCTGTTCCTTAAAACACTAGTGCTTAGGAAATCTATTGGAGGCAGAAGCATTCAAGGGTAGCCTAGGTTTAGGTTTAGGCTTAGGGTTAGGCTTAGGGTACGGCTTAGGGTACGGGTTCGGGGAGGGCTTCTGGTACGGCGTAGGGTATGGGTTAGGGTTAGGGTTAGGATTAGTGTTAGGGTTAGGGCTCGGTTTACGGTATTGGTTAGGATTAGGGTACGTGTTAGCGATAGGGTAGGGGTTAGGGTTAGGGTACGCGTTAGTGATAGGGTAGTTATTAAACCTAACCCACTCTCTAGATACCCCTTAGCACGTAAAGGAATATTATTTGGAGGTCCAGCCATGGAGAAGAGTTTACACACTAGGATAAGATAAGGAACACACCCATTATAAAGAAATCACATTAGGATTCTCTTTTTAAGCTGTTCCTTAAAACACTAGTGCTTAGGAAATCTATTGGAGGCAGAAGCATCCAAGGGTAGCCTAGGGTTAGGGTTAGGCTTAGGGTACGGCTTAGGGTACGGGTTCGGGGAGGGCTTCTGGTATGGCGTAGGGTATGGGTTAGGGTTAGGTTTAGGGTTAGTGTTAGGGTTAGGGCTCGGTATAGGGTATTGGTTAGGATTAGGGTACGTGTTAGGGTTAGGGTAGGGTTTAGGGTTAGGGTACGCGTTAGTGTTAGGGTAGTTATTAAACCTAACCCACTCTCTAGATACCCCTTAGCACGTAAAGGAATATTATTTGGAGGTCCAGCCATGGAGAAGAGTTTAGACACTAGGATAAGATAAGGAACACACCCATTATAAAGAAATCACATTAGGATTCTCTTTTTAAGCTGTTCCTTAAAACACTAGTGATTAGAAAATCTATTGGAGGCAGAAGCAGTCAAGGGTAGCCTAGGGTTAGGGTTAGGCTTAGGGTACGGCTTAGGGTACGGCTTAGGGTACCGGTTCGGGGAGGGCTTCGGGTACGGCGTAGGGTATGGGATAGGGTTAGGGTTAGGGTTAGTGTTAGGGTTAGGGCTCGGCTTAGGGTATTGGTTAGGATTAGGGTACGTGTTAGGGTTAGGGTAGGGGTTAGGGTTAGGGTACGCGTTAGTGTTAGGGTAGTTATTAAAGCTATCCCACTCTCTAGATACCCCTTAGCACGTAAAGGAATATTATTTGGAGGTCCAGCCATGGAGAAGAATTTAGACACTAGGATAAGATAAGGAACACACCCATCATAAACAAATCACATTAGGATTCTCTTTTTAAGCTGTTCCTTAAAACACTAGTGCGTAGGAAATCTATTGGAGGTAGAAGCAGTCAAGGGTAGCCTAGGGTTAGGGTTAGGCTTAGGGTACAGCTTAGGGTACAGCTTAGGGTACGGGTTTGGGGAGGGCTTCGGGTACGGCTTAGGGTATGGGTTAGGGTTAGGGTTAGGGTTAGTGTTAGGGTTAGGGCTCGGCTTAGGGTATTGGTTAGGATTAGGGTACGTGTTAGGGTTAGGGTAGGGGTTAGGGTTAGGGTACGCGTTAGTGTTAGGGTAGTTATTAAACCTATCCCAATCTCTAGATACCCCTTAGCACGTAAAGGAATATTATTTGGAGGTCCAGCCATGGAGAAGAGTTTAGACACTAGGATAAGATAAGGAACACACCCATTATAAAGAAATCACATTAGGATTCTCTTTTTAAGCTGTTCCTTAAAACACTAGTGCTTAGGAAATCTATTGGAGGCAGAAGCAGTCAAGGGTAGCCTAGGGTTAGGGTTAGGCTTAGGGTACGGCTTAGGGTACGGGTTTGGGGAGGGCTTCGGGTACGGCTTAGGGTATGGGTTAGGGTTAGGGTTAGGGTTAGTGTTAGGGTTAGGGCTCGGCTTAGGGTATTGGTTAGGATTAGGGTACGTGTTAGGGTTAGGGTAGGGGTTAGGGTTAGGGTACGCGTTAGTGTTAGGGTAGTTATTAAACCTATCCCAATCTCTAGATACCCCTTAGCACGTAAAGGAATATTATTTGGAGGTCCAGCCATGGAGAAGAGTTTAGACACTAGGATAAGATAAGGAAAACACCCATTATAAAGAAATCACATTAGGATTCTCTTTTTAAGCTGTTCCTTAAAACACTAGTGCTTAGGAAATCTATTGGAGGCAGAAGCAGTCAAGGGTAGCCTAGGGTTAGGGTTAGGCTTAGGGTACGGCTTAGGGTACGGGTTCGGTGATGGCTTCGGGTACGGCGTAGGGTATGGGTTAGGGTTAGGGTTAGGGTTAGTGTTAGGGTTAGGGCTCGGTTTAGGGTATTGGTTAGGATTAGGGTACGTGTTAGGGTTAGGGTAGGGGTTAGGGTTAGGGTACGCGTTAGTGTTAGGGTAGTTATTAAAGCTATCCCACTCTCTAGATACCCCTTAGCACGTAAAGGAATATTATTTGGAGGTCCAGCCATGGAGAAGAATTTAGACACTAGGATAAGATAAGGAACACACCCATCATAAACAAATCACATTAGGATTCTCTTTTTAAGCTGTTCCTTAAAACACTAGTGCTTAGGAAATCTATTGGAGGCAGAAGCATTCAAGGGTAGCCTAGGTTTAGGTTTAGGCTTAGGGTTAGGCTTAGGGTACGGCTTAGGGTACGGGTTCGGGGAGGGCTTCTGGTACGGCGTAGGGTATGGGTTAGGGTTAGGGTTAGGATTAGTGTTAGGGTTAGGGCTCGGTTTACGGTATTGGTTAGGATTAGGGTACGTGTTAGCGATAGGGTAGGGGTTAGGGTTAGGGTACGCGTTAGTGATAGGGTAGTTATTAAACCTAACCCACTCTCTAGATACCCCTTAGCACGTAAAGGAATATTATTTGGAGGTCCAGCCATGGAGAAGAGTTTACACACTAGGATAAGATAAGGAACACACCCATTATAAAGAAATCACATTAGGATTCTCTTTTTAAGCTGTTCCTTAAAACACTAGTGCTTAGGAAATCTATTGGAGGCAGAAGCATCCAAGGGTAGCCTAGGGTTAGGGTTAGGCTTAGGGTACGGCTTAGGGTACGGGTTCGGGGAGGGCTTCTGGTATGGCGTAGGGTATGGGTTAGGGTTAGGTTTAGGGTTAGTGTTAGGGTTAGGGCTCGGTATAGGGTATTGGTTAGGATTAGGGTACGTGTTAGGGTTAGGGTAGGGTTTAGGGTTAGGGTACGCGTTAGTGTTAGGGTAGTTATTAAACCTAACCCACTCTCTAGATACCCCTTAGCACGTAAAGGAATATTATTTGGAGTTCCAGCCATGGAGAAGAGTTTAGACACTAGGATAAGATAAGGAACACACCCATTATAAAGAAATCACATTAGGATTCTCTTTTTAAGCTGTTCCTTAAAACACTAGTGATTAGAAAATCTATTGGAGGCAGAAGCAGTCAAGGGTAGCCTAGGGTTAGGGTTAGGCTTAGGGTACGGCTTAGGGTACGGCTTAGGGTACCGGTTCGGGGAGGGCTTCGGGTACGGCGTAGGGTATGGGATAGGGTTAGGGTTAGGGTTAGTGTTAGGGTTAGGGCTCGGCTTAGGGTATTGGTTAGGATTAGGGTACGTGTTAGGGTTAGGGTAGGGGTTAGGGTTAGGGTACGCGTTAGTGTTAGGGTAGTTATTAAAGCTATCCCACTCTCTAGATACCCCTTAGCACGTAAAGGAATATTATTTGGAGGTCCAGCCATGGAGAAGAATTTAGACACTAGGATAAGATAAGGAACACACCCATCATAAACAAATCACATTAGGATTCTCTTTTTAAGCTGTTCCTTAAAACACTAGTGCTTAGGAAATCTATTGGAGGCAGAAGCATTCAAGGGTAGCCTAGGTTTAGGGTTAGGCTTAGGGTTAGGCTTAGGGTACGGCTTAGGGTACGGGTTTGGGGAGGGCTTCTGGTACGGCGTAGGGTATGGGTTAGGGTTAGGGTTAGGGTTAGTGTTAGGGTTAGGGCTCGGTTTAGGGTATTGGTTAGGATTAGGGTACGTGTTAGCGATAGGGTAGGGGTTAGGGTTAGGGTACGAGTTAGTGTTAGGGTAGTTATTAAACCTAACCCACTCTCTAGATACCCCTTAGCACGTAAAGGAATATTATTTGGAGGTCCAGCCATGGAGAAGAGTTTAGACACTAGGATAAGATAAGGAACACACCCATTATAAAGAAATCACATTAGGATTCTCTTTTTAAGCTGTTCCTTAAAACACTAGTGCTTAGGAAATCTATTGGAGGCAGAAGCAGTCAAGGGTAGCCTAGGGTTAGGGTTAGGCTTAGGGTTAGGCTTAGGGTACGGCTTAGGGTACGGGTTCGGGGAGGGCTTCTGGTACGGCGTAGGGTATGGGTTAGGGTTAGGGTTAGTGTTAGGGTTAGGGCTCGGTATAGGGTATTGCTTAGGATTAGGGTACGTGTTAGGGTTAGGGTAGGGTTTAGGGTTAGGGTACGCGTTAGTGTTAGGGTAGTTATTAAACCTAACCCACTCTCTAGATACCCCTTAGCACGTAAAGGAATATTATTTGGAGGTCCAGCCATGGAGAAGAGTTTAGACACTAGGATAAGATAAGGAACACACCCATTATAAATAAATCACATTAGGATTCTCTTTTTAAGCTGTTCCTTAAAACACTAGTGCTTAGAAAATCTATTGGAGGCAGAAGCAGTCAAGGGTAGCCTAGGGTTAGGGTTAGGCTTAGGGTACGGCTTAGGGTACGGCTTAGGGTACCGGTTCGGGGAGGGCTTCGGGTACGGCGTAGGGTATGGGTTAGGGTTAGGGTTAGGGTTAGTGTTAGGGTTAGGGCTCGGCTTAGGGTATTGGTTAGGATTAGGGTACGTGTTAGGGTTAGGGTAGGGGTTAGGGTTAGGGTACGCGTTAGTGTTAGGGTAGTTATTAAACCTATCCCAATCTCTAGATACCCCTTAGCACGTAAAGGAATATTATTTGGAGGTCCAGCCATGGAGAAGAGTTTAGACACTAGGATAAGATAAGGAACACACCCATTATAAAGAAATCACATTAGGATTCTCTTTTTAAGCTGTTCCTTAAAACACTAGTGCTTAGGAAATCTATTGGAGGCAGAAGCAGTCAAGGGTAGCCTAGGGTTAGGGTTAGGCTTAGGGTACGGCTTAGGGTACGGCTTAGGGTACGGGTTTGGGGAGGGCTTCGGGTACGGCTTAGGGTATGGGTTAGGGTTAGGGTTAGGGTTAGTGTTAGGGTTAGGGCTCGGCTTAGGGTATTGGTTAGGATTAGGGTACGTGTTAGGGTTAGGGTAGGGGTTAGGGTTAGGGTACGCGTTAGTGTTAGGGTAGTTATTAAACCTATCCCAATCTCTAGATACCCCTTAGCACGTAAAGGAATATTATTTGGAGGTCCAGCCATGGAGAAGAGTTTAGACACTAGGATAAGATAAGGAACACACCCATTATAAAGAAATCACATTAGGATTCTCTTTTTAAGCTGTTCCTTAAAACACTAGTGCTTAGGAAATCTATTGGAGGCAGAAGCAGTCAAGGGTAGCCTAGGGTTAGGGTTAGGCTTAGGGTACGGCTTAGGGTACGGGTTTGGGGAGGGCTTCGGGTACGGCTTAGGGTATGGGTTAGGGTTAGGGTTAGGGTTAGTGTTAGGGTTAGGGCTCGGCTTAGGGTATTGGTTAGGATTAGGGTACGTGTTAGGGTTAGGGTAGGGGTTAGGGTTAGGGTACGCGTTAGTGTTAGGGTAGTTATTAAACCTATCCCAATCTCTAGATACCCCTTAGCACGTAAAGGAATATTATTTGGAGGTCCAGCCATGGAGAAGAGTTTAGACACTAGGATAAGATAAGGAAAACACCCATTATAAAGAAATCACATTAGGATTCTCTTTTTAAGCTGTTCCTTAAAACACTAGTGCTTAGGAAATCTATTGGAGGCAGAAGCAGTCAAGGGTAGCCTAGGGTTAGGGTTAGGCTTAGGGTACGGCTTAGGGTACGGGTTCGGTGATGGCTTCGGGTACGGCGTAGGGTATGGGTTAGGGTTAGGGTTAGGGTTAGTGTTAGGGTTAGGGCTCGGTTTAGGGTATTGGTTAGGATTAGGGTACGTGTTAGGGTTAGGGTAGGGGTTAGGGTTAGGGTACGCGTTAGTGTTAGGGTAGTTATTAAAGCTATCCCACTCTCTAGATACCCCTTAGCACGTAAAGGAATATTATTTGGAGGTCCAGCCATGGAGAAGAATTTAGACACTAGGATAAGATAAGGAACACACCCATCATAAACAAATCACATTAGGATTCTCTTTTTAAGCTGTTCCTTAAAACACTAGTGCTTAGGAAATCTATTGGAGGCAGAAGCATTCAAGGGTAGCCTAGGTTTAGGTTTAGGCTTAGGGTTAGGCTTAGGGTACGGCTTAGGGTACGGGTTCGGGGAGGGCTTCTGGTACGGCGTAGGGTATGGGTTAGGGTTAGGGTTAGGATTAGTGTTAGGGTTAGGGCTCGGTTTACGGTATTGGTTAGGATTAGGGTACGTGTTAGCGATAGGGTAGGGGTTAGGGTTAGGGTACGCGTTAGTGATAGGGTAGTTATTAAACCTAACCCACTCTCTAGATACCCCTTAGCACGTAAAGGAATATTATTTGGAGGTCCAGCCATGGAGAAGAGTTTACACACTAGGATAAGATAAGGAACACACCCATTATAAAGAAATCACATTAGGATTCTCTTTTTAAGCTGTTCCTTAATACACTAGTGCTTAGGAAATCTATTGGAGGCAGAAGCATCCAAGGGTAGCCTAGGGTTAGGGTTAGGCTTAGGGTACGGCTTAGGGTACGGGTTCGGGGAGGGCTTCTGGTATGGCGTAGGGTATGGGTTAGGGTTAGGTTTAGGGTTAGTGTTAGGGTTAGGGCTCGGTATAGGGTATTGGTTAGGATTAGGGTACGTGTTAGGGTTAGGGTAGGGTTTAGGGTTAGGGTACGCGTTAGTGTTAGGGTAGTTATTAAACCTAACCCACTCTCTAGATACCCCTTAGCACGTAAAGGAATATTATTTGGAGGTCCAGCCATGGAGAAGAGTTTAGACACTAGGATAAGATAAGGAACACACCCATTATAAAGAAATCACATTAGGATTCTCTTTTTAAGCTGTTCCTTAAAACACTAGTGATTAGAAAATCTATTGGAAGCAGAAGCAGTCAAGGGTAGCCTAGGGTTAGGGTTAGGCTTAGGGTACGGCTTAGGGTACGGCTTAGGGTACTGGTTCGGGGAGGGCTTCGGGTACGGCGTAGGGTATGGGATAGGGTTAGGGTTAGGGTTAGTGTTAGGGTTAGGGCTCGGCTTAGGGTATTGGTTAGGATTAGGGTACGTGTTAGGGTTAGGGTAGGGGTTAGGGTTAGGGTACGCGTTAGTGTTAGGGTAGTTATTAAAGCTATCCCACTCTCTAGATACCCCTTAGCACGTAAAGGAATATTATTTGGAGGTCCAGCCATGGAGAAGAATTTAGACACTAGGATAAGATAAGGAACACACCCATCATAAACAAATCACATTAGGATTCTCTTTTTAAGCTGTTCCTTAAAACACTAGTGCGTAGGAAATCTATTGGAGGTAGAAGCAGTCAAGGGTAGCCTAGGGTTAGGGTTAGGCTTAGGGTACAGCTTAGGGTACAGCTTAGGGTACGGGTTTGGGGAGGGCTTCGGGTACGGCTTAGGGTATGGGTTAGGGTTAGGGTTAGGGTTAGTGTTAGGGTTAGGGCTCGGCTTAGGGTATTGGTTAGGATTAGGGTACGTGTTAGGGTTAGGGTAGGGGTTAGGGTTAGGGTACGCGTTAGTGTTAGGGTAGTTATTAAACCTATCCCAATCTCTAGATACCCCTTAGCACGTAAAGGAATATTATTTGGAGGTCCAGCCATGGAGAAGAGTTTAGACACTAGGATAAGATAAGGAACACACCCATTATAAAGAAATCACATTAGGATTCTCTTTTTAAGCTGTTCCTTAAAACACTAGTGCTTAGGAAATCTATTGGAGGCAGAAGCAGTCAAGGGTAGCCTAGGGTTAGGGTTAGGCTTAGGGTACGGCTTAGGGTACGGGTTTGGGGAGGGCTTCGGGTACGGCTTAGGGTATGGGTTAGGGTTAGGGTTAGGGTTAGTGTTAGGGTTAGGGCTCGGCTTAGGGTATTGGTTAGGATTAGGGTACGTGTTAGGGTTAGGGTAGGGGTTAGGGTTAGGGTACGCGTTAGTGTTAGGGTAGTTATTAAACCTATCCCAATCTCTAGATACCCCTTAGCACGTAAAGGAATATTATTTGGAGGTCCAGCCATGGAGAAGAGTTTAGACACTAGGATAAGATAAGGAAAACACCCATTATAAAGAAATCACATTAGGATTCTCTTTTTAAGCTGTTCCTTAAAACACTAGTGCTTAGGAAATCTATTGGAGGCAGAAGCAGTCAAGGGTAGCCTAGGGTTAGGGTTAGGCTTAGGGTACGGCTTAGGGTACGGGTTCGGTGATGGCTTCGGGTACGGCGTAGGGTATGGGTTAGGGTTAGGGTTAGGGTTAGTGTTAGGGTTAGGGCTCGGTTTAGGGTATTGGTTAGGATTAGGGTACGTGTTAGGGTTAGGGTAGGGGTTAGGGTTAGGGTACGCGTTAGTGTTAGGGTAGTTATTAAAGCTATCCCACTCTCTAGATACCCCTTAGCACGTAAAGGAATATTATTTGGAGGTCCAGCCATGGAGAAGAATTTAGACACTAGGATAAGATAAGGAACACACCCATCATAAACAAATCACATTAGGATTCTCTTTTTAAGCTGTTCCTTAAAACACTAGTGCTTAGGAAATCTATTGGAGGCAGAAGCATTCAAGGGTAGCCTAGGTTTAGGTTTAGGCTTAGGGTTAGGCTTAGGGTACGGCTTAGGGTACGGGTTCGGGGAGGGCTTCTGGTACGGCGTAGGGTATGGGTTAGGGTTAGGGTTAGGATTAGTGTTAGGGTTAGGGCTCGGTTTACGGTATTGGTTAGGATTAGGGTACGTGTTAGCGATAGGGTAGGGGTTAGGGTTAGGGTACGCGTTAGTGATAGGGTAGTTATTAAACCTAACCCACTCTCTAGATACCCCTTAGCACGTAAAGGAATATTATTTGGAGGTCCAGCCATGGAGAAGAGTTTACACACTAGGATAAGATAAGGAACACACCCATTATAAAGAAATCACATTAGGATTCTCTTTTTAAGCTGTTCCTTAAAACACTAGTGCTTAGGAAATCTATTGGAGGCAGAAGCATCCAAGGGTAGCCTAGGGTTAGGGTTAGGCTTAGGGTACGGCTTAGGGTACGGGTTCGGGGAGGGCTTCTGGTATGGCGTAGGGTATGGGTTAGGGTTAGGTTTAGGGTTAGTGTTAGGGTTAGGGCTCGGTATAGGGTATTGGTTAGGATTAGGGTACGTGTTAGGGTTAGGGTAGGGTTTAGGGTTAGGGTACGCGTTAGTGTTAGGGTAGTTATTAAACCTAACCCACTCTCTAGATACCCCTTAGCACGTAAAGGAATATTATTTGGAGGTCCAGCCATGGAGAAGAGTTTAGACACTAGGATAAGATAAGGAACACACCCATTATAAAGAAATCACATTAGGATTCTCTTTTTAAGCTGTTCCTTAAAACACTAGTGATTAGAAAATCTATTGGAAGCAGAAGCAGTCAAGGGTAGCCTAGGGTTAGGGTTAGGCTTAGGGTACGGCTTAGGGTACGGCTTAGGGTACCGGTTCGGGGAGGGCTTCGGGTACGGCGTAGGGTATGGGATAGGGTTAGGGTTAGGGTTAGTGTTAGGGTTAGGGCTCGGCTTAGGGTATTGGTTAGGATTAGGGTACGTGTTAGGGTTAGGGTAGGGGTTAGGGTTAGGGTACGCGTTAGTGTTAGGGTAGTTATTAAAGCTATCCCACTCTCTAGATACCCCTTAGCACGTAAAGGAATATTATTTGGAGGTCCAGCCATGGAGAAGAATTTAGACACTAGGATAAGATAAGGAACACACCCATCATAAACAAATCACATTAGGATTCTCTTTTTAAGCTGTTCCTTAAAACACTAGTGCTTAGGAAATCTATTGGAGGCAGAAGCATTCAAGGGTAGCCTAGGTTTAGGGTTAGGCTTAGGGTTAGGCTTAGGGTACGGCTTAGGGTACGGGTTTGGGGAGGGCTTCTGGTACGGCGTAGGGTATGGGTTAGGGTTAGGGTTAGGGTTAGTGTTAGGGTTAGGGCTCGGTTTAGGGTATTGGTTAGGATTAGGGTACGTGTTAGCGATAGGGTAGGGGTTAGGGTTAGGGTACGAGTTAGTGTTAGGGTAGTTATTAAACCTAACCCACTCTCTAGATACCCCTTAGCACGTAAAGGAATATTATTTGGAGGTCCAGCCATGGAGAAGAGTTTAGACACTAGGATAAGATAAGGAACACACCCATTATAAAGAAATCACATTAGGATTCTCTTTTTAAGCTGTTCCTTAAAACACTAGTGCTTAGGAAATCTATTGGAGGCAGAAGCAGTCAAGGGTAGCCTAGGGTTAGGGTTAGGCTTAGGGTTAGGCTTAGGGTACGGCTTAGGGTACGGGTTCGGGGAGGGCTTCTGGTACGGCGTAGGGTATGGGTTAGGGTTAGGGTTAGTGTTAGGGTTAGGGCTCGGTATAGGGTATTGCTTAGGATTAGGGTACGTGTTAGGGTTAGGGTAGGGTTTAGGGTTAGGGTACGCGTTAGTGTTAGGGTAGTTATTAAACCTAACCCACTCTCTAGATACCCCTTAGCACGTAAAGGAATATTATTTGGAGGTCCAGCCATGGAGAAGAGTTTAGACACTAGGATAAGATAAGGAACACACCCATTATAAATAAATCACATTAGGATTCTCTTTTTAAGCTGTTCCTTAAAACACTAGTGCTTAGAAAATCTATTGGAGGCAGAAGCAGTCAAGGGTAGCCTAGGGTTAGGGTTAGGCTTAGGGTACGGCTTAGGGTACGGCTTAGGGTACGGGTTTGGGGAGGGCTTCGGGTACGGCTTAGGGTATGGGTTAGGGTTAGGGTTAGGGTTAGTGTTAGGGTTAGGGCTCGGCTTAGGGTATTGGTTAGGATTAGGGTACGTGTTAGGGTTAGGGTAGGGGTTAGGGTTAGGGTACGCGTTAGTGTTAGGGTAGTTATTAAACCTATCCCAATCTCTAGATACCCCTTAGCACGTAAAGGAATATTATTTGGAGGTCCAGCCATGGAGAAGAGTTTAGACACTAGGATAAGATAAGGAACACACCCATTATAAAGAAATCACATTAGGATTCTCTTTTTAAGCTGTTCCTTAAAACACTAGTGCTTAGGAAATCTATTGGAGGCAGAAGCAGTCAAGGGTAGCCTAGGGTTAGGGTTAGGCTTAGGGTTAGGCTTAGGGTACGGCTTAGGGTACGGGTTCGGGGAGGGCTTCTGGTACGGCGTAGGGTATGGGTTAGGGTTAGGGTTAGTGTTAGGGTTAGGGCTCGGTATAGGGTATTGCTTAGGATTAGGGTACGTGTTAGGGTTAGGGTAGGGTTTAGGGTTAGGGTACGCGTTAGTGTTAGGGTAGTTATTAAACCTAACCCACTCTCTAGATACCCCTTAGCACGTAAAGGAATATTATTTGGAGGTCCAGCCATGGAGAAGAGTTTAGACACTAGGATAAGATAAGGAACACACCCATTATAAATAAATCACATTAGGATTCTCTTTTTAAGCTGTTCCTTAAAACACTAGTGCTTAGAAAATCTATTGGAGGCAGAAGCAGTCAAGGGTAGCCTAGGGTTAGGGTTAGGCTTAGGGTACGGCTTAGGGTACGGCTTAGGGTACCGGTTCGGGGAGGGCTTCGGGTACGGCGTAGGGTATGGGTTAGGGTTAGGGTTAGGGTTAGTGTTAGGGTTAGGGCTCGGCTTAGGGTATTGGTTAGGATTAGGGTACGTGTTAGGGTTAGGGTAGGGGTTAGGGTTAGGGTACGCGTTAGTGTTAGGGTAGTTATTAAACCTATCCCAATCTCTAGATACCCCTTAGCACGTAAAGGAATATTATTTGGAGGTCCAGCCATGGAGAAGAGTTTAGACACTAGGATAAGATAAGGAACACACCCATTATAAAGAAATCACATTAGGATTCTCTTTTTAAGCTGTTCCTTAAAACACTAGTGCTTAGGAAATCTATTGGAGGCAGAAGCAGTCAAGGGTAGCCTAGGGTTAGGGTTAGGCTTAGGGTACGGCTTAGGGTACGGCTTAGGGTACGGGTTTGGGGAGGGCTTCGGGTACGGCTTAGGGTATGGGTTAGGGTTAGGGTTAGGGTTAGTGTTAGGGTTAGGGCTCGGCTTAGGGTATTGGTTAGGATTAGGGTACGTGTTAGGGTTAGGGTAGGGGTTAGGGTTAGGGTACGCGTTAGTGTTAGGGTAGTTATTAAACCTATCCCAATCTCTAGATACCCCTTAGCACGTAAAGGAATATTATTTGGAGGTCCAGCCATGGAGAAGAGTTTAGACACTAGGATAAGATAAGGAACACACCCATTATAAAGAAATCACATTAGGATTCTCTTTTTAAGCTGTTCCTTAAAACACTAGTGCTTAGGAAATCTATTGGAGGCAGAAGCAGTCAAGGGTAGCCTAGGGTTAGGGTTAGGCTTAGGGTTAGGCTTAGGGTACGGCTTAGGGTACGGGTTCGGGGAGGGCTTCTGGTACGGCGTAGGGTATGGGTTAGGGTTAGGGTTAGTGTTAGGGTTAGGGCTCGGTATAGGGTATTGCTTAGGATTAGGGTACGTGTTAGGGTTAGGGTAGGGTTTAGGGTTAGGGTACGCGTTAGTGTTAGGGTAGTTATTAAACCTAACCCACTCTCTAGATACCCCTTAGCACGTAAAGGAATATTATTTGGAGGTCCAGCCATGGAGAAGAGTTTAGACACTAGGATAAGATAAGGAACACACCCATTATAAATAAATCACATTAGGATTCTCTTTTTAAGCTGTTCCTTAAAACACTAGTGCTTAGAAAATCTATTGGAGGCAGAAGCAGTCAAGGGTAGCCTAGGGTTAGGGTTAGGCTTAGGGTACGGCTTAGGGTACGGATTAGGGTACCGGTTCGGGGAGGGCTTCGGGTACGGCGTAGGGTATGGGTTAGGGTTAGGGTTAGGGTTAGTGTTAGGGTTAGGGCTCGGTTTAGGGTATTGGTTAGGATTAGGGTACGTGTTAGGGTTAGGGTAGTGGTTAGGGTTAGGGTACGCGTTAGTGTTAGGGTAGTTATTAAACCTATCCCAGTCTCTAGATACCCCTTAGCACGTAAAGGAATATTATTTGGAGGTCCAGCCATGGAGAAGAGTTTAGACACTAGGATAAGATAAGGAACACACCCATTATAAAGAAATCACAATAGGATTCTCTTTTTAAGCTGTTCCTTAAAACACTAGTGCGTAGGAAATCTATTGGAGGTAGAAGCAGTCAAGGGTAGCCTAGGGTTAGGGTTAGGCTTAGGGTACAGCTTAGGGTACAGCTTAGGGTACGGGTTTGGGGAGGGCTTCGGGTACGGCTTAGGGTATGGGTTAGGGTTAGGGTTAGGGTTAGTGTTAGGGTTAGGGCTCGGCTTAGGGTATTGGTTAGGATTAGGGTACGTGTTAGGGTTAGGGTAGGGGTTAGGGTTAGGGTACGCGTTAGTGTTAGGGTAGTTATTAAACCTATCCCAATCTCTAGATACCCCTTAGCACGTAAAGGAATATTATTTGGAGGTCCAGCCATGGAGAAGAGTTTAGACACTAGGATAAGATAAGGAACACACCCATTATAAAGAAATCACATTAGGATTCTCTTTTTAAGCTGTTCCTTAAAACACTAGTGCTTAGGAAATCTATTGGAGGCAGAAGCAGTCAAGGGTAGCCTAGGGTTAGGGTTAGGCTTAGGGTACGGCTTAGGGTACGGGTTTGGGGAGGGCTTCGGGTACGGCTTAGGGTATGGGTTAGGGTTAGGGTTAGGGTTAGTGTTAGGGTTAGGGCTCGGCTTAGGGTATTGGTTAGGATTAGGGTACGTGTTAGGGTTAGGGTAGGGGTTAGGGTTAGGGTACGCGTTAGTGTTAGGGTAGTTATTAAACCTATCCCAATCTCTAGATACCCCTTAGCACGTAAAGGAATATTATTTGGAGGTCCAGCCATGGAGAAGAGTTTAGACACTAGGATAAGATAAGGAACACACCCATTATAAAGAAATCACATTAGGATTCTCTTTTTAAGCTGTTCCTTAAAACACTAGTGCTTAGGAAATCTATTGGAGGCAGAAGCAGTCCAGGGTAGCCTAGGGTTAGGGTTAGGCTTAGGGTACGGCTTAGGGTACGGGTTCGGTGATGGCTTCGGGTACGGCGTAGGGTATGGGTTAGGGTTAGGGTTAGGGTTAGTGTTAGGGTTAGGGCTCGGTTTAGGGTATTGGTTAGGATTAGGGTACGTGTTAGGGTTAGGGTAGGGGTTAGGGTTAGGGTACGCGTTAGTGTTAGGGTAGTTATTAAAGCTATCCCACTCTCTAGATACCCCTTAGCACGTAAAGGAATATTATTTGGAGGTCCAGCCATGGAGAAGAATTTAGACACTAGGATAAGATAAGGAACACACCCATCATAAACAAATCACATTAGGATTATCTTTTTAAGCTGTTCCTTAAAACACTAGTGCTTAGGAAATCTATTGGAGGCAGAAGCATTCAAGGGTAGCCTAGGTTTAGGGTTAGGCTTAGGGTTAGGCTTAGGGTACGGCTTAGGGTACGGGTTCGGGGAGGGCTTCTGGTACGGCGTAGGGTATGGGTTAGGGTTAGGGTTAGGATTAGTGTTAGGGTTAGGGCTCGGTTTACGGTATTGGTTAGGATTAGGGTACGTGTTAGCGATAGGGTAGGGGTTAGGGTTAGGGTACGCGTTAGTGATAGGGTAGTTATTAAACCTAACCCACTCTCTAGATACCCCTTAGCACGTAAAGGAATATTATTTGGAGGTCCAGCCATGGAGAAGAGTTTACACACTAGGATAAGATAAGGAACACACCCATTATAAAGAAATCACATTAGGATTCTCTTTTTAAGCTGTTCCTTAAAACACTAGTGCTTAGGAAATCTATTGGAGGCAGAAGAAGTCAAGGGTAGCCTAGGGTTAGGGTTAGGCTTAGGGTACGGCTTAGGGTAAGGCTTAGGGTACTGGTTCGGTGAGGGCTTCGGGTACGGCGTAGGGTATGGGTTAGGGTTAGGGTTAGGGTTAGTGTTAGGGTTAGGGCTCGGTTTAGTGTACGGGTTAGGATTAGGGTAGGGGATAGGGTTAGGGTACGCGTTAGGGTTAGGGTAGTTATTAAACCTATCCCACTCTCTAGATACCCCTTAGCACGTAAAGGAATATTATTTGGGTCTCCAGCCATGGAGAAGAGTTTAGACACTAGGATAAGATAAGGAACACACCCATTATAAAGAAATCACAATAAGATTCTCTTTTTAAGCTGTTCCTTAAAACACAATGCTTAGGAAATCTATTGGAGGCAGAAGCAGTCAAGGGTAGCCTAGGGTTAGGGTTAGGCTTAGGGTACGGCTTAGGGTACGGCTTAGGTTACCGGTTCGGGGAGGGCTTCGGGTACGGCGTAGGGTATGGGTTAGGGTTAGTGTTATGGTTAGGGCTCGGCTTAGGGTATTAGTTAGGATTAGGGTACGTGTTAGGGTTAGGGTAGGGGTTAGGGTTAGGGTACGCGTTAGTGTTAGGGTAGTTATTAAAGCTATCCCACTCTCTAGATACCCCTTAGCACGTAAAGGAATATTATTTGGAGGTCCAGCCATGGAGAAGAATTTAGACACTAGGATAAGATAAGGAACACACCCATCATAAACAAATCACATTAGGATTCTCTTTTTAAGCTGTTCCTTAAAACACTAGTGCTTAGGAAATCTATTGGAGGCAGAAGCATTCAAGGGTAGCCTAGGTTTAGGGTTAGGCTTAGGGTTAGGCTTAGGGTACGGCTTAGGGTACGGGTTCGGGGAGGGCTTCTGGTACGGCGTAGGGTATGGGTTAGGGATAGGGTTAGGGTTAGTGTTAGGGTTAGGGCTCGGTTTAGGGTATTGGTTAGGATTAGGGTACGTGTTAGCGATAGGGTAGGGGTTAGGGTTAGGGTACGCGTTAGTGTTAGGGTAGTTATTAAACCTAACCCACTCTCTAGATACCCCTTAGCACGTAAAGGAATATTATTTGGAGGTCCAGCCATGGAGAAGAGTTTAGACACTAGGATAAGATAAGGAACACACCCATTATAAAGAAATCACATTAGGATTCTCTTTTTAAGCTGTTCCTTAAAACACTAGTGCTTAGGAAATCTATTGGAGGCAGAAGCAGTCAAGGGTAGCCTAGGGTTAGGGTTAGGCTTAGGGTTAGGCTTAGGGTACGGCTTAGGGTACGGGTTCGGGGAGGGCTTCTGGTACGGCGTAGGGTATGGGTTAGGGTTAGGGTTAGTGTTAGGGTTAGGGCTCGGTATAGGGTATTGCTTAGGATTAGGGTACGTGTTAGGGTTAGGGTAGGGTTTAGGGTTAGGGTACGCGTTAGTGTTAGGGTAGTTATTAAACCTAACCCACTCTCTAGATACCCCTTAGCACGTAAAGGAATATTATTTGGAGGTCCAGCCATGGAGAAGAGTTTAGACACTAGGATAAGATAAGGAACACACCCATTATAAATAAATCACATTACGATTCTCTTTTTAAGCTGTTCCTTAAAACACTAGTGCTTAGAAAATCTATTGGAGGCAGAAGCAGTCAAGGGTAGCCTAGGGTTAGGGTTAGGCTTAGGGTACGGCTTAGGGTACGGCTTAGGGTACCGGTTCGGGGAGGGCTTCGGGTACGGCGTAGGGTATGGGTTAGGGTTAGGGTTAGGGTTAGTGTTAGGGTTAGGGCTCGGTTTAGGGTATTGGTTAGGATTAGGGTACGTGTTAGGGTTAGGGTAGTGGTTAGGGTTAGGGTACGCGTTAGTGTTAGGGTAGTTATTAAACCTATCCCAGTCTCTAGATACCCCTTAGCACGTAAAGGAATATTATTTGGAGGTCCAGCCATGGAGAAGAGTTTAGACACTAGGATAAGATAAGGAACACACCCATTATAAAGAAATCACAATAGGATTCTCTTTTTAAGCTGTTCCTTAAAACACTAGTGCGTAGGAAATCTATTGGAGGCAGAAGCAGTCAAGGGTAGCCTAGGGTTAGGGTTAGGCTTAGGGTACAGCTTAGGGTACAGCTTAGGGTACGGGTTTGGGGAGGGCTTCGGGTACGGCTTAGGGTATGGGTTAGGGTTAGGGTTAGGGTTAGTGTTAGGGTTAGGGCTCGGCTTAGGGTATTGGTTAGGATTAGGGTACGTGTTAGGGTTAGGGTAGGGGTTAGGGTTAGGGTACGCGTTAGTGTTAGGGTAGTTATTAAACCTATCCCAATCTCTAGATACCCCTTAGCACGTAAAGGAATATTATTTGGAGGTCCAGCCATGGAGAAGAGTTTAGACACTAGGATAAGATAAGGAACACACCCATTATAAAGAAATCACATTAGGATTCTCTTTTTAAGCTGTTCCTTAAAACACTAGTGCTTAGGAAATCTATTGGAGGCAGAAGCAGTCAAGGGTAGCCTAGGGTTAGGGTTAGGCTTAGGGTACGGCTTAGGGTACGGCTTAGGGTACGGGTTTGGGGAGGGCTTCGGGTACGGCTTAGGGTATGGGTTAGGGTTAGGGTTAGGGTTAGTGTTAGGGTTAGGGCTCGGCTTAGGGTATTGGTTAGGATTAGGGTACGTGTTAGGGTTAGGGTAGGGGTTAGGGTTAGGGTACGCATTAGTGTTAGGGTAGTTATTCAACCTATCCCAATCTCTAGATACCCCTTAGCACGTAAAGGAATATTATTTGGAGGTCCAGCCATGGAGAAGAGTTTAGACACTAGGATAAGATAAGGAACACACCCATTATAAAGAAATCACATTAGGATTCTCTTTTTAAGCTGTTCCTTAAAACACTAGTGCTTAGGAAATCTATTGGAGGCAGAAGCAGTCAAGGGTAGCCTAGGGTTAGGGTTAGGCTTAGGGTTAGGCTTAGGGTACGGCTTAGGGTACGGGTTCGGGGAGGGCTTCTGGTACGGCGTAGGGTATGGGTTAGGGTTAGGGTTAGTGTTAGGGTTAGGGCTCGGTATAGGGTATTGCTTAGGATTAGGGTACGTGTTAGGGTTAGGGTAGGGTTTAGGGTTAGGGTACGCGTTAGTGTTAGGGTAGTTATTAAACCTAACCCACTCTCTAGATACCCCTTAGCACGTAAAGGAATATTATTTGGAGGTCCAGCCATGGAGAAGAGTTTAGACACTAGGATAAGATAAGGAACACACCCATTATAAATAAATCACATTAGGATTCTCTTTTTAAGCTGTTCCTTAAAACACTAGTGCTTAGAAAATCTATTGGAGGCAGAAGCAGTCAAGGGTAACCTAGGGTTAGGGTTAGGCTTAGGGTACGGCTTAGGGTACGGCTTAGGGTACCGGTTCGGGGAGGGCTTCGGGTACGGCGTAGGGTATGGGTTAGGGTTAGGGTTAGGGTTAGTGTTAGGGTTAGGGCTCGGTTTAGGGTATTGGTTAGGATTAGGGTACATGTTAGGGTTAGGGTAGTGGTTAGGGTTAGGGTACGCGTTATTGTTAGGGTAGTTATTAAACCTATCCCAGTCTCTAGATACCCCTTAGCACGTAAAGGAATATTATTTGGAGGTCCAGCCATGGAGAAGAGTTTAGACACTAGGATAAGATAAGGAACACACCCATTATAAAGAAATCACAATAGGATTCTCTTTTTAAGCTGTTCCTTAAAACACTAGTGCGTAGGAAATCTATTGGAGGCAGAAGCAGTCAAGGGTAGCCTAGGGTTAGGGTTAGGCTTAGTGTACAGCTTAGGGTACAGCTTAGGGTACGGGTTTGGGGAGGGCTTCGGGTACGGCTTAGGGTATGGGTTAGGGTTAGGGTTAGGGTTAGTGTTAGGGTTAGGGCTCGGCTTAGGGTATTGGTTAGGATTAGGGTACGTGTTAGGGTTAGGGTACGCGTTAGTGTTAGGGTAGTTATTAAACCTATCCCAATCTCTAGATACCCCTTAGCACATAAAGGAATATTATTTGGAGGTCCAGCCATGGAGAAGAGTTTAGACACTAGGATAAGATAAGGAACACACCCATTATAAAGAAATCACATTAGGATTCTCTTTTTAAGCTGTTCCTTAAAACACTAGTGCTTAGGAAATCTATTGGAGGCAGAAGCAGTCAAGGGTAGCCTAGGGTTAGGGTTAGGCTTAGGGTACGGCTTAGGGTACGGGTTTGGGGAGGGCTTCGGGTACGGCTTAGGGTATGGGTTAGGGTTAGGGTTAGGGTTAGTGTTAGGGTTAGGGCTCGGCTTAGGGTATTGGTTAGGATTAGGGTACGTGTTAGGGTTAGGGTAGGGGTTAGGGTTAGGGTACGCATTAGTGTTAGGGTAGTTATTAAACCTATCCCAATCTCTAGATACCCCTTAGCACGTAAAGGAATATTATTTGGAGGTCCAGCCATGGAGAAGAGTTTAGACACTAGGATAAGATAAGGAACACACCCATTATAAAGAAATCACATTAGGATTCTCTTTTTAAGCTGTTCCTTAAAACACTAGTGCTTAGGAAATCTATTGGAGGCAGAAGCAGTCAAGGGTAGCCTAGGGTTAGGGTTAGGCTTAGGGTACGGCTTAGTGTACGGGTTCGGTGATGGCTTCGGGTACGGCGTAGGGTATGGGTTAGGGTTAGGGTTAGGGTTAGTGTTAGGGTTAGGGCTCGGTTTAGGGTATTGGTTAGGATTAGGGTACGTGTTAGGGTTAGGGTAGGGGTTAGGGTTAGGGTACGCGTTAGTGTTAGGGTAGTTATTAAAGCTATCCCACTCTCTAGATACCCCTTAGCACGTAAAGGAATATTATTTGGAGGTCCAGCCATGGAGAAGAATTTAGACACTAGGATAAGATAAGGAACACACCCATCATAAACAAATCACATTAGGATTCTCTTTTTAAGCTGTTCCTTAAAACACTAGTGCTTAGGAAATCTATTGGAGGCAGAAGCATTCAAGGGTAGCCTAGGTTTAGGGTTAGGCTTAGGGTTAGGCTTAGGGTACGGCTTAGGGTACGGGTTCGGGGAGGGCTTCTGGTACGGCGTAGGGTATGGGTTAGGGTTAGGGTTAGGATTAGTGTTAGGGTTAGGGCTCGGTTTACGGTATTGGTTAGGATTAGGGTACGTGTTAGCGATAGGGTAGGGGTTAGGGTTAGGGTACGCGTTAGTGATAGGGTAGTTATTAAACCTAACCCACTCTCTAGATACCCCTTAGCACGTAAAGGAATATTATTTGGAGGTCCAGCCATGGAGAAGAGTTTACACACTAGGATAAGATAAGGAACACACCCATTATAAAGAAATCACATTAGGATTCTCTTTTTAAGCTGTTCCTTAAAACACTAGTGCTTAGGAAATCTATTGGAGGCAGAAGAAGTCAAGGGTAGCCTAGGGTTAGGGTTAGGCTTAGGGTACGGCTTAGGGTAAGGCTTAGGGTACTGGTTCGGTGAGGGCTTCGGGTACGGCGTAGGGTATGGGTTAGGGTTAGGGTTAGGGTTAGTGTTAGGGTTAGGGCTCGGTTTAGTGTACGGGTTAGGATTAGGGTAGGGGATAGGGTTAGGGTACGCGTTAGGGTTAGGGTAGTTATTAAACCTATCCCACTCTCTAGATACCCCTTAGCACGTAAAGGAATATTATTTGGGTCTCCAGCCATGGAGAAGAGTTTAGACACTAGGATAAGATAAGGAACACACCCATTATAAAGAAATCACAATAAGATTCTCTTTTTAAGCTGTTCCTTAAAACACAATGCTTAGGAAATCTATTGGAGGCAGAAGCAGTCAAGGGTAGCCTAGGGTTAGGGTTAGGCTTAGGGTACGGCTTAGGGTACGGCTTAGGGTACCGGTTCGGGGAGGGCTTCGGGTACGGCATAGGGTATGGGATAGGGTTAGGGTTAGGGTTAGTGTTAGGGTTAGGGCTCGGCTTAGGGTATTGGTTAGGATTAGGGTACGTGTTAGGGTTAGGGTAGGGGTTAGGTTTAGGGTACGCGTTAGTGTTAGGGTAGTTATTAAACCTATCCCAGTCTCTAGATACCCCTTAGCACGTAAAGGATTATTATTTGGAGGTCCAGCCATGGAGAAGAGTTTAGACACTAGGATAAGATAAGGAACACACCCATTATAAAGAAATCACATTAGGATTCTCTTTTTAAGCTGTTCCTTAAAACACTAGTGCTTAGGAAATCTATTGGAGGCAGAAGCAGTCAAGGGTAGCCTAGGGTTAGGGTTAGGCTTAGGGTACGGCTTAGGGTACGGGTTCGGGGATGGCTTCGGGTACGGCGTAGGGTATGGGTTAGGGTTAGTGTTAGGGTTAGGGCTCGGTTTAGGGTATTGGTTAGGATTAGGGTACGTGTTAGGGTTAGGGTAGGGGTTAGGGTTAGGGTACGCGTTAGTGTTAGGGTAGTTATTAAAGCTATCCCACTCTCTAGATACCCCTTAGCACGTAAAGGAATATTATTTGGAGGTCCAGCCATGGAGAAGAATTTAGACACTAGGATAAGATAAGGAACACACCCATCATAAACAAATCACATTAGGATTCTCTTTTTAAGCTGTTCCTTAAAACACTAGTGCTTAGGAAATCTATTGGAGGCAGAAGCATTCAAGGGTAGCCTAGGTTTAGGGTTAGGCTTAGGGTTAGGCTTAGGGTACGGCTTAGGGTACGGGTTCGGGGAGGGCTTCTGGTACGGCGTAGGGTATGGGTTAGGGTTAGGGTTAGGGTTAGTGTTAGGGTTAGGGCTCGGTTTAGGGTATTGGTTAGGATTAGGGTACGTGTTAGCGATAGGGTAGGGGTTAGGGTTAGGGTACGCGTTAGTGTTAGGGTAGTTATTAAACCTAACCCACTCTCTAGATACCCCTTAGCACGTAAAGGAATATTATTTGGAGGTCCAGCCATGGAGAAGAGTTTAGACACTAGGATAAGATAAGGAACACACCCATTATAAAGAAATCACATTAGGATTCTCTTTTTAAGCTGTTCCTTAAAACACTAGTGCTTAGGAAATCTATTGGAGGCAGAAGCAGTCAAGGGTAGCCTAGGGTTAGGGTTAGGCTTAGGGTTAGGCTTAGGGTACGGCTTAGGGTACGGGTTCGGGGAGGGCTTCTGGTACGGCGTAGGGTATGGGTTAGGGTTAGGGTTAGTGTTAGGGTTAGGGCTCGGTATAGGGTATTGCTTAGGATTAGGGTACGTGTTAGGGTTAGGGTAGGGTTTAGGGTTAGGGTACGCGTTAGTGTTAGGGTAGTTATTAAACCTAACCCACTCTCTAGATACCCCTTAGCACGTAAAGGAATATTATTTGGAGGTCCAGCCATGGAGAAGAGTTTAGACACTAGGATAAGATAAGGAACACACCCATTATAAATAAATCACATTAGGATTCTCTTTTTAAGCTGTTCCTTAAAACACTAGTGCTTAGAAAATCTATTGGAGGCAGAAGCAGTCAAGGGTAGCCTAGGGTTAGGGTTAGGCTTAGGGTACGGCTTAGGGTACGGCTTAGGGTACCGGTTCGGGGAGGGCTTCGGGTACGGCGTAGGGTATGGGTTAGGGTTAGGGTTAGGGTTAGTGTTAGGGTTAGGGCTCGGTTTAGGGTATTGGTTAGGATTAGGGTACGTGTTAGGGTTAGGGTAGTGGTTAGGGTTAGGGTACGCGTTAGTGTTAGGGTAGTTATTAAACCTATCCCAGTCTCTAGATACCCCTTAGCACGTAAAGGTATATTATTTGGAGGTCCAGCCATGGAGAAGAGTTTAGACACTAGGATAAGATAAGGAACACACCCATTATAAAGAAATCACATTAGGATTCTCTTTTTAAGCTGTTCCTTAAAACACTAGTGCGTAGGAAATCTATTGGAGGCAGAAGCAGTCAAGGGTAGCCTAGGGTTAGGGTTAGGCTTAGGGTACAGCTTAGGGTACAGCTTAGGGTACGGGTTTGGGGAGGGCTTCGGGTACGGCTTATGTTATGGGTTAGGGTTAGGGTTAGGGTTAGTGTTAGGGTTAGGGCTCGG
Organism: Balaenoptera physalus; assembly: GCF_965194825.1. Classification (NCBI taxonomy): domain Eukaryota; kingdom Metazoa; phylum Chordata; class Mammalia; order Artiodactyla; family Balaenopteridae; genus Balaenoptera; species Balaenoptera physalus. The sequence continues at coordinate 150,618,571 of NC_138903.1, forward strand.
CTTAGGGTATTGGTTAGGATTAGGGTACGTGTTAGGGTTAGGGTAGGGGTTAGGGTTAGGGTACGCGTTAGTGTTAGGGTAGTTATTAAACCTATCCCAATCTCTAGATACCCCTTAGCACGTAAAGGAATATTATTTGGAGGTCCAGCCATGGAGAAGAGTTTAGACACTAGGATAAGATAAGGAACACACCCATTATAAAGAAATCACATTAGGATTCTCTTTTTAAGGTGTTCCTTAAAACACTAGTGCTTAGGAAATCTATTGGAGGCAGAAGCAGTCAAGGGTAGCCTAGGGTTAGGGTTAGGCTTAGGGTACGGCTTAGGGTACGGCTTAGGGTACGGGTTTGGGGAGGGCTTCGGGTACGGCTTAGGGTATGGGTTAGGGTTAGGGTTAGGGTTATTGTTAGGGTTAGGGCTCGGCTTAGGGTATTGTTTAGGATTAGGGTACGTGTTAGGGTTAGGGTAGGGGTTAGGGTTAGGGTACGCGTTAGTGTTAGGGTAGTTATTAAACCTATCCCAATCTCTAGATACCCCTTAGCACGTAAAGGAATATTATTTGGAGGTCCAGCCATGGAGAAGAGTTTAGACACTAGGATAAGATAAGGAACACACCCATTATAAAGAAATCACATTAGGATTCTCTTTTTAAGCTGTTCCTTAAAACACTAGTGCTTAGGAAATCTATTGGAGGCAGAAGCAGTCAAGGGTAGCCTAGGGTTAGGGTTAGGCTTAGGGTTAGGCTTAGGGTACGGGTTCGGGGATGGCTTCGGGTACGGCGTAGGGTATGGGTTAGGGTTAGGGTTAGGGATAGTGTTAGGGTTAGGGCTCGGTTTAGGGTATTGGTTAGGATTAGGGTACGTGTTAGGGTTAGGGTAGGGGTTAGGGTTAGGGTACGCGTTAGTGTTAGGGTAGTTATTAAAGCTATCCCACTCTCTAGATACCCCTTAGCACGTAAAGGAATATTATTTGGAGGTCCAGCCATGGAGAAGAATTTAGACACTAGGATAAGATAAGGAACACACCCATCATAAACAAATCACATTAGGATTCTCTTTTTAAGCTCTTCCTTAAAACACTAGTGCTTAGGAAATCTATTGGAGGCAGAAGCATTCAAGGGTAGCCTAGGTTTAGGGTTAGGCTTAGGGTTAGGCTTAGGGTACGGCTTAGGGTACGGGTTCGGGGAGGGCTTCTGGTACGGCGTAGGGTATGGGTTAGGGTTAGGGTTAGGGTTAGTGTTAGGGTTAGGGCTCGGTTTACGGTATTGGTTAGGATTAGGGTACGTGTTAGCGATAGGGTAGGGGTTAGGGTTAGGGTACGCGTTAGTGATAGGGTAGTTATTAAACCTAACCCACTCTCTAGATACCCCTTAGCACGTAAAGGAATATTATTTGGAGGTCCAGCCATGGAGAAGAGTTTACACACTAGGATAAGATAAGGAACACACCCATTATAAAGAAATCACATTAGGATTCTCTTTTTAAGCTGTTCCTTAAAACACTAGTGCTTAGGAAATCTATTGGAGGCAGAAGCAGTCAAGGGTAGCCTAGGGTTAGGGTTAGGCTTAGGGTTAGGCTTAGGGTACGGCTTAGGGTACGGGTTCGGGGATGGCTTCGGGTACGGCGTAGGGTATGGGTTAGGGTTAGTGTTAGGGTTAGGGCTCGGTTTAGGGTATTGGTTAGGATTAGGGTACGTGTTAGGGTTAGGGTAGTGGTTAGGGTTAGGGTACGCGTTAGTGTTAGGGTAGTTATTAAAGCTATCCCACTCTCTAGATACCCCTTAGCACGTAAAGGAATATTATTTGGAGGTCCAGCCATGGAGAAGAATTTAGACACTAGGATAAGATAAGGAATACACCCATCATAAACAAATCACATTAGGATTCTCTTTTTAAGCTGTTCCTTAAAACACTAGTGCTTAGGAAATCTATTGGAGGCAGAAGCATTCAAGGGTAGCCTAGGTTTAGGGTTAGGCTTAGGGTTAGGCTTAGGGTACGGCTTAGGGTACGGGTTCGGGGAGGGCTTCTGGTACGGCGTAGGGTATGGGTTAGGGTTAGGGTTAGGGTTAGTGTTAGGGTTAGGGCTCGGTTTAGGGTATTGGTTAGGATTAGGGTACGTGTTAGCGATAGGGTAGGGGTTAGGGTTAGGGTACGCGTTAGTGTTAGGGTAGTTATTAAACCTAACCCACTCTCTAGATACCCCTTAGCACGTAAAGGAATATTATTTGGAGGTCCAGCCATGGAGAAGAGTTTAGACACTAGGATAAGATAAGGAACACACCCATTATAAAGAAATCACATTAGGATTCTCTTTTTAAGCTGTTCCTTAAAACACTAGTGCTTAGGAAATCTATTGGAGGCAGAAGCAGTCAAGGGTAGCCTAGGGTTAGGGTTAGGCTTAGGGTTAGGCTTAGGGTACGGCTTAGGGTACGGGTTCGGGGAGGGCTTCTGGTACGGCGTAGGGTATGGGTTAGGGTTAGGGTTAGTGTTAGGGTTAGGGCTCGGTATAGGGTATTGCTTAGGATTAGGGTACGTGTTAGGGTTAGGGTAGGGTTTAGGGTTAGGGTACGCGTTAGTGTTAGGGTAGTTATTAAACCTAACCCACTCTCTAGATACCCCTTAGCACGTAAAGGAATATTATTTGGAGGTCCAGCCATGGAGAAGAGTTTAGACACTAGGATAAGATAAGGAACACACCCATTATAAATAAATCACATTAGGATTCTCTTTTTAAGCTGTTCCTTAAAACACTAGTGCTTAGAAAATCTTTTGGAGGCAGAAGCAGTCAAGGGTAGCCTAGGGTTAGGGTTAGGCTTAGGGTACGGCTTAGGGTACGGCTTATGGTACCGGTTCGGGGAGGGCTTCGGGTACGGCGTAGGGTATGGGTTAGGGTTAGGGTTAGGGTTAGTGTTAGGGTTAGGGCTCGGTTTAGGGTATTGGTTAGGATTAGGGTACGTGTTAGGGTTAGGGTAGTGGTTAGGGTTAGGGTACGCGTTAGTGTTAGGGTAGTTATTAAACCTATCCCAGTCTCTAGATACCCCTTAGCACGTAAAGGAATATTATTTGGAGGTCCAGCCATGGAGAAGAGTTTAGACACTAGGATAAGATAAGGAACACACCCATTATAAAGAAATCACATTAGGATTCTCTTTTTAAGCTGTTCCTTAAAACACTAGTGCGTAGGAAATCTATTGGAGGCAGAAGCAGTCAAGGGTAGCCTAGGGTTAGGGTTAGGCTTAGGGTACAGCTTAGGGTACAGCTTAGGGTACGGGTTTGGGGAGGGCTTCGGGTACGGCTTAGGGTATGGGTTAGGGTTAGGGTTAGGGTTAGTGTTAGGGTTAGGGCTCGGCTTAGGGTATTGGTTAGGATTAGGGTACGTGTTAGGGTTAGGGTAGGGGTTAGGGTTAGGGTACGCGTTAGTGTTAGGGTAGTTATTAAACCTATCCCAATCTCTAGATACCCCTTAGCACGTAAAGGAATATTATTTGGAGGTCCAGCCATGGAGAAGAGTTTAGACACTAGGATAAGATAAGGAACACACCCATTATAAATAAATCACATTAGGATTCTCTTTTTAAGCTGTTCCTTAAAACACTAGTGCTTAGAAAATCTATTGGAGGCAGAAGCAGTCAAGGGTAGCCTAGGGTTAGGGTTAGGCTTAGGGTACGGCTTAGGGTACGGATTAGGGTACCGGTTCGGGGAGGGCTTCGGGTACGGCGTAGGGTATGGGTTAGGGTTAGGGTTAGGGTTAGTGTTAGGGTTAGGGCTCGGTTTAGGGTATTGGTTAGGATTAGGGTACGTGTTAGGGTTAGGGTAGTGGTTAGGGTTAGGGTACGCGTTAGTGTTAGGGTAGTTATTAAACCTATCCCAGTCTCTAGATACCCCTTAGCACGTAAAGGAATATTATTTGGAGGTCCAGCCATGGAGAAGAGTTTAGACACTAGGATAAGATAAGGAACACACCCATTATAAAGAAATCACAATAGGATTCTCTTTTTAAGCTGTTCCTTAAAACACTAGTGCGTAGGAAATCTATTGGAGGTAGAAGCAGTCAAGGGTAGCCTAGGGTTAGGGTTAGGCTTAGGGTACAGCTTAGGGTACAGCTTAGGGTACGGGTTTGGGGAGGGCTTCGGGTACGGCTTAGGGTATGGGTTAGGGTTAGGGTTAGTGTTAGTGTTAGGGTTAGGGCTCGGCTTAGGGTATTGGTTAGGATTAGGGTACGTGTTAGGGTTAGGGTAGGGGTTAGGGTTAGGGTACGCGTTAGTGTTAGGGTAGTTATTAAACCTATCCCAATCTCTAGATACCCCTTAGCACGTAAAGGAATATTATTTGGAGGTCCAGCCATGGAGAAGAGTTTAGACACTAGGATAAGATAAGGAACACACCCATTATAAAGAAATCACATTAGGATTCTCTTTTTAAGCTGTTCCTTAAAACACTAGTGCTTAGGAAATCAATTGGAGGCAGAAGCAGTCAAGGGTAGCCTAGGGTTAGGGTTAGGCTTAGGGTACGGCTTAGGGTACGGGTTTGGGGAGGGCTTCGGGTACGGCTTAGGGTATGGGTTAGGGTTAGGGTTAGGGTTAGTGTTAGGGTTAGGGCTCGGCTTAGGGTATTGGTTAGGATTAGGGTACGTGTTAGGGTTAGGGTAGGGGTTAGGGTTAGGGTACGCGTTAGTGTTAGGGTAGTTATTAAACCTATCCCAATCTCTAGATACCCCTTAGCACGTAAAGGAATATTATTTGGAGGTCCAGCCATGGAGAAGAGTTTAGACACTAGGATAAGATAAGGAACACACCCATTATAAAGAAATCACATTAGGATTCTCTTTTTAAGCTGTTCCTTAAAACACTAGTGCTTAGGAAATCTATTGGAGGCAGAAGCAGTCAAGGGTAGCCTAGGGTTAGGGTTAGGCTTAGGGTACGGCTTAGGGTACGGGTTCGGTGATGGCTTCGGGTACGGCGTAGGGTATGGGTTAGGGTTAGGGTTAGGGTTAGTGTTAGGGTTAGGGCTCGGTTTAGGGTATTGGTTAGGATTAGGGTACGTGTTAGGGTTAGGGTAGGGTTTAGGGTTAGGGTACGCGTTAGTGTTAGGGTAGTTATTAAAGCTATCCCACTCTCTAGATACCCCTTAGCACGTAAAGGAATATTATTTGGAGGTCCAGCCATGGAGAAGAATTTAGACACTAGGATAAGATAAGGAACACACCCATCATAAACAAATCACATTAGGATTCTCTTTTTAAGCTGTTCCTTAAAACACTAGTGCTTAGGAAATCTATTGGAGGCAGAAGCATTCAAGGGTAGCCTAGGTTTAGGGTTAGGCTTAGGGTTAGGCTTAGGGTACGGCTTAGGGTACGGGTTCGGGGAGGGCTTCTGGTACGGCGTAGGGTATGGGTTAGGGTTAGGGTTAGGATTAGTGTTAGGGTTAGGGCTCGGTTTACGGTATTGGTTAGGATTAGGGTACGTGTTAGCGATAGGGTAGGGGTTAGGGTTAGGGTACGCGTTAGTGATAGGGTAGTTATTAAACCTAACCCACTCTCTAGATACCCCTTAGAACGTAAAGGAATATTATTTGGAGGTCCAGCCATGGAGAAGAGTTTACACACTAGGATAAGATAAGGAACACACCCATTATAAAGAAATCACATTAGGATTCTCTTTTTAAGCTGTTCCTTAAAACACTAGTGCTTAGGAAATCTATTGGAGGCAGAAGAAGTCAAGGGTAGCCTAGGGTTAGGGTTAGGCTTAGGGTACGGCTTAGGGTAAGGCTTAGGGTACTGGTTCGGTGAGGGCTTCGGGTACGGCGTAGGGTATGGGTTAGGGTTAGGGTTAGGGTTAGTGTTAGGGTTAGGGCTCGGTTTAGTGTACGGGTTAGGATTAGGGTAGGGGATAGGGTTAGGGTACGCGTTAGGGTTAGGGTAGTTATTAAACCTATCCCACTCTCTAGATACCCCTTAGCACGTAAAGGAATATTATTTGGGTCTCCAGCCATGGAGAAGAGTTTAGACACTAGGATAAGATAAGGAACACACCCATTATAAAGAAATCACAATAAGATTCTCTTTTTAAGCTGTTCCTTAAAACACAATGCTTAGGAAATCTATTGGAGGCAGAAGCAGTCAAGGGTAGCCTAGGGTTAGGGTTAGGCTTAGGGTACGGCTTAGGGTACGGCTTAGGTTACCGGTTCGGGGAGGGCTTCGGGTACGGCGTAGGGTATGGGATAGGGTTAGGGTTAGGGTTAGTGTTATGGTTAGGGCTCGGCTTAGGGTATTAGTTAGGATTAGGGTACGTGTTAGGGTTAGGGTAGGGGTTAGGTTTAGGGTACGCGTTAGTGTTAGGGTAGTTATTAAACCTATCCCAGTCTCTAGATACCCCTTAGCACGTAAAGGATTATTATTTGGAGGTCCAGCCATGGAGAAGAGTTTAGACACTAGGATAAGATAAGGAACACACCCATTATAAAGAAATCACATTAGGATTCTCTTTTTAAGCTGTTCCTTAAAACACTAGTGCTTAGGAAATCTATTGGAGGCAGAAGCAGTCAAGGGTAGCCTAGGGTTAGGGTTAGGCTTAGGATACGGCTTAGGGTACGGGTTCGGGGATGGCTTCGGGTACGGCGTAGGGTATGGGTTAGGGTTAGTGTTAGGGTTAGGGCTCGGTTTAGGGTATTGGTTAGGATTAGGGTACGTGTTAGGGTTAGGGTAGGGGTTAGGGTTAGGGTACGCGTTAGTGTTAGGGTAGTTATTAAAGCTATCCCACTCTCTAGATACCCCTTAGCACGTAAAGGAATATTATTTGGAGGTCCAGCCATGGAGAAGAATTTAGACACTAGGATAAGATAAGGAACACACCCATCATAAACAAATCACATTAGGATTCTCTTTTTAAGCTGTTCCTTAAAACACTAGTGCTTAGGAAATCTATTGGAGGCAGAAGCATTCAAGGGTAGCCTAGGTTTAGGGTTAGGCTTAGGGTTAGGCTTAGGGTACGGCTTAGGGTACGGGTTCGGGGAGGGCTTCTGGTACGGCGTAGGGTATGGGTTAGGGATAGGGTTAGGGTTAGTGTTAGGGTTAGGGCTCGGTTTAGGGTATTGGTTAGGATTAGGGTACGTGTTAGCGATAGGGTAGGGGTTAGGGTTAGGGTACGCGTTAGTGTTAGGGTAGTTATTAAACCTAACCCACTCTCTAGATACCCCTTAGCACGTAAAGGAATATTATTTGGAGGTCCAGCCATGGAGAAGAGTTTAGACACTAGGATAAGATAAGGAACACACCCATTATAAAGAAATCACATTAGGATTCTCTTTTTAAGCTGTTCCTTAAAACACTAGTGCTTAGGAAATCTATTGGAGGCAGAAGCAGTCAAGGGTAGCCTAGGGTTAGGGTTAGGCTTAGGGTTAGGCTTAGGGTACGGCTTAGGGTACGGGTTCGGGGAGGGCTTCTGGTACGGCGTAGGGTATGGGTTAGGGTTAGGGTTAGTGTTAGGGTTAGGGCTCGGTATAGGGTATTGCTTAGGATTAGGGTACGTGTTAGGGTTAGGGTAGGGTTTAGGGTTAGGGTACGCGTTAGTGTTAGGGTAGTTATTAAACCTAACCCACTCTCTAGATACCCCTTAGCACGTAAAGGAATATTATTTGGAGGTCCAGCCATGGAGAAGAGTTTAGACACTAGGATAAGATAAGGAACACACCCATTATAAATAAATCACATTAGGATTCTCTTTTTAAGCTGTTCCTTAAAACACTAGTGCTTAGAAAATCTATTGGAGGCAGAAGCAGTCAAGGGTAGCCTAGGGTTAGGGTTAGGCTTAGGGTACGGCTTAGGGTACGGCTTAGGGTACCGGTTCGGGGAGGGCTTCGGGTACGGCGTAGGGTATGGGTTAGGGTTAGGGTTAGGGTTAGTGTTAGGGTTAGGGCTCGGTTTAGGGTATTGGTTAGGATTAGGGTACGTGTTAGGGTTAGGGTAGTGGTTAGGGTTAGGGTACGCGTTAGTGTTAGGGTAGTTATTAAACCTATCCCAGTCTCTAGATACCCCTTAGCACGTAAAGGAATATTATTTGGAGGTCCAGCCATGGAGAAGAGTTTAGACACTAGGATAAGATAAGGAACACACCCATTATAAAGAAATCACAATAGGATTCTCTTTTTAAGCTGTTCCTTAAAACACTAGTGCGTAGGAAATCTATTGGAGGCAGAAGCAGTCAAGGGTAGCCTAGGGTTAGGGTTAGGCTTAGGGTACAGCTTAGGGTACAGCTTAGGGTACGAGTTTGGGGAGGGCTTCGGGTACGGCTTAGGGTATGGGTTAGGGTTAGGGTTAGGGTTAGTGTTAGGGTTAGGGCTCGGCTTAGGGTATTGGTTAGGATTAGGGTACGTGTTAGGGTTAGGGTAGGGGTTAGGGTTAGGGTACGCGTTAGTGTTAGGGTAGTTATTAAACCTATCCCAATCTCTAGATACCCCTTAGCACGTAAAGGAATATTATTTGGAGGTCCAGCCATGGAGAAGAGTTTAGACACTAGGATAAGATAAGGAACACACCCATTATAAAGAAATCACATTAGGATTCTCTTTTTAAGCTGTTCCTTAAAACACTAGTGCTTAGGAAATCTATTGGAGGCAGAAGCAGTCAAGGGTAGCCTAGGGTTAGGGTTAGGCTTAGGGTACGGCTTAGGGTACGGCTTAGGGTACGGGTTTGGGGAGGGCTTCGGGTACGGCTTAGGGTATGGGTTAGGGTTAGGGTTAGGGTTAGTGTTAGGGTTAGGGCTCGGCTTAGGGTATTGGTTAGGATTAGGGTACGTGTTAGGGTTAGGGTAGGGGTTAGGGTTAGGGTACGCGTTAGTGTTAGGGTAGTTATTCAACCTATCCCAATCTCTAGATACCCCTTAGCACGTAAAGGAATATTATTTGGAGGTCCAGCCATGGAGAAGAGTTTAGACACTAGGATAAGATAAGGAACACACCCATTATAAAGAAATCACATTAGGATTCTCTTTTTAAGCTGTTCCTTAAAACACTAGTGCTTAGGAAATCTATTGGAGGCAGAAGCAGTCAAGGGTAGCCTAGGGTTAGGGTTAGGCTTAGGGTTAGGCTTAGGGTACGGCTTAGGGTACGGGTTCGGGGAGGGCTTCTGGTACGGCGTAGGGTATGGGTTAGGGTTAGGGTTAGTGTTAGGGTTAGGGCTCGGTATAGGGTATTGCTTAGGATTAGGGTACGTGTTAGGGTTAGGGTAGGGTTTAGGGTTAGGGTACGCGTTAGTGTTAGGGTAGTTATTAAACCTAACCCACTCTCTAGATACCCCTTAGCACGTAAAGGAATATTATTTGGAGGTCCAGCCATGGAGAAGAGTTTAGACACTAGGATAAGATAAGGAACACACCCATTATAAATAAATCACATTAGGATTCTCTTTTTAAGCTGTTCCTTAAAACACTAGTGCTTAGAAAATCTATTGGAGGCAGAAGCAGTCAAGGGTAGCCTAGGGTTAGGGTTAGGCTTAGGGTACGGCTTAGGGTACGGCTTAGGGTACCGGTTCGGGGAGGGCTTCGGGTACGGCGTAGGGTATGGGTTAGGGTTAGGGTTAGGGTTAGTGTTAGGGTTAGGGCTCGGTTTAGGGTATTGGTTAGGATTAGGGTACATGTTAGGGTTAGGGTAGTGGTTAGGGTTAGGGTACGCGTTATTGTTAGGGTAGTTATTAAACCTATCCCAGTCTCTAGATACCCCTTAGCACGTAAAGGAATATTATTTGGAGGTCCAGCCATGGAGAAGAGTTTAGACACTAGGATAAGATAAGGAACACACCCATTATAAAGAAATCACAATAGGATTCTCTTTTTAAGCTGTTCCTTAAAACACTAGTGCGTAGGAAATCTATTGGAGGCAGAAGCAGTCAAGGGTAGCCTAGGGTTAGGGTTAGGCTTAGGGTACAGCTTAGGGTACAGCTTAGGGTACGGGTTTGGGGAGGGCTTCGGGTACGGCTTAGGGTATGGGTTAGGGTTAGGGTTAGGGTTAGTGTTAGGGTTAGGGCTCGGCTTAGGGTATTGGTTAGGATTAGGGTACGTGTTAGGGTTAGGGTACGCGTTAGTGTTAGGGTAGTTATTAAACCTATCCCAATCTCTAGATACCCCTTAGCACGTAAAGGAATATTATTTGGAGGTCCAGCCATGGAGAAGAGTTTAGACACTAGGATAAGATAAGGAACACACCCATTATAAAGAAATCACATTAGGATTCTCTTTTTAAGCTGTTCCTTAAAACACTAGTGCTTAGGAAATCTATTGGAGGCAGAAGCAGTCAAGGGTAGCCTAGGGTTAGGGTTAGGCTTAGGGTACGGCTTAGGGTACGGCTTAGGGTACGGGTTTGGGGAGGGCTTCGGGTACGGCTTAGGGTATGGGTTAGGGTTAGGGTTAGGGTTAGTGTTAGGGTTAGGGCTCGGCTTAGGGTATTGGTTAGGATTAGGGTACGTGTTAGGGTTAGGGTAGGGGTTAGGGTTAGGGTACGCATTAGTGTTAGGGTAGTTATTAAACCTATCCCAATCTCTAGATACCCCTTAGCACGTAAAGGAATATTATTTGGAGGTCCAGCCATGGAGAAGAGTTTAGACACTAGGATAAGATAAGGAACACACCCATTATAAAGAAATCACATTAGGATTCTCTTTTTAAGCTGTTCCTTAAAACACTAGTGCTTAGGAAATCTATTGGAGGCAGAAGCATTCAAGGGTAGCCTAGGTTTAGGGTTAGGCTTAGGGTTAGGCTTAGGGTACGGCTTAGGGTACAGGTTCGGGGAGGGCTTCTGGTACGGCGTAGGGTATGGGTTAGGGTTAGGGTTAGGATTAGTGTTAGGGTTAGGGCTCGGTTTACGGTATTGGTTAGGATTAGGGTACGTGTTAGCGATAGGGTAGGGGTTAGGGTTAGGGTACGCGTTAGTGATAGGGTAGTTATTAAACCTAACCCACTCTCTAGATACCCCTTAGCACGTAAAGGAATATTATTTGGAGGTCCAGCCATGGAGAAGAGTTTACACACTAGGATAAGATAAGGAACACACCCATTATAAAGAAATCACATTAGGATTCTCTTTTTAAGCTGTTCCTTAAAACACTAGTGCTTAGGAAATCTATTGGAGGCAGAAGAAGTCAAGGGTAGCCTAGGGTTAGGGTTAGGCTTAGGGTACGGCTTAGGGTAAGGCTTAGGGTACTGGTTCGGTGAGGGCTTCGGGTACGGCGTAAGGTATGGGTTAGGGTTAGGGTTAGGGTTAGTGTTAGGGTTAGGGCTCGGTTTAGTGTACGGGTTAGGATTAGGGTAGGGGATAGGGTTAGGGTACGCGTTAGGGTTAGGGTAGTTATTAAACCTATCCCACTCTCTAGATACCCCTTAGCACGTAAAGGAATATTATTTGGGTCTCCAGCCATGGAGAAGAGTTTAGACACTAGGATAAGATAAGGAACACACCCATTATAAAGAAATCACAATAAGATTCTCTTTTTAAGCTGTTCCTTAAAACACAATGCTTAGGAAATCTATTGGAGGCAGAAGCAGTCAAGGGTAGCCTAGGGTTAGGGTTAGGCTTAGGGTACGGCTTAGGGTACGGCTTAGGGTACCGGTTCGGGGAGGGCTTCGTGTACGGCATAGGGTATGGGATAGGGTTAGGGTTAGGGTTAGTGTTAGGGTTAGGGCTCGGCTTAGGGTATTGGTTAGGATTAGGGTACGTGTTAGGGTTAGGGTAGGGGTTAGGTTTAGGGTACGCGTTAGTGTTAGGGTAGTTATTAAACCTATCCCAGTCTCTAGATACCCCTTAGCACGTAAAGGATTATTATTTGGAGGTCCAGCCATGGAGAAGAGTTTAGACACTAGGATAAGATAAGGAACACACCCATTATAAAGAAATCACATTAGGATTCTCTTTTTAAGCTGTTCCTTAAAACACTAGTGCTTAGGAAATCTATTGGAGGCAGAAGCAGTCAAGGGTAGCCTAGGGTTAGGGTTAGGCTTAGGGTACGGCTTAGGGTACGGGTTCGGGGATGGCTTCGGGTACGGCGTAGGGTATGGGTTAGGGTTAGTGTTAGGGTTAGGGCTCGGTTTAGGGTATTGGTTAGGATTAGGGTACGTGTTAGGGTTAGGGTAGGGGTTAGGGTTAGGGTACGCGTTAGTGTTAGGGTAGTTATTAAAGCTATCCCACTCTCTAGATACCCCTTAGCACGTAAAGGAATATTATTTGGAGGTCCAGCCATGGAGAAGAATTTAGACACTAGGATAAGATAAGGAACACACCCATCATAAACAAATCACATTAGGATTCTCTTTTTAAGCTGTTCCTTAAAACACTAGTGCTTAGGAAATCTATTGGAGGCAGAAGCATTCAAGGGTAGCCTAGGTTTAGGGTTAGGCTTAGGGTTAGGCTTAGGGTACGGCTTAGGGTACGGGTTCGGGGAGGGCTTCTGGTACGGCGTAGGGTATGGGTTAGGGTTAGGGTTAGGGTTAGTGTTAGGGTTAGGGCTCGGTTTAGGGTATTGGTTAGGATTAGGGTACGTGTTAGCGATAGGGTAGGGGTTAGGGTTAGGGTACGCGTTAGTGTTAGGGTAGTTATTAAACCTAACCCACTCTCTAGATACCCCTTAGCACGTAAAGGAATATTATTTGGAGGTCCAGCCATGGAGAAGAGTTTAGACACTAGGATAAGATAAGGAACACACCCATTATAAAGAAATCACATTAGGATTCTCTTTTTAAGCTGTTCCTTAAAACACTAGTGCTTAGGAAATCTATTGGAGGCAGAAGCAGTCAAGGGTAGCCTAGGGTTAGGGTTAGGCTTAGGGTTAGGCTTAGGGTACGGCTTAGGGTACGGGTTCGGGGAGGGCTTCTGGTACGGCGTAGGGTATGGGTTAGGGTTAGGGTTAGTGTTAGGGTTAGGGCTCGGTATAGGGTATTGCTTAGGATTAGGGTACGTGTTAGGGTTAGGGTAGGGTTTAGGGTTAGGGTACGCGTTAGTGTTAGGGTAGTTATTAAACCTAACCCACTCTCTAGATACCCCTTAGCACGTAAAGGAATATTATTTGGAGGTCCAGCCATGGAGAAGAGTTTAGACACTAGGATAAGATAAGGAACACACCCATTATAAATAAATCACATTAGGATTCTCTTTTTAAGCTGTTCCTTAAAACACTAGTGCTTAGAAAATCTATTGGAGGCAGAAGCAGTCAAGGGTAGCCTAGGGTTAGGGTTAGGCTTAGGGTACGGCTTAGGGTACGGCTTAGGGTACCGGTTCGGGGAGGGCTTCGGGTACGGCGTAGGGTATGGGTTAGGGTTAGGGTTAGGGTTAGTGTTAGGGTTAGGGCTCGGTTTAGGGTATTGGTTAGGATTAGGGTACGTGTTAGGGTTAGGGTAGTGGTTAGGGTTAGGGTACGCGTTAGTGTTAGGGTAGTTATTAAACCTATCCCAGTCTCTAGATACCCCTTAGCACGTAAAGGTATATTATTTGGAGGTCCAGCCATGGAGAAGAGTTTAGACACTAGGATAAGATAAGGAACACACCCATTATAAAGAAATCACATTAGGATTCTCTTTTTAAGCTGTTCCTTAAAACACTAGTGCGTAGGAAATCTATTGGAGGCAGAAGCAGTCAAGGGTAGCCTAGGGTTAGGGTTAGGCTTAGGGTACAGCTTAGGGTACAGCTTAGGGTACGGGTTTGGGGAGGGCTTCGGGTACGGCTTATGTTATGGGTTAGGGTTAGGGTTAGGGTGAGTGTTAGGGTTAGGGCTCGGCTTAGGGTATTGGTTAGGATTAGGGTACGTGTTAGGGTTAGGGTAGGGGTTAGGGTTAGGGTACGCGTTAGTGTTAGGGTAGTTATTAAACCTATCCCAATCTCTAGATACCCCTTAGCACGTAAAGGAATATTATTTGGAGGTCCAGCCATGGAGAAGAGTTTAGACACTAGGATAAGATAAGGAACACACCCATTATAAAGAAATCACATTAGGATTCTCTTTTTAAGGTGTTCCTTAAAACACTAGTGCTTAGGAAATCTATTGGAGGCAGAAGCAGTCAAGGGTAGCCTAGGGTTAGGGTTAGGCTTAGGGTACGGCTTAGGGTACGGCTTAGGGTACGGGTTTGGGGAGGGCTTCGGGTACGGCTTAGGGTATGGGTTAGGGTTAGGGTTAGGGTTATTGTTAGGGTTAGGGCTCGGCTTAGGGTATTGTTTAGGATTAGGGTACGTGTTAGGGTTAGGGTAGGGGTTAGGGTTAGGATACGCGTTAGTGTTAGGGTAGTTATTAAACCTATCCCAATCTCTAGATACCCCTTAGCACGTAAAGGAATATTATTTGGAGGTCCAGCCATGGAGAAGAGTTTAGACACTAGGATAAGATAAGGAACACACCCATTATAAAGAAATCACATTAGGATTCTCTTTTTAAGCTGTTCCTTAAAACACTAGTGCTTAGGAAATCTATTGGAGGCAGAAGCAGTCAAGGGTAGCCTAGGGTTAGGGTTAGGCTTAGGGTTAGGCTTAGGGTACGGGTTCGGGGATGGCTTCGGGTACGGCGTAGGGTATGGGTTAGGGTTAGGGTTAGGGTTAGTGTTAGGGCTAGGGCTCGGTTTAGGGTATTGGTTAGGATTAGGGTACGTGTTAGGGTTAGGGTAGGGGTTAGGGTTAGGGTACGCGTTAGTGTTAGGGTAGTTATTAAAGCTATCCCACTCTCTAGATACCCCTTAGCACGTAAAGGAATATTATTTGGAGGTCCAGCCATGGAGAAGAATTTAGACACTAGGATAAGATAAGGAACACACCCATCATAAACAAATCACATTAGGATTCTCTTTTTAAGCTCTTCCTTAAAACACTAGTGCTTAGGAAATCTATTGGAGGCAGAAGCATTCAAGGGTAGCCTAGGTTTAGGGTTAGGCTTAGGGTTAGGCTTAGGGTACGGCTTAGGGTACGGGTTCGGGGAGGGCTTCTGGTACGGCGTAGGGTATGGGTTAGGGTTAGGGTTAGGGTTAGTGTTAGGGTTAGGGCTCGGTTTACGGTATTGGTTAGGATTAGGGTACGTGTTAGCGATAGGGTAGGGGTTAGGGTTAGGGTACGCGTTAGTGATAGGGTAGTTATTAAACCTAACCCACTCTCTAGATACCCCTTAGCACGTAAAGGAATATTATTTGGAGGTCCAGCCATGGAGAAGAGTTTACACACTAGGATAAGATAAGGAACACACCCATTATAAAGAAATCACATTAGGATTCTCTTTTTAAGCTGTTCCTTAAAACACTAGTGCTTAGGAAATCTATTGGAGGCAGAAGCAGTCAAGGGTAGCCTAGGGTTAGGGTTAGGCTTAGGGTTAGGCTTAGGGTACGGCTTAGGGTACGGGTTCGGGGATGGCTTCGGGTACGGCGTAGGGTATGGGTTAGGGTTAGTGTTAGGGTTAGGGCTCGGTTTAGGGTATTGGTTAGGATTAGGGTACGTGTTAGGGTTAGGGTAGGGGTTAGGGTTAGGGTACGCGTTAGTGTTAGGGTAGTTATTAAAGCTATCCCACTCTCTAGATACCCCTTAGCACGTAAAGGAATATTATTTGGAGGTCCAGCCATGGAGAAGAATTTAGACACTAGGATAAGATAAGGAATACACCCATCATAAACAAATCACATTAGGATTCTCTTTTTAAGCTGTTCCTTAAAACACTAGTGCTTAGGAAATCTATTGGAGGCAGAAGCATTCAAGGGTAGCCTAGGTTTAGGGTTAGGCTTAGGGTTAGGCTTAGGGTACGGCTTAGGGTACGGGTTCGGGGAGGGCTTCTGGTACGGCGTAGGGTATGGGTTAGGGTTAGGGTTAGGGTTAGTGTTAGGGTTAGGGCTCGGTTTAGGGTATTGGTTAGGATTAGGGTACGTGTTAGCGATAGGGTAGGGGTTAGGGTTAGGGTACGCGTTAGTGTTAGGGTAGTTATTAAACCTAACCCACTCTCTAGATACCCCTTAGCACGTAAAGGAATATTATTTGGAGGTCCAGCCATGGAGAAGAGTTTAGACACTAGGATAAGATAAGGAACACACCCATTATAAAGAAATCACATTAGGATTCTCTTTTTAAGCTGTTCCTTAAAACACTAGTGCTTAGGAAATCTATTGGAGGCAGAAGCAGTCAAGGGTAGCCTAGGGTTAGGGTTAGGCTTAGGGTTAGGCTTAGGGTACGGCTTAGGGTACGGGTTCGGGGAGGGCTTCTGGTACGGCGTAGGGTATGGGTTAGGGTTAGGGTTAGTGTTAGGGTTAGGGCTCGGTATAGGGTATTGCTTAGGATTAGGGTACGTGTTAGGGTTAGGGTAGGGTTTAGGGTTAGGGTACGCGTTAGTGTTAGGGTAGTTATTAAACCTAACCCACTCTCTAGATACCCCTTAGCACGTAAAGGAATATTATTTGGAGGTCCAGCCATGGAGAAGAGTTTAGACACTAGGATAAGATAAGGAACACACCCATTATAAATAAATCACATTAGGATTCTCTTTTTAAGCTGTTCCTTAAAACACTAGTGCTTAGAAAATCTTTTGGAGGCAGAAGCAGTCAAGGGTAGCCTAGGGTTAGGGTTAGGCTTAGGGTACGGCTTAGGGTACGGCTTATGGTACCGGTTCGGGGAGGGCTTCGGGTACGGCGTAGGGTATGGGTTAGGGTTAGGGTTAGGGTTAGTGTTAGGGTTAGGGCTCGGTTTAGGGTATTGGTTAGGATTAGGGTACGTGTTAGGGTTAGGGTAGTGGTTAGGGTTAGGGTACGCGTTAGTGTTAGGGTAGTTATTAAACCTATCCCAGTCTCTAGATACCCCTTAGCACGTAAAGGAATATTATTTGGAGGTCCAGCCATGGAGAAGAGTTTAGACACTAGGATAAGATAAGGAACACACCCATTATAAAGAAATCACATTAGGATTCTCTTTTTAAGCTGTTCCTTAAAACACTAGTGCGTAGGAAATCTATTGGAGGCAGAAGCAGTCAAGGGTAGCCTAGGGTTAGGGTTAGGCTTAGGGTACAGCTTAGGGTACAGCTTAGGGTACGGGTTTGGGGAGGGCTTCGGGTACGGCTTAGGGTATGGGTTAGGGTTAGGGTTAGGGTTAGTGTTAGGGTTAGGGCTCGGCTTAGGGTATTGGTTAGGATTAGGGTACGTGTTAGGGTTAGGGTAGGGGTTAGGGTTAGGGTACGCGTTAGTGTTAGGCTAGTTATTAAACCTATCCCAATCTCTAGATACCCCTTAGCACGTAAAGGAATATTATTTGGAGGTCCAGCCATGGAGAAGAGTTTAGACACTAGGATAAGATAAGGAACACACCCATTATAAAGAAATCACATTAGGATTCTCTTTTTAAGCTGTTCCTTAAAACACTAGTGCTTAGGAAATCTATTGGAGGCAGAAGCAGTCAAGGGTAGCCTAGGGTTAGGGTTAGGCTTAGGGTACGGCTTAGGGTACGGCTTAGGGTACGGGTTTGGGGAGGGCTTCGGGTACGGCTTAGGGTATGGGTTAGGGTTAGGGTTAGGGTTAGTGTTAGGGTTAGGGCTCGGCTTAGGGTATTGGTTAGGATTAGGGTACGTGTTAGGGTTAGGGTAGGGGTTAGGGTTAGGATACGCGTTAGTGTTAGGGTAGTTATTAAACCTATCCCAATCTCTAGATACCCCTTAGCACGTAAAGGAATATTATTTGGAGGTCCAGCCATGGAGAAGAGTTTAGACACTAGGATAAGATAAGGAACACACCCATTATAAAGAAATCACATTAGGATTCTCTTTTTAAGCTGTTCCTTAAAACACTAGTGCTTAGGAAATCTATTGGAGGCAGAAGCAGTCAAGGGTAGCCTAGGGTTAGGGTTAGGCTTAGGGTACGGCTTAGGGTACGGGTTCGGGGATGGCTTCGGGTACGGCGTAGGGTATGGGTTAGGGTTAGGGTTAGGGTTAGTGTTAGGGTTAGGGCTCGGTTTAGGGTATTGGTTAGGATTAGGGTACGTGTTAGGGTTAGGGTAGGGTTTAGGGTTAGGGTACGCGTTAGTGTTAGGGTAGTTATTAAAGCTATCCCACTCTCTAGATACCCCTTAGCACGTAAAGGAATATTATTTGGAGGTCCAGCCATGGAGAAGAATTTAGACACTAGGATAAGATAAGGAACACACCCATCATAAACAAATCACATTAGGATTCTCTTTTTAAGCTCTTCCTTAAAACACTAGTGCTTAGGAAATCTATTGGAGGCAGAAGCATTCAAGGGTAGCCTAGGTTTAGGGTTAGGCTTAGGGTTAGGCTTAGGGTACGGCTTAGGGTACGGGTTCGGGGAGGGCTTCTGGTACGGCGTAGGGTATGGGTTAGGGTTAGGGTTAGGGTTAGTGTTAGGGTTAGGGCTCGGTTTACGGTATTGGTTAGGATTAGGGTACGTGTTAGCGATAGGGTAGGGGTTAGGGTTAGGGTACGCGTTAGTGATAGGGTAGTTATTAAACCTAACCCACTCTCTAGATACCCCTTAGCACGTAAAGGAATATTATTTGGAGGTCCAGCCATGGAGAAGAGTTTACACACTAGGATAAGATAAGGAACACACCCATTATAAAGAAATCACATTAGGATTCTCTTTTTAAGCTGTTCCTTAAAACACTAGTGCTTAGGAAATCTATTGGAGGCAGAAGCAGTCAAGGGTAGCCTAGGGTTAGGGTTAGGCTTAGGGTTAGGCTTAGGGTACGGCTTAGGGTACGGGTTCGGGGAGGGCTTCTGGTACGGCGTAGGGTATGGGTTAGGGTTAGGGTTAGTGTTAGGGTTAGGGCTCGGTATAGGGTATTGCTTAGGATTAGGGTACGTGTTAGGGTTAGGGTAGGGTTTAGGGTTAGGGTACGCGTTAGTGTTAGGGTAGTTATTAAACCTAACCCACTCTCTAGATACCCCTTAGCACGTAAAGGAATATTATTTGGAGGTCCAGCCATGGAGAAGAGTTTAGACACTAGGATAAGATAAGGAACACACCCATTATAAATAAATCACATTAGGATTCTCTTTTTAAGCTGTTCCTTAAAACACTAGTGCTTAGAAAATCTATTGGAGGCAGAAGCAGTCAAGGGTAGCCTAGGGTTAGGGTTAGGCTTAGGGTACGGCTTAGGGTACGGCTTAGGGTACCGGTTCGGGGAGGGCTTCGGGTACGGCGTAGGGTATGGGTTAGGGTTAGGGTTAGGGTTAGTGTTAGGGTTAGGGCTCGGTTTAGGGTATTGGTTAGGATTAGGGTACGTGTTAGGGTAGTGGTTAGGGTTAGGGTACGCGTTAGTGTTAGGGTAGTTATTAAACCTATCCCAGTCTCTAGATACCCATTAGCACGTAAAGGAATATTATTTGGAGGTCCAGCCATGGAGAAGAGTTTAGACACTAGGATAAGATAAGGAACACACCCATTATAAAGAAATCACATTAGGATTCTCTTTTTAAGCTGTTCCTTAAAACACTAGTGCGTAGGAAATCTATTGGAGGCAGAAGCAGTCAAGGGTAGCCTAGGGTTAGGGTTAGGCTTAGGGTACAGCTTAGGGTACAGCTTAGGGTACGGGTTTGGGGAGGGCTTCGGGTACGGCTTAGGGTATGGGTTAGGGTTAGGGTTAGGGTTAGTGTTAGGGTTAGGGCTCGGCTTAGGGTATTGGTTAGGATTAGGGTACGTGTTAGGGTTAGGGTAGGGGTTAGGGTTAGGGTACGCGTTAGTGTTAGGGTAGTTATTAAACCTATCCCAATCTCTAGATACCCCTTAGCACGTAAAGGAATATTATTTGGAGGTCCAGCCATGGAGAAGAGTTTAGACACTAGGATAAGATAAGGAACACACCCATTATAAAGAAATCACATTAGGATTCTCTTTTTAAGCTGTTCCTTAAAACACTAGTGCTTAGGAAATCTATTGGAGGCAGAAGCAGTCAAGGGTAGCCTAAGGTTAGGGTTAGGCTTAGGGTACGGCTTAGGGTACGGCTTAGGGTACGGGTTTGGGGAGGGCTTCGGGTACGGCTTAGGGTATGGGTTAGGGTTAGGGTTAGGGTTAGTGTTAGGGTTAGGGCTCGGCTTAGGGTATTGGTTAGGATTAGGGTACGTGTTAGGGTTAGGGTAGGGGTTAGGGTTAGGGTACGCGTTAGTGTTAGGGTAGTTATTAAACCTATCCCAATCTCTAGATACCCCTTAGCACGTAAAGGAATATTATTTGGAGGTCCAGCCATGGAGAAGAGTTTAGACACTAGGATAAGATAAGGAACACACCCATTATAAAGAAATCACATTAGGATTCTCTTTTTAAGCTGTTCCTTAAAACACTAGTGCTTAGGAAATCTATTGGAGGCAGAAGCAGTCAAGGGTAGCCTAGGGTTAGGGTTAGGCTTAGGGTACGGCTTAGGGTACGGGTTCGGGGATGGCTTCGGGTACGGCGTAGGGTATGGGTTAGGGTTAGGGTTAGGGTTAGTGTTAGGGTTAGGGCTCGGTTTAGGGTATTGGTTAGGATTAGGGTACGTGTTAGCGATAGGGTAGGGGTTAGGGTTAGGGTACGCGTTAGTGTTAGGGTAGTTATTAAACCTAACCCACTCTCTAGATACCCCTTAGCACGTAAAGGAATATTATTTGGAGGTCCAGCCATGGAGAAGAGTTTAGACACTAGGATAAGATAAGGAACACACCCATTATAAATAAATCACATTAGGATTCTCTTTTTAAGCTGTTCCTTAAAACACTAGTGCTTAGGAAATCTATTGGAGGCAGAAGCAGTCAAGGGTAGCCTAGGGTTAGGGTTAGGCTTAGGGTACGGCTTAGGGTACGGCTTAGGGTACGGGTTTGGGGAGGGCTTCGGGTACGGCTTAGGGTATGGGTTAGGGTTAGGGTTAGGGTTAGTGTTAGGGTTAGGGCTCGGCTTAGGGTATTGGTTAGGATTAGGGTACGTGTTAGGGTTAGGGTAGGGGTTAGGGTTAGGATACGCGTTAGTGTTAGGGTAGTTATTAAACCTATCCCAATCTCTAGATACCCCTTAGCACGTAAAGGAATATTATTTGGAGGTCCAGCCATGGAGAAGAGTTTAGACACTAGGATAAGATAAGGAACACACCCATTATAAAGAAATCACATTAGGATTCTCTTTTTAAGCTGTTCCTTAAAACACTAGTGCTTAGGAAATCTATTGGAGGCAGAAGCAGTCAAGGGTAGCCTAGGGTTAGGGTTAGGCTTAGGGTACGGCTTAGGGTACGGGTTCGGGGATGGCTTCGGGTACGGCGTAGGGTATGGGTTAGGGTTAGGGTTAGGGTTAGTGTTAGGGTTAGGGCTCGGTTTAGGGTATTGGTTAGGATTAGGGTACGTGTTAGGGTTAGGGTAGGGTTTAGGGTTAGGGTACGCGTTAGTGTTAGGGTAGTTATTAAAGCTATCCCACTCTCTAGATACCCCTTAGCACGTAAAGGAATATTATTTGGAGGTCCAGCCATGGAGAAGAATTTAGACACTAGGATAAGATAAGGAACACACCCATCATAAACAAATCACATTAGGATTCTCTTTTTAAGCTCTTCCTTAAAACACTAGTGCTTAGGAAATCTATTGGAGGCAGAAGCATTCAAGGGTAGCCTAGGTTTAGGGTTAGGCTTAGGGTTAGGCTTAGGGTACGGCTTAGGGTACGGGTTCGGGGAGGGCTTCTGGTACGGCGTAGGGTATGGGTTAGGGTTAGGGTTAGGGTTAGTGTTAGGGTTAGGGCTCGGTTTACGGTATTGGTTAGGATTAGGGTACGTGTTAGCGATAGGGTAGGGGTTAGGGTTAGGGTACGCGTTAGTGATAGGGTAGTTATTAAACCTAACCCACTCTCTAGATACCCCTTAGCACGTAAAGGAATATTATTTGGAGGTCCAGCCATGGAGAAGAGTTTACACACTAGGATAAGATAAGGAACACACCCATTATAAAGAAATCACATTAGGATTCTCTTTTTAAGCTGTTCCTTAAAACACTAGTGCTTAGGAAATCTATTGGAGGCAGAAGCAGTCAAGGGTAGCCTAGGGTTAGGGTTAGGCTTAGGGTTAGGCTTAGGGTACGGCTTAGGGTACGGGTTCGGGGAGGGCTTCTGGTACGGCGTAGGGTATGGGTTAGGGTTAGGGTTAGTGTTAGGGTTAGGGCTCGGTATAGGGTATTGCTTAGGATTAGGGTACGTGTTAGGGTTAGGGTAGGGTTTAGGGTTAGGGTACGCGTTAGTGTTAGGGTAGTTATTAAACCTAACCCACTCTCTAGATACCCCTTAGAACGTAAAGGAATATTATTTGGAGGTCCAGCCATGGAGAAGAGTTTAGACACTAGGATAAGATAAGGAACACACCCATTATAAATAAATCACATTAGGATTCTCTTTTTAAGCTGTTCCTTAAAACACTAGTGCTTAGAAAATCTATTGGAGGCAGAAGCAGTCAAGGGTAGCCTAGGGTTAGGGTTAGGCTTAGGGTACGGCTTAGGGTACGGCTTAGGGTACCGGTTCGGGGAGGGCTTCGGGTACGGCGTAGGGTATGGGTTAGGGTTAGGGTTAGGGTTAGTGTTAGGGTTAGGGCTCGGTTTAGGGTATTGGTTAGGATTAGGGTACGTGTTAGGGTTAGGGTAGTGGTTAGGGTTAGGGTACGCGTTAGTGTTAGGGTAGTTATTAAACCTATCCCAGTCTCTAGATACCCATTAGCACGTAAAGGAATATTATTTGGAGGTCCAGCCATGGAGAAGAGTTTAGACACTAGGATAAGATAAGGAACACACCCATTATAAAGAAATCACATTAGGATTCTCTTTTTAAGCTGTTCCTTAAAACACTAGTGCGTAGGAAATCTATTGGAGGCAGAAGCAGTCAAGGGTAGCCTAGGGTTAGGGTTAGGCTTAGGGTACAGCTTAGGGTACAGCTTAGGGTACGGGTTTGGGGAGGGCTTCGGGTACGGCTTAGGGTATGGGTTAGGGTTAGGGTTAGGGTTAGTGTTAGGGTTAGGGCTCGGCTTAGGGTATTGGTTAGGATTAGGGTACGTGTTAGGGTTAGGGTAGGGGTTAGGGTTAGGGTACGCGTTAGTGTTAGGGTAGTTATTAAACCTATCCCAATCTCTAGATACCCCTTAGCACGTAAAGGAATATTATTTGGAGGTCCAGCCATGGAGAAGAGTTTAGACACTAGGATAAGATAAGGAACACACCCATTATAAAGAAATCACATTAGGATTCTCTTTTTAAGCTGTTCCTTAAAACACTAGTGCTTAGGAAATCTATTGGAGGCAGAAGCAGTCAAGGGTAGCCTAAGGTTAGGGTTAGGCTTAGGGTACGGCTTAGGGTACGGCTTAGGGTACGGGTTTGGGGAGGGCTTCGGGTACGGCTTAGGGTATTGGTTAGGGTTAGGGTTAGGGTTAGTGTTAGGGTTAGGGCTCGGCTTAGGGTATTGGTTAGGATTAGGGTACGTGTTAGGGTTAGGGTAGGGGTTAGGGTTAGGGTACGCGTTAGTGTTAGGGTAGTTATTAAACCTATCCCAATCTCTAGATACCCCTTAGCACGTAAAGGAATATTATTTGGAGGTCCAGCCATGGAGAAGAGTTTAGACACTAGGATAAGATAAGGAACACACCCATTATAAAGAAATCACATTAGGATTCTCTTTTTAAGCTGTTCCTTAAAACACTAGTGCTTAGGAAATCTATTGGAGGCAGAAGCAGTCAAGGGTAGCCTAGGGTTAGGGTTAGGCTTAGGGTACGGCTTAGGGTACGGGTTCGGGGATGGCTTCGGGTACGGCGTAGGGTATGGGTTAGGGTTAGGGTTAGGGTTAGTGTTAGGGTTAGGGCTCGGTTTAGGGTATTGGTTAGGATTAGGGTACGTGTTAGCGATAGGGTAGGGGTTAGGGTTAGGGTACGCGTTAGTGTTAGGGTAGTTATTAAACCTAACCCACTCTCTAGATACCCCTTAGCACGTAAAGGAATATTATTTGGAGGTCCAGCCATGGAGAAGAGTTTAGACACTAGGATAAGATAAGGAACACACCCATCATAAACAAATCACATTAGGATTCTCTTTTTAAGCTCTTCCTTAAAACACTAGTGCTTAGGAAATCTATTGGAGGCAGAAGCATTCAAGGGTAGCCTAGGTTTAGGGTTAGGCTTAGGGTTAGGCTTAGGGTACGGCTTAGGGTACGGGTTCGGGGAGGGCTTCTGGTACGGCGTAGGGTATGGGTTAGGGTTAGGGTTAGGGTTAGTGTTAGGGTTAGGGCTCGGTTTACGGTATTGGTTAGGATTAGGGTACGTGTTAGCGATAGGGTAGGGGTTAGGGTTAGGGTACGCGTTAGTGATAGGGTAGTTATTAAACCTAACCCACTCTCTAGATACCCCTTAGCACGTAAAGGAATATTATTTGGAGGTCCAGCCATGGAGAAGAGTTTACACACTAGGATAAGATAAGGAACACACCCATTATAAAGAAATCACATTAGGATTCTCTTTTTAAGCTGTTCCTTAAAACACTAGTGCTTAGGAAATCTATTGGAGGCAGAAGCAGTCAAGGGTAGCCTAGGGTTAGGGTTAGGCTTAGGGTTAGGCTTAGGGTACGGCTTAGGGTACGGGTTCGGGGAGGGCTTCTGGTACGGCGTAGGGTATGGGTTAGGGTTAGGGTTAGTGTTAGGGTTAGGGCTCGGTATAGGGTATTGCTTAGGATTAGGGTACGTGTTAGGGTTAGGGTAGGGTTTAGGGTTAGGGTACGCGTTAGTGTTAGGGTAGTTATTAAACCTAACCCACTCTCTAGATACCCCTTAGAACGTAAAGGAATATTATTTGGAGGTCCAGCCATGGAGAAGAGTTTAGACACTAGGATAAGATAAGGAACACACCCATTATAAATAAATCACATTAGGATTCTCTTTTTAAGCTGTTCCTTAAAACACTAGTGCTTAGAAAATCTATTGGAGGCAGAAGCAGTCAAGGGTAGCCTAGGGTTAGGGTTAGGCTTAGGGTACGGCTTAGGGTACGGCTTAGGGTACCGGTTCGGGGAGGGCTTCGGGTACGGCGTAGGGTATGGGTTAGGGTTAGGGTTAGGGTTAGTGTTAGGGTTAGGGCTCGGTTTAGGGTATTGGTTAGGATTAGGGTACGTGTTAGGGTTAGGGTAGTGGTTAGGGTTAGGGTACGCGTTAGTGTTAGGGTAGTTATTAAACCTATCCCAGTCTCTAGATACCCATTAGCACGTAAAGGAATATTATTTGGAGGTCCAGCCATGGAGAAGAGTTTAGACACTAGGATAAGATAAGGAACACACCCATTATAAAGAAATCACATTAGGATTCTCTTTTTAAGCTGTTCCTTAAAACACTAGTGCGTAGGAAATCTATTGGAGGCAGAAGCAGTCAAGGGTAGCCTAGGGTTAGGGTTAGGCTTAGGGTACAGCTTAGGGTACAGCTTAGGGTACGGGTTTGGGGAGGGCTTCGGGTACGGCTTAGGGTATGGGTTAGGGTTAGGGTTAGGGTTAGTGTTAGGGTTAGGGCTCGGCTTAGGGTATTGGTTAGGATTAGGGTACGTGTTAGGGTTAGGGTAGGGGTTAGGGTTAGGGTACGCGTTAGTGTTAGGGTAGTTATTAAACCTATCCCAATCTCTAGATACCCCTTAGCACGTAAAGGAATATTATTTGGAGGTCCAGCCATGGAGAAGAGTTTAGACACTAGGATAAGATAAGGAACACACCCATTATAAAGAAATCACATTAGGATTCTCTTTTTAAGCTGTTCCTTAAAACACTAGTGCTTAGGAAATCTATTGGAGGCAGAAGCAGTCAAGGGTAGCCTAAGGTTAGGGTTAGGCTTAGGGTACGGCTTAGGGTACGGCTTAGGGTACGGGTTTGGGGAGGGCTTCGGGTACGGCTTAGGGTATGGGTTAGGGTTAGGGTTAGGGTTAGTGTTAGGGTTAGGGCTCGGCTTAGGGTATTGGTTAGGATTAGGGTACGTGTTAGGGTTAGGGTAGGGGTTAGGGTTAGGGTACGCGTTAGTGTTAGGGTAGTTATTAAACCTATCCCAATCTCTAGATACCCCTTAGCACGTAAAGGAAT
This sequence comes from Balaenoptera physalus, assembly GCF_965194825.1. Taxonomy (NCBI): domain Eukaryota; kingdom Metazoa; phylum Chordata; class Mammalia; order Artiodactyla; family Balaenopteridae; genus Balaenoptera; species Balaenoptera physalus. The sequence goes on from NC_138903.1 coordinate 150,644,588, forward strand.
ATTATTTGGAGGTCCAGCCATGGAGAAGAGTTTAGACACTAGGATAAGATAAGGAACACACCCATTATAAAGAAATCACATTAGGATTCTCTTTTTAAGCTGTTCCTTAAAACACTAGTGCTTAGGAAATCTATTGGAGGCAGAAGCAGTCAAGGGTAGCCTAGGGTTAGGGTTAGGCTTAGGGTACGGCTTAGGGTACGGGTTCGGGGATGGCTTCGGGTACGGCGTAGGGTATGGGTTAGGGTTAGGGTTAGGGTTAGTGTTAGGGTTAGGGCTCGGTTTAGGGTATTGGTTAGGATTAGGGTACGTGTTAGCGATAGGGTAGGGGTTAGGGTTAGGGTACGCGTTAGTGTTAGGGTAGTTATTAAACCTAACCCACTCTCTAGATACCCCTTAGCACGTAAAGGAATATTATTTGGAGGTCCAGCCATGGAGAAGAGTTTAGACACTAGGATAAGATAAGGAACACACCCATTATAAAGAAATCACATTAGGATTCTCTTTTTAAGCTGTTCCTTAAAACACTAGTGCTTAGGAAATCTATTGGAGGCAGAAGCAGTCAAGGGTAGCCTAGGGTTAGGGTTAGGCTTAGGGTACGGCTTAGGGTACGGCTTAGGGTACGGGTTTGGGGAGGGCTTCGGGTACGGCTTAGGGTATGGGTTAGGGTTAGGGTTAGGGTTAGTGTTAGGGTTAGGGCTCGGCTTAGGGTATTGGTTAGGATTAGGGTACGTGTTAGGGTTAGGGTAGGGGTTAGGGTTAGGATACGCGTTAGTGTTAGGGTAGTTATTAAACCTATCCCAATCTCTAGATACCCCTTAGCACGTAAAGGAATATTATTTGGAGGTCCAGCCATGGAGAAGAGTTTAGACACTAGGATAAGATAAGGAACACACCCATTATAAAGAAATCACATTAGGATTCTCTTTTTAAGCTGTTCCTTAAAACACTAGTGCTTAGGAAATCTATTGGAGGCAGAAGCAGTCAAGGGTAGCCTAGGGTTAGGGTTAGGCTTAGGGTACGGCTTAGGGTACGGGTTCGGGGATGGCTTCGGGTACGGCGTAGGGTATGGGTTAGGGTTAGGGTTAGGGTTAGTGTTAGGGTTAGGGCTCGGTTTAGGGTATTGGTTAGGATTAGGGTACGTGTTAGGGTTAGGGTAGGGTTTAGGGTTAGGGTACGCGTTAGTGTTAGGGTAGTTATTAAAGCTATCCCACTCTCTAGATACCCCTTAGCACGTAAAGGAATATTATTTGGAGGTCCAGCCATGGAGAAGAATTTAGACACTAGGATAAGATAAGGAACACACCCATCATAAACAAATCACATTAGGATTCTCTTTTTAAGCTCTTCCTTAAAACACTAGTGCTTAGGAAATCTATTGGAGGCAGAAGCATTCAAGGGTAGCCTAGGTTTAGGGTTAGGCTTAGGGTTAGGCTTAGGGTACGGCTTAGGGTACGGGTTCGGGGAGGGCTTCTGGTACGGCGTAGGGTATGGGTTAGGGTTAGGGTTAGGGTTAGTGTTAGGGTTAGGGCTCGGTTTACGGTATTGGTTAGGATTAGGGTACGTGTTAGCGATAGGGTAGGGGTTAGGGTTAGGGTACGCGTTAGTGATAGGGTAGTTATTAAACCTAACCCACTCTCTAGATACCCCTTAGCACGTAAAGGAATATTATTTGGAGGTCCAGCCATGGAGAAGAGTTTACACACTAGGATAAGATAAGGAACACACCCATTATAAAGAAATCACATTAGGATTCTCTTTTTAAGCTGTTCCTTAAAACACTAGTGCTTAGAAAATCTATTGGAGGCAGAAGCAGTCAAGGGTAGCCTAGGGTTAGGGTTAGGCTTAGGGTTAGGCTTAGGGTACGGCTTAGGGTACGGGTTCGGGGAGGGCTTCTGGTACGGCGTAGGGTATGGGTTAGGGTTAGGGTTAGTGTTAGGGTTAGGGCTCGGTATAGGGTATTGCTTAGGATTAGGGTACGTGTTAGGGTTAGGGTAGGGTTTAGGGTTAGGGTACGCGTTAGTGTTAGGGTAGTTATTAAACCTAACCCACTCTCTAGATACCCCTTAGCACGTAAAGGAATATTATTTGGAGGTCCAGCCATGGAGAAGAGTTTAGACACTAGGATAAGATAAGGAACACACCCATTATAAATAAATCACATTAGGATTCTCTTTTTAAGCTGTTCCTTAAAACACTAGTGCTTAGAAAATCTTTTGGAGGCAGAAGCAGTCAAGGGTAGCCTAGGGTTAGGGTTAGGCTTAGGGTACGGCTTAGGGTACGGCTTATGGTACCGGTTCGGGGAGGGCTTCGGGTACGGCGTAGGGTATGGGTTAGGGTTAGGGTTAGGGTTAGTGTTAGGGTTAGGGCTCGGTTTAGGGTATTGGTTAGGATTAGGGTACGTGTTAGGGTTAGGGTAGTGGTTAGGGTTAGGGTACGCGTTAGTGTTAGGGTAGTTATTAACCCTATCCCAGTCTCTAGATACCCCTTAGCACGTAAAGGAATATTATTTGGAGGTCCAGCCATGGAGAAGAGTTTAGACACTAGGATAAGATAAGGAACACACCCATTATAAAGAAATCACATTAGGATTCTCTTTTTAAGCTGTTCCTTAAAACACTAGTGCGTAGGAAATCTATTGGAGGCAGAAGCAGTCAAGGGTAGCCTAGGGTTAGGGTTAGGCTTAGGGTACAGCTTAGGGTACAGCTTAGGGTACGGGTTTGGGGAGGGCTTCGGGTACGGCTTAGGGTATGGGTTAGGGTTAGGGTTAGGGTTAGTGTTAGGGTTAGGGCTCGGCTTAGGGTATTGGTTAGGATTAGGGTACGTGTTAGGGTTAGGGTAGGGGTTAGGGTTAGGGTACGCGTTAGTGTTAGGGTAGTTATTAAACCTATCCCAATCTCTAGATACCCCTTAGCACGTAAAGGAATATTATTTGGAGGTCCAGCCATGGAGAAGAGTTTAGACACTAGGATAAGATAAGGAACACACCCATTATAAAGAAATCACATTAGGATTCTCTTTTTAAGCTGTTCCTTAAAACACTAGTGCTTAGGAAATCTATTGGAGGCAGAAGCAGTCAAGGGTAGCCTAGGGTTAGGGTTAGGCTTAGGGTACGGCTTAGGGTACGGCTTAGGGTACGGGTTTGGGGAGGGCTTCGGGTACGGCTTAGGGTATGGGTTAGGGTTAGGGTTAGGGTTAGTGTTAGGGTTAGGGCTCGGCTTAGGGTATTGGTTAGGATTAGGGTACGTGTTAGGGTTAGGGTAGGGGTTAGGGTTAGGATACGCGTTAGTGTTAGGGTAGTTATTAAACCTATCCCAATCTCTAGATACCCCTTAGCACGTAAAGGAATATTATTTGGAGGTCCAGCCATGGAGAAGAGTTTAGACACTAGGATAAGATAAGGAACACACCCATTATAAAGAAATCACATTAGGATTCTCTTTTTAAGCTGTTCCTTAAAACACTAGTGCTTAGGAAATCTATTGGAGGCAGAAGCAGTCAAGGGTAGCCTAGGGTTAGGGTTAGGCTTAGGGTACGGCTTAGGGTACGGGTTCGGGGATGGCTTCGGGTACGGCGTAGGGTATGGGTTAGGGTTAGGGTTAGGGTTAGTGTTAGGGTTAGGGCTCGGTTTAGGGTATTGGTTAGGATTAGGGTACGTGTTAGGGTTAGGGTAGGGTTTAGGGTTAGGGTACGCGTTAGTGTTAGGGTAGTTATTAAAGCTATCCCACTCTCTAGATACCCCTTAGCACGTAAAGGAATATTATTTGGAGGTCCAGCCATGGAGAAGAATTTAGACACTAGGATAAGATAAGGAACACACCCATCATAAACAAATCACATTAGGATTCTCTTTTTAAGCTCTTCCTTAAAACACTAGTGCTTAGGAAATCTATTGGAGGCAGAAGCATTCAAGGGTAGCCTAGGTTTAGGGTTAGGCTTAGGGTTAGGCTTAGGGTACGGCTTAGGGTACGGGTTCGGGGAGGGCTTCTGGTACGGCGTAGGGTATGGGTTAGGGTTAGGGTTAGGGTTAGTGTTAGGGTTAGGGCTCGGTTTACGGTATTGGTTAGGATTAGGGTACGTGTTAGCGATAGGGTAGGGGTTAGGGTTAGGGTACGCGTTAGTGATAGGGTAGTTATTAAACCTAACCCACTCTCTAGATACCCCTTAGCACGTAAAGGAATATTATTTGGAGGTCCAGCCATGGAGAAGAGTTTACACACTAGGATAAGATAAGGAACACACCCATTATAAAGAAATCACATTAGGATTCTCTTTTTAAGCTGTTCCTTAAAACACTAGTGCTTAGGAAATCTATTGGAGGCAGAAGCAGTCAAGGGTAGCCTAGGGTTAGGGTTAGGCTTAGGGTTAGGCTTAGGGTACGGCTTAGGGTACGGGTTCGGGGAGGGCTTCTGGTACGGCGTAGGGTATGGGTTAGGGTTAGGGTTAGTGTTAGGGTTAGGGCTCGGTATAGGGTATTGCTTAGGATTAGGGTACGTGTTAGGGTTAGGGTAGGGTTTAGGGTTAGGGTACGCGTTAGTGTTAGGGTAGTTATTAAACCTAACCCACTCTCTAGATACCCCTTAGCACGTAAAGGAATATTATTTGGAGGTCCAGCCATGGAGAAGAGTTTAGACACTAGGATAAGATAAGGAACACACCCATTATAAATAAATCACATTAGGATTCTCTTTTTAAGCTGTTCCTTAAAACACTAGTGCTTAGAAAATCTATTGGAGGCAGAAGCAGTCAAGGGTAGCCTAGGGTTAGGGTTAGGCTTAGGGTACGGCTTAGGGTACGGCTTAGGGTACCGGTTCGGGGAGGGCTTCGGGTACGGCGTAGGGTATGGGTTAGGGTTAGGGTTAGGGTTAGTGTTAGGGTTAGGGCTCGGTTTAGGGTATTGGTTAGGATTAGGGTACGTGTTAGGGTAGTGGTTAGGGTTAGGGTACGCGTTAGTGTTAGGGTAGTTATTAAACCTATCCCAGTCTCTAGATACCCATTAGCACGTAAAGGAATATTATTTGGAGGTCCAGCCATGGAGAAGAGTTTAGACACTAGGATAAGATAAGGAACACACCCATTATAAAGAAATCACATTAGGATTCTCTTTTTAAGCTGTTCCTTAAAACACTAGTGCGTAGGAAATCTATTGGAGGCAGAAGCAGTCAAGGGTAGCCTAGGGTTAGGGTTAGGCTTAGGGTACAGCTTAGGGTACAGCTTAGGGTACGGGTTTGGGGAGGGCTTCTGGTACGGCTTAGGGTATGGGTTAGGGTTAGGGTTAGGGTTAGTGTTAGGGTTAGGGCTCGGCTTAGGGTATTGGTTAGGATTAGGGTACGTGTTAGGGTTAGGGTAGGGGTTAGGGTTAGGGTACGCGTTAGTGTTAGGGTAGTTATTAAACCTATCCCAATCTCTAGATACCCCTTAGCACGTAAAGGAATATTATTTGGAGGTCCAGCCATGGAGAAGAGTTTAGACACTAGGATAAGATAAGGAACACACCCATTATAAAGAAATCACATTAGGATTCTCTTTTTAAGCTGTTCCTTAAAACACTAGTGCTTAGGAAATCTATTGGAGGCAGAAGCAGTCAAGGGTAGCCTAAGGTTAGGGTTAGGCTTAGGGTACGGCTTAGGGTACGGCTTAGGGTACGGGTTTGGGGAGGGCTTCGGGTACGGCTTAGGGTATGGGTTAGGGTTAGGGTTAGGGTTAGTGTTAGGGTTAGGGCTCGGCTTAGGGTATTGGTTAGGATTAGGGTACGTGTTAGGGTTAGGGTAGGGGTTAGGGTTAGGGTACGCGTTAGTGTTAGGGTAGTTATTAAACCTATCCCAATCTCTAGATACCCCTTAGCACGTAAAGGAATATTATTTGGAGGTCCAGCCATGGAGAAGAGTTTAGACACTAGGATAAGATAAGGAACACACCCATTATAAAGAAATCACATTAGGATTCTCTTTTTAAGCTGTTCCTTAAAACACTAGTGCTTAGGAAATCTATTGGAGGCAGAAGCAGTCAAGGGTAGCCTAGGGTTAGGGTTAGGCTTAGGGTACGGCTTAGGGTACGGGTTCGGGGATGGCTTCGGGTACGGCGTAGGGTATGGGTTAGGGTTAGGGTTAGGGTTAGTGTTAGGGTTAGGGCTCGGTTTAGGGTATTGGTTAGGATTAGGGTACGTGTTAGCGATAGGGTAGGGGTTAGGGTTAGGGTACGCGTTAGTGTTAGGGTAGTTATTAAACCTAACCCACTCTCTAGATACCCCTTAGCACGTAAAGGAATATTATTTGGAGGTCCAGCCATGGAGAAGAGTTTAGACACTAGGATAAGATAAGGAACACACCCATTATAAATAAATCACATTAGGATTCTCTTTTTAAGCTGTTCCTTAAAACACTAGTGCTTAGAAAATCTTTTGGAGGCAGAAGCAGTCAAGGGTAGCCTAGGGTTAGGGTTAGGCTTAGGGTACGGCTTAGGGTACGGCTTATGGTACCGGTTCGGGGAGGGCTTCGGGTACGGCGTAGAGTATGGGTTAGGGTTAGGGTTAGGGTTAGTGTTAGGGTTAGGGCTCGGTTTAGGGTATTGGTTAGGATTAGGGTACGTGTTAGGGTTAGGGTAGTGGTTAGGGTTAGGGTACGCGTTAGTGTTAGGGTAGTTATTAAACCTATCCCAGTCTCTAGATACCCCTTAGCACGTAAAGGAATATTATTTGGAGGTCCAGCCATGGAGAAGAGTTTAGACACTAGGATAAGATAAGGAACACACCCATTATAAAGAAATCACATTAGGATTCTCTTTTTAAGCTGTTCCTTAAAACACTAGTGCGTAGGAAATCTATTGGAGGCAGAAGCAGTCAAGGGTAGCCTAGGGTTAGGGTTAGGCTTAGGGTACAGCTTAGGGTACAGCTTAGGGTACGGGTTTGGGGAGGGCTTCGGGTACGGCTTAGGGTATGGGTTAGGGTTAGGGTTAGGGTTAGTGTTAGGGTTAGGGCTCGGCTTAGGGTATTGGTTAGGATTAGGGTACGTGTTAGGGTTAGGGTAGGGGTTAGGGTTAGGGTACGCGTTAGTGTTAGGGTAGTTATTAAACCTATCCCAATCTCTAGATACCCCTTAGCACGTAAAGGAATATTATTTGGAGGTCCAGCCATGGAGAAGAGTTTAGACACTAGGATAAGATAAGGAACACACCCATTATAAAGAAATCACATTAGGATTCTCTTTTTAAGCTGTTCCTTAAAACACTAGTGCTTAGGAAATCTATTGGAGGCAGAAGCAGTCAAGGGTAGCCTAGGGTTAGGGTTAGGCTTAGGGTACGGCTTAGGGTACGGCTTAGGGTACGGGTTTGGGGAGGGCTTCGGGTACGGCTTAGGGTATGGGTTAGGGTTAGGGTTAGGGTTAGTGTTAGGGTTAGGGCTCGGCTTAGGGTATTGGTTAGGATTAGGGTACGTGTTAGGGTTAGGGTAGGGGTTAGGGTTAGGATACGCGTTAGTGTTAGGGTAGTTATTAAACCTATCCCAATCTCTAGATACCCCTTAGCACGTAAAGGAATATTATTTGGAGGTCCAGCCATGGAGAAGAGTTTAGACACTAGGATAAGATAAGGAACACACCCATTATAAAGAAATCACATTAGGATTCTCTTTTTAAGCTGTTCCTTAAAACACTAGTGCTTAGGAAATCTATTGGAGGCAGAAGCAGTCAAGGGTAGCCTAGGGTTAGGGTTAGGCTTAGGGTACGGCTTAGGGTACGGGTTCGGGGATGGCTTCGGGTACGGCGTAGGGTATGGGTTAGGGTTAGGGTTAGGGTTAGTGTTAGGGTTAGGGCTCGGTTTAGGGTATTGGTTAGGATTAGGGTACGTGTTAGGGTTAGGGTAGGGTTTAGGGTTAGGGTACGCGTTAGTGTTAGGGTAGTTATTAAAGCTATCCCACTCTCTAGATACCCCTTAGCACGTAAAGGAATATTATTTGGAGGTCCAGCCATGGAGAAGAATTTAGACACTAGGATAAGATAAGGAACACACCCATCATAAACAAATCACATTAGGATTCTCTTTTTAAGCTCTTCCTTAAAACACTAGTGCTTAGGAAATCTATTGGAGGCAGAAGCATTCAAGGGTAGCCTAGGTTTAGGGTTAGGCTTAGGGTTAGGCTTAGGGTACGGCTTAGGGTACGGGTTCGGGGAGGGCTTCTGGTACGGCGTAGGGTATGGGTTAGGGTTAGGGTTAGGGTTAGTGTTAGGGTTAGGGCTCGGTTTACGGTATTGGTTAGGATTAGGGTACGTGTTAGCGATAGGGTAGGGGTTAGGGTTAGGGTACGCGTTAGTGATAGGGTAGTTATTAAACCTAACCCACTCTCTAGATACCCCTTAGCACGTAAAGGAATATTATTTGGAGGTCCAGCCATGGAGAAGAGTTTACACACTAGGATAAGATAAGGAACACACCCATTATAAAGAAATCACATTAGGATTCTCTTTTTAAGCTGTTCCTTAAAACACTAGTGCTTAGGAAATCTATTGGAGGCAGAAGCAGTCAAGGGTAGCCTAGGGTTAGGGTTAGGCTTAGGGTTAGGCTTAGGGTACGGCTTAGGGTACGGGTTCGGGGAGGGCTTCTGGTACGGCGTAGGGTATGGGTTAGGGTTAGGGTTAGTGTTAGGGTTAGGGCTCGGTATAGGGTATTGCTTAGGATTAGGGTACGTGTTAGGGTTAGGGTAGGGTTTAGGGTTAGGGTACGCGTTAGTGTTAGGGTAGTTATTAAACCTAACCCACTCTCTAGATACCCCTTAGAACGTAAAGGAATATTATTTGGAGGTCCAGCCATGGAGAAGAGTTTAGACACTAGGATAAGATAAGGAACACACCCATTATAAATAAATCACATTAGGATTCTCTTTTTAAGCTGTTCCTTAAAACACTAGTGCTTAGAAAATCTATTGGAGGCAGAAGCAGTCAAGGGTAGCCTAGGGTTAGGGTTAGGCTTAGGGTACGGCTTAGGGTACGGCTTAGGGTACCGGTTCGGGGAGGGCTTCGGGTACGGCGTAGGGTATGGGTTAGGGTTAGGGTTAGGGTTAGTGTTAGGGTTAGGGCTCGGTTTAGGGTATTGGTTAGGATTAGGGTACGTGTTAGGGTTAGGGTAGTGGTTAGGGTTAGGGTACGCGTTAGTGTTAGGGTAGTTATTAAACCTATCCCAGTCTCTAGATACCCATTAGCACGTAAAGGAATATTATTTGGAGGTCCAGCCATGGAGAAGAGTTTAGACACTAGGATAAGATAAGGAACACACCCATTATAAAGAAATCACATTAGGATTCTCTTTTTAAGCTGTTCCTTAAAACACTAGTGCGTAGGAAATCTATTGGAGGCAGAAGCAGTCAAGGGTAGCCTAGGGTTAGGGTTAGGCTTAGAGTACAGCTTAGGGTACAGCTTAGGGTACGGGTTTGGGGAGGGCTTCGGGTACTGCTTAGGGTATGGGTTAGGGTTAGGGTTAGGGTTAGTGTTAGGGTTAGGGCTCGGCTTAGGGTATTGGTTAGGATTAGGGTACGTGTTAGGGTTAGGGTAGGGGTTAGGGTTAGGGTACGCGTTAGTGTTAGGGTAGTTATTAAACCTATCCCAATCTCTAGATACCCCTTAGCACGTAAAGGAATATTATTTGGAGGTCCAGCCATGGAGAAGAGTTTAGACACTAGGATAAGATAAGGAACACACCCATTATAAAGAAATCACATTAGGATTCTCTTTTTAAGCTGTTCCTTAAAACACTAGTGCTTAGGAAATCTATTGGAGGCAGAAGCAGTCAAGGGTAGCCTAGGGTTAGGGTTAGGCTTAGGGTACGGCTTAGGGTACGGCTTAGGGTACGGGTTTGGGGAGGGCTTTGGGTACGGCTTAGGGTATGGGTTAGGGTTAGGGTTAGGGTTAGTGTTAGGGTTAGGGCTCGGCTTAGGGTATTGGTTAGGATTAGGGTACGTGTTAGGGTTAGGGTAGGGGTTAGGGTTAGGGTACGCGTTAGTGTTAGGGTAGTTATTAAAGCTATCCCACTCTCTAGATACCCCTTAGCACGTAAAGGAATATTATTTGGAGGTCCAGCCATGGAGAAGAATTTAGACACTAGGATAAGATAAGGAACACACCCATCATAAACAAATCACATTAGGATTCTCTTTTTAAGCTCTTCCTTAAAACACTAATGCTTAGGAAATCTATTGGAGGCAGAAGCATTCAAGGGTAGCCTAGGTTTAGGGTTAGGCTTAGGGTTAGGCTTAGGGTACGGCTTAGGGTACGGGTTCGGGGAGGGCTTCTGGTACGGCGTAGGGTATGGGTTAGGGTTAGGGTTAGGGTTAGTGTTAGGGTTAGGGCTCGGTTTACGGTATTGGTTAGGATTAGGGTACGTGTTAGCGATAGGGTAGGGGTTAGGGTTAGGGTACGCGTTAGTGATAGGGTAGTTATTAAACCTAACCCACTCTCTAGATACCCCTTAGCACGTAAAGGAATATTATTTGGAGGTCCAGCCATGGAGAAGAGTTTACACACTAGGATAAGATAAGGAACACACCCATTATAAAGAAATCACATTAGGATTCTCTTTTTAAGCTGTTCCTTAAAACACTAGTGCTTAGGAAATCTATTGGAGGCAGAAGAAGTCAAGGGTAGCCTAGGGTTAGGGTTAGGCTTAGGGTACGGCTTAGGGTAAGGCTTAGGGTACGGGTTCGGGGAGGGCTTCGGGTACGGCGTAGCGTATGGGTTAGGGTTAGGGTTAAGGTTAGTGTTAGGGTTAGGGCTCGGTTTAGGGTACGGGTTAGGATTAGGGTAGGGGATAGTGTTAGGGTACACGTTAGGGTTAGGGTAGTTATTAAACCTATCCCACTCTCTAGATACCCCTTAGCACGTAAAGGAATATTATTTGGGTCTCCAGCCATGGAGAAGAGTTTAGACACTAGGATAAGATAAGGAACACACCCATTATAAAGAAATCACAATAAGATTCTCTTTTTAAGCTGTTCCTTAAAACACAATGCTTAGGAAATCTATTGGAGGCAGAAGCAGTCAAGGGTAGCCTAGGGTTAGGGTTAGGCTTAGGGTACGGCTTAGGGTACGGCTTAGGGTACGGGTTCGGGGAGGGCTTCGGGTATGGGTTAGGGTTAGGGTTAGGGTTAGTGTTAGGGTTAGGGCTCGGTTTAGGGTATTGGTTAGGATTAGGGTACGTGTTAGGGTTAGGGTAGGGGTTAGGGTTAGGGTACGCGTTAGTGTTAGGGTAGTTATTAAACCTATCCCACTCTCTAGATACCCCTAAGCACGTAAAGGAATATTATTTGGAGGTCCAGCCATGGAGAAGAGTTTAGACACTAGGATAAGATAAGGAACACACCCATTATAAAGAAATCACATTAGGATTCTCTTTTTAAGCTGTTCCTTAAAACACTAGTGCTTAGGAAATCTATTGGAGGCAGAAGCAGTCAAGGGAAGCCTAGGGTTAGGGTTAGGCTTAGGGTACGGCTTAGGGTACGGCTTAGGATACGGGTTTGGGGAGGGCTTCGGGTACGGCTTAGGGTATGGGTTACGGTTAGGGTTAGGGTTAGTGTTAGGGTTAGGGCTCGGCTTAAGGTATTGGTTAGGATTAGGGTACGTGTTAGGGTTAGGGTAGGGGTTAGGGTTAGGGTACGCGTTAGTGTTAGGGTAGTTATTAAACCTATCCCAATCTCTAGATACCCCTTAGCACGTAAAGGAATATTATTTGGAGGTCCAGCCATGGAGAAGAGTTTAGACACTAGGATAAGATAAGGAACACACCCATTATAAAGAAATCACATTAGGATTCTCTTTTTAAGCTGTTCCTTAAAACACTAGTGCTTAGGAAATCTATTGGAGGCAGAAGCAGTCAAGGGTAGCCTAGGGTTAGGGTTAGGCTTAGGGTACGGCTTAGGGTACGGGTTCGGGGTTGGCTTCGGGTACGGCGTAGGGTATGGGTTAGGGTTAGGGTTAGGGTTAGTGTTAGGGTTAGGGCTCGGTTTAGGGTATTGGTTAGGATTAGGGTACGTGTTAGGGTTAGGGTAGGGGTTAGGGTTAGGGTACGCGTTAGTGTTAGGGTAGTTATTAAAGCTATCCCAACCTCTAGATACCCCTTAGCACGTAAAGGAATATTATTTGGAAGTGCAGCCATGGAGAAGAATTTAGACACTAGGATAAGATAAGGAACACACCCATTATAAAGAAATCACATTAGGATTCTCTTTTTAAGCTGTTCCTTAAAACATTAGTGCTTAGGAAATCTATTGGAGGCAGAAGCATTCAAGGGTAGCCTAGGTTTAGGGTTAGGCTTAGGGTTAGGCTTAGGGTACGGCTTAGGGTACGGGTTCGGGGAGGGCTTCTGGTACGGCGTAGGGTATGGGTTAGGGTTAGGGTTAGGGTTAGTGTTAGGGTTAGGGCTCGGTTTAGGGTATTGGTTAGGATTAGGGTACGTGTTAGCGATAGGGTAGGGGTTAGGGTTAGGGTACGCGTTAGTGTTAGGGTAGTTATTAAACCTAACCCACTCTCTAGATACCTCTTAGCACGTAAAGGAATATTATTTGGAGGTCCAGCCATGGAGAAGAGTTTACACACTAGGATAAGATAAGGAACACACCCATTATAAAGAAATCACATTAGGATTCTCTTTTTAAGCTGTTCCTTAAAACACTAGTGCTTAGGAAATCTATTGGAGGCAGAAGCAGTCAAGGGTAGCCTAGGGTTAGGGTTAGGCTTAGGGTACGGCTTAGGGTACGGCTTAGAGTACGGGTTTGGGGAGGGCTTCGGGTACGGCTTAGGGTATGGGTTAGGGTTAGGGTTAGGGTTAGTGTTAGGGTTAGGGCTCGGCTTAGGGTATTGGTTAGGATTAGGGTACGTGTTAGGGTTAGGGTAGGGGTTAGGGTTAGGGTACGCGTTAGTGTTAGGGTAGTTATTAAACCTATCCCAATCTCTAGATACCCATTAGCACGTAAAGGAATATTATTTGGAGGTCCAGCCATGGAGAAGAGTTTAGACACTAGGATAAGATAAGGAACACACCCATTATAAAGAAATCACATTAGGATTCTCTTTTTAAGCTGTTCCTTAAAACACTAGTGCTTAGGAAATCTATTGGAGGCAGAAGCAGTCAAGGGTAGCCTAGGGTTAGGGTTAGGCTTAGGGTACGGCTTAGGGTACGGCTTAGGGTACGGGTTCGGGGATGGCTTCGGGTACGGCGTAGGGTATGGGTTAGGGTTAGGGTTAGGGTTAGTGTTAGGGTTAGGGCTGGGTTTAGGGTATTGGTTAGGATTAGGGTACGTGTTAGGGTTAGGGTAGGGGTTAGGGTTAGGGTACGCGTTAGTGTTAGGGTAGTTATTAAAGCTATCCCACTCTCTAGATACCCCTTAGCACGTAAAGGAATATTATTTGGAGGTCCAGCCATGGAGAAGAGTTTACACACTAGGATAAGATAAGGAACACACCCATTATAAAGAAATCACATTAGGATTCTCTTTTTAAGCTGTTCCTTAAAACATTAGTGCTTAGGAAATCTATTGGAGGCAGAAGCATTCAAGGGTAGCCTAGGTTTAGGGTTAGGCTTAGGGTTAGGCTTAGGGTACGGCTTAGGGTACGGGTTCGGGGAGGGCTTCTGGTACGGTGTAGGGTATGGGTTAGGGTTAGGGTTAGGGTTAGTGTTAGGGTTAGGGCTCGGTTTAGGGTATTGGTTAGGATTAGGGTACGTGTTAGCGATAGGGTAGGGGTTAGGGTTAGGGTACGCGTTAGTGTTAGGGTAGTTATTAAAGCTATCACACTCTCTAGATACCCCTTAGCACGTAAAGGAATATTATTTGGAGGTCCAGCCATGGAGAAGAGTTTAGACACTAGGATAAGATAAGGAACACACCCATTATAAAGAAATCACATTAGGATTCTCTTTTTAAGCTGTTCCTTAAAACACTAGTGCTTAGGAAATCTATTGGAGGCAGAAGCATTCAAGGGTAGCCTAGGTTTAGGGTGAGGCTTAGGGTTAGGCTTAGGGTACGGCTTAGGGTACGGGTTCGGGGAGGGCTTCTGGTACGGCGTAGGGTATGGGTTAGGGTTAGGGTTAGGGTTAGTGTTAGGGTTAGGGCTCGGTTTAGGGTATTGGTTAGGATTAGGGTACGTGTTAGCGATAGGGTAGGGGTTAGGGTTAGGGTACGCGTTAGTGTTAGGGTAGTTATTAAACCTAACCCACTCTCTAGATACCCCTTAGCACGTAAAGGAATATTATTTGGGGGTCCAGCCATGGAGAAGAGTTTACACACTAGGATAAGATAAGGAACACACCCATTATAAAGAAATCACATTAGGATTCTCTTTTTAAGCTGTTCCTTAAAACACTAGTGCTTAGGAAATCTATTGGAGGCAGAAGCAGTCAAGGGTAGCCTAGGGTTAGGGTTAGGCTTAGGGTACGGCTTAGGGTACGGCTTAGGGTACGGGTTCGGTGAGGGCTTCGGGTACGGCGTAGGGTATGGGTTAGGGTTAGGGTTAGGGTTAGTGTTAGGGTTAGGGCTCGGTTTAGGGTACGGGTTAGGATTAGGGTAGGGGATAGGGTTAGGGTACGCGTTAGGGTTAGGGTAGTTATTAAACCTATCCCACTCTCTAGATACCCCTTAGCACGTAAAGGAATATTATTTGGGGGTCCAGCCATGGAGAAGAGTTTAGACACTAGGATAAGATAAGGAACACACCCATTATAAAGAAATCACAATAAGATTCTCTTTTTAAGCTGTTCCTTAAAACACTAGTGCTTAGGAAATCTATTGGAGGCAGAAGCATTCAAGGGTAGCCTAGGTTTAGGGTTAGGCTTAAGGTTAGGCTTAGGGTACGGCTTAGGGTACGGGTTCGGGGAGGGCTTCTGGTACGGCGTAGGGTATGGGTTAGGGTTAGGGTTAGGGTTAGTGTTAGGGTTAGGGCTCGGTTTAGGGTATTGGTTAGGATTAGGGTACGTGTTAGCGATAGGGTAGGGGTTAGGGTTAGGGTACGCGTTAGTGTTAGGGTAGTTATTAAACCTAACCCACTCTCTAGATACCCCTTAGCACGTAAGGGAATATTATTTGGGGGTCCAGCCATGGAGAAGAGTTTAGACACTAGGATAAGATAAGGAACACACCCATTATAAAGAAATCACAATAAGATTCTCTTTTTAAGCTGTTCCTTAAAACACTAGTGCTTAGGAAATCTATTGGAGGCAGAAGCATTCAAGGGTAGCCTAGGTTTAGGGTTAGGCTTAGGGTTAGGCTTAGGGTACGGCTTAGGGTACGGGTTCGGGGAGGGCTTCTGGTACGGCGTAGGGTATGGGTTAGGGTTAGGGTTAGGGTTAGTGTTAGGGTTAGGGCTCGGTTTAGGGTATTGGATAGGATTAGGGTACGTGTTAGCGATTGGGCAGGGGTTAGGGTTAGGGTACGCGTTAGTGTTAGGGTAGTTATTAAACCTAACCCACTCTCTAGATACCCCTTAGCACGTAAAGGAATATTATTTGGTGGTCCAGCCATGGAGAAGAGTTTACACACTAGGATAAGATAAGGAACACACCCATTATAAAGAAATCACATTAGGATTCTCTTTTTAAGCTGTTCCTTAAAACACTAGTGCTTAGGAAATCTATTGGAGGCAGAAGCAGTCAAGGGTAGCCTAGGGTTAGGGTTAGGCTTAGGGTACGGCTTAGTGTACGGCTTAGGGTACGGGTTCGGTGAGGGCTTCGGGTACGGCGTAGGGTATGGGTTAGGGTTAGGGTTAGGGTTAGTGTTAGGGTTAGGGCTCGGTTTAGGGTACGGGTTAGGATTAGGGTAGGGGATAGGGTTAGGGTACGCGTTAGGGTTAGGGTAGTTATTAAACCTATCCCACTCTCTAGATACCCCTTAGCACGTAAAGGAATATTATTGGGGGGTCCAGCCATGGAGAAGAGTTTAGACACTAGGATAAGATAAGGAACACACCCATTATAAAGAAATCACAATAAGATTCTCTTTTTAAGCTGTTCCTTAAAACACTAGTGCTTAGGAAATCTATTGGAGGCAGAAGAATTCAAGGGTAGCCTAGGTTTAGGGTTAGGCTTAGGGTTAGGCTTAGGGTACGGCTTAGGGTACGGGTTCGGGGAGGGCTTCTGGTACGGCGTAGGGTATGGGTTAGGGTTAGGGTTAGGGTTAGTGTTAGGGTTAGGGCTCGGTTTAGGGTATTGGTTAGGATTAGGGTACGTGTTAGCGATAGGGTAGGGGTTAGGGTTAGGGTACGCGTTAGTGTTAGGGTAGTTATTAAACCTAACCCACTCTCTAGATACCCCTTAGCACGTAAAGGAATATTATTTGGAGGTCCAGCCATGGAGAAGAGTTTACACACTAGGATAAGATAAGGAACACACCCATTATAAAGAAATCACATTAGGATTCTCTTTTTAAGCTGTTCCTTAAAACACTAGTGCTTAGGAAATCTATTGGAGGCAGAAGCAGTCAAGGGTAGCCTAGGGTTAGGGTTAGGCTTAGGGTACGGCTTAGGGTACGGCTTAGGGTACGGGTTCGGTGAGGGCTTCGGGTACGGCGTAGGGTATGGGTTAGGGTTAGGGTTAGGGTTAGTGTTAGGGTTAGGGCTCGGTTTAGGGTACGGGTTAGGATTAGGGTAGGGGATAGGGTTAGGGTACGCGTTAGGGTTAGGGTAGTTATTAAACCTATCCCACTCTCTAGATACCCCTTAGCACGTAAAGGAATATTATTTGGGGGTCCAGCCATGGAGAAGAGTTTAGACACTAGGATAAGATAAGGAACACACCCATTATAAAGAAATCACAATAAGATTCTCTTTTTAAGCTGTTCCTTAAAACACTAGTGCTTAGGAAATCTATTGGAGGCAGAAGCATTCAAGGGTAGCCTAGGTTTAGGGTTAGGCTTAAGGTTAGGCTTAGGGTACGGCTTAGGGTACGGGTTCGGGGAGGGCTTCTGGTACGGCGTAGGGTATGGGTTAGGGTTAGGGTTAGGGTTAGTGTTAGGGTTAGGGCTCGGTTTAGGGTATTGGTTAGGATTAGGGTACGTGTTAGCGATAGGGTAGGGGTTAGGGTTAGGGTACGCGTTAGTGTTAGGGTAGTTATTAAACCTAACCCACTCTCTAGATACCCCTTAGCACGTAAGGGAATATTATTTGGGGGTCCAGCCATGGAGAAGAGTTTAGACACTAGGATAAGATAAGGAACACACCCATTATAAAGAAATCACAATAAGATTCTCTTTTTAAGCTGTTCCTTAAAACACTAGTGCTTAGGAAATCTATTGGAGGCAGAAGCATTCAAGGGTAGCCTAGGTTTAGGGTTAGGCTTAGGGTTAGGCTTAGGGTACGGCTTAGGGTACGGGTTCGGGGAGGGCTTCTGGTACGGCGTAGGGTATGGGTTAGGGTTAGGGTTAGGGTTAGTGTTAGGGTTAGGGCTCGGTTTAGGGTATTGGATAGGATTAGGGTACGTGTTAGCGATTGGGCAGGGGTTAGGGTTAGGGTACGCGTTAGTGTTAGGGTAGTTATTAAACCTAACCCACTCTCTAGATACCCCTTAGCACGTAAAGGAATATTATTTGGGGGTCCAGCCATGGAGAAGAGTTTACACACTAGGATAAGATAAGGAACACACCCATTATAAAGAAATCACATTAGGATTCTCTTTTTAAGCTGTTCCTTAAAACACTAGTGCTTAGGAAATCTATTGGAGGCAGAAGCAGTCAAGGGTAGCCTAGGGTTAGGGTTAGGCTTAGGGTACGGCTTAGTGTACGGCTTAGGGTACGGGTTCGGTGAGGGCTTCGGGTACGGCGTAGGGTATGGGTTAGGGTTAGGGTTAGGGTTAGTGTTAGGGTTAGGGCTCGGTTTAGGGTACGGGTTAGGATTAGGGTAGGGGATAGGGTTAGGGTACGCGTTAGGGTTAGGGTAGTTATTAAACCTATCCCACTCTCTAGATACCCCTTAGCACGTAAAGGAATATTATTGGGGGGTCCAGCCATGGAGAAGAGTTTAGACACTAGGATAAGATAAGGAACACACCCATTATAAAGAAATCACAATAAGATTCTCTTTTTAAGCTGTTCCTTAAAACACTAGTGCTTAGGAAATCTATTGGAGGCAGAAGCATTCAAGGGTAGCCTAGGTTTAGGGTTAGGCTTAGGGTTAGGCTTAGGGTACGGCTTAGGGTACGGGTTCGGGGAGGGCTTCTGGTACGGCGTAGGGTATGGGTTAGGGTTAGGGTTAGGGTTAGTGTTAGGGTTAGGGCTCGGTTTAGGGTATTGGTTAGGATTAGGGTACGTGTTAGGGTTAGGGTAGGGGTTAGGGTTAGGGTACGCGTTAGTGTTAGGGTAGTTATTAAACCTATCCCAGTCTCTAGATACCCCTAAGCACGTAAAGGAATATTATTTGGAGGTCCAGCCATGGAGAAGAGTTTAGACACTAGGATAAGATAAGGAACACACCCATTATAAAGAAATCACATTAGGATTCTCTTTTTAAGCTGTTCCTTAAAACACTAGTGCTTAGGAAATCTATTGGAGGCAGAAGCAGTCAAGGGAAGCCTAGGGTTAGGGTTAGGCTTAGGGTACGGCTTAGGGTATGGCTTAGGGTACGGGTTTGGGGAGGGCTTCGGGTACGGCTTAGGGTATGGGTTAGGGTTAGGGTTAGGGTTAGTGTTAGGGTTAGGGCTCGGTTTAAGGTATTGGTTAGGATTAGGGTACGTGTTAGGGTTAGGGTAGGGGTTAGGGTTAGGGTACGCGTTAGTGTTAGGGTAGTTATTAAACCTATCCCAATCTCTAGATACCCCTTAGCACGTAAAGGAATATTATTTGGAGGTCCAGCCATGGAGAAGAGTTTAGACACTAGGATAAGATAAGGAACACACCCATTATAAAGAAATCACATTAGGATTCTCTTTTTAAGCTGTTCCTTAAAACACTAGTGCTTAGGAAATCTATTGGAGGCAGAAGCAGTCAAGGGTAGCCTAGGGTTAGGGTTAGGCTTAGGGTACGGCTTAGGGTACGGGTTCGGGGATGGCTTCGGGTACGGCGTAGGGTATGGGTTAGGGTTAGGGTTAGGGTTAGTGTTAGGGTTAGGGCTCGGTTTAGGGTATTGGTTAGGATTAGGGTACGTGTTAGGGTTAGGGTAGGGGTTAGGGTTAGGGTACGCGTTAGTGTTAGGGTAGTTATTAAAGCTATCCCACTCTCTAGATACCCCTTAGCACGTAAAGGAATATTATTTGGAAGTCCAGCCATGGAGAAGAATTTAGACACTAGGATAAGATAAGGAACACACCCATTATAAAGAAATCACATTAGTATTCTCTTTTTAAGCTGTTCCTTAAAACATTAGTGCTTAGGAAATCTATTGGAGGCAGAAGCATTCAAGGGTAGCCTAGGTTTAGGGTTAGGCTTAGGGTTAGGCTTAGGGTACGGCTTAGGGTACGGGTTCGGGGAGGGCTTCTGGTACGGCGTAGGGTATGGGTTAGGGTTAGGGTTAGGGTTAGTGTTAGGGTTAGGGCTCGGTTTAGGTTATTGGTTAGGATTAGGGTACGTGTTAGCGATAGGGTAGGGGTTAGGGTTAGGGTACGCGTTAGTGTTAGGGTAGTTATTAAACCTAACCCACTCTCTAGATACCTCTTAGCACGTAAAGGAATATTATTTGGAGGTCCAGCCATGGAGAAGAGTTTACACACTAGGATAAGATAAGGAACACACCCATTATAAAGAAATCACATTAGGATTCTCTTTTTAAGCTGTTCCTTAAAACACTAGTGCTTAGGAAATCTATTGGAGGCAGAAGCAGTCAAGGGTAGCCTAGGGTTAGGGTTAGGCTTAGGGTACGGCTTAGGGTACGGCTTAGAGTACGGGTTTGGGGAGGGCTTCGGGTACGGCTTAGGGTATGGGTTAGGGTTAGGGTTAGGGT
Source organism: Balaenoptera physalus (assembly GCF_965194825.1). Taxonomy (NCBI): domain Eukaryota; kingdom Metazoa; phylum Chordata; class Mammalia; order Artiodactyla; family Balaenopteridae; genus Balaenoptera; species Balaenoptera physalus. The sequence continues at coordinate 150,664,480 of NC_138903.1, forward strand.
TAGTGTTAGGGTTAGGGCTCGGCTTAGGGTATTGGTTAGGATTAGGGTACGTGTTAGGGTTAGGGTAGGGGTTAGGGTTAGGGTACGCGTTAGTGTTAGGGTAGTTATTAAACCTATCCCAATCTCTAGATACCCATTAGCACGTAAAGGAATATTATTTGGAGGTCCAGCCATGGAGAAGAGTTTAGACACTAGGATAAGATAAGGAACACACCCATTATAAAGAAATCACATTAGGATTCTCTTTTTAAGCTGTTCCATAAAACACTAGTGCTTAGGAAATCTATTGGAGGCAGAAGCAGTCAAGGGTAGCCTAGGGTTAGGGTTAGGCTTAGGGTACGGCTTAGGGTACGGCTTAGGGTACGGGTTCGGGGATGGCTTCGGGTACGGCGTAGGGTATGGGTTAGGGTTAGGGTTAGGGTTAGTGTTAGGGTTAGGGCTCGGTTTAGGGTATTGGTTAGGATTAGGGTACGTGTTAGGGTTAGGGTAGGGGTTAGGGTTAGGGTACGCGTTAGTGTTAGGGTAGTTATTAAAGCTATCCCACTCTCTAGATACCCCTTAGCACGTAAAGGAATATTATTTGGAGGTCCAGCCATGGAGAAGAGTTTACACACGAGGATAAGATAAGGAACACACCCATTATAAAGAAATCACATTAGGATTCTCTTTTTAAGCTGTTCCTTAAAACATTAGTGCTTAGGAAATCTATTGGAGGCAGAAGCATTCAAGGGTAGCCTAGGTTTAGGGTTAGGCTTAGGGTTAGGCTTAGGGTACGGCTTAGGGTACGGGTTCGGGGAGGGCTTCTGGTACGGCGTAGGGTATGGGTTAGGGTTAGGGTTAGGGTTAGTGTTAGGGTTAGGGCTCGGTTTAGGGTATTGGTTAGGATTAGGGTACGTGTTAGCGATAGGGTAGGGGTTAGGGTTAGGGTACGCGTTAGTGTTAGGGTAGTTATTAAAGCTATCACACTCTCTAGATACCCCTTAGCACGTAAAGGAATATTATTTGGAGGTCCAGCCATGGAGAAGAGTTTAGACACTAGGATAAGATAAGGAACACACCCATTATAAAGAAATCACATTAGGATTCTCTTTTTAAGCTGTTCCTTAAAACACTAGTGCTTAGGAAATCTATTGGAGGCAGAAGCATTCAAGGGTAGCCTAGGTTTAGGGTTAGGCTTAGGGTTAGGCTTAGGGTACGGCTTAGGGTACGCGTTCGGGGAGGGCTTCTGGTACGGCGTAGGGTATGGGTTAGGGTTAGGGTTAGGGTTAGTGTTAGGGTTAGGGCTCGGTTTAGGGTATTGGTTAGGATTAGGGTACGTGTTAGCGATAGGGTAGGGGTTAGGGTTAGGGTACGCGTTAGTGTTAGGGTAGTTATTAAACCTAACCCACTCTCTAGATACCCCTTAGCACGTAAAGGAATATTATTTGGAGGTCCAGCCATGGAGAAGAGTTTACACACTAGGATAAGATAAGGAACACACCCATTATAAAGAAATCACATTAGGATTCTCTTTTTAAGCTGTTCCTTAAAACACTAGTGCTTAGGAAATCTATTGGAGGCAGAAGCAGTCAAGGGTAGCCTAGGGTTAGGGTTAGGCTTAGGGTACGGCTTAGGGTACGGCTTAGGGTACGGGTTCGGTGAGGGCTTCGGGTACGGCGTAGGGTATGGGTTAGGGTTAGGGTTAGGGTTAGTGTTAGGGTTAGGGCTCGGTTTAGGGTACGGGTTAGGATTAGGGTAGGGGATAGGGTTAGGGTACGCGTTAGGGTTAGGGTAGTTATTAAACCTATCCCACTCTCTAGATACCCCTTAGCACGTAAAGGAATATTATTTGGGGGTCCAGCCATGGAGAAGAGTTTAGACACTAGGATAAGATAAGGAACACACCCATTATAAAGAAATCACAATAAGATTCTCTTTTTAAGCTGTTCCTTAAAACACTAGTGCTTAGGAAATCTATTGGAGGCAGAAGCATTCAAGGGTAGCCTAGGTTTAGGGTTAGGCTTAAGGTTAGGCTTAGGGTACGGCTTAGGGTACGGGTTCGGGGAGGGCTTCTGGTACGGCGTAGGGTATGGGTTAGGGTTAGGGTTAGGGTTAGTGTTAGGGTTAGGGCTCGGTTTAGGGTATTGGTTAGGATTAGGGTACGTGTTAGCGATAGGGTAGGGGTTAGGGTTAGGGTACGCGTTAGTGTTAGGGTAGTTATTAAACCTAACCCACTCTCTAGATACCCCTTAGCACGTAAAGGAATATTATTTGGGGGTCCAGCCATGGAGAAGAGTTTAGACACTAGGATAAGATAAGGAACACACCCATTATAAAGAAATCACAATAAGATTCTCTTTTTAAGCTGTTCCTTAAAACACTAGTGCTTAGGAAATCTATTGGAGGCAGAAGCATTCAAGGGTAGCCTAGGTTTAGGGTTAGGCTTAGGGTTAGGCTTAGGGTACGGCTTAGGGTACGGGTTCGGGGAGGGCTTCTGGTACGGCGTAGGGTATGGGTTAGGGTTAGGGTTAGGGTTAGTGTTAGGGTTAGGGCTCGGTTTAGGATATTGGTTAGGATTAGGGTACGTGTTAGCGATTGGGCAGGGGTTAGGGTTAGGGTACGCGTTAGTGTTAGGGTAGTTATTAAACCTAACCCACTCTCTAGATACCCCTTAGCACGTAAAGGAATATTATTTGGAGGTCCAGCCATGGAGAAGAGTTTACACACTAGGATAAGATAAGGAACACACCCATTATAAAGAAATCACATTAGGATTCTCTTTTTAAGCTGTTCCTTAAAACACTAGTGCTTAGGAAATCTATTGGAGGCAGAAGCAGTCAAGGGTAGCCTAGGGTTAGGGTTAGGCTTAGGGTACGGCTTAGTGTACGGCTTAGGGTACGGGTTCGGTGAGGGCTTCGGGTACGGCGTAGGGTATGGGTTAGGGTTAGGGTTAGGGTTAGTGTTAGGGTTAGGGCTCGGTTTAGGGTACGGGTTAGGATTAGGGTAGGGGATAGGGTTAGGGTACGCGTTAGGGTTAGGGTAGTTATTAAACCTATCCCACTCTCTAGATACCCCTTAGCACGTAAAGGAATATTTTTTGGGGGTCCAGCCATGGAGAAGAGTTTAGACACTAGGATAAGATAAGGAACACACCCATTATAAAGAAATCACAATAAGATTCTCTTTTTAAGCTGTTCCTTAAAACACTAGTGCTTAGGAAATCTATTGGAGGCAGAAGCATTCAAGGGTAGCCTAGGTTTAGGGTTAGGCTTAGGGTACGGCTTAGGGTACGGCTTAGGGTACGGGTTCGGTGAGGGCTTCGGGTACGGCGTAGGGTATGGGTTAGGGTTAGGGTTAGGGTTAGTGTTAGGGTTAGGGCTCGGTTTAGGGTATTGGTTAGGATTAGGGTACGTGTTAGGGTTAGGGTAGGGTTTAGGGTTAGGGTACGCGTTAGTGTTAGGGTAGTTATTAAACCTAACCCACTCTCTAGATACCCCTTAGCACGTAAAGGAATATTATTTGTAGGTCCAGCCATGGAGAAGAGTTTAGACACTAGGATAAGATAAGGAACACACCCATTATAAAGAAATCACATTAGGATTCTCTTTTTAAGCTGTTCCTTAAAACACTAGTGCTTAGAAAATCTATTGGAGGCAGAAGCAGTCAAGGGTAGCCTAGGGTTAGGGTTAGGCTTAGGGTACGGCTTAGGGTACGGCTTAGGGTACCGGTTCGGGGAGGGCTTCGGGTACGGCGTAGGGTATGGGATAGGGTTAGGGTTAGGGTTAGTGTTAGGGTTAGGGCTCGGCTTAGGGTATTGGTTAGGATTAGGGTACGTGTTAGGTTTAGGGTAGGGGTTAGGTTTAGGGTACGCGTTAGTGTTAGGGTAGTTATTAAACCTATCCCAGTCTCTAGATACCCCTTAGCACGTAAAGGATTATTATTTGGAGGTCCAGCCATGGAGAAGAGTTTAGACACTAGGATAAGATAAGGAACACACCCATTATAAAGAAATCACATTAGGATTCTCTTTTTAAGCTGTTCCTTAAAACACTAGTGCTTAGGAAATCTATTGGAGGCAGAAGCAGTCAAGGGTAGCCTAGGGTTAGGGTTAGGCTTAGGGTACGGCTTAGGGTACGGCTTAGGGTACGGGTTCGGTGAGGGCTTCGGGTACGGCGTAGGGTATGGGTTAGGGTTAGGGTTAGGGTTAGTGTTAGGGTTAGGGCTCGGTTTAGGGTACGGGTTAGGATTAGGGTAGGGGATAGGGTTAGGGTACGCGTTAGGGTTAGGGTAGTTATTAAACCTATCCCACTCTCTAGATACCCCTTAGCACGTAAAGGAATATTATTTGGGGGTCCAGCCATGGAGAAGAGTTTAGACACTAGGATAAGATAAGGAACACACCCATTATAAAGAAATCACAATAAGATTCTCTTTTTAAGCTGTTCCTTAAAACACTAGTGCTTAGGAAATCTATTGGAGGCAGAAGCATTCAAGGGTAGCCTAGGTTTAGGGTTAGGCTTAAGGTTAGGCTTAGGGTACGGCTTAGGGTACGGGTTCGGGGAGGGCTTCTGGTACGGCGTAGGGTATGGGTTAGGGTTAGGGTTAGGGTTAGTGTTAGGGTTAGGGCTCGGTTTAGGGTATTGGTTAGGATTAGGGTACGTGTTAGCGATAGGGTAGGGGTTAGGGTTAGGGTACGCGTTAGTGTTAGGGTAGTTATTAAACCTAACCCACTCTCTAGATACCCCTTAGCACGTAAAGGAATATTATTTGGGGGTCCAGCCATGGAGAAGAGTTTAGACACTAGGATAAGATAAGGAACACACCCATTATAAAGAAATCACAATAAGATTCTCTTTTTAAGCTGTTCCTTAAAACACTAGTGCTTAGGAAATCTATTGGAGGCAGAAGCATTCAAGGGTAGCCTAGGTTTAGGGTTAGGCTTAGGGTTAGGCTTAGGGTACGGCTTAGGGTACGGGTTCGGGGAGGGCTTCTGGTACGGCGTAGGGTATGGGTTAGGGTTAGGGTTAGGGTTAGTGTTAGGGTTAGGGCTCGGTTTAGGGTATTGGTTAGGATTAGGGTACGTGTTAGCGATTGGGCAGGGGTTAGGGTTAGGGTACGCGTTAGTGTTAGGGTAGTTATTAAACCTAACCCACTCTCTAGATACCCCTTAGCACGTAAAGGAATATTATTTGGAGGTCCAGCCATGGAGAAGAGTTTACACACTAGGATAAGATAAGGAACACAACCATTATAAAGAAATCACATTAGGATTCTCTTTTTAAGCTGTTCCTTAAAACACTAGTGCTTAGGAAATCTATTGGAGGCAGAAGCAGTCAAGGGTAGCCTAGGGTTAGGGTTAGGCTTAGGGTACGGCTTAGTGTACGGCTTAGGGTACGGGTTCGGTGAGGGCTTCGGGTACGGCGTAGGGTATGGGTTAGGGTTAGGGTTAGGGTTAGTGTTAGGGTTAGGGCTCGGTTTAGGGTACGGGTTAGGATTAGGGTAGGGGATAGGGTTAGGGTACGCGTTAGGGTTAGGGTAGTTATTAAACCTATCCCACTCTCTAGATACCCCTTAGCACGTAAAGGAATATTTTTTGGGGGTCCAGCCATGGAGAAGAGTTTAGACACTAGGATAAGATAAGGAACACACCCATTATAAAGAAATCACAATAAGATTCTCTTTTTAAGCTGTTCCTTAAAACACTAGTGCTTAGGAAATCTATTGGAGGCAGAAGCATTCAAGGGTAGCCTAGGTTTAGGGTTAGGCTTAAGGTTAGGCTTAGGGTACGGCTTAGGGTACGGGTTCGGGGAGGGCTTCTGGTACGGCGTAGGGTATGGGTTAGGGTTAGGGTTAGGGTTAGTGTTAGGGTTAGGGCTCGGTTTAGGGTATTGGTTAGGATTAGGGTACGTGTTAGCGATAGGGTAGGGGTTAGGGTTAGGGTACGCGTTAGTGTTAGGGTAGTTATTAAACCTAACCCACTCTCTAGATACCCCTTAGCACGTAAGGGAATATTATTTGGGGGTCCAGCCATGGAGAAGAGTTTAGACACTAGGATAAGATAAGGAACACACCCATTATAAAGAAATCACAATAAGATTCTCTTTTTAAGCTGTTCCTTAAAACACTAGTGCTTAGGAAATCTATTGGAGGCAGAAGCATTCAAGGGTAGCCTAGGTTTAGGGTTAGGCTTAGGGTTAGGCTTAGGGTACGGCTTAGGGTACGGGTTCGGGGAGGGCTTCTGGTACGGCGTAGGGTATGGGTTAGGGTTAGGGTTAGGGTTAGTGTTAGGGTTAGGGCTCGGTTTAGGGTATTGGATAGGATTAGGGTACGTGTTAGCGATTGGGCAGGGGTTAGGGTTAGGGTACGCGTTAGTGTTAGGGTAGTTATTAAACCTAACCCACTCTCTAGATACCCCTTAGCACGTAAAGGAATATTATTTGGTGGTCCAGCCATGGAGAAGAGTTTACACACTAGGATAAGATAAGGAACACACCCATTATAAAGAAATCACATTAGGATTCTCTTTTTAAGCTGTTCCTTAAAACACTAGTGCTTAGGAAATCTATTGGAGGCAGAAGCAGTCAAGGGTAGCCTAGGGTTAGGGTTAGGCTTAGGGTACGGCTTAGTGTACGGCTTAGGGTACGGGTTCGGTGAGGGCTTCGGGTACGGCGTAGGGTATGGGTTAGGGTTAGGGTTAGGGTTAGTGTTAGGGTTAGGGCTCGGTTTAGGGTACGGGTTAGGATTAGGGTAGGGGATAGGGTTAGGGTACGCGTTAGGGTTAGGGTAGTTATTAAACCTATCCCACTCTCTAGATACCCCTTAGCACGTAAAGGAATATTATTGGGGGGTCCAGCCATGGAGAAGAGTTTAGACACTAGGATAAGATAAGGAACACACCCATTATAAAGAAATCACAATAAGATTCTCTTTTTAAGCTGTTCCTTAAAACACTAGTGCTTAGGAAATCTATTGGAGGCAGAAGAATTCAAGGGTAGCCTAGGTTTAGGGTTAGGCTTAGGGTTAGGCTTAGGGTACGGCTTAGGGTACGGGTTCGGGGAGGGCTTCTGGTACGGCGTAGGGTATGGGTTAGGGTTAGGGTTAGGGTTAGTGTTAGGGTTAGGGCTCGGTTTAGGGTATTGGTTAGGATTAGGGTACGTGTTAGCGATAGGGTAGGGGTTAGGGTTAGGGTACGCGTTAGTGTTAGGGTAGTTATTAAACCTAACCCACTCTCTAGATACCCCTTAGCACGTAAAGGAATATTATTTGGAGGTCCAGCCATGGAGAAGAGTTTACACACTAGGATAAGATAAGGAACACACCCATTATAAAGAAATCACATTAGGATTCTCTTTTTAAGCTGTTCCTTAAAACACTAGTGCTTAGGAAATCTATTGGAGGCAGAAGCAGTCAAGGGTAGCCTAGGGTTAGGGTTAGGCTTAGGGTACGGCTTAGGGTACGGCTTAGGGTACGGGTTCGGTGAGGGCTTCGGGTACGGCGTAGGGTATGGGTTAGGGTTAGGGTTAGGGTTAGTGTTAGGGTTAGGGCTCGGTTTAGGGTACGGGTTAGGATTAGGGTAGGGGATAGGTTAGGGTACGCGTTAGGGTTAGGGTAGTTATTAAACCTATCCCACTCTCTAGATACCCCTTAGCACGTAAAGGAATATTATTTGGGGGTCCAGCCATGGAGAAGAGTTTAGACACTAGGATAAGATAAGGAACACACCCATTATAAAGAAATCACAATAAGATTCTCTTTTAAGCTGTTCCTTAAAACACTAGTGCTTAGGAAATCTATTGGAGGCAGAAGCATTCAAGGGTAGCCTAGGTTTAGGGTTAGGCTTAAGGTTAGGCTTAGGGTACGGCTTAGGGTACGGGTTCGGGGAGGGCTTCTGGTACGGCGTAGGGTATGGGTTAGGGTTAGGGTTAGGGTTAGTGTTAGGGTTAGGGCTCGGTTTAAGGGTATTGGTTAGGATTAGGGTACGTGTTAGCGATAGGGTAGGGGTTAGGGTTAGGGTACGCGTTAGTGTTAGGGTAGTTATTAAACCTAACCCACTCTCTAGATACCCCTTAGCACGTAAGGGAATATTATTTGGGGGTCCAGCCATGGAGAAGAGTTTAGACACTAGGATAAGATAAGGAACACACCCATTAAAAGAAATCACAATAAGATTCTCTTTTAAGCTGTTCCTTAAAACACTAGTGCTTAGGAAATCTATTGGAGGCAGAAGCATTCAAGGGTAGCCTAGGTTTAGGGTTAGGCTTAGGGTTAGGCTTTAGGGTACGGCTTAGGGTTACGGGTCGGGAGGGCTTCTGGTACGGCGTAGGGTATGGGTTAGGGTTAGGGTTAGGGTTAGTGTTAGGGTTAGGGCTCGGTTTAGGGTATTGGGATGGATTAGGGTACGTGTTAGCGATTGGGCAGGGGTTAGGGTTAGGGTACGCGTTAGTGTTAGGGTAGTTATTAAACCTAACCCACTCTCTAGATACCCCTTAGCACGTAAAGGAATATTATTTGGGGGTCCAGCCATGGAGAAGAGTTTACACACTAGGATAAGATAAGGAACACACCCATTATAAAGAAATCACATTAGGATTCTCTTTTTAAGCTGTTCCTTAAAACACTAGTGCTTAGGAAATCTATTGAGGCAGAAGCAGTCAAGGGTAGCCTAGGGTTAGGGTTAGGCTTAGGGTACGGCTTAGTGTACGGCTTAGGGTACGGGTTCGGTGAGGGCTTCGGGTACGGCGTAGGGTATGGGTTAGGGTTAGGGTTAGGGTTAGTGTTAGGGTTAGGGCTCGGTTTAGGGTACGGGTTAGGATTAGGGTAGGGGATAGGGTTAGGGTACGCGTTAGGGGTTAGGGTAGTTATTAAACCTATCCCACTCTCTAGATACCCCTTAGCACGTAAGGAATATTATTGGGGGGTCCAGCCATGGAGAAGAGTTTAGACACTAGGATAAGATAAGGAACACACCCATTATAAAGAAATCACAATAAGATTCTCTTTTTAAGCTGTTCCTTAAAACACTAAGTGCTTAGGAAATCTATTGGAGGCAGAAGCATTCAAGGGTAGCCTAGGTTTAGGGTTAGGCTTAGGGTTAGGCTTAGGTACGGCTTAGGGTACGGGTTCGGGGAGGGCTTCTGGTACGGCGTAGGGTATGGGTTAGGGTTAGGGTTAGGGTTAGTGTTAGGGTTAGGCTCGGTTTAGGGTATTGGTTAGGATTAGGGTACGTGTTAGGGTTAGGGTAGGGGTTAGGGTTAGGGTACGCGTTAGTGTTAGGGTAGTTATTAAACCTATCCCAGTCTCTAGATACCCCTAAGCACGTAAAGGAATATTATTTGGAGGTCCAGCCCCATGGAGAAGAGTTTAGACACTAGGATAAGATAAGGAACACACCCATTATAAAGAAATCACATTAGGATTCTCTTTTTAAGCTGTTCCTTAAAACACTAGTGCTTAGGAAATCTATTGGAGGCAGAAGCAGTCAAGGGAAGCCTAGGGTTAGGGTTAGGCTTAGGGTACGGCTTAGGGTATGGCTTAGGGTACGGGTTTGGGGAGGGCTTCGGGTACGGCTTAGGGTATGGGTTAGGGTTAGGGTTAGGGTTAGTGTTAGGGTTAGGGCTCGGTTTAAGGTATTGGTTAGGATTAGGGTACGTGTTAGGGTTAGGGTAGGGGTTAGGGTTAGGGTACGCGTTAGTGTTAGGGTAGTTATTAAACCTATCCCAATCTCTAGATACCCCTTAGCACGTAAAGGAATATTATTTGGAGGTCCAGCCATGGAGAAGAGTTTAGACACTAGGATAAGATAAGGAACACACCCATTATAAAGAAATCACATTAGGATTCTCTTTTTAAGCTGTTCCTTAAAACACTAGTGCTTAGGAAATCTATTGGAGGCAGAAGCAGTCAAGGGTAGCCTAGGGTTAGGGTTAGGCTTAGGGTACGGCTTAGGGTACGGGTTCGGGGATGGCTTCGGGTACGGCGTAGGGTATGGGTTAGGGTTAGGGTTAGGGTTAGTGTTAGGGTTAGGGCTCGGTTTAGGGTATTGGTTAGGATTAGGGTACGTGTTAGGGTTAGGGTAGGGGTTAGGGTTAGGGTACGCGTTAGTGTTAGGGTAGTTATTAAAGCTATCCCACTCTCTAGATACCCCTTAGCACGTAAAGGAATATTATTTGGAAGTCCAGCCATGGAGAAGAATTTAGACACTAGGATAAGATAAGGAACACACCCATTATAAAGAAATCACATTAGTATTCTCTTTTTAAGCTGTTCCTTAAAACATTAGTGCTTAGGAAATCTATTGGAGGCAGAAGCATTCAAGGGTAGCCTAGGTTTAGGGTTAGGCTTAGGGTTAGGCTTAGGGTACGGCTTAGGGTACGGGTTCGGGGAGGGCTTCTGGTACGGCGTAGGGTATGGGTTAGGGTTAGGGTTAGGGTTAGTGTTAGGGTTAGGGCTCGGTTTAGGTTATTGGTTAGGATTAGGGTACGTGTTAGCGATAGGGTAGGGGTTAGGGTTAGGGTACGCGTTAGTGTTAGGGTAGTTATTAAACCTAACCCACTCTCTAGATACCTCTTAGCACGTAAAGGAATATTATTTGGAGGTCCAGCCATGGAGAAGAGTTTACACACTAGGATAAGATAAGGAACACACCCATTATAAAGAAATCACATTAGGATTCTCTTTTTAAGCTGTTCCTTAAAACACTAGTGCTTAGGAAATCTATTGGAGGCAGAAGCAGTCAAGGGTAGCCTAGGGTTAGGGTTAGGCTTAGGGTACGGCTTAGGGTACGGCTTAGAGTACGGGTTTGGGGAGGGCTTCGGGTACGGCTTAGGGTATGGGTTAGGGTTAGGGTTAGGGTTAGTGTTAGGGTTAGGGCTCGGCTTAGGGTATTGGTTAGGATTAGGGTACGTGTTAGGGTTAGGGTAGGGGTTAGGGTTAGGGTACGCGTTAGTGTTAGGGTAGTTATTAAACCTATCCCAATCTCTAGATACCCATTAGCACGTAAAGGAATATTATTTGGAGGTCCAGCCATGGAGAAGAGTTTAGACACTAGGATAAGATAAGGAACACACCCATTATAAAGAAATCACATTAGGATTCTCTTTTTAAGCTGTTCCATAAAACACTAGTGCTTAGGAAATCTATTGGAGGCAGAAGCAGTCAAGGGTAGCCTAGGGTTAGGGTTAGGCTTAGGGTACGGCTTAGGGTACGGCTTAGGGTACGGGTTCGGGGATGGCTTCGGGTACGGCGTAGGGTATGGGTTAGGGTTAGGGTTAGGGTTAGTGTTAGGGTTAGGGCTCGGTTTAGGGTATTGGTTAGGATTAGGGTACGTGTTAGGGTTAGGGTAGGGGTTAGGGTTAGGGTACGCGTTAGTGTTAGGGTAGTTATTAAAGCTATCCCACTCTCTAGATACCCCTTAGCACGTAAAGGAATATTATTTGGAGGTCCAGCCATGGAGAAGAGTTTACACACGAGGATAAGATAAGGAACACACCCATTATAAAGAAATCACATTAGGATTCTCTTTTTAAGCTGTTCCTTAAAACATTAGTGCTTAGGAAATCTATTGGAGGCAGAAGCATTCAAGGGTAGCCTAGGTTTAGGGTTAGGCTTAGGGTTAGGCTTAGGGTACGGCTTAGGGTACGGGTTCGGGGAGGGCTTCTGGTACGGCGTAGGGTATGGGTTAGGGTTAGGGTTAGGGTTAGTGTTAGGGTTAGGGCTCGGTTTAGGGTATTGGTTAGGATTAGGGTACGTGTTAGCGATAGGGTAGGGGTTAGGGTTAGGGTACGCGTTAGTGTTAGGGTAGTTATTAAAGCTATCACACTCTCTAGATACCCCTTAGCACGTAAAGGAATATTATTTGGAGGTCCAGCCATGGAGAAGAGTTTAGACACTAGGATAAGATAAGGAACACACCCATTATAAAGAAATCACATTAGGATTCTCTTTTTAAGCTGTTCCTTAAAACACTAGTGCTTAGGAAATCTATTGGAGGCAGAAGCATTCAAGGGTAGCCTAGGTTTAGGGTTAGGCTTAGGGTTAGGCTTAGGGTACGGCTTAGGGTACGCGTTCGGGGAGGGCTTCTGGTACGGCGTAGGGTATGGGTTAGGGTTAGGGTTAGGGTTAGTGTTAGGGTTAGGGCTCGGTTTAGGGTATTGGTTAGGATTAGGGTACGTGTTAGCGATAGGGTAGGGGTTAGGGTTAGGGTACGCGTTAGTGTTAGGGTAGTTATTAAACCTAACCCACTCTCTAGATACCCCTTAGCACGTAAAGGAATATTATTTGGAGGTCCAGCCATGGAGAAGAGTTTACACACTAGGATAAGATAAGGAACACACCCATTATAAAGAAATCACATTAGGATTCTCTTTTTAAGCTGTTCCTTAAAACACTAGTGCTTAGGAAATCTATTGGAGGCAGAAGCAGTCAAGGGTAGCCTAGGGTTAGGGTTAGGCTTAGGGTACGGCTTAGGGTACGGCTTAGGGTACGGGTTCGGTGAGGGCTTCGGGTACGGCGTAGGGTATGGGTTAGGGTTAGGGTTAGGGTTAGTGTTAGGGTTAGGGCTCGGTTTAGGGTACGGGTTAGGATTAGGGTAGGGGATAGGGTTAGGGTACGCGTTAGGGTTAGGGTAGTTATTAAACCTATCCCACTCTCTAGATACCCCTTAGCACGTAAAGGAATATTATTTGGGGGTCCAGCCATGGAGAAGAGTTTAGACACTAGGATAAGATAAGGAACACACCCATTATAAAGAAATCACAATAAGATTCTCTTTTTAAGCTGTTCCTTAAAACACTAGTGCTTAGGAAATCTATTGGAGGCAGAAGCATTCAAGGGTAGCCTAGGTTTAGGGTTAGGCTTAAGGTTAGGCTTAGGGTACGGCTTAGGGTACGGGTTCGGGGAGGGCTTCTGGTACGGCGTAGGGTATGGGTTAGGGTTAGGGTTAGGGTTAGTGTTAGGGTTAGGGCTCGGTTTAGGGTATTGGTTAGGATTAGGGTACGTGTTAGCGATAGGGTAGGGGTTAGGGTTAGGGTACGCGTTAGTGTTAGGGTAGTTATTAAACCTAACCCACTCTCTAGATACCCCTTAGCACGTAAAGGAATATTATTTGGGGGTCCAGCCATGGAGAAGAGTTTAGACACTAGGATAAGATAAGGAACACACCCATTATAAAGAAATCACAATAAGATTCTCTTTTTAAGCTGTTCCTTAAAACACTAGTGCTTAGGAAATCTATTGGAGGCAGAAGCATTCAAGGGTAGCCTAGGTTTAGGGTTAGGCTTAGGGTTAGGCTTAGGGTACGGCTTAGGGTACGGGTTCGGGGAGGGCTTCTGGTACGGCGTAGGGTATGGGTTAGTGTTAGGGTTAGGGTTAGTGTTAGGGTTAGGGCTCGGTTTAGGATATTGGTTAGGATTAGGGTACGTGTTAGCGATTGGGCAGGGGTTAGGGTTAGGGTACGCGTTAGTGTTAGGGTAGTTATTAAACCTAACCCACTCTCTAGATACCCCTTAGCACGTAAAGGAATATTATTTGGAGGTCCAGCCATGGAGAAGAGTTTACACACTAGGATAAGATAAGGAACACACCCATTATAAAGAAATCACATTAGGATTCTCTTTTTAAGCTGTTCCTTAAAACACTAGTGCTTAGGAAATCTATTGGAGGCAGAAGCAGTCAAGGGTAGCCTAGGGTTAGGGTTAGGCTTAGGGTACGGCTTAGTGTACGGCTTAGGGTACGGGTTCGGTGAGGGCTTCGGGTACGGCGTAGGGTATGGGTTAGGGTTAGGGTTAGGGTTAGTGTTAGGGTTAGGGCTCGGTTTAGGGTACGGGTTAGGATTAGGGTAGGGGATAGGGTTAGGGTACGCGTTAGGGTTAGGGTAGTTATTAAACCTATCCCACTCTCTAGATACCCCTTAGCACGTAAAGGAATATTTTTTGGGGGTCCAGCCATGGAGAAGAGTTTAGACACTAGGATAAGATAAGGAACACACCCATTATAAAGAAATCACAATAAGATTCTCTTTTTAAGCTGTTCCTTAAAACACTAGTGCTTAGGAAATCTATTGGAGGCAGAAGCATTCAAGGGTAGCCTAGGTTTAGGGTTAGGCTTAGGGTACGGCTTAGGGTACGGCTTAGGGTACGGGTTCGGTGAGGGCTTCGGGTACGGCGTAGGGTATGGGTTAGGGTTAGGGTTAGGGTTAGTGTTAGGGTTAGGGCTCGGTTTAGGGTATTGGTTAGGATTAGGGTACGTGTTAGGGTTAGGGTAGGGTTTAGGGTTAGGGTACGCGTTAGTGTTAGGGTAGTTATTAAACCTAACCCACTCTCTAGATACCCCTTAGCACGTAAAGGAATATTATTTGTAGGTCCAGCCATGGAGAAGAGTTTAGACACTAGGATAAGATAAGGAACACACCCATTATAAAGAAATCACATTAGGATTCTCTTTTTAAGCTGTTCCTTAAAACACTAGTGCTTAGAAAATCTATTGGAGGCAGAAGCAGTCAAGGGTAGCCTAGGGTTAGGGTTAGGCTTAGGGTACGGCTTAGGGTACGGCTTAGGGTACCGGTTCGGGGAGGGCTTCGGGTACGGCGTAGGGTATGGGATAGGGTTAGGGTTAGGGTTAGTGTTAGGGTTAGGGCTCGGCTTAGGGTATTGGTTAGGATTAGGGTACGTGTTAGGTTTAGGGTAGGGGTTAGGTTTAGGGTACGCGTTAGTGTTAGGGTAGTTATTAAACCTATCCCAGTCTCTAGATACCCCTTAGCACGTAAAGGATTATTATTTGGAGGTCCAGCCATGGAGAAGAGTTTAGACACTAGGATAAGATAAGGAACACACCCATTATAAAGAAATCACATTAGGATTCTCTTTTTAAGCTGTTCCTTAAAACACTAGTGCTTAGGAAATCTATTGGAGGCAGAAGCAGTCAAGGGTAGCCTAGGGTTAGGGTTAGGCTTAGGGTACGGCTTAGGGTACGGCTTAGGGTACGGGTTCGGTGAGGGCTTCGGGTACGGCGTAGGGTATGGGTTAGGGTTAGGGTTAGGGTTAGTGTTAGGGTTAGGGCTCGGTTTAGGGTACGGGTTAGGATTAGGGTAGGGGATAGGGTTAGGGTACGCGTTAGGGTTAGGGTAGTTATTAAACCTATCCCACTCTCTAGATACCCCTTAGCACGTAAAGGAATATTATTTGGGGGTCCAGCCATGGAGAAGAGTTTAGACACTAGGATAAGATAAGGAACACACCCATTATAAAGAAATCACAATAAGATTCTCTTTTTAAGCTGTTCCTTAAAACACTAGTGCTTAGGAAATCTATTGGAGGCAGAAGCATTCAAGGGTAGCCTAGGTTTAGGGTTAGGCTTAAGGTTAGGCTTAGGGTACGGCTTAGGGTACGGGTTCGGGGAGGGCTTCTGGTACGGCGTAGGGTATGGGTTAGGGTTAGGGTTAGGGTTAGTGTTAGGGTTAGGGCTCGGTTTAGGGTATTGGTTAGGATTAGGGTACGTGTTAGCGATAGGGTAGGGGTTAGGGTTAGGGTACGCGTTAGTGTTAGGGTAGTTATTAAACCTAACCCACTCTCTAGATACCCCTTAGCACGTAAAGGAATATTATTTGGGGGTCCAGCCATGGAGAAGAGTTTAGACACTAGGATAAGATAAGGAACACACCCATTATAAAGAAATCACAATAAGATTCTCTTTTTAAGCTGTTCCTTAAAACACTAGTGCTTAGGAAATCTATTGGAGGCAGAAGCATTCAAGGGTAGCCTAGGTTTAGGGTTAGGCTTAGGGTTAGGCTTAGGGTACGGCTTAGGGTACGGGTTCGGGGAGGGCTTCTGGTACGGCGTAGGGTATGGGTTAGGGTTAGGGTTAGGGTTAGTGTTAGGGTTAGGGCTCGGTTTAGGGTATTGGTTAGGATTAGGGTACGTGTTAGCGATTGGGCAGGGGTTAGGGTTAGGGTACGCGTTAGTGTTAGGGTAGTTATTAAACCTAACCCACTCTCTAGATACCCCTTAGCACGTAAAGGAATATTATTTGGAGGTCCAGCCATGGAGAAGAGTTTACACACTAGGATAAGATAAGGAACACAACCATTATAAAGAAATCACATTAGGATTCTCTTTTTAAGCTGTTCCTTAAAACACTAGTGCTTAGGAAATCTATTGGAGGCAGAAGCAGTCAAGGGTAGCCTAGGGTTAGGGTTAGGCTTAGGGTACGGCTTAGTGTACGGCTTAGGGTACGGGTTCGGTGAGGGCTTCGGGTACGGCGTAGGGTATGGGTTAGGGTTAGGGTTAGGGTTAGTGTTAGGGTTAGGGCTCGGTTTAGGGTACGGGTTAGGATTAGGGTAGGGGATAGGGTTAGGGTACGCGTTAGGGTTAGGGTAGTTATTAAACCTATCCCACTCTCTAGATACCCCTTAGCACGTAAAGGAATATTTTTTGGGGGTCCAGCCATGGAGAAGAGTTTAGACACTAGGATAAGATAAGGAACACACCCATTATAAAGAAATCACAATAAGATTCTCTTTTTAAGCTGTTCCTTAAAACACTAGTGCTTAGGAAATCTATTGGAGGCAGAAGCATTCAAGGGTAGCCTAGGTTTAGGGTTAGGCTTAGGGTTAGGCTTAGGGTACGGCTTAGGGTACGGGTTCGGGGAGGGCTTCTGGTACGGCGTAGGGTATGGGTTAGGGTTAGGGTTAGGGTTAGTGTTAGGGTTAGGGCTCGGTTTAGGGTATTGTTTAGGATTAGGGTACGTGTTAGCGATAGGGTAGGGGTTAGGGTTAGGGTACGCGTTAGTGTTAGGGTAGTTATTAAACCTAACCCACTCTCTAGATACCCTTTAGCACGTAAAGGAATATTATTTGGAGGTCCAGCCATGGAGAAGAGTTTACACACTAGGATAAGATAAGGAACACACCCATTATAAAGAAATCACATTAGGATTCTCTTTTTAAGCTGTTCCTTAAAACACTAGTGCTTAGGAAATCTATTGGAGGCAGAAGCAGTCAAGGGTAGCCTAGGGTTAGGTTTAGGCTTAGGGTACGGCTTAGGGTACGGCTTAGGGTACGGGTTCGGGGAGGGCTTCGGGTACGGCGTAGGGTATGGGTTAGGGTTAGGGTTAGGGTTAGTGTTAGGGTTAGGGCTCGGTTTAGGGTATTGGTTAGGATTAGGGTACGTGTTAGGGTTAGGGTAGGGTTTAGGGTTAGGGTACGCGTTAGTGTTAGGGTAGTTATTAAACCTAACCCACTCTCTAGATACCCCTTAGCACGTAAAGGAATATTATTTGTAGGTCCAGCCATGGAGAAGAGTTTAGACACTAGGATAAGATAAGGAACACACCCATTATAAAGAAATCACATTAGGATTCTCTTTTTAAGCTGTTCCTTAAAACACTAGTGCTTAGAAAATCTATTGGAGGCAGAAGCAGTCAAGGGTAGCCTAGGGTTAGGGTTAGGCTTAGGGTACGGCTTAGGGTACGGCTTAGGGTACCGGTTCGGGGAGGGCTTCGGGTACGGCGTAGGGTATGGGATAGGGTTAGGGTTAGGGTTAGTGTTAGGGTTAGGGCTCGGCTTAGGGTATTGGTTAGGATTAGGGTACGTGTTAGGTTTAGGGTAGGGGTTAGGTTTAGGGTACGCGTTAGTGTTAGGGTAGTTATTAAACCTATCCCAGTCTCTAGATACCCCTTAGCACGTAAAGGATTATTATTTGGAGGTCCAGCCATGGAGAAGAGTTTAGACACTAGGATAAGATAAGGAACACACCCATTATAAAGAAATCACATTAGGATTATCTTTTTAAGCTGTTCCTTAAAACACTAGTGCTTAGGAAATCTATTGGAGGCAGAAGCAGTCAAGGGTAGCCTAGGGTTAGGGTTAGGCTTAGGGTACGGCTTAGGGTACGGCTTAGGGTACGGGTTCGGTGAGGGCTTCGGGTACGGCGTAGGGTATGGGTTAGGGTTAGGGTTAGGGTTAGTGTTAGGGTTAGGGCTCGGTTTAGGGTACGGGTTAGGATTAGGGTAGGGGATAGGGTTAGGGTACGCGTTAGGGTTAGGGTAGTTATTAAACGTATCCCACTCTCTAGATACCCCTTAGCACGTAAAGGAATATTATTTGGGGGTCCAGCCATGGAGAAGAGTTTAGACACTAGGATAAGATAAGGAACACACCCATTATAAAGAAATCACAATAAGATTCTCTTTTTAAGCTGTTCCTTAAAACACTAGTGCTTAGGAAATCTATTGGAGGCAGAAGCATTCAAGGGTAGCCTAGGTTTAGGGTTAGGCTTAAGGTTAGGCTTAGGGTACGGCTTAGGGTACGGGTTCGGGGAGGGCTTCTGGTACGGCGTAGGGTATGGGTTAGGGTTAGGGTTAGGGTTAGTGTTAGGGTTAGGGCTCGGTTTAGGGTATTGGTTAGGATTAGGGTACGTGTTAGCGATAGGGTAGGGGTTAGGGTTAGGGTACGCGTTAGTGTTAGGGTAGTTATTAAACCTAACCCACTCTCTAGATACCCCTTAGCACGTAAAGGAATATTATTTGGGGGTCCAGCCATGGAGAAGAGTTTAGACACTAGGATAAGATAAGGAACACACCCATTATAAAGAAATCACAATAAGATTCTCTTTTTAAGCTGTTCCTTAAAACACTAGTGCTTAGGAAATCTATTGGAGGCAGAAGCATTCAAGGGTAGCCTAGGTTTAGGGTTAGGCTTAGGGTTAGGCTTAGGGTACGGCTTAGGGTACGGGTTCGGGGAGGGCTTCTGGTACGGCGTAGGGTATGGGTTAGGGTTAGGGTTAGGGTTAGTGTTAGGGTTAGGGCTCGGTTTAGGGTATTGGTTAGGATTAGGGTACGTGTTAGCGATTGGGCAGGGGTTAGGGTTAGGGTACGCGTTAGTGTTAGGGTAGTTATTAAACCTAACCCACTCTCTAGATACCCCTTAGCACGTAAAGGAATATTATTTGGAGGTCCAGCCATGGAGAAGAGTTTACACACTAGGATAAGATAAGGAACACACCCATTATAAAGAAATCACATTAGGATTCTCTTTTTAAGCTGTTCCTTAAAACACTAGTGCTTAGGAAATCTATTGGAGGCAGAAGCAGTCAAGGGTAGCCTAGGGTTAGGGTTAGGCTTAGGGTACGGCTTAGTGTACGGCTTAGGGTACGGGTTCGGTGAGGGCTTCGGGTACGGCGTAGGGTATGGGTTAGGGTTAGGGTTAGGGTTAGTGTTAGGGTTAGGGCTCGGTTTAGGGTACGGGTTAGGATTAGGGTACGGGATAGGGTTAGGGTACGCGTTAGGGTTAGGGTAGTTATTAAACCTATCCCACTCTCTAGATACCCCTTAGCACGTAAAGGAATATTTTTTGGGGGTCCAGCCATGGAGAAGAGTTTAGACACTAGGATAAGATAAGGAACACACCCATTATAAAGAAATCACAATAAGATTCTCTTTTTAAGCTGTTCCTTAAAACACTAGTGCTTAGGAAATCTATTGGAGGCAGAAGCATTCAAGGGTAGCCTAGGTTTAGGGTTAGGCTTAGGGTTAGGCTTAGGGTACGGCTTAGGGTACGGGTTCGGGGAGGGCTTCTGGTACGGCGTAGGGTATGGGTTAGGGTTAGGGTTAGGGTTAGTGTTAGGGTTAGGGCTCGGTTTAGGGTATTGGTTAGGATTAGGGTACGTGTTAGCGATAGGGTAGGGGTTAGGGTTAGGGTACGCGTTAGTGTTAGGGTAGTTATTAAACCTAACCCACTCTCTAGATACCCCTTAGCACGTAAAGGAATATTATTTGGAGGTCCAGCCATGGAGAAGAGTTTACACACTAGGATAAGATAAGGAACACACCCATTATAAAGAAATCACATTAGGATTCTCTTTTTAAGCTGTTCCTTAAAACACTAGTGCTTAGGAAATCTATTGGAGGCAGAAGCAGTCAAGGGTAGCCTAGGGTTAGGTTTAGGCTTAGGGTACGGCTTAGGGTACGGCTTAGGGTACGGGTTCGGGGAGGGCTTCGGGTACGGCGTAGGGTATGGGTTAGGGTTAGGGTTAGGGTTAGTGTTAGGGTTAGGGCTCGGTTTAGGGTATTGGTTAGGATTAGGGTACGTGTTAGGGTTAGGGTAGGGTTTAGGGTTAGGGTACGCGTTAGTGTTAGGGTAGTTATTAAACCTAACCCACTCTCTAGATACCCCTTAGCACGTAAAGGAATATTATTTGTAGGTCCAGCCATGGAGAAGAGTTTAGACACTAGGATAAGATAAGGAACACACCCATTATAAAGAAATCACATTAGGATTCTCTTTTTAAGCTGTTCCTTAAAACACTAGTGCTTAGAAAATCTATTGGAGGCAGAAGCAGTCAAGGGTAGCCTAGGGTTAGGGTTAGGCTTAGGGTACGGCTTAGGGTACGGCTTAGGGTACCGGTTCGGGGAGGGCTTCGGGTACGGCGTAGGGTATGGGATAGGGTTAGGGTTAGGGTTAGTGTTAGGGTTAGGGCTCGGCTTAGGGTATTGGTTAGGATTAGGGTACGTGTTAGGTTTAGGGTAGGGGTTAGGTTTAGGGTACGCGTTAGTGTTAGGGTAGTTATTAAACCTATCCCAGTCTCTAGATACCCCTTAGCACGTAAAGGATTATTATTTGGAGGTCCAGCCATGGAGAAGAGTTTAGACACTAGGATAAGATAAGGAACACACCCATTATAAAGAAATCACATTAGGATTCTCTTTTTAAGCTGTTCCTTAAAACACTAGTGCTTAGGAAATCTATTGGAGGCAGAAGCAGTCAAGGGTAGCCTAGGGTTAGGGTTAGGCTTAGGGTACGGCTTAGGGTACGGCTTAGGGTACGGGTTCGGTGAGGGCTTCGGGTACGGCGTAGGGTATGGGTTAGGGTTAGGGTTAGGGTTAGTGTTAGGGTTAGGGCTCGGTTTAGGGTACGGGTTAGGATTAGGGTAGGGGATAGGGTTAGGGTACGCGTTAGGGTTAGGGTAGTTATTAAACCTATCCCACTCTCTAGATACCCCTTAGCACGTAAAGGAATATTATTTGGGGGTCCAGCCATGGAGAAGAGTTTAGACACTAGGATAAGATAAGGAACACACCCATTATAAAGAAATCACAATAAGATTCTCTTTTTAAGCTGTTCCTTAAAACACTAGTGCTTAGGAAATCTATTGGAGGCAGAAGCATTCAAGGGTAGCCTAGGTTTAGGGTTAGGCTTAAGGTTAGGCTTAGGGTACGGCTTAGGGTACGGGTTCGGGGAGGGCTTCTGGTACGGCGTAGGGTATGGGTTAGGGTTAGGGTTAGGGTTAGTGTTAGGGTTAGGGCTCGGTTTAGGGTATTGGTTAGGATTAGGGTACGTGTTAGGGTTAGGGTAGGGGTTAGGGTTAGGGTACGCGTTAGTGTTAGGGTAGTTATTAAACCTATCCCAGTCTCTAGATACCCCTAAGCACGTAAAGGAATATTATTTGGAGGTCCAGCCATGGAGAAGAGTTTAGACACTAGGATAAGATAAGGAACACACCCATTATAAAGAAATCACATTAGGATTCTCTTTTTAAGCTGTTCCTTAAAACACTAGTGCTTAGGAAATCTATTGGAGGCAGAAGCAGTCAAGGGAAGCCTAGGGTTAGGGTTAGGCTTAGGGTACGGCTTAGGGTATGGCTTAGGGTACGGGTTTGGGGAGGGCTTCGGGTACGGCTTAGGGTATGGGTTAGGGTTAGGGTTAGGGTTAGTGTTAGGGTTAGGGCTCGGTTTAAGGTATTGGTTAGGATTAGGGTACGTGTTAGGGTTAGGGTAGGGGTTAGGGTTAGGGTACGCGTTAGTGTTAGGGTAGTTATTAAACCTATCCCAATCTCTAGATACCCCTTAGCACGTAAAGGAATATTATTTGGAGGTCCAGCCATGGAGAAGAGTTTAGACACTAGGATAAGATAAGGAACACACCCATTATAAAGAAATCACATTAGGATTCTCTTTTTAAGCTGTTCCTTAAAACACTAGTGCTTAGGAAATCTATTGGAGGCAGAAGCAGTCAAGGGTAGCCTAGGGTTAGGGTTAGGCTTAGGGTACGGCTTAGGGTACGGGTTCGGGGATGGCTTCGGGTACGGCGTAGGGTATGGGTTAGGGTTAGGGTTAGGGTTAGTGTTAGGGTTAGGGCTCGGTTTAGGGTATTGGTTAGGATTAGGGTACGTGTTAGGGTTAGGGTAGGGGTTAGGGTTAGGGTACGCGTTAGTGTTAGGGTAGTTATTAAAGCTATCCCACTCTCTAGATACCCCTTAGCACGTAAAGGAATATTATTTGGAAGTCCAGCCATGGAGAAGAATTTAGACACTAGGATAAGATAAGGAACACACCCATTATAAAGAAATCACATTAGTATTCTCTTTTTAAGCTGTTCCTTAAAACATTAGTGCTTAGGAAATCTATTGGAGGCAGAAGCATTCAAGGGTAGCCTAGGTTTAGGGTTAGGCTTAGGGTTAGGCTTAGGGTACGGCTTAGGGTACGGGTTCGGGGAGGGCTTCTGGTACGGCGTAGGGTATGGGTTAGGGTTAGGGTTAGGGTTAGTGTTAGGGTTAGGGCTCGGTTTAGGTTATTGGTTAGGATTAGGGTACGTGTTAGCGATAGGGTAGGGGTTAGGGTTAGGGTACGCGTTAGTGTTAGGCTAGTTATTAAACCTAACCCACTCTCTAGATACCTCTTAGCACGTAAAGGAATATTATTTGGAGGTCCAGCCATGGAGAAGAGTTTACACACTAGGATAAGATAAGGAACACACCCATTATAAAGAAATCACATTAGGATTCTCTTTTTAAGCTGTTCCTTAAAACACTAGTGCTTAGGAAATCTATTGGAGGCAGAAGCAGTCAAGGGTAGCCTAGGGTTAGGGTTAGGCTTAGGGTACGGCTTAGGGTACGGCTTAGAGTACGGGTTTGGGGAGGGCTTCGGGTACGGCTTAGGGTATGGGTTAGGGTTAGGGTTAGGGTTAGTGTTAGGGTTAGGGCTCGGCTTAGGGTATTGGTTAGGATTAGGGTACGTGTTAGGGTTAGGGTAGGGGTTAGGGTTAGGGTACGCGTTAGTGTTAGGGTAGTTATTAAACCTATCCCAATCTCTAGATACCCATTAGCACGTAAAGGAATATTATTTGGAGGTCCAGCCATGGAGAAGAGTTTAGACACTAGGATAAGATAAGGAACACACCCATTATAAAGAAATCACATTAGGATTCTCTTTTTAAGCTGTTCCATAAAACACTAGTGCTTAGGAAATCTATTGGAGGCAGAAGCAGTCAAGGGTAGCCTAGGGTTAGGGTTAGGCTTAGGGTACGGCTTAGGGTACGGCTTAGGGTACGGGTTCGGGGATGGCTTCGGGTACGGCGTAGGGTATGGGTTAGGGTTAGGGTTAGGGTTAGTGTTAGGGTTAGGGCTCGGTTTAGGGTATTGGTTAGGATTAGGGTACGTGTTAGGGTTAGGGTAGGGGTTAGGGTTAGGGTACGCGTTAGTGTTAGGGTAGTTATTAAAGCTATCCCACTCTCTAGATACCCCTTAGCACGTAAAGGAATATTATTTGGAGGTCCAGCCATGGAGAAGAGTTTACACACTAGGATAAGATAAGGAACACACCCATTATAAAGAAATCACATTAGGATTCTCTTTTTAAGCTGTTCCTTAAAACATTAGTGCTTAGGAAATCTATTGGAGGCAGAAGCATTCAAGGGTAGCCTAGGTTTAGGGTTAGGCTTAGGGTTAGGCTTAGGGTACGGCTTAGGGTACGGGTTCGGGGAGGGCTTCTGGTACGGCGTAGGGTATGGGTTAGGGTTAGGGTTAGGGTTAGTGTTAGGGTTAGGGCTCGGTTTAGGGTATTGGTTAGGATTAGGGTACGTGTTAGCGATAGGGTAGGGGTTAGGGTTAGGGTACGCGTTAGTGTTAGGGTAGTTATTAAAGCTATCACACTCTCTAGATACCCCTTAGCACGTAAAGGAATATTATTTGGAGGTCCAGCCATGGAGAAGAGTTTAGACACTAGGATAAGATAAGGAACACACCCATTATAAAGAAATCACATTAGGATTCTCTTTTTAAGCTGTTCCTTAAAACACTAGTGCTTAGGAAATCTATTGGAGGCAGAAGCATTCAAGGGTAGCCTAGGTTTAGGGTTAGGCTTAGGGTTAGGCTTAGGGTACGGCTTAGGGTACGCGTTCGGGGAGGGCTTCTGGTACGGCGTAGGGTATGGGTTAGGGTTAGGGTTAGGGTTAGTGTTAGGGTTAGGGCTCGGTTTAGGGTATTGGTTAGGATTAGGGTACGTGTTAGCGATAGGGTAGGGGTTAGGGTTAGGGTACGCGTTAGTGTTAGGGTAGTTATTAAACCTAACCCACTCTCTAGATACCCCTTAGCACGTAAAGGAATATTATTTGGAGGTCCAGCCATGGAGAAGAGTTTACACACTAGGATAAGATAAGGAACACACCCATTATAAAGAAATCACATTAGGATTCTCTTTTTAAGCTGTTCCTTAAAACACTAGTGCTTAGGAAATCTATTGGAGGCAGAAGCAGTCAAGGGTAGCCTAGGGTTAGGGTTAGGCTTAGGGTACGGCTTAGGGTACGGCTTAGGGTACGGGTTCGGTGAGGGCTTCGGGTACGGCGTAGGGTATGGGTTAGGGTTAGGGTTAGGGTTAGTGTTAGGGTTAGGGCTCGGTTTAGGGTACGGGTTAGGATTAGGGTAGGGGATAGGGTTAGGGTACGCGTTAGGGTTAGGGTAGTTATTAAACCTATCCCACTCTCTAGATACCCCTTAGCACGTAAAGGAATATTATTTGGGGGTCCAGCCATGGAGAAGAGTTTAGACACTAGGATAAGATAAGGAACACACCCATTATAAAGAAATCACAATAAGATTCTCTTTTTAAGCTGTTCCTTAAAACACTAGTGCTTAGGAAATCTATTGGAGGCAGAAGCATTCAAGGGTAGCCTAGGTTTAGGGTTAGGCTTAAGGTTAGGCTTAGGGTACGGCTTAGGGTACGGGTTCGGGGAGGGCTTCTGGTACGGCGTAGGGTATGGGTTAGGGTTAGGGTTAGGGTTAGTGTTAGGGTTAGGGCTCGGTTTAGGGTATTGGTTAGGATTAGGGTACGTGTTAGCGATAGGGTAGGGGTTAGGGTTAGGGTACGCGTTAGTGTTAGGGTAGTTATTAAACCTAACCCACTCTCTAGATACCCCTTAGCACGTAAAGGAATATTATTTGGGGGTCCAGCCATGGAGAAGAGTTTAGACACTAGGATAAGATAAGGAACACACCCATTATAAAGAAATCACAATAAGATTCTCTTTTTAAGCTGTTCCTTAAAACACTAGTGCTTAGGAAATCTATTGGAGGCAGAAGCATTCAAGGGTAGCCTAGGTTTAGGGTTAGGCTTAGGGTTAGGCTTAGGGTACGGCTTAGGGTACGGGTTCGGGGAGGGCTTCTGGTACGGCGTAGGGTATGGGTTAGGGTTAGGGTTAGGGTTAGTGTTAGGGTTAGGGCTCGGTTTAGGATATTGGTTAGGATTAGGGTACGTGTTAGCGATTGGGCAGGGGTTAGGGTTAGGGTACGCGTTAGTGTTAGGGTAGTTATTAAACCTAACCCACTCTCTAGATACCCCTTAGCACGTAAAGGAATATTATTTGGAGGTCCAGCCATGGAGAAGAGTTTACACACTAGGATAAGATAAGGAACACACCCATTATAAAGAAATCACATTAGGATTCTCTTTTTAAGCTGTTCCTTAAAACACTAGTGCTTAGGAAATCTATTGGAGGCAGAAGCAGTCAAGGGTAGCCTAGGGTTAGGGTTAGGCTTAGGGTACGGCTTAGTGTACGGCTTAGGGTACGGGTTCGGTGAGGGCTTCGGGTACGGCGTAGGGTATGGGTTAGGGTTAGGGTTAGGGTTAGTGTTAGGGTTAGGGCTCGGTTTAGGGTACGGGTTAGGATTAGGGTAGGGGATAGGGTTAGGGTACGCGTTAGGGTTAGGGTAGTTATTAAACCTATCCCACTCTCTAGATACCCCTTAGCACGTAAAGGAATATTTTTTGGGGGTCCAGCCATGGAGAAGAGTTTAGACACTAGGATAAGATAAGGAACACACCCATTATAAAGAAATCACAATAAGATTCTCTTTTTAAGCTGTTCCTTAAAACACTAGTGCTTAGGAAATCTATTGGAGGCAGAAGCATTCAAGGGTAGCCTAGGTTTAGGGTTAGGCTTAGGGTACGGCTTAGGGTACGGCTTAGGGTACGGGTTCGGTGAGGGCTTCGGGTACGGCGTAGGGTATGGGTTAGGGTTAGGGTTAGGGTTAGTGTTAGGGTTAGGGCTCGGTTTAGGGTATTGGTTAGGATTAGGGTACGTGTTAGGGTTAGGGTAGGGTTTAGGGTTAGGGTACGCGTTAGTGTTAGGGTAGTTATTAAACCTAACCCACTCTCTAGATACCCCTTAGCACGTAAAGGAATATTATTTGTAGGTCCAGCCATGGAGAAGAGTTTAGACACTAGGATAAGATAAGGAACACACCCATTATAAAGAAATCACATTAGGATTCTCTTTTTAAGCTGTTCCTTAAAACACTAGTGCTTAGAAAATCTATTGGAGGCAGAAGCAGTCAAGGGTAGCCTAGGGTTAGGGTTAGGCTTAGGGTACGGCTTAGGGTACGGCTTAGGGTACCGGTTCGGGGAGGGCTTCGGGTACGGCGTAGGGTATGGGATAGGGTTAGGGTTAGGGTTAGTGTTAGGGTTAGGGCTCGGCTTAGGGTATTGGTTAGGATTAGGGTACGTGTTAGGTTTAGGGTAGGGGTTAGGTTTAGGGTACGCGTTAGTGTTAGGGTAGTTATTAAACCTATCCCAGTCTCTAGATACCCCTTAGCACGTAAAGGATTATTATTTGGAGGTCCAGCCATGGAGAAGAGTTTAGACACTAGGATAAGATAAGGAACACACCCATTATAAAGAAATCACATTAGGATTCTCTTTTTAAGCTGTTCCTTAAAACACTAGTGCTTAGGAAATCTATTGGAGGCAGAAGCAGTCAAGGGTAGCCTAGGGTTAGGGTTAGGCTTAGGGTACGGCTTAGGGTACGGCTTAGGGTACGGGTTCGGTGAGGGCTTCGGGTACGGCGTAGGGTATGGGTTAGGGTTAGGGTTAGGGTTAGTGTTAGGGTTAGGGCTCGGTTTAGGGTACGGGTTAGGATTAGGGTAGGGGATAGGGTTAGGGTACGCGTTAGGGTTAGGGTAGTTATTAAACCTATCCCACTCTCTAGATACCCCTTAGCACGTAAAGGAATATTATTTGGGGGTCCAGCCATGGAGAAGAGTTTAGACACTAGGATAAGATAAGGAACACACCCATTATAAAGAAATCACAATAAGATTCTCTTTTTAAGCTGTTCCTTAAAACACTAGTGCTTAGGAAATCTATTGGAGGCAGAAGCATTCAAGGGTAGCCTAGGTTTAGGGTTAGGCTTAAGGTTAGGCTTAGGGTACGGCTTAGGGTACGGGTTCGGGGAGGGCTTCTGGTACGGCGTAGGGTATGGGTTAGGGTTAGGGTTAGGGTTAGTGTTAGGGTTAGGGCTCGGTTTAGGGTATTGGTTAGGATTAGGGTACGTGTTAGCGATAGGGTAGGGGTTAGGGTTAGGGTACGCGTTAGTGTTAGGGTAGTTATTAAACCTAACCCACTCTCTAGATACCCCTTAGCACGTAAAGGAATATTATTTGGGGGTCCAGCCATGGAGAAGAGTTTAGACACTAGGATAAGATAAGGAACACACCCATTATAAAGAAATCACAATAAGATTCTCTTTTTAAGCTGTTCCTTAAAACACTAGTGCTTAGGAAATCTATTGGAGGCAGAAGCATTCAAGGGTAGCCTAGGTTTAGGGTTAGGCTTAGGGTTAGGCTTAGGGTACGGCTTAGGGTACGGGTTCGGGGAGGGCTTCTGGTACGGCGTAGGGTATGGGTTAGGGTTAGGGTTAGGGTTAGTGTTAGGGTTAGGGCTCGGTTTAGGGTATTGGTTAGGATTAGGGTACGTGTTAGCGATTGGGCAGGGGTTAGGGTTAGGGTACGCGTTAGTGTTAGGGTAGTTATTAAACCTAACCCACTCTCTAGATACCCCTTAGCACGTAAAGGAATATTATTTGGAGGTCCAGCCATGGAGAAGAGTTTACACACTAGGATAAGATAAGGAACACAACCATTATAAAGAAATCACATTAGGATTCTCTTTTTAAGCTGTTCCTTAAAACACTAGTGCTTAGGAAATCTATTGGAGGCAGAAGCAGTCAAGGGTAGCCTAGGGTTAGGGTTAGGCTTAGGGTACGGCTTAGTGTACGGCTTAGGGTACGGGTTCGGTGAGGGCTTCGGGTACGGCGTAGGGTATGGGTTAGGGTTAGGGTTAGGGTTAGTGTTAGGGTTAGGGCTCGGTTTAGGGTACGGGTTAGGATTAGGGTAGGGGATAGGGTTAGGGTACGCGTTAGGGTTAGGGTAGTTATTAAACCTATCCCACTCTCTAGATACCCCTTAGCACGTAAAGGAATATTTTTTGGGGGTCCAGCCATGGAGAAGAGTTTAGACACTAGGATAAGATAAGGAACACACCCATTATAAAGAAATCACAATAAGATTCTCTTTTTAAGCTGTTCCTTAAAACACTAGTGCTTAGGAAATCTATTGGAGGCAGAAGCATTCAAGGGTAGCCTAGGTTTAGGGTTAGGCTTAGGGTTAGGCTTAGGGTACGGCTTAGGGTACGGGTTCGGGGAGGGCTTCTGGTACGGCGTAGGGTATGGGTTAGGGTTAGGGTTAGGGTTAGTGTTAGGGTTAGGGCTCGGTTTAGGGTATTGTTTAGGATTAGGGTACGTGTTAGCGATAGGGTAGGGGTTAGGGTTAGGGTACGCGTTAGTGTTAGGGTAGTTATTAAACCTAACCCACTCTCTAGATACCCTTTAGCACGTAAAGGAATATTATTTGGAGGTCCAGCCATGGAGAAGAGTTTACACACTAGGATAAGATAAGGAACACACCCATTATAAAGAAATCACATTAGGATTCTCTTTTAAGCTGTTCCTTAAAACACTAGTGCTTAGGAAATCTATTGGAGGCAGAAGCAGTCAAGGGTAGCCTAGGGTTAGGTTTAGGCTTAGGGTACGGCTTAGGGTACGGCTTAGGGTACGGGTTCGGGGAGGGCTTCGGGTACGGCGTAGGGTATGGGTTAGGGTTAGGGTTAGGGTTAGTGTTAGGGTTAGGGCTCGGTTTAGGGTATTGGTTAGGATTAGGGTACGTGTTAGGGTTAGGGTAGGGTTAGGGTTAGGGTACGCGTTAGTGTTAGGGTAGTTATTAAACCTAACCCACTCTCTAGATACCCCTTAGCACGGTAAGGAATATTATTTGTAGGCAGCCATGGAGAAGAGTTTAGACACTAGGATAAGATAAGGAACACACCCATTATATAGAAATCACATTAGGATTCTCTTTTTAAGCTGTTCCTTAAACACTAGTGCTTAGAAAATCTATTGGAGGCAGAAGCAGTCAAGGGTAGCCTAGGTTAGGTTAGGCCTTAGGGTACGGCTTAGGGTACGGCTTAGGGTACCGGTTCGGGGGAGGGCTTCGGGTACGGCGTAGGGTATGGGATAGGGTAAG
This sequence comes from Balaenoptera physalus, assembly GCF_965194825.1. Taxonomy (NCBI): domain Eukaryota; kingdom Metazoa; phylum Chordata; class Mammalia; order Artiodactyla; family Balaenopteridae; genus Balaenoptera; species Balaenoptera physalus. Next base: position 150,694,077 of record NC_138903.1, read on the forward strand.
GTTAGGGTTAGTGTTAGGGTTAGGGCTCGGCTTAGGGTATTGGTTAGGATTAGGGTACGTGTTAGGTTTAGGGTAGGGGTTAGGTTTAGGGTACGCGTTAGTGTTAGGGTAGTTATTAAACCTATCCCAGTCTCTAGAACCCCTTAGCACGTAAAGGATTATTATTTGGAGGTCCAGCCATGGAGAAGAGTTTAAACACTAGGATAAGATAAGGAACACACCCATTATAAAGAAATCACATTAGGATTATCTTTTTAAGCTGTTCCTTAAAACACTAGTGCTTAGGAAATCTATTGGAGGCAGAAGCAGTCAAGGGTAGCCTAGGGTTAGGGTTAGGCTTAGGGTACGGCTTAGGGTAGGGCTTAGGGTACGGGTTCGGTGAGGGCTTCGGGGTACGGCGTAGGGTATGGGTTAGGGTAGGGTTAGGGTTAGTGTTAGGGTTAGGGCTCGGTTTAGGGTACGGGTTAGGATTAGGTAGGGGATAGGGTTAGGGTACGCGTTAGGGTTAGGGTAGTTATTAAACGTATCCCC